>NC_133129.1:99628411-100272657 GCF_048418815.1 Hemitrygon akajei | reverse complement strand
TAGATTGGTGCCTGGCTTCCTGCCGGTTTCTCTTTCTGGACAGTGCTCAGGCTGATAACCGGAGAACGAGCTTCACAGTGTGACACAAATCCGTAGGGAAGGGGGAAGAGGCTCAGGGGATGGGAGGCAGCTTGACTCGATAGAAATGTAGAAGACGATAAGAGGCAGAGATCGAGTAGACAGCCAGAGACTTTTTCCCAGGGTGGAAATGGCTAATACCAGGGGGCATAACTTCAAGATAATTGGAGGAAAGTATGTCAGAAGCAGGTTTGTTACATAGGGAGTGGTGGGTGCATAGAATGCCCTGTCAGGAGTGGTAGAGTCTTTGAAACCCTTAGTCACATGGATGAAAGAAAATAGAGAGGCTACATGGGAATGAAAGGATAGGTTGATTAGAGTAGGTTAACAGGTCGGCACAACAATGTGGGCCGAAGGGCCTGTACTGTTCTATGTTCCATTTGCTTGTGGTGTGAGAGAGGTGTAATGGGGTGAAGAGGGGTTGATTGGGTGAGGGGGAGGACAATGGGGAAGGGGAAGAAGAAGGGAGAGATAAGAGAGAAGGCAAGGCGAAAAGGGAGAGAGGGGGAGGGAAATAAGAGGAAGTGAGAGATAGGAAGGAGAGGGGGTGAGAGGGGAGAATGGAAGTGGGGAAAGGAGAGAGGGGAGAAGGGAGAGGGGAAGAGAGAGGGAGGAGAAAGGGAGAAGGGAAGAGAGGGAGGAGAAAGGGAGTGAGGGGGTCAGGTTTGTTTGTCACTGTCTCTCTCATCTTTATCCAGCTGTGTCTCTCATTCTCAGATCTGTATCTCCATGCCCCTTTGAGCTTCTCTGTCCTATACAGTCCCTACTTGGTCACTACAAATCCACGAGGGTTTTCTTCCGGAGGGAAGCATTCCCAACTCACCCAGCCCGCAGCACTGGGAACCGTATCCGTGTCCCGTCCCTCTGAGAAAAGGGGTCACCCTGCACGTTGGGCCTATTCCCCACGGTGTACAGACCATCGGCCTCCAGCATCTCTTCCGAAACAGAGGGCCGATTCTCACAATGTAGTGACAAACAGAACCAAACTGGTGACCTGATCTTGCACACTATCCCACGCCAACTACTCCCCGATCCACCACTCAACGAGCAGGTTGAGTGTCCTGACGGAGAGACAACCTGAGGGAACATCTGTCCACCCAAATACGGAAGTAAGAAGCAAACCCCTCACGCTGGTAACCGAGGTACCACAATCCCAAGGGTAACTCCACCGTGTCACAGAAACACAGGGTCATAGCACAAGAAGAGAACACTCAGTCCTCGATCCCTCAGCTGTTCCAGTGTCCAGTCCAACTCGTAACGTGAAGCGCTAGGACGGCAGAACTTTGAATTGATTCATTGATTGTGGGATCACTTATCTTTGTCTATTGCGTGCTGTTTGATACACCTGTAATCTTGTTAGCACCTTCAATAAATTGGTGTCTTGTTTTTAGGTAAACTTGGCACTGTTTTGAATAAATACTCTGGCACTGAGTCTGGTGCTGTGGCTCAGAAGGGTGGGTGGGGGGGGGGAAGAGGACTGCGGTGGTGATGGGGATTCCTTGGTTTGAAAGGTAGATGTGAGATTCTGTGGACGTGAAAGAGACACCCGGATGGTACATTGCCTCCCAGGTGCCAGGGTCAGGGGCATCTCGGATCGGGCCCATGACTTCCAAAGAGGAAGTCTTAGTATATATTTGCACCAAAGACATAGATAGGAAAAGGGAGGAGGTCCTGTAGACAGAATTTAGGGAGCTGGGTAGAAAGCTGAAAAGCAGGACCTCTAGGGTAGTAATGTCTGGACTTCTCCCTCTGCCACTGAGGGTAAGAATAGGATGACGGTGCAAGAGCCAGTCGTTTAGATTTCTGGATCATTGGGATCTCTTCTAGGGAAGGTACGACCTGTACAAAAAGGATGGGTTACACCTGAACCCAAGGGGAACCAATAGCCTTGTGTGCAGGTGCGGGATAGATAGATCCCAAAGAAGAAGAAGTATTCTAAAGGCAGGTTGATTCAACCATGGCTGAGAAGGGAGAGAAGGGAAGGGCTGAGAAGAGTAAAAGAGAGGTGAGAGTAGATATTGTATTGCTGGAAAATTATGCTGGAGAGGGGACGAGGAAATAGCAGACAAACTGAATAGTCTTCACTGTGGAAGATGCTGGAAGATTGAAAGTGTTGGGGGCAGAAGTGAATTCGGTTGCTATTACTAGGTGCTTGTGAAGCTGAAAGGACTGAAGGTAGATAAGTCACTTGGAGCAGATGAACTACACCCCTAGGGTTCTGAAAGAGGTGGCTAAAGAGATTGTGTGGTAATGATCTTTAATGACTCACTAGATTCTAGAATGGTTCCAGAGGACAGGAAAATTGCAAATGTCATTTCACTCTTCAAGAAGGGAGAGAGGCAGAAGAAAGGAAACTATAGGCCAGTTACCCTGTCCTCAGTGATTGGGAAGATGTTGGAGCCAATTGCTAAGGATGAAGTTTCAGGTTATTTGGAGGCACATGATAAAATAGGCCAAAGTCAGCATAGTTTCCTTAAGGGAAAATCTTGCCTGACAAATCTGCTGGAATTCTTTGAAGAAATAACAGGCAGGATAAACAAAGGAGAATCGGTTGATGTAGTGTACTTGGATTTTCAGAAGGCCTTTGACAAGGTGCCATGTATGATGCTGCTTAACAAGATAAGAGTCCATGGTATTACAGGAAAGATACTAACATGGGTAGTGCTTTGGCTGATGGGCAGGAGGCAAAGGGCGGGAATAAAGGGAGCCTTTTCTCGCTGTCTGTCAGTGACTAGTGGCGGTCTGCAGGAGTCAGTGTTGGGACTGCTTCATTTTACATTGTGTGTCAATGATTCGGATGACCGAATCGAACACTTTGTGGTCAGGTTTGCGGACAATACGGAGATAGGTGGAGGGCAGGTAGTGTTGAGGAATCGGGGAGGCTGAAGAAGGACTTTGACAGATTGAGAGAATAGGCAAAGAAGTGGCAGATGGAATGCAGTGTTGGGAAGTGTATGTTCGTGCATTTTGGTAGAAGAAATAAAAGTGTAGACTATTTTCTAAATGGAGAGAAAATTCAAAAATCCGAGGTGCAAATGGACTTGGGAATCCTGTGCAAGATCCCTTAAAGATTAATTTGCAGATCAAGCCAGTGGTGAAGAAGGCAAATAGGATGTTAACAAAAAATACAAAAACAAGGATGTAATGCTGAGGCTTTCTAAGGCGCTGGCAAGGCCTGACTTGGAGTATCGTGAGCAGATTTGAGCCCCCTGTCTCAGAAAGGAAGTGTCAGAGGAGGTTCACGAGGAAGATCCTGGGAGTGAATATGAGAAGCATTTGATGGCCGTGGACCTGTACTTGTTGCAGTTTAGAAGGAAGAGTGGGGATCACAATGAGAGCTTTCAAGTGGTGAAAGGCCCAGATAGAATGTATGTGGAGAGGGTGTTTCCTATGGTGGGGCAGTCTAGAACCAGAGGGCACAGCCTCAGAATAGAGGGATGTCCATTTAGGACAGAGATGAGGAGGAATTTCTTTAGCCAGAGGGTGTTGAATCTGTTTAATACATTGCCACAGGTGGTTGTGGAGATCAGGTCATTGGGTATATTTAAGGCAGAGGTCGATAGATTCCTGATTAGTCAGAGTGTGAAAGGTTACGGGAAGATGGCTGGAGAATGGGGTTGATGAAGTGGCAGAGCAGACTCAATGGGCTGAATGGCCTAATTCTGTTCCTGTGATCTAAGTAGAGGAGGAATAATAAAATGGACCCATTTCATTGTATGTTTCAATTTATACAGTGTGAGACAAAGTAACTTAATCTTTAATTTTTTTTGTTTTAATAAATATCATTCAGGCAAAAGAAGAAACTTAAGATGGTACATTTTGCGAGTATGCTTTTGAGATTCCCCCATACAGAGTGGAAAAGGCTAAGATTCAAGAACAACTACCCCTCAACCATAAGTCTCTTGAACAAGGGGTTAACTACACTCACTTGCCCATCCACGGAGATGTTTCCCACATCAGTGGGTACAGTGGGAGACACACTCTGGCCACCCACGTGATGTGTAGTGTGAGATGCCAAAGAGGATTTGTTCCACACTTACCTGCTCGGCGAGTTTCTTCTTGTAGGCATCGAGTTGCTTGAGTGTCTCATAGCCCTGAGTGAATAAACTGGACTGTGCATCCATGAAGGAAATCATCTGAAAGAAATCAGAACAGAGGCATTAAGTATGCAAAAACTACACACAGAAATGCTGGAGAAACTCAGCAGGTCAGGCAGCATCTACGGAAATGAATAAACAGTCGATGTTCTGGGCTGAGACCTTTTTTCAGGACTGAGAAGGAAGGGGGAAGACTCCAAAGTAAAAAGGTAGGGGGAGAGGAAGGATGATAGCTGGAAGGTGATTGGTGAGGCCGGGTGTGTGGGAAAGGTAAAGGGCTGGAGAGGAAGGAATCTAACAGGAGAGGAGAGTGGACCATAGGAGAAAGGGAAGGAGGAAGGGAACAGGGCGAAGAGATAGGAAGGTGAGAAGAAGTAAGAGACCAGACATCCAAAAATATAATGTTATAATGAAATCTAAAGATACCAAAAGCGCATAAGGTGCAATGGGTATGGCCAGTGTTGCCCAATTCATCACTGAGTCAGACTACACAAGTAATTCGGTACTGACCAAGACATCATTTTGTTTACTCTCCCTCTCACTCACTTTGTCCAACATCAAAACATTCCAGAATTTCTGTGCCCCTCTAATTCTGCCCTCTACATCATTCCCAATCCATGAAACTCCTGAATTCCTTCTGGAAATCTACCTGATCCTTTAAGACAGGATGTAGGCCCCAGAGTGAATCAAAGCCACTGAACCAGGTGTTTGGATGAAGACTTGGGTCAGATTGAAAGAGTCAGGGTGTTGGGGCCAGAGGTTCAGCTCAGGGCTCGGCTCTGCGCTCAACTTTGGGTCTGAGGACAGGCTCTCCCTGTGGACTTCAGTTCAGAACGCTATTCACGTGTGTTTATTGCTTGAATGATTTGTTTTCTGTTCTTTGCACGTTGGGTGTTTGACAGTCCTTTTTATGGGTTCTATTGGATTTTTGTTGATGGCTGCCTGTAAGGAGACAGATCTCAAGGTTGTATATAGTGTGTAGGCCTCCGTTAGTCATGATAGACCATGAATTTGCACCTTGGAAAGTTTCCAGGGCGCAAGCCTGGTTGTATGGAAGACCGGCAGTTGCCCAAGCTGCAAGTTTCCCCTCTCCACGCCATTGATGTTGTCCAAGGGAAGGGCACTAGGACCCATACAGCTTGGCACCGGTGTCGTCGCAGAGCAATGTGTGGTTAAGTGCCTTGCTCAAGGACACACACGCAGCCTCAGCCGAGGCTCGAACTAGCGACCTTCAGGTAACAAGACGAGCGCCTTAACCACTTGGCCACATGCCAACTCAAGTTTGTATATAGTATACAAATTTTAATGAAAGTACTTTGAACTTTTAAGCAGCCATTTATAAATCTAGTATTGGTAACCTGCCCTAATGTCATCTTTAAATGAGTCCCAGTTAACTATTTTGACAGCCTGAAGGTGAAGTGTGTTGGAACGTTGTTGTCTTGTTAAGGGTGTTATGTAAACAGAAGTTTTTTATGTAAGGATAGACAACTGGGAAATCGGTTGGACTTACTCTGAGTCTCCTGACTAGAATGCAGTTCAGAAAGAATTCCCAGATTCAGAATTGTTGATCACATGTACATGGAGACATACAGTTTGGGTTAACAACCAGCGCACACTATGGATGAGCTGGGGGCAGCCTGCAACGTTGCCACACATTCTGACGCCAGCACAGCGTGTCCACAAAGTTCAGCAGGACAACACAGAACAAGTTCATTTCCTCCCACCCGTCCTCTCCAGTCTCCACTGGACTCACAGACACACAGACATCGGCCTCTGACCACCCAGTGGACTCACTCACCCAAAACTATTTGCTGGCCCCTTTTGGGACGTGTGTAACGAACAAGGGTGGGATTGGCCAGCCACTAATTTGCAGGCACACCTAGCCCGAGGTTGTCTGTTCTCCTACAGGAGAGGGGTGCACCTTGGAGCAGCCTGTGCTGTGTACAGGGCCAAGGACCGCAAAGCTCAACCAGGCACTGACATATTAACCCAAAGCTCAGGGACACATTGAGAGGGAGAAGGGGGAATGTCAAAAGTTTACTCACAAAATGTAGTATCTCATTCTTCTTCTTTGCTTGAATGACATTGATCTAAAACAAGTAAAAATTAAATAAGAAACATTAGGTTTATTTTCCATATAAACATTTTTTCATGGTGTGTGTGTGTGTGTGTGTGTGTGGGGGGGGGATGGGATTTGATGTTTCTCTTTGTTTTGTGACTGTCTGTGGGGAAGATGAATTTCAAGATTGTACACTTACATACTTTAGTAATAAATGTACTTTGAATCTTTGAGAAATGTCGTTTGTGTCAATGGCCAAGGCAGTCGGAGGACGTGCTGGGGGCAGCCCGCTAGTGTCAGCGTGCAACAGAGCATGCCCCTGGTTTATTAACCCTATCTAACCCAGACGTCTTTGTAAAGCGGATCACCCACAGCAACCCCTCACCGCCATGGGGAGAATGAACAGACTCCTTACTGACAGTAGCGGGAGTTGAACCCCTGTTGCTGTTGCTGTAAAGCGCTGCACTACCGTTCCAGGTCAAAGAATTCAGAAACATGTATTGATGGGCAAAGCTCAACTTGGGCCCGGGTACAGGTTAAAACTCCCTCTTTGTCAGAGTGACAGAACGGCTCAATCAGAATAAAGCTCTCCCTATACTACCAGGACATGGGTTAGACACAGAGCAAAGTTTCCACATACTCTCTGGGACAGTATGGGTGTTTTAAAGAATAAAGTTACCTCTTCACTATCCTGCCAAATCTTTGTATTTCTTCCATGGAGTGACATTATGTCCCTGTTCCTACAGCCAGGAGTAAGTGAATAGGCAGCTAATTGTCCTTTAGACAATAACACCTTAGGGCATAGGAGCAGAATTAGGCCATTCAGCCCACTGAGTCTGTTCCACCATTTCATCATGGCTGATTTATTATCCCTCTCAACTCCAGTCTTCTGCCTTCTTCACATTACCTTTGACTCCCTGACTAATCAGGAATCTCTCACACTCCGCTTTAAGTACACTCAATGACTTGGCCTCCACAGCCATCTGTGGCAATGAATTCCATAGATTCACCACCCCTCTGGCTGAAGCAATCCCTCCTCATCCCTCTGTTCTGAGGAGGTGCCCTCAGGTCCTAGACACCCCACCGTAGGAAACATCCCCTCCACCTCTACTCTATCCGGGGCTTTCAATATTCTATGCGATCCCCTCCTCATTCTTCTGAACTCCAGAGAGTACAGGCCCAGAGCCGTCAAATGCTCCTCATACCTCAACCCTCAATTCCTGTGACATTCTTATAGAGTTCCTCTCACCTTTCCAATGCCAGCAATCCTTTCTCAGAACTTTGTCAGCAGCTCTTTGTAATATTCCCGACCAATTTCAGATGACTGAAGAAAGTGACTGGGTGGAAAGAAAGAGAAACTATTTTCTCTGGCCAGTGTTGGGAATGGCAGCAGGAAGTACCCTCTGGAATAACCTCCTGCACTGCAGGTGGGGGGCGTGGGGCGTGGGGCGGGGAATGAGTCAGCTGGATTCTTGTGGGGACACATCAATTGTAAGGAAAGGATTGTGGATCCCAATCAGCTATGGCAAATGAGGGGGATCTCATTGAAACCTACCGAATATTGAAAAGCTCAGATAGAGTGTTTGTGGAGAGGATGTTTCCAATAGTGGGGGAGTCTACGGCCATATGGCACAGTAGCCGAATAGGACGTCCCTTTAGAACAGAGATGGGGAGGGATTTCTTTAGCCCGAGGGTGGTGAATCTGTGGAATTCATTGCCACAGATGGCTGTGGAGGCCAACTCATTGGGTATATTTAAAGTGGAGGTTGACAGGGTCTTGATCATAAAGGTGTCAAAGGTTAAAGAGAGAAGGCAGGAGAGTGGGGTTGAAAGGGAAAATAAATCAGACTTGATGGTCTAATTCTGCTCCTGCGTCTTATGGTAAAAGAATAGGCTTGAGGAGCTAAGTGGGTCAAGGACTATATGGGGGGGGGGGGGGGGGGTAAGCTCATACCTGGAGCACGTAATCCAGCGACACGTGGCGGAATGCCCTGCGAGTAGCCAGGAGGGCGCTGGTGACTTCATCCACCTCGTGCTGCTTCTTGGGAGTTGCCTGCGCGTTCCTGTTCAACGCGTTCTCCAGGTCCTCGCTGCTTTTATCGAAATGCTTCTTCGTGTCCTTAAACTTCCTCACGTCCCTGCGGCAGGGAGAAAGGGGAAAACCTTTACTCCTAAACAGGAAAATCGGCCTCAGGTTTAACATCACTGGCATCTGCTGTGAAATTTATTGTTTTGCAGCAGCAGAACATTGTAATACATAACAATAAATAAAACTATAAATCACCATAACAAGTACTGTTCATTCATTAGCTCGTTTGTTACCTGCTGTGTTGCATGACGTGGGTGATCATGGTCTCATGACCATGATTGTTCTTGGCAAATTTTTCTACAGAAGTGGTTTGCCATTGCCTTCTTCTGGACAGTCTCTTTACAAAATGGGTGACCCCAGCCATTATCAATACTCTTCAGAGATTGTCTGCCTGGCGTCAGTGGTCACATAACCAGGGCTTGTGATCTGCACCGGCTGCTCGTATGACCATCCACCAGCTGCTCCCGTGGCTTCACGTGACCCTGATCGGGGGCTAAGCAGGTGCTACACCTCGCCCAAGGGTGACCTGCAGACTAGCAGTAGTGACATATCTCCACCCTTCACACAGGGATGTACTGTACATATAAAAATAAATTAAATAAGTGTTACAAAATGAGAAAATACAGTGAAGTAGTGTCCGTGGGAAAAATTGCCAATTCAGAAATCTGATGGCAGGGAGGAAGAAGCAGTTTCTGAAAAATCAGAATAGCCTTCAGCCTTCTGTATCATCTCCTGGATGAGGAGAGGGCTTGTCCCTGGTGATGGGGAGGGGTCCTTAATGACAGAAGCCCCCTGTCTGAAGCATCGCCTTTTGAAGGTGTCCTCGAGGCTAGTGCCCCCGATGGAGCTGGCTGAGTTTCCAATTCACTTAACGAGGCTCTGTGACTAGGCTGACACAGTGTGCAGTGGTTGGCAAAACACTTTTGCTCTCGGCAATGAGCTTGTAGGTTCTCCCCGTGACAGCGTGGGTTTATTCCATGTCCTCCCACACTCCGAAGACATGCAGGTTAGATCTGTAAGTTGTGGGCACGCTATGTTGGCTCCAGAAGTGTGGCGACACTTGAGGGTTCCACCCAGCACACGTTGGTCGTTGACACAAGTGATGAATTTCAATGCTTGAGTGGTGTCACAAGAACAACCTCGCACTCAACATCAACAAGACCAAGGAATTGATCATGGACTTCAGGAAGGGGAATTCTCTACCAAAGGAGGTGCAAGACACTCCTTCCCTTCACTAGTCTGCAGGTTACCCTGGGCAAGGTGTAGCACCTGCTTTGCCCTGATCAGGGTCACGTAAAGCCAAGGGAGCAGGTGGTGGATGGTTGTACGAGCGGCTGGTGCAGATCACAAGTCCTGGTTACGTGACCACTGACGCCAGGCAGACAATCTCTGAAGAGTATTGATAATGGCTGGGGTCACCTGTCTGGTAAAGACACTGCCCAGAAGGCAACGACAGACCACTTCTGTAGAAAAACTTGCCGAGAGCAATCGTGGCTGTGGCAAGAGCGCGATCCCTTACATTATATGATGTTGTTGAGATGGGTTCAGGAGAGGACTGGTATAAAAGTGGGTGGTTAATGGTCACTGCAATGGCCTGTTTACACATTTCACAACATAGGCCGGTGATATTAAACCTGACTGTTTCTTTTCAAATTGAGATACAGTTCGGAATAGGCCCTCCCGGCCCTTTGAGCCACACCGCCCAGTGATCACCCGATTTAATCCGAGCCTAATCACGGGACAATTTACAATGACCAATTAACCTACCAACCAGTATGTCTTTGGATTGTGGGAGGGAACTGGAGCACCTGGAGGAAACCCACTGCTGAAAAATTTGCCAATTTGCCAAGAACAATCACTCATGTCATACGACATGGCTCATACTGAACAACGAGTACAGTGTAGTACTGTGCCGAAGTCTTAGGTATCCTAGCGACATAGGACTGTCCCCAGTACAGTACAGAGGAGAGCATGGTAACTGGCTGCATCACCGACTGGCCAATCCACTGGATCATAAGAGGCTTCAGACGACTGAATTCTCAGCCAGTTTTCCTCCATACCATCGAGGATGTCTTCAAAAGGTGACGCCTCCGGGAGTTGGATTCATCATTAAGGACCCTCATCATCCAGGATATGTGCTCCTCTCACTGGGCAGGAGGACAGGAGTCTGAAGATCCACACTCAGTGTTTTAGGAACAGCCTCGTCCCCTCTGCCATCAGATTTCTGAACGGATATTGAACTCATGAACACTACCTCACTATTTCCTCTTTGCACCGTTCATTTATTAAAAAAAATTGTAACTTATAGTAATTTGCAATGTCTGCACTGAATTGCTGCCACAAAACAAAAAAATTCACAACTAATGTCAGTGGCAATACTGATTCTGATTATCTGATCTCGTGCACCAATCTCTTTTATGACTCGTTATCAAATTCCCGCTGGAAATTCAAATGTACTACCATCTATATGCACTCTGTTAGATCCTTAAAGAACTCTAGAAGGTTTGCTGAATGGGACTTTCATAAATTCATGGTGATTCTGTTTGCATACATCCAGGGGGATGACAGGTTCTTCCCCGCTCCAGCATCTTGCTAACAAAAAATGCTAAGCTACCTGGTCTGTGGATTCCTGCTTTTGATTACCCTCCTAGAACAAGGAAGTAGAATTTGTGGTTTTCCAATTAGCTTCCCAGAACTCGGTGATTTTCGAAAAATTTTAACCAATGGTTCTGCAATCTCTGTAGCTATTTCCCTCTGTAGCCTTCAGGTTGGAAACTACAGAGGCAGCTTCCAATCTGACAGCACGAACTTCAATTTCTCTAACACAGTAATCTTCCTCCTCTCTCTTCTCTCTTTTTCCCTTCCCCACTCTGGCACCTCTCTCACCCTTTCTCTTCTCCTCACCTGCATATCACCTCACCCTGGTTCCTCTTTTCCTTCCCTTTCTCCCATGGTCCACTCTCCTCTCCTATTAGATCCCTCCTTCTTCAGCCCTTTACCTTTTCCACCTACCACCTCTCAGCTTCTTACTTTGTTCCCACCCACCTGTCTTCACTTATCACCTTCTCGTTTGTACTTCTCTCCTGCCTCCCCCCACCTTTTTATTCTGGCATCTTCCCCTTCCCTTTCCAGTCCCAAGGAACGGTCTTGGCCTGAAATGTAGATTGTTTATTCATTTCCATAGATGCTGCCTGACCTGTTGTGTTCCACCAGCATTTTGTGTATGTTTCCCTCAACACCATGGTCCCATTCATCAAATCCAAGTGACTTGTCTGCGTTTGGTTTCATTAGTTTTCCCCTTAATGTTTGCATTGATTGGATTCAGGTGACTTGTCTGTCTTTACTCCATTAGGTTTTCCAGTACTTTGTAATGTGTCATGTAACACCATGGTCCTCAGAAACGCTGTCTAATTTTTACTGTGTACTGTACCAGCAGTTATGGTCGAAATGACAATAAAAGTGATTTGACTTGACTTATAAAACCAGAAGATATAGGAGCTGAATTAGGCCATTTGGCACATTGAGTCTGCTCTACCATTTCATCACGTCTGATCCATTTCTTTCTCAGCCCCAGTCTCCTGCCTTCTCCCTGTATCTCCTCATGCCCTGACTAATCAAGAATCTATCAACCTCGGCCTTAACTAAACCCAGTGACTTGGCCTCCACAGCCGTCTGTGGCAATGAATTGCACAGATTTACACCATTCTGGCTAAAAAAAATTCTTCCTAATCTCTGTTTTAAATGGATGTTCATGTATTCTGAGGCTGTGTCCTCTGGTCTTAGACTCTCCCATCATAGGAAATTTCATCTTCACATCCACTTTATCGAGACCTTTCAACATTCGATACACTTCAAAGAGATCCCCCCTCATTCTTCTGAATTCCAGTGAGTACAGGCCCAGAGCCATCAAACTCTCCTCATATGATAATCCTTTCATTCCCAGAATCATTTTTGTAAACCTCCTCTGAACCCTCTCCAATGTCAGCACATCCTTCCTTTGATAAGGGGCCCAAAACTGCTTGCAATACTCCAAATGAGGCCTCGCAAGTTCTTTGTAAAGCCTTAGGAATTGGTACAAGTTCTTTCATTCCAATTGAAATTAACTTCCCTGCTGCCTTTGGTATATTTGCAGTGCCTTTCACTGTGAAGGCAGATGCAAAAGTGGCTTAAATTAAACCATCTTCTATTTCCTTGTTTTCCATTGTGACGGTGGGCACTGCCGTGGAATCCGGGGGTGCTTGCGGGTACACAGCTGGAAAAGGTCAGGCACCAAGTGTTGCCATACTTCCAGCACCATAATAGCAAGCCCACAATGCACTAACCCTAAACTGTACATCTTTAGAAAGTGGGAGAAAACTGGAGCATCTGGAGGAAACCCACACAGTTACAGGGAGAATGTACAAACTCCTCACAGAGAGTGGTGGGAATTGAACCCAGATTGTGATCGCTGGCACCGTAAAGCATTACGCTAACCGTGATATTTCCATCACCCCCAATCACCCCACGCTTAATTCTTCTGTTTTATAAATTGTTGTTCTGATTTTATTCTCTTGGCCAATTTTCTCCCCCTGTGTTAGCATTCTATTCTCTCATTGCTGCTTCCTAAAGAATTTAAAGCCCTCTGGTGTGGAAGTATATTCAAAACTTTGAGATTTTTATATATTTAATTTTGTAATGTGACAAAAATGGAACCTGTAAAATCCCAGAGTGCTTTGCTATGTGCTGAGTGTGTAAATGATAGGGGGCATGTAATGTCCTTGATCATTGTTCATTGTGTAACTAAGGGGAGGTTGGTCTACTGCTGGCCTTGGGAAGTGCAGAGGAGCTGGCCTGCAGAACAGATCATAGCCAAAGCGTAGCCTGAAAACTTCTATACAAAAAGCAACTTTGTGAGCTGTAAATCAGAATCAGCCTCCATCCATGTAAACCTAATAGATCAAATATTTTATTTCTGTATTGCTATGTACCAGCTAAGATTGTAGCACTGAACTGTGGGCAGAGACTTGTGGCCTGCTCCAAGCTCTGTGCTGGAGGGCTCCGTGAGGTTTACTCGGCTCTGCGCTGAACTGTGGTGGAGACTGTGGCCTGCTCTGGGCTCGGTGCCTGAGCTCCGCAAAGTTTACTTGGCTCTGCACGGAACAAAGGTGGAGGCTGTGGCCTGCTCTGGGCTCGGTGCCTGAGCTCCGCAAAGTTTACTTGGCTCTGCACGGAACAAAGGTGGAGGCTGTGGCCTGCTCCAGGCTTCATAACATTTCCTCGGCTTCACGTCTATGGACTCACTATTGTTCTGAATGCTACTTGCTTATTTTTATGGTTTGGATGATTTATTTTCTCCCTGTACATTGGGGTGTTTGAGGGTCTTTTTTATGGGTTCTTTTGGGTTTTTTTGTTTTGCCTGTAAGCAGACAAATCTCAAGGTTGTATAATTTATACATACTTTGAACTATACCAAATTACAAGTGGTATTGCTAGTGTAAGTGCAAGCACGTTTTTTTCACTGAGGTTGGGCGGAGCTACAACTCAGGGGAACCTGAAGAGAAACTTCTTCACCCAGAGGCTGGTGTGAGTGTGGAATGAGATGCCCGAGGAAGTCGTGGGTGTGGGTTTGATTTCAACATTTAAGAGCAGCAGGGATAGGTATATATAGCAGAGGTATGGAGGGCTATAGCGCAGGTGCAGGATAACATTTTGGCACAGGCTAGATGGGCCAGAGGGGCAGGGGTAGAAGAAATAAATGTGCAGACTATTTTCTAAATAGGGAGAAAATCAAAAAATCCAAATAAAAACGCAAGGGGTCTTGGGAGTCCTTGTGCAGAACCACCTAAAGGTTAATTTGTAGGTTGAGTCAGTGGTGAGGAAGGCAAATACAATGTTAGCATTCACTTCAAGAAATCTAGAATATAAGAGCAGGGATGTGATGCTGAGACTTTATAAGGTACTGGTGAGGCCTCACCTTGAGTATTGTGAACAGTTTTGGGTTCCTCCTCTAAGGAAAGATGTGCTGGCATTGGAGAGGGTCCAGAGGAGGTTCACAAGGATGATTCTGGGAATGAAAGGGTTATCATACGAGGAACATTTGATGGCTCTGGGCCTGTACTGACTGGAATTTAGGAGGATGGTGGGGGGATCTCACTGAAACCTTTTGGGTGTTGAAAGGCCTAGACAGAGTAGATGTGGAGAGGATGTTTCCCATGGTGGGGGGAGTCTAGGACCAGAGGGCACAGATAGAGTGGATGTGGAGAGGATGTTTCCCATGGTGGGGGGAGTCTAGGACCAGAGGGCACAGCCTCAGATAGAAGGGGCATCCATTTAAAACAGAGATGCAGAGACATTTCTTTAGTAAGAGGGGGGTGAAGTTGTGGCATTTGTTACCACAGGCAGCTGTGGAGGTCAGGTCATTGGGTGTACTGATAGGTTCTTGATTAGCCAGAACATCACGTGGGGAAAGGCTGGGGAGTGGAGCTGAGGAGGTGATAAAAAGATCAGCCATGATTGAATGGAGGAGCAGACTTGATGGGCCAAGTAGCCTAATTCTGCTCCTATGTCTTACGATATTATGTGTTGTATTGTTCCAAGACTATGATTCTTAGATGGCAGTACACTCAGGCACAGTGGCTACTCTGGGTCCAATCAAAAGTGTATTTGTTCATCCTCTATGTCTCTTTTTGTCAGGAACGGGGCCGGATGGACCCAAACACAGGACGCAGGCACTGAAATACTAGGGGGAGGACAGGATGGGGATGCCATGGCATTTAGGGTAGAGCTGGGGTTCAGGTAGATAGAGTGTCAGACAGGCAGAGCGGAGCGGGCTCCCGGTGTTCGAGTTCAGGTAGACAGACTCCTGGGGTTCAGGCAGGCAGGTAGACAGGTCCCCGGGGGTTCAGTCAGGCAGGTAGACAGGTCCCCGGGGTTCAGGCAGGCAGGCAGACAGGTCTAGGTGGCTAGATAAACTGGCGGAGAGCCCTCCCTGGGTGAGCCGCATATGTCCTGGGTGGGGCTGCCTCCCAGGCGGAAACACCGGAGGCCTGGGCAAGACACAGACCCCTAGGCGGGTGTGGGGCACAATCCCAGGGTTTGGGCGGAAGAGGAGGGCTGGGCAGCGGCAGACCGGCCGGGCCTGCCTGATGGAGGCAAGGGATAGGAACGGGCAGAACCACCACCAGGCCGCGGCAGGTCGGCCGGACCTGCCCGACGGAGGCAAGGGATAGGAACGGGCAGAACCTCCGCCGGGCCGCGGCAGGTCGGCCAGACCCACCCGACGGAGGCAAGCGGTAGGAATTGGCATAGGTCTAGGGTGACCAACACAACAGCCATGATAGCAGGAAAATCGGGAAAGGCCGGCAGACAGCGCCACCGCGCGAACAAAACAAACGAGCGGAGAAGCGGGACCAGCGCACGGGAAGAAAGGTGGGGGAGAGGACCAACCTGGCAGTACTGGTACGGGGCAGAGAAGCATGATGAGGAGTGTATCTGAGCCCAGGCAGGATAACAGAATGCAGAGAAGAGTTCGGAGCCGGCGGAGAAACAGAAAACAGAACAAAATGACCACCCGCCTGGTCCCAGTCTCAAGGCCCCTTATAAACACCTGCAGCTCAATGAGTCACAGGTGTGCCTCTTTGAGCCAGGAGGGTCCTAACTGGTTCATGGGTGACGGGAGGGATAACTGCAGGACCCGGAGTCCGGAGCCCTCGGACACTTTTATGATCTGAAATCCCTGCTGGATATTCAGAACATCAAGTACTGTAGGATTATCCCATCAGTGAGTTGCCCAATAGAGAAGGAATGGAGCTGGATTTTCTGCATACTATTTGTTGAGTTATTGCCTGGACCTGTTGCGTACCATTGTGCTGAGAAGGTGTGCCATCCAAAAAACAAGGTGCAAGTGATTGCCTTGGACATTTTTATTGTGATCACAAGACCCTGTTGGACATTGGCAATGTAGAAGACTGGTTCATTAGACTGTGGGGGAGCTGCATTCCCTCGCTTATTGCATGGACAAGGCTCTCACTCCTCTGAGTCACCTGTTACAATCACTAGTGAAGGTGATGCCTGAGCTCACTGTATGACACTGGATTTTATACTGGATTGGGGACTGGCCCCTTTCATCAATGCAGCTCTCTGGTGCTTACTCAGTGCTGCTCTCCAGTGCTCGCTCGGTGCTGCTTTCCAGTGCTCGCTCGGTGCTGCTCTCCAGGGCTCAGTGCTGCTCTCCAGTGCTCGCTCAGTGCAGCTCTCCAATGCTCGCTCGGTGCTGCTCTCCAGTGCTCGCTCAGTGCAGCTCTCCAGTGCTCGCTCGGTGCTGCTCTCCAGTGCTCGCTCGGTGCTGCTCTCCAATGCTCGCTCGGTGCTGCTTTCCAATGCTCGCTCGGTGCTGCTCTCCAGGGCTCGGTGCTGCTTTCCAATGCTCGCTCGGTGCTGCTCTCCAATGCTCGCTCGGTGCTGCTTTCCAGTGCTTGCTCGGTGCTGCTCTCCAATGCTCGCTCGGTGCTGCTCTCCAATGCTCGCTCGGTGCTGCTTTCCAATGCTCGCTCGGTGCTGCTTTCCAGTGCTCGCTCGGTGCTGATTTCCAGTTCTCGCTCGGTGCTGCTCTCCAATGCTTGCTCGATGCTGCTCTCCAGGGCTCAGTGCTGCTTTCCAATGCTCGCTCGGTGCTGCTCTCCAGTGCTCGCTCGATGCTGCTCTCCAGTGCTCGCTCGGTGCTGCTCTCCAGTGCTCGCTCGATGCTGCTCTCCAGTGCTCGCTCGGTGCTGCTCTCCAGTGCTTGCTCAGTGCTGCTCTCCAGTGCTCGCTTGGTGCTGCTCTCCAGTGCTCGCTTGGTGCTGCTTTCCAATGCTCGCTCGGTGCTGCTCTCCAGTGCTCGCTCGATGCTGCTTTCCAGTGCTCGCTTGGTGCTGCTCTCCAGTGCTCGCTCGGTGCTGCTCTCCAGTGCTTGCTCAGTGCTGCTCTCCAGTGCTCGCTTGGTGCTGCTCTCCAGTGCTCGCTCGGTGCTGCTCTCCAGTGCTTGCTCAGTGCTGCTCTCCAGTGCTCGCTTGGTGCTGCTCTCCAGTGCTCGCTCGGTGCTGCTCTCCAGTGCTTGCTCAGTGCTGCTCTCCAGTGCTCGCTTGGTGCTGCTCTCCAGTGCTCGCTCGGTGCTGCTCTCCAGTGCTTGCTCAGTGCTGCTCTCCAGTGCTCGCTTGGTGCTGCTCTCCAGTGCTCGCTTGGTGCTGCTCTCCAGTGCTCGCTCGGTGCTGCTTTCCAATGCTCGCTCGGTGCTGCTCTCCAGTGTTTGCTCAGTGCTGCTTTCCAATGCTCGCTCAGTGCTGCTTTCCAGTGCTCGCTCGGTGCTGCTCTCCAATGCTTGCTCGGTGCTGCACTCCAGTGCTCGCTCGGTGCTGCTCTCCAGTGCTTGCTCGGTGCTGCACTCCAGTGCTCGCTCGGTGCTGCTCTCCAGTGCTTGCTCGGTGCTGCTCTCCAGGGCTCAGTGCTGCTTTCCAATGCTCGCTCGGTGCTGCTCTCCAGGGCTCAGTGCTGCTTTCCAGTGCTCGCTCGATGCTGCTCTCCAGTGCTTGCTCGGTGCTGCTCTCCAATGCTCGCTCGGTGCTGCTTTCCAGTGCTCGCTCGGTGCTGCTCTCCAATGCTCGCTCGATGCTGCTCTCCAGGGCTCAGTGCTGCTCTCCAGTGCTCGGTGCTGCTCTCCAGGGCTCAGTGCTGCTCTCCAGTGCTTGCTCGGTGCTGCTTTCCAATGCTCGCTCGGTGCTGCTGTCCAGTGTTTGCTCAGTGCTGCTCTCCAGGGCTCAGTGCTGCTTTCCAATGCTCGCTCGATGTTGCTTTCCAATGCTCGCTCGGTGCTGCTCTCCAGGGCTCAGTGCTGCTTTCCAATGCTCGCTCGATGCTGCTTTCCAGTGCTCGCTCGGTGCTGCTCTCCAGTGCTTACTCAGTGCTGCTCTCCAGTGCTCGCTTGGTGCTGCTCTCCAGTGCTCGCTTGGTGCTGCTCTCCAGTGCTCGCTCGGTGCTGCTTTCCAATGCTCGCTCTGTGCTGCTTTCCAATGCTCGCTCTGTGCTGCTTTCCAATGCTCGCTCGGTGCTGCTCTCCAGTGCTCGCTCAGTGCTGCTCTCCAATGCTCGCTCGATGCTGCTCTCCAGGGCTCTGTGCTGCTTTCCAATGCTCGCTCGGTGCTGCTCTCCAATGCTCGCTCGGTGCTGCTCTCCAATGCTCGCTCGGTGCTGCTCTCCAGTGCTTGCTCGGTGCTGCTCTCCAGGGCTCAGTGCTGCTTTCCAATGCTCGCTCGGTGCTGCTCTCCAATGCTTGCTCGGTGCTGCTCTCCAGGGCTCAGTGCTGCTTTCCAATGCTCGCTCGGTGCTGCTCTCCAGGGCTCAGTGCTGCTTTCCAATGCTCGCTCAGTGCTGCTTTCCAGTGCTCGCTCGGTGCTGCTCTCCAATGCTTGCTCGGTGCTGCTCTCCAGTGCTCGCTCGGTGCTGCTCTCCAGTGCTTGCTCGGTGCTGCTCTCCAGGGCTCAGTGCTGCTTTCCAATGCTCGCTCGGTGCTGCTCTCCAGGGCTCAGTGCTGCTTTCCAGTGCTCGCTCGGTGCTGCTCTCCAGTGCTTGCTCGGTGCTGCTCTCCAATGCTCGCTCAGTGCTGCTTTCCAATGCTTGCTCGGTGCTGCTTTCCAGTGCTTGCTCGGTGCTGCTTTCCAATGCTCGCTCGGTGCTGCTCTCCAGTGCTTGCTCGGTGCTGCTCTCCAGGGCTCAGTGCTGCTTTCCAATGCTCAGTGCTGCTTTCCAGTGCTCGCTCGGTGCTGCTCTCCAGTGCTTGCTCGGTGCTGCTCTCCAGTGCTCGCTTGGTGCTGCTCTCCAGTGCTCGCTCGGTGCTGCTTTCCAATGCTCGCTCGGTGCTGCTCTCCAGTGCTTGCTCGGTGCTGCTCTCCAATGCTCGCTCGGTGCTGCTTTCCAATGCTCGCTCTGTGCTGCTTTCCAATGCTCGCTCGGTGCTGCTTTCCAGTGCTCGCTCGGTGCTGCTTTCCAGTGCTCGCTCGGTGCTGCTCTCCAGTGCTCGCTCAGTGCTGCTTTCCAGTGCTCGCTCGGTGCTGCTTTCCAGTGCTCGCTCGGTGCTGCTTTCCAGTGCTCGCTTGGTGCTGCTCTCCAGTGCTCGCTCGGTGCTGCTCTCCAGTGCTTGCTCAGTGCTGCTCTCCAGTGCTCGCTCGGTGCTGCTCTCCAGTGCTCGCTCGGTGCTGCTCTCCAGTATTCGCTTGGTGCTGCTCTTCAGTGTTCGCTCAGGGGAAGGACAAGCTGGACCAGGAAAACTTAGGGATTTGGGCTATATGTTTTCTTTTCTCTTTGTGACTCTATGTTTTACTGAAACCATAACCATTTGTGCTGTGTGTTGCTGCTATATGTTTTGCTCCTTGGCCCTAGAGGTACACAGTTTTGTTTGGCTGTATTCATGTATGGTGGAATGATAATTAAACTTGAACTCGCTGCTATTATTGCAGTAAGATGCTTGCTTGTATACTATTTATACAGATCAAATCATTCCGCAGTGCACATAGCTGAAATAAAGCAATAACAATGCAGGGTGAAGTGTAACAACTACTACAAGTTCAAGATCATAACAAGGTAGATTGTGAGGGCAAGAATCGATCTTACTATACAAGAGATCCATTCAAGAGTCTGATAACAGCGGGGTAGAAGATGTCCTTGAGACTGAATCCACCAGGCAACACTTACAGGCCATTAACATAGAACATAGCACAGGAACAGGCCATTCGGCCTGCAATGTTGTGCTGAACTAATTAATTAGTCACCTGCTAACTGATGTCCAGTTTGGGATTTGCCAGGCCTGTTCAACCCCAGACCCTCATCACGTTTTAATCCAGGACTTGATGGGATATGGGGGGGGGGGGGGGGAGGCAGGAGATTGGCCTGAGAGGAACTGGATCAGCCAAGATGAAATGGTAGAGCAGAATCGGTGGCCTGATTCTGCTCCTATATTTTATGAATTTATGGTAAAATGGTAAACTGAATCTCAGGGTTGTATATAGTGACACATACGTACTTTGATAATAAATTGAAGTTTGATTTAAAGCTGGTATTTGTTGGAACAGCAGCTAACAGGTTACACAGGGGGCAGCCACCGCCTCCCTTTGGTGTGAGGTTCAGCCACAAACAAAATCAGTTCTGGTGAGCCATCCCCCAATCCTCCTGATGGTCACAGTCTGTAAACCACAAGATTAGGCTGCTCTGACCTGCGACCGGTCAACAACATCAACAGCAGTAAAGTATGTGGGAAAACTGACACCTACAGATTACACACCATCTTGTTCTGGAAATATAATGACATCATTGTTGAGCGTCAATACAGGAATCCCATCACATGGTGTTTTGGCAACAACCTTTCCCTCGATGTCACCAAAGATGCTGGTGATTGACTTCAGGAAGAAGGGTGGTGCACATTCTCCTGTGTCGGGGATGAGAGGGGCGAGGGTTTCAAGTTCTTCAGAGTGAACATCACCAATCACCTGCCCTAGTCCAACCTCGTGTATATCACAGTCAAGAGGGCTCACCAAAGTCTCTATTCTTCCTCAGGAGACGAAAGACTGTCCCTATCAACCCTTATCAATTTTTACTAATAACCATGGAAGACATTCTGTCCGGATGCATGAAGGCTCAGCATGGCAACTGCTCTGACCCAGGCTGCAAGAAACTAGGCAGCACCGTAGTGTAGTGGTTAGCACAATGCTGTACAGCACCAGTAACCCGAGTTCAGTTCCTGCTGCTGGCTGTACCTTCTCCTCGTGACCGCGCGTGCTTCCTCCCACAGTCCAAAGATGTACCAGTTGGTAGGTTAATTGGTCATTGTAAATTGTCTTATAATTAGGGTAGGGTTGCTGGGCAGCGCAGCTCAAAGGGCCGAAAGGCTATATTGTCAGTCAATCAATCAATCAATAGACAAGTAGATAGATCAATAGATAAATAGATCAATCAATAGATAGACAAATAAATAGATCGATCAATAGATAGACAAATAAATAGATCAATCAATAGAAAGATAAATAAATAGATCACTCAATAGACAGATAGATAAATAAATAGATCGATCAATAGACAGGTAAATAAATAAATAGATCACTCAATAGAAAGATAGATATGGACACAGCTCAGTACATCACAGAAACCAGTCTCCTCTCCATGGACTCTGTCTACACTTCGCGCTGCCTCAGAAAAGCCGCCAACAGAATCAAAGACCCTTACCTCCCTGGACATTCTCTCTACACCACCCCATCAATCGGGTAGATGATACAAAAGCCTGAAAGCACCTCCCACCAGGCTCAAGGACAGCTCCTATCCCAGTGGTAGCAGACTCCTGAATGGACCTTGTGTATGGTAAGATGCACCCTTGGCCTCACGATCTACCTCATTATGATCTTGCACTATATCGTTTACCTACACTGCACTCTCTCTGCAGCTGTCACGCTTTATTCTGCATTCTTGTCCAAGCTCAGTGCCCTGTGTAATGATCTGATCTGATGCAAGACAAGCTTCTCACTGTATCACAGTGCATGTGACCAAAACCAAAACCAAAACCATGGTACGAGGGGACCATCTAGACAATGTGGGCAGCTGCAGTTTCACGAGCATCTTCTCAATGGTAGTTAGGGGTGGACAACATACACTCCGTGGTCACTTACATCCTGTACCTAATAACATGGACAGTGACTGCATCTTCCTGGTCTTCTGCTGCTGTAGCCCATCCATTTCAATGTTCAATGTGTTGTGTGTTCAGAGATGCTCCTCTGGACATCACTGCTGTAATGTGTGGTTATTTGAGCTATTGTTGCCTTCTTGTCAGCTCGAACCAGTCTGGCCATTCTCCTCTGACCTCTCTCATTAATGAGGCCTTTTCACCCACAGAGCTGCTGCTAAGAGAATGGTTTTTGTTTTTCACACCATTCTCTGTAAAGTCTAGAGACCGTTGTACATGAAAGTCCCAGGAGATCAGCAGTTTACCAGATTCTCAAACCACCCCATCTGGCACCAATGGTCATAGTCACTGGGATCACATCTCTTCCCCCATTCTGATGTTTGTGGCTGAACAACAACTGAATCTCTTGACTGTCTGAATGTCTTTATGCATTGAGCTGCTGATTAGCAGGTGAGCAGGTGTATCTAATAAAGTGGATGCTGAGTGTAAGTCCTGACCAAAAATGTCAGCAGAAACTTTCTGACCTCAGAAATGGGTGAGTGACATGTGAATACAGATGAAGACAGAAGCACAGAGAAAGTGATTGATTCAGAAGTACAATAGAACACAGAACATAAAATGGTACAGCCCTTCGGCCCACAATCTCGTGCTGACTTTTTAACCTACCGGGATGTTATGTTGAAATTGTACTAACCATTGGTGATGCCTAATCTGGAGTATTGTGGGCAGTTTTGGCCACCTACCTACAGGAGAGATGTAAATAAGGTTGAAAGAATGCAGAGAAAATTTACAAGTATGTTGCTGGGACTGGATACAATGAAAGGCTGAATAGGTTAGGATTTTATTCAGTAGAAGACTGAGGAGAGATCTGAAAGAGGTGTACAAAATTATGAGGGGTATAGACAGGGTAAATGCAAGCAGGCTTTTTCCACTGAGTTTGGGTGGGACTACAACCAGAGGTCATGGATTAAGGGTGAAAGGTGAAAGGTTTAAGAGGAACATGAGGGGAAACTTCTTCACTCAGAGGGTGGTGAGAGTGTGGGATGAGCTGCCAGCACAAATGGTGCATGTGAGTTCGATTTCAACATTTAAGAGAAGTTTGGATCAGTATGTGGATGGTAGGGGTGTTGAGGGCTTTGGTCGATGGGAGTAGTCAGTTTAAATGGCTCATCATGGACTAGATGGGCCAAAGAGTGTGCCTCTGTGTGTGCTTCTATGACTCTAAGAGCAATCTGACCCTTCCCTCCTAAGTAGCCCATTTTTCTATCATGAAGTCAAGAGTTAATTAGTGTGCACCAATGCTACAAAGAACATTCTCTGGGGCTGAGGACACTCAGGGTCAGTGAGCATAGACTGAAAGTGGAACAGTAAAGCAGGGTACAGGCCTTTAGCTGACCTCTTCACCTACCCCAAGAGCAACCGAACCCTTCCCTCCCGCAACCATATGCTTACCGAAGAGTGTCGTAAATGTCCCTAATGTATCTGCCCCTCAGCGCGTGCCATTCCACGCACCTGCCACTCGCTGTGCAAAACACCTAACCGTGTATCCGTATACACAGACTCCGATGTACATTGGGAGACAGAGTTGCACCGACAGTATTTGAACAGGACATCACCTGTACCGACACAATACTCACTCCTTGATGAAGTTATATAGATGTTGCTTGACTGACTTCTGGGTCACATCGATGAGCGTCTGTAACACACAAGAGGCGGAGTTAGACAAAGCACGCTGCGGTGAGGCAGAAGCTTGAATCTCTGCGATTCAACACAGGAGATAGAAGCTGACCATTCATTCCCTTAGCCACTCAACCATTCAGTAACATCACAATCTCTGCACCAGGCTCTCACGTTAACCTCATATCCCACAATTCCCTTAGCATCCCAGTTTCTGCTCTTCTACGTGTAGCCCCTTCACCTGAGCTTGTAAGGAAACTTGGCTCGTTACCCGGCTCTGCCAACAGCCATGTGACTCAGTGGCGAGAAGGCCACCTTTCATAAACAATGCACATCTAGGGTCGGAATGATTTGGGGTTCAGCCAAACAGGAGCGTTGTGAGGTTCCGATTAAAGAAAGCCTGATTTGAGAGAATGCTTTGTAAATACTGCTCATACACAGTTATCAGTCGGCAAGAAATAACAGATTGTACACCACGTCAAATTATAAAGAAAGTAAAATTACAAATTTCAGCTTTATCAAACAGTTAGTAGGAAAGTGAAAAGAAAAAAAAAATATATTAAAAGACCCAATCCAGTTAAGCCAGTCCAGATGTGCACGTCCAGTTGGAGCTCAAGCTGGAGATGTCTTTACTGACACGCTGGACCCAGCATACTGCATTCTGAACTTAGCTTGAGATCGGGCTCTCTCTCAGGAATATTGGTCCTTACTCCATGGAGACATTCACCTGCACAAAGCACCGTGCAACAGGGCCGCTCCTTCCCGTGGCATTCTCAGCCATCTTCCCTCCTATCCTCTCCACCAAAACACCCGAGAACCAGACTAGGGTCCGTCACCAGTCTCTCTCCGCCCCGCCTTCTCCAGAACTTACTCCTGATCCCACCGTCCTGATTGGCTGACACAACATTCCTAAGCTGAACAACATGGCATATTATCTCTAGCCGAAACTAAAACATTCTACCAACTGGACAAACTGCTTTTGCAAAAAGCTGCTGAAGTGAAATACATAGAGCATAGCAGTAGAAATCTCAACCAGGGCGTTTCATACGGATGGATTCACCATTCTTGTTGACAGAACTTTGAACAGTTCTAATGTACTTTGTTTAACAGCCCTCTGGATAGCCCAGGATTCTATCTGCAACATTATACAACCTTGAGAAGCCCTCAGCCCCGCACAAATACTCACCGTCTGGTACTCAATCATATCATTCAAACTGGAGGAAAACTTTTCCAGGCACCCCTGTGTGAACAAAGAGTCACAGCTGTAAAGAAATGCCATCCAGGACTCCCACCATCTTCCCACTGCTGCCATTGGGCAGGAGGTACAGGAGCTTCATAACTCTCACCACCAGGTCCAGGAACAGTTATTAACCTGCAACCGTCAGGCTCCTGAACCAGCGTGGACAACTTCACTCACATCAACACTGAACTGATCCCATAAACTATGGATTTGCTTTCAAGGACTCTACAACTCAAGTTCTCAAATTTATTTATTATTCATGTATTTATTTGTTATCATTATTTGATTTTATCTTTATATTGGCACAGTTTGTCTTCCTATGCACATTGGCCCATCTTTCTTTTGTGTGGATTTCATTGATTTTATTGTATTTTTATGTTCTACTGTGAAAGCCTATGTACTTTGATAATAAATTTACTTTGAACTTTCAAATGCTAATAATGAGCGATGAGGTGTGGTAGTTTCTCTATCTCCACCGAGTAGTTGCTGCTGACCCATCAGATACGGTCAGCAGTGGTTAGATTATTGAAGTGTTGCCCCTCTCACTCCTTAGGGGCAAGTATGGAGGGGCAGGTCAGTGGTTAGATTATTGAAGTGTTGCCCCTCTCACCGGCAAGTATGGAGGGGCAGGTCAGTGGTTAAATTATTGAAGTACTGCCCCTCTCACCCCTTAGGGGCAAGGATGGAGGGGCAGGTCAGTGGTTAGATAATTGAAGTACTGCCTCTCCCACCCCTTAGGGGCAAGTATGGAGGGACAGGTCAGAGGTTAGATGATTGAAGTACTACCCCTCCCACCCCTTAGGGGCAAGTAGGAAAGGTGTGGTCAATGGTTAGATTACTGAAGTTAGTCTGAGCTCCCCACGTGAATGAATTACCTGCAGAGGCTCTCTCACTGTAAGGGTGAGGCAGGGGAGAGGGGCCTGGCACCCTCAGGAAGAGAGAGGATATCGTGTGCTGTAGCCTCTGAAACACTGAGGGAGACTAGTTCTCTGAAACCTCCACAAAAGAAGGGTTAAACTCATTGCCACTCAGACTACAGGCAGGAGTTCCCAGCCTGGGATCCACCAACCCCTCGGTTAATGGTAAGGCTCCATGGCAGGTTGGGAACCTCTAATTCAGAGATGACAAGAAAATGGGATTAGTCCAGTGGTGGAGCTGAGAGGCCAGCAATGGAGAATTCCAACCCTACATTTAGTCACCTCCTCAGGAGTTACATGGGGAACGATCTATGCTTTCTTCGACTGCACTTGTCCCTTGCACCCTGCCCTGTCTTCATTATCTGATGAAGGACACTGTGAGCCCAAAGTCTGAACCCAAAGAGAATTTCAAGTGAGTAGCTGAGTCACAATATCAGGCAGAAAATACTGACAATGGGAGAGGAACAGGCACACACACACACACACACACACACACACACACACACACACACACACACACACACACACACACACACACACACACACACACACACACACACACACACACACACACACACACACACACACCGGAGGAAGGAAGGGTGTGTGGTTACTGGGATGGGATGACTCATACGCCACGGGTACTCACACTCATCATCTCGTCCCCCTTGCAGTGAATTGCCAGGTCACGGATACCATTCACAAACTGCTTGGTGTTGGTGCTGTATGTCCGGCCGGCCTCCAACATGGCATTGCATAACTTCACCAGCTGAAACAAGAGGCCACACACCGATCACATCCCTCAGGGTGGCTAGCAGCAGCAATCTGTACCCGGTGCTTCCCTGAATCGAAGGCTCGGTGGCAAGTCGGAGACACATCTGGATGCTGATGGACCGATGGGAGAAACCACAGAGCCGATTGCAACCCCCTTCTCTAACCCAAATGAGCTTATTGAATTGGAAGACTTCTTCTGATATCTACTGACTTATTTATACTTAGCATAAAAAGACTTTACAAGTTGACCCAAACCCAGAGTTGTATTCCAAAACAGAAGAGATTCTACAGATGTTGGAAATCCAGAGCAACACGTGCAAAATGCTGGCCAACGTAGACTATATATCCCCTCGACAGATGCTGCCAGACCAGCACTTTGTGTGTGTAGCACCGAATTCCAAAGGTGAGCTGAAATTTATTCCTGTACCTGTGAGAATGTGGCACGTGCGCAGGTGGCCAATCAATCACGCATTAAATCACTTGGGCCTCCTACGTGACGGAGGCTTTCTCTTTTAGAACGCACATGTTTTTGTCTCGGTGGGCCTGGTTTGTCACTCGCAAATTACCCTGCAGGTGTCATGGCTACTATGACGTTTACTCCAACTGCTTCATTGTCACTCCTGCTCCCCACCCCCCCGTATACCTAACAATTACTCGCAACATCAATGCAGTATTTGACCGTATGTAGTGTTTTGGAGCTCTGGTAAATGCCTAGTTACTTGGCATCATGGTAAAAGACCCACATTGGTTAGAGGCACACTGTAGGAGCCACGTATCTGTTCTGAGTTGAGAGTTTATTGTGATAACAAGTCCCATTAAATGGCAATTTCTCATCTGCAGAACAACTTAAATTCCTCTCTTTAGTGTCTCTTTTCCCTTTTCAAGGTGGCTGGGGTTCTGTCAGAGTCCCTGATCTACAGCCGCGCTCAAACTACTGTTCTTCACGCGGTGGGTTCCTGCTCCGCTCCTGGAGCTCGCCGACCGGCCACGTTCGATATCTCCAGGAGCTAGGCTGCCTCTGGAAGATGTGTGCCTTCATGGTGTAGCCTCGGGTGGCCCTACGGATGACCAATACCTCTCCGGTGTCACCCCAAGGGAGACTGGAACATTGAGACAGCGGGAGCAGCTGTTGGAGGCCCTTTCACTCGAGCAATCGTGCTCTCTCTCTCTCTCTCGTGAGTGAGACGGAGAGCTTGCGGCATGCTGAGCTGCTTTTTTGTTGGACAGCAGATCATGGTCTCTTTTTGGGGCTTTGCTATTGCTTGCATGGTGGGTGGTGGGCACCGATGCTTCCTGTTACACCAAGTGGGGGTAGGAGGAGGGTCGAAGCTTTCCCGCTGCTTGAGTATGGGAGGGGGAGGGGGGTCTTTGGGATTTTAAGGTTTTTTCCTGTCATTCATTCTTTGGGGGTTTTTCTTCTGTTTTGTGGATGTCTGTGAGGAGTAAGGATTTTAGGTTGTATACCGAATACATTTTCTGATAATAAACGGAACCATTGGAATGCCGAAACATTAGCGGGGCAAAGGAAGCAAGTTACGTATTCTTCCTTATTTCATGGCAGGTTGTGGCTCGGGACCAGCCGAGGTCGTACCTTTGCTGACCACTTAATATCAGGCCAAGGTTGTATGACAGGAGGTAGAGAGGCTTATTGATGAGTGTGGAGCAGTCCATTTGCAACTGCCATGTAAATGAGGCATTCATGCCCGTATGCAGTGAGACCAGGATGACACCAAGACTGTGGCCGTAGTAGACAGCAAGGAAGGTTATCAAAGCTCGCAGCAGGATCTGAACGAGCCGGAGAAATGGGCTGAAAAATGGCGGATGCAATTCAATGCAGACAAGTGTGAGGTGTTGCACTTTGGGAGAACCAGCCAGGGTCTTAAGGCTGATTTATACTTGTGTGTACAGGCTATGCCGCAGCCTAGGCCGTAACCCTGATTTTTACTTCTGTGTCGCTCTACGCAGTAGCGAGCATGCGCCAAAATGCTAGTTGGCGGTGGGGTTTCTATGCCACTGTGTTGAGTTTCTTCCTGAGAGACATGGACGAGGAAATGCATTTCAAACATTTTCACATGTCGGCAGGTAGATTTGGTGATTTGGTTCATCTATTTCACATCGGTGTACGCATAGCCTACAGACATGGCAGAGATAGAAGCAACCGGAAATGTGTAGGAGGAAATGCGATGCTACCAAATGGACCAATCACAGTTGTTGCAGTCTGCATCACAACGATGCGTGAGTAACTTTTCTGGAGAGGTGCACATCACCCTACAGCGTAGGGTACGGCGTAGGGTATGCATTACCTACGGCGTCGATGCGACACACAAGTATAAATTAGCCTATACACAGTGACTGGTAGGGCAATGAGGAGTGGGGTAGAATAGAGGGATCTCTGAATACAGATTCTAGGTAGATAGGGTCATAAAAAGACCTTATTGCATATTGGCCTTCATCTATTAGAGTATTAGAGTATTAAACGCAGGACATCACACACAAAATGCTGGTGGAACACAGCAGGCCAGGCAGCATCTATAGGGAGAAGCGCTGTTGACATTTCAGGCCGAGACCCTTCGTCAGGACTAACTGAAAGGAAAGATAGTAAGAGATTTGAAAGTAGTGGGGGGAGGGTGAAATGCGAAATGATAGGAGAAGACCGGAGGGGGTGGGATGAAGCTAAGAGCTGGAAAGGTGATTGGCGAAAGTGATACAGAGCTGGAGAAGGGAAAGGATCATGGGACGGGAGGCCTCGGGAGAAAGAAAGGGGGAGGGGATAGCACCAGAGGGAGATGGAGAACAGGCAGGGTGATGGGCAGAGAGAGAGAGAGAGAGAGAGAGAAAAACAAACAACTAAATATATCAGGGATGGGGTAAGAAGGGGAGGAGGGGCATTAACAGAAGTTAGAGAAGTCAATGTTCATGCCATCAGGTTGGAGGCTACCCAGCCGGTATATAAGGTGTTGTTCCTCCAACCTGAGTGTGGCTTCATCTTGACAGTAGAGGCGGCCATGGATAGACATATCAGAATGGAAATGGGATGTGGAATTAAAATGTGTGGCCACAGGGAGATCCTGCTTTCTCTGGCGGACTGAGCGTAGGTGTTCAGTGAAATGGTCTCACCAATATATAAAAGGCCACACCGGGCGCACCGGACGCAGTATACCACACCAGCTGACTCACAGGTGAAGTGTCAAATGCAGGAGTTGGGATGCAGTGTTGAGTATTGAATGCAGTATAGAATTAGAGTATTAAATGCAGGAGTTGGGATGCCTTGATCTTAGAGTGGGTCAAGTCAAGTTAATTGTCATTTTACCTACATACACGTATATAACCAAATAATGTATATGGAAATGAGACAATGTTTCTCCAAACCAGCATGTAAAGTACACTGGTACACATAACACACGATAGCTTATGAAGGCACAGATAAAATCTACAGATGAATCACACATAAATAACAAACTAAAATGCATACATTTTAAATATTGGAAGGCACGGAACAGATTAATCAGTGATACAATGCGGCCGGAATTCAGAAGTCTAATGGCCGGAGAGAAGAGGCAGTTTACCACCCTCACCATTCTTGCTTTTATGCATTGGTGTCTCCTGCCTGATGGTAGGAAGTTAAAAAGGATGCTGGATGGATGGGTGGGATAATATGCAGCACTCCTGATAAATGTCTCCGATGGATGGTAGGGAGACCCCTATGATCCTCTCAGCTGTTCTCACAGTCCTATGAAGGGACTTCCAGTCCAGTGCTCGGCTGCTCCCGTACCAGATGGAGATGCAACTTGTCAGGACACTCTGAATGGTGCCCCTGTAAAACACAGTTAAAGTGGTGGGTGTGAGCCTTGCTTGCCTCAATCTCTTAAGATGTGGAGGTGCGTCTGTGCCTTCTTGTTCAGGGAGGTGATATTCAGGTGAGGTCATCCATGATGTGAAATCTCAGGAACTTGGTGCAATTAACTCTCTCTACAGGGGATCCACGTATTCGTAGAGGGGCATGGTTCGTCTGCACCTTCCTGAAGTCCACAAGGATTTCTTTGGTCTTCTCCACATTCAGGCTTTGGTTGTTCTTCTCACACCAACCCACCAGCGGCTCCACTTCCTCTCGATACTCTGTCTCATCATTGTTCTTGATAAAGCCAACCACTGTTGCGTCATCTGCAAACTTGATGACACAATTTGAGCTGGATGCTGCTACACAGTCACGAGTCAGCAGAGCAAACAGCAGCGGGCTGAGCACAGAGCCTTAGGGCACCAGTGCTCAACATAATGGGATGAGATGCCCACCAGGGCTGACTGTGGCCTTACTGTCGAGAAGTCAAGTATCCAGTCGCAGGGGAAGGTGTTGAGACCCAGTGAGGACAGTTTCCCCACCAGCTTCTGGGGTATGATGGTGCTGAACGCTGAACTGGAATCTATAAACAGCAGTCTGGAATTTGCGACCCCATTTTCCAGCTGGGACAGGACAGAGTGGAGGGCAGAGGCTAAAATAATGGCACAACATCACAGAACTTCACTCTGGCAACCTCTGCGACGACACTGGTGCCAAGCTGTAATGGCGCTTGCCCTTCCCTTGGACTACATCAGTGATGTGGAGAGGGGGAACCCGCTGCGTGGGCAACAGCCGGTTCTTCAAATCTTCCCACCCAGTCTTGCGCCCTGGAGAGGACACGGTCCACCAGAGGCGCAAAGCCACGATCCCCTGGGACCGACGGCTGCCTACTACTAATTCTAGAATATTATGGAGATCCATTTCCTGAACTTTCCACGACTGTGTAACTGGTAATATTTGATACTCATTGCCCAGATGATTCTGGGGAAAGAGTTGGACATGTGTACCAAACCATGTGCACACCGGCCTTCATTACTGGACTAGAAATATACTCCCTAGACCGTTATCCTGGACACAATTCAGAAAGTCTGCACCCTCACTGCATCCAAAGTACGATTATCCTAATTTTTATTGGGATAATTAAATCCGTCTTAGTAACTACCTGTATTTTTTGGGCTTCTTGTAAATTCCCTGCACATCAGAATCAGGAGGGTTTATCACTGACACGTAGGTTGTGAAATTTGTTGATTTACAGCAACAGTATTGTGCAATAAATTAAAAAAAAAACAGTTTGTTACATAAAAATACATAAATGATTAATGCAAAAAGAGAAGAGAGCAAAATAGGGAGGTAGTGTCCATGGACTCCTTACTGTTCAGAAATCTGATTGCAGAGGGAACAAACGATTATTTGTCCCATATCACTCCGGTGTGTTGGTGACCTGAAGAATACAGAAGCTATGTGCTGTTCCCCTCAATTTTTCCCTCATGTTTCTTTCTAATATTTCTGAGTTCTAACTGGATGAATTTGGTCTCTGATCTGACATAGTTGCTCTCCAGCTGGGTAACATTGATTCTGCAACCCTTGCTTCTCATTAACTGTTTTCAAACTTGTGTTAGAAGAGGATTCTGCCACAGAATGGCAATGGAAAAGTACTTGACGTGGCCAAGCAGTTGTCTCCTTACTCCTGAACCTGAATGGATTACCCCACCCGTCACCAGGCCCAGGCTGATATTTCACTGTACGTTTCAATGCATAAACGATAAGTAATCTAATCAGGGGATTGAGGAAGCAATCCTCCTCCTCCTCCTCAGGGCAGAGGCTTTTGTCTGCGGACAGAAAAGGGGAAATCAGGATTTGTGGGAACTGGAAGACAATCCCACTGAACCTGTGACACCTCTCCCCTTCCCCTCACTCTTACCTTCTCGAGTTTGGCTTCAAGCTCTGTCACCTCCAACTCAATGCCTTCAATGGAGGCCCTGGAAGAGAAATGGGCAGGTCAAAGACTGGATACAACCTTCCTTCCAAATCCATGTCATTATAGTGGGCAATTAGAACATATAACATAGAACATAGAGAGGTACAGGACAGCACAGGCCCTTTGGCCCATAACATTGTACCACCCTTATGACCTAGTCCAAGATCAATCTAACTCTTCCATGTACATTGCCATCTATGTAACTATCATCCATGCACCTATAGAAGAGTCTCTTAAATGCCCCTAATGTACCAGCACCCCAGGCAGAGTGTTTTACGCACCCTCCACTCCCTGTGTAAAAAGCCTACCTCTGATATCCCATACCTTAAGAATATGCACACACCAATTAACCATTTCTGCCCTGGGAGAGTCTCTGGCTACCCACTATATCGGTGCCACTTACTATCTCGTACGCCTCTGTCAAGTCACATAATGTCCTCCTTCGCTTGAAAGGGAAAAGCCCCAGTTTGCTCAACCTTTCCTCGTAAGGACATTCTCTCTAATCCAGGCAGCATCCTGGTAAATCTTGAAAGATTCCACACCCTTCTGAACATGTGGAGTCCATAGCTGGACACAATACAACCAGTTAGACAATGGCTATCTATGACTATCGGTGGTGGGGTGGAGATTCGTCTCTAACAAAGGAGGTGTGAGGTGCTCCTTCCCTCCGCCAGCCTGCAGGTCACCCTTGGGCGAGGTGTAGCACCTGCTTACCCCCGATCATGCTCATGAAGCCACGGGAGCAGGTGGTGGATGATCGTACGAGCGGCTGGTGCAGATCACAAGTCCTGGTTCTGTGACCACTGACGCCAGGCAGACAATCTCTGAAGAGTGTTGATAATGGCTGGGGTGACCTGTCTTGTAAAGACACTGCCCAGAAGACGGCAATGGCAAACCTCTTGTGTAGAGAAATTTGCCAAGAGCATTCATGGTCATGAGACAATAATCACCCACATGATACGAGGCGGCTCATGATGGTGAACTATTCTAAAGGTAAAGCCTAGCTCTCAGTACTGTCCCCAGGGCCGGATATCGGTATTGCTGATGGCGAGAGAGTGTTGCTGGCTGCCATGGAGTTGAAGGACGAACAGGTGGGCCCTGCACAAAACTCTCTCCCAGTCACCAGCAATTCATCGCTGTCGGAGGGGTGGGCACCGTGGGAGTACGGCTCCAGGCACAGTAACGTGGCAGTTAGTGTAGCACTGTTCTTGAGAGGGAAAAGTTTGCAGGAGTGAAAGGACAGTGCAGAGGCTAATTGGACAGTTAGGGTAGCATGGCAGCGTAATGGTTAGCTATGGGGCTCAATTCCCGCTGCTGCTTATACATTCTCCTGTGACTGCGTGGTTTCCTATGGCTGCTCCAGTTTCCTCCCACAGTCCAAAGACTCGTGGGTTAGGGTTAGTAAATTGTGGCCAGGCTATGCTGGTGCCGGAAGAATGGTGGTGACATTCATTGGATGGGGTTGGTCGTTGACACAAACGATGTATTTCACTGTATGTTACAATGTACACATGTTAAATAGCACGAGTACCTTGAAAGTACCTTTAACATGTAGAGGGCACAGGCTAAACGTGAGAGGAGATATTTTAAAGGGGATCTGAGGGGCAGGTTTTCCACACTTGGTGTGGGGTTGTGGATAATTGAAACAAGCTACCAGAGGAATGATGGACTCAGATGTGATCCTAACATTTAAACGGCACTTGGACAGTACCTGGATAGGAAAGGCATATTGCGATACAGCTTCATGCTATATTGGTGCCAGAAACACGATACGGAAACACCAATGCCCTTGAACAGAAAATCTTACAAAAGTAGTGGATACGGCCCAGTGCATCACAGAGAAAGCACTCCCCACCACTGAGCACATCTACATGAAACGTTGCCGTAGAAAAGCAGCACCCATCATCAGGGACCCCCACCACCCAGATCACACTCTCTTCTCGCTGCTGCCATCAGGAAGAAGGTACAGGAGCCTCAGGGCTCACACCACCTGGTTCTGGAACAGTTACTACCCCTCAACCTTCAGGCTCTTGACTCAAAAGGGATAGCTTCACTTAACTTCACTTGCCCCATCATTGAAATATTTCCACAACCCATAGACTTCGTTTCAAGGACTCTTCATCTCATGTTTTTGATATTTATTGCTTATTTATTATTATTATTATTATTTCTTTCTGCTCTGGTCCAACACCCAGGTTGGTGTGATCTTTCATTGATTCTGTTATGGTTATTATTCTATCTACTTATTGAGTATACCCACAAGAAAATGAATCTCAGGGTTGTATATGGTAATATATATGTACTTTGATAATACATTTACTTCTGAATTTTGAAACATGGCAATACTTGCAGGCTGCCCCCACCATATTCCTGGACTATGTTGGTCATCGATGCAAAAGATGCATCTCCCCATATATCTGGTTATACATATGCCAGATAAATCTTTTCAAATCTTTCAGGAGAGGAGGAACGGACCAGGGGCAGAAATGAAGAAGCACCACAACCAGGGGTTGTTTTGAAGAAAAAGAAAAGATTGTTTTCAGTTATTACGTGGATTGTATTTTCTTGGTTTAGCCTCATGGGTCTGCGTGGTCCTGGCATTGCTTACCTTTTGTGTCTAGTTCTTTGTCTTTGACTAACTGGGTTTTCAGAACTTTTGTGTTACAGACGACTCATTTGTGATAATGGGCCTTGTTAAACTCTCCTTGTATTTACCACTTTTATTCAATCTGTGGTTAATTTCTGTAATGAAAATGTAGTTTTGTTTGAGTTGCCGAAGTCTCTGAGATTCCTGCACTTGAGTGTGCTAGAGACCCCTACAAGTAGGAAGAGCAGGGTAGAGGGAGAAACGTGTTGTGGGAGGGGCAATGGAAAATGCCGCACTCTGTACAGTGGGGGGGGGGCACTGTCGCAGGGCTGAACTGAGATCTGAGGGAGCTCTGCACTGTTGGAGATTCAGTGAGGAAGAACTATTCCATTGGGGTCGTTGGAATGGGGGTTGAGGGGGGAGAGTCAGCACTGAGGGTGCACCATTGTTTTATAAACCTTACTTCTTTCTCAGTCAGTGTCGCTAAACTATAGACGTCTATTAGATTGCCCTTTGTGGGAACTAAAACTTCACACCATCTCAAGAGTTTCTTCCTCCAGGCAGTCATTCTAGTTAGGCCCCCACCCTCACCACTCCCCTCTATCTATTACCCCTGTCACTACACTGCAAATGCTGTATAAAGCTGATTGCATTGTAAACACATGCTGGTATTAACGTATTTATACACATTTTATCCCATATCTGCATTTAATCTCTAAATGTATTTTTTATATAATTCTTTATTCTTTAGGTGATAGGATCGAGATATGTCTCTACCAAAGGAGGTGTGAGATGGTCCTTTCCTCTGCTAGCCTGCAGGTCACCTTTGGGCAAGGTGTAGCATCTGCTTAACCCCCTCCCCACCTCAATCAGGGTCATGTGAAGCCACGGGAGCAGGTGGTGGATGGTGGTACGAGCAGTCAGTGCAGATCACAAGTCCTGGTTATGTGACCCCTGACACCAGGCAGACAGTCTCTGAAGAGTATTGATAATGGCTGGGGTCACCCGTCTTGGAAAGATACTGCCCCAAAGAAGGCAATGGCAAAAAGCTAAGGCTCTTGTCGGTGTAGAGAATCTGAGAGATCTTGGGGTCCATGTAGACAGGACAGTCAAAGTTGCTGTGCAGGTTGACAGTGTTGTTAAGAAAGTGTATGGTGTGTTGGCCTTCATCAACCCTGTGATTGAGTGCAAGAGCTGGGAAGTAATGTTACAGCTACATAATCCCTTGGTCAGACCCCCCTTGGAGTACTGTGTTCAGTTCTGATCACCTCACCACAGGAAGGATGTGGATGCTATAGAGAGAGTGCAGAGGAGATTTACAAGGTGTTACCTGGAAGGGCATGCCTTATGAAAATATGTTGAGTGAACTCGGCCTTTTCTCCTTGGAGTGATGGAGGATGAGAGGTGACCTGATAGAGGTGTATAAGATGATGAGAGGCATTGATCGTGTGGATAGTCAGAGGCTTTTCCCCAGGGCTGAAATGGCTAGCACGAGAGGGCGCAGTTTTAAGGTGCTTGGAAGTAGGTACAGAGGAATGTCAGGGGTAAGTTTTTCACACAGAGAGTGGTGGGTGTGCGGAATGGGCTGCCGGCGACGGTGGTGGAGGCGGATACAATAAGAGCCTCTTAGATAGGTTCATGGAGCTTAGAAAAGTAGAAGGTTTTATGCTACAGAATTTCTAGGCATCTCTAGAATAGGTTACACAGTCAGCACAACATTGTGGGCCGAAGGGCCTGTAACATGCTGTAAATTTCGATGTTCTATTTTCAAACCAGTTCTGTAGAAAAATTTGCCAAGAACAATCATGGTCATGGATAGACCATGATCGTCCATGTCATGTGATACGGCACATAATGACTGAATGATTATCTATAATTACAGTTATTTATTCTTTATAGTTATTGAATATTGTCGATTCTTGTTGCATGTCGCACCCTGACCAAATTCCTAATCCATGTGAATGTTTCTGGTGAATCCAGTTGAAACCTGATGTTCACATATTGCTCAACAACTTGTGAATTACTTGCAGACAGGAAACTGTTCAAGGTGATCTTTAAATGCTAGTTCTGCTTTCCCATTTCCTGTCAATTTTAATCCTGTTTCACAGACTAATGGCTACATTCAAACTCAAAACAAACAAAATAAAATGCCTCCCCATTCTAATCAGCGTCCAGTGTCAAAGTGGAAATGAAAACAGTCCTGAGGAAGGGTCTTGGCCTGAATTGTTTCTTCATTTCCATATATGCTGCCTGACTTGCAGAGTGTGTGTGTGTGTGTGCATGTGCGTCTGCGTGTGCGTGTGTGTGTGAGTGTGTGTGTGCATGTGTGTGTGAGTGTGTGTGTGTGTGTGTGTGTGCGTGTGTGTGTGAGTGTGTGTGTGCATGCGTGTGTGTGAGTGCGTGTGTGTGTGTGTGTGTGTGTGTGTGTGTGAGTGTGTGTGTGCATGCGTGTGTGTGAGTGTGTGTGTGTGTGTGTGTGTGTGTGTGCGTGTGTGTGTGAGTGTGTGTGTGCATGCGTGTGTGTGAGTGTGTGTGTGTGTGTGTGTGTGTGTGTGTGTGAGTGCGTGTGTGTGTGTGTGTGAGTGTGTGTGTGTGTGTGTGTGTGTGTGTGTGTGAGTGTGTGTGTGCATGCGTGTGTGTGAGTGCGTGTGTGTGTGTGTGTGTGTGTGTGTGTGTGTGTGTGTGTGTGTGTGTGTGTGTGTGTGTGTGTGTCTCAAGATTTCCAGCATCCGCAGAATTTCTTGCGTTAACGAAAATAGTTTCCAGCCAGTCAGAACCACTTCTAGTCACAGAGTCATACACACAGAATGACACAGAAAGAGGCTTTTCGTCCCATCTAGCCAGTGCTGTACCAGTAAACTGACTTGACCCTCTATTTGCCTCTCAGCTACAGTCTGGGCAGCTGTGGACTCAAGCCAATCAGATATTCTACAGATTATTTTTATATAAAACATATGTTTCCATGTCGTTCGTTACTCTGATACTTGTTGAATATTGTTGCTTGTTATGTTGTATGTCATAGCCACACACAACAGCTAATTCTCAATCCATGTAAATGTACTTCGTGGCCACTGAATTAGACACAGGAGTGGAACTCTGTGTGGTCCTCTGCTGCTGTAGCCACTCCAGTTCGAGGTCCGACGTGTTGTGCGTTCAGAGATGCTCTTCCGCACTCCACTGTTGTAACGTGTGGTTATTTGAGTTACTGTTGCCTTCCTGTCAGCTTGAATCAATCTGGCCATTCTCCTCTGATCAATCTCGTTAACAGGGCATTTTCACCCACAGATCTGCTGCTCGCAGTTTCTTGCACCAGTCTCTGTAAACTCTGGAGACTGTCGTGTGTGAAAATTGCAGATTTGCAGTTTCTGAGAGACTCAAACCTCCCTGTCTGGCACTAACAATCATTCCTCAATCAAAGTCACTTAGGTCACATTTCTTCCCCGTTCTGAACGATAACTGAACCTGCTGGCTGTGTCGGCATGTTTTTATGCATTGAGCTGCTGCCACATGATTGGCTGCTCAGATCTTTGCTCTAGTCAGCAGGTGTGCCTAATAATGTAGACGATGAGTGTAATGACAAAGAAAGTGTCTCTCTGGTCCTTCACAGGAAGCTGTGAAGGAGGTTTAGTATCTGATTTAGATCGATATGCTTGTCAGGGACTAAAGTCGTGTGTTGCATGTGCTGGCTTTGCGTTGCTCTGTCTGTGGTAACCTTCATTTCCTACCAACCTCTATCACACGCTGCCATCAAACAGCCCAGCACTGCTGGTTTCCTGTAGTCACAGCTGTTGCTTAGTAAGGCCCCATGAGTGTGTGGTAAGGGCCTAAAGCGCAGTCATCATAGGATGCAGGCAGCAAGCAGGGCCAGACTCTCGCCGAGCCGCCATGTTGGTTCATGGGAGGAGGTGAGAAAGAATCAAAAGTAGTCGATTCTGTGGAAAAACAGACCCCCCCCCCCCCGCCCCCCGCTCGCTACCTTTCAATTCTGCTTCCCCGTGTGCAGAAATCTGAAATGAAACGAAATGTCAGACAGTGAGATTCTTTAGTGGTCACCTGTCTGGGTTAGTGGAACAGGGCTCATTTGCAGTTAAGGGAGCTTTGCTTTCAGCCTGGGAGTGTGCGCAGTGGCGGTGTGGAGTAGTGATACTTCGACCACAACTCCTCATCTGTTTTGGGCTCTTCGATGTGCACTTTACTGGACTTCCAACTTTTGTATTGACATATTGTTTTTTTTGGCAGTATATCGTGCAAGCTGATAGTGTTGCTAACAAGGCATGTGGCGTGCTGGCTTTCACTAGTCATGGGATTGAGTTCAAGAGCCGCGAGGTTATGTTGAAGATCTATAAAACCACAATAAGACCATTCATTTATTATGTGCCATGGCGTGGGCAAACATGTTCCGGAAGTGGTCTGCCATTGCCTTCTTCTGGGCAGTGTCTTTACGAGACGGGTCACCCCAGCCATTATCAATACTCTTCAGAGATTGTCTGCCTGGTGTCAGTGGTCACATAACCAGGACTTGTGATCTGCACCGGCTGCTCATATGACCATCCACCACCCGCTCCCATGGTTTCACGTGACCCTAATCGGGGGGCTAAGCAGGTGCCACACCTCGCCCACGGCTGGCAGAGGGAAGGAGCACCTTACACTTCCTTTGGTAGAGATGTACCTCCAACCCACCACCCATAGTTAGACAACAATTATCTAACTATTGTGTTCAGCTACGGACCCCGCAGTGTAGGAAGGATGTGGAAGCTTTAGAGAGGGTGTAGAGGAGATTCACTTGGATGCTGCCTGGATTAGAGAGCATGTCTCATGAAGAGAGGTTGAGCACACTGCTCTCTGTAGTGAAGGAGGACGAGAAGTGACTTGACAGAGGTGTACAAGATGAGGTAGAGTTCAAGTGGACAGCCACAGACTTTCCCCCAGGGCAGAAGTAGCTAATACAAGGGGGCATAATTTGAAGGTGCTTGGGGGGAAAGTATAGAGGGGTGTCAGCGTTAAGTTCCTTACGCAGAGAGTGGTGGGTGTGTGGAATGCCCTGCCAGGGTGGTGGTAGAGGAAAGTACATTAGGAACATTTAAGAAACCCTTAGATAGGGCCATGAATGATAGAAAATGGAGGGCTATGTGGGAGGGAAGGGTTAGATTGATCTTAGAGTAGATTAAAAGGTCAGTACAGCATCGTGGGCTGAAGGGCCTCTCCTTTGTGGTAATGTTCTCTGCTCCATCAAGATTTCACAATGTCTCACATTACACAGTGTTAACACTAGGAGACCCCAGTTAAAATCCTTTAGGGAATAGAGGCACATAGAGTCATAGAGTAAATCAATGCAGAAACAGGCCTTCAGCCCATCTAGTCTGTGCTGGACTGTTACTTTGCTTCGTCCCATCGAGTCGCACCTCCTGTCCACATCCTTATCCAAACTTCTCTGAAATGTCACAATTGACCCGCGTCCACCTCTTCCACCGGCGGCTCGTTCCACACTCTCACCACCCTCTGAGTGAAGAAGTTCACCCTCAACTTTCCCCTAAGTATTTCACCTTTCACCCTTAGCCTTTGACCTCTAGCTCCAGTCTCTCCCACGCTTAGTGAAAAAGCCCTGCTTCCATTTACCCTATCTATACCCCTCATAAGTACAATTCAAAGAGTTTCTGCAACATAGTTCAAGATTATCGACTGTACATGTGGAACAATGTTCCTCCAGACCACACAACATACATCACATGCAGTACCTAAAACAAAATATTATACTCTGTGTAAGTAAATATATAATTCAAATTGCATGTATTAAAGCTCAGCAGAGGTAAACTGTAAACAGCGGTGGCAGGGTATTCATTAGTCCCATGGCCTGAGGTAAGAAGCTGTTACCCAGTCTGGTGGGCCTAGTCCTGATGTTTCTGTCCCTCCTTCCTGACGGTAGTGGGTCAAAGAGATTGGTAGATCAATAATGCTTCAGGCCCCTTGTCTGCAATGCTCCCGGTTAATGCCACAAATGGGTGGAGTGGGTGGGGAGAGTCAGTGATTTAAGTCAGACTGCCTCCACTGCATGTTGTTGGCACACCCCGCCTCTGTCGGGCATCACAGTTCGCGCATCGCTTCACAGCACAAAGTGTAAAATCGATCGGGGTTCGATCCCCGCCGCTGTCTGTAACAGGGTTGCATGTAGTCTCCCCTGGTTCCTCCCACACTCCAGAAGGGGTTAGTAACTCCTGCGGGTTAGGGTTAGTACACTGGGGACACGCTACGTTGGTGCTTGGAAGCATGGCAGCATCTTTGGGCTAATTCCAGAACATCCTCCCACTGAGTCGCTTGTTGATGCAACCGACACGTTCCACTGTGTGTTTTGATGTTTCAATCTACCTGTGACAAAATAAAGCTTTTGAAACTCTGTAAGTGAGACTAGTCTCTGCTAGAAAAGAATCTGTGACGTTGCATAGCTGGCTGCCTTCTTTGATAAGCTGGTCTGGAAATCCACCTGGGCCATAACACTGGACAACAATCTTTTTCAGAAGTGTTGCTTCCTCAGAACTTTTTAGTTAATGATAGACTGCTTGAAGCGGAACACAAATATAATTTCAGACTACTTGTATCACATCGGAATTTGGAGAGAAAGAAGATTAACTTGTATTGAATAGAATGCCTTTAATTGCATAACAATGCTGATGTTTAGCAATAGTTCTATTAAGTTAAAAATGTTTAGTTGATGATTTTCATTTGTACTCAGTGTCTGAGGCTTCTCGCTAAGTGTCCAACGATAATCAGCCAGCATTGACGGATTCCAGTTGCCCCGATGCCGTTTCTCCATGACGGCAAAGTCCTGGTGAAACCTTTCACCGTGCTCGTCACGGACAGCACCAGGATTTGCAGGGAAGCTGTCTAACTGGGAATGCAGAAAATGAACCTTCAGTGACACGTTGCACCTCATGGTTTTCTATGCTTGAAGCAGGTTGTCAACCAGCTGCACGTGGTTTGGTGATCTGTAGCTGCCAAGAAAATTTTCAGCAACTGCCTTGACTGCCTTCCATGTGATTTTCTCCAGTCCCACTAGAAAGCATTTGAATTGCCTGTCGTTGATGACGTGTTTTGTTTGTGGACCAACAGAAATGCCTTCCCTATTCTTGGCATCAGTTATTCTGACTTGAATTATGAATTGAAATAACAAACATGGTGCGTGATACAGAAATTTCATGGTGATTTTCACGATCAGCACCCCAAAATCCATAAGATACACAGAAGTATATTCAGGAAGCAAAATCTTTGTTGTCCATGGTGATTCTGACAATAGCAAAAATTCTGTGTCCCTACTGTTGTGTTGTAGGCAACCAGTGAGGAACATAAGATGCTTTAATATGCATTGGTGGTAAAGAAGACCGAGGAATGACTGACCTGTATGGGAACGGGAAGCAGAATTCCAATGGAATGCTACTGGCAGCTCAGGATGGCCTTTATGGTCAGAGTGCAGGCCCTTTCCAGACCTAATGTGCCATCATTCTCGCCCATGTAGAGGAGGCTACACCAAATGCAAGAGCTGAGTTCGGAAGAGGTGAGCCTGAATCCGTTCCTCACCTGGAAGGGCTGCATGGTGGCAAAGGAGGCAATGCAGGAGCAAGTGTCTGACCTGCTTAGGGAGGAGTGGCTGATAAGGGATGAGAGGACCACTAATTTCCATGGAAGGTGCAAACAGCAGGTGAAGGGAATATGTGACTGGTGGTGGGATCGTGTTGCAGATGACGGAAATGACAACAGATAATGTGATGTCTTTGGGCCTGTACTTACTGGAGTTTAGAAGAATGACAGGGAACCTTTATAGAATATTGAAAGGCCCAGATAGAATGGACGTGTAGAGGATGTTCCCTGTTGTGGCGCAGTCTAGGACCAGAGAGCACAGCCTCAGAACACAGATGAGAAGGAATTTCTTTAGCTAGAGGGTGGTGAATCTGTGGAATTTATTGCCACAGCTGGGTGTGGAAGCCAAGTGTTCGGATGTATTTAAAGTGAAGGTTGATAGGTTCCTGATTAGTCAGGGGATGGGGTTGCGAGGGATAATACATCGGCCATGATGGAATGGTGGAGCAGACTCGATAGGCCAGATAGTCCTATGTTTCATGGTCTTATAGGGTGGTGGAATGGGACGGTATGTAGTGCAGTGGTTAGCCTACACTATACAGCGACAGCTGTGAGATTGGGGGTCAATTCCTGTCGCTGTCTCTAGGGATTTTGAATATTCTCTCTGTGGCCATGCAGGTTTCCTCCAGGTGCTCTGGTTTCCTCCCACAATCCGAAGACGTACAGGTTAGGGTTACTGACTTATGGGCATGTGAGGTTGGTGACACCTGCGAGCTGTCTAGCACAATTCTGTTAGTCATTAAAGTTCAAAGTACATTTATTACCAAAGTACGTATACATTATTCAACCTTCAAATTCATCTCCTTACAGGCAGCCACCAAACAAAGAAACCTAAAAAAACCCATAAAAACTAGCCCGTCAAATAGCCAATGTGCAGAGAGAAATAAGAAACAAATTGCGCGAACAATAACAGTAAGCCAATAGCAATGAGGATGAAAGTGAGCTCTCAGACGTGAACAGCCGGAGCAGGCCACAACCTCAGTTCAGCACAGAGCCAAGATAACCCAAATGGTTTAATGTTTCAATGTACATGTGGCAAATAAAGCGGATTTTTAATCTTTTGGATACTCAAGCTGATAGATGAAAATGGAGGACTAATGAGAGTCTACCTTTGTTCTGTCTAGACCTGGAGTTCCCAACCTGGGGTCCACAGCCCCCTCGGGTAATGGTAGGGGTCCATGCTTGGGAATCATTACCCAAGGGTGAGGTGGGGTGAGAACAGAAGTCTGTGAAACAGAGGAAATATGAGAAAAGTCTCCATCAAGCCATGCTTCCTTGAAATGGAGGACATTTCAGGTGGCCTAGAATGGAAGGCCTCGTCTTTCCTAGTTGCCGTGGAGACGGGGAAACTGGAAGAAAGGGGCGGCATCCTATCAAGAGTTAGGGTGGGAAGAGGTGTATTCTAAGCAGGTGTGGGAGTCAGAGGGTTTATAATAAGAGACAATGGGCAGTTTGTCTTCTGAGATGGAGAGAGAAAAGTGAGAGAAGTGTTGGAAGTGGTCGGTGTGAATATGAGGATGGTTTGGAAGTTCATACTGAGGGTGATAAAATCAATGAGTTCTGAACAAGTGTGGGAAACACCACTGATGCATTGGTCGATGTAGCAGAGAAGGAATTGGGGGGGGGGGGGTACCAGAGAAAGTCTGGAACAAGGACTGTTCCACATGTCCAATGAAAAGACAGGTCCACACAAATGGCAATGGCTAACTGAGATTAACTTTATTTGTCACATGTACATCGAAATTATAGCCGGGGTTGGTAGTGGGGATAAGCTCCCACCTCCTATTTAATGCTCCCAATGGTGTCCGTCTTAAATAGCCTCTGACAACCAAGTCCAGTTCCTGGCCTTTATGTGTGACTTAGCTACTAAGCCAGTCGGAACTGTTTCTACTGACAGAAGGAAGGGCAAAGGTGCCTTACTGATGCCTTAAAATCAGCCGCTTTGGGCAGATGGGGCTCTTCAGCCATGGTTAACAGCTCTTCGAGGAGAAGGAAAACTCTGATCTCAAAGCTCTGCTGCCTTGCAGCTACACCCACTCAAGGGGAAGCCTTTGGAAGTCAACGCCAAGGAAAAATCCAGAGCTGGAGTCACTAAGGTAAACCTGCATTGAGTTCAACACTGACTGGCAACTCCTGCGACACTGCTGGTGCCAAACTGTATTGGTCTTTGTCATTCCTTTGGGCTCATCAGATGCATGGAGAGGGGGGGCCTGCTACGTGGGCAACAGCTTGCCCTCCGTTTCGTACTGCCCTGAGTTGCGAATTTAGATAGCTGGATGCACCGTCCCATGGTCGATCCTGACCGACAGAGCCCACCGACATCGACACATCGAAACACGCAGCGAAGTGCGTTGTTTTGTGTCAATGACCAACACCGTCCGCAGATTACGCTGGGGGCAGCCTGGAGGTGTTGCCAGGCTTCCGGTGTCAACGTAGAATGCCCGCAGCTTACTAACCCTAACCCTGCCCTAACCGTATGTCTCTGGAATGTGGGAGGATATGGGAGCACGCCGGGGGAAACCCACGCGGTCACGGGGAGAATGTACAAAATCCTTACACACAGCAGCAGGAATTGAACCCTGATCGCTGGTTACGGTTGCTGACGCGGTGGAGCGTTTTGCTAACTGCTTTGTTACCCTGCTGCCCTTCCCTGCTACTCCTTTAGATTTCACTGTGTCCATTCCCGCTCATGACCTTCTGCAGACGGGCAGGGCAGGGCAGGGCAAGCTGTGTCACTGTCTGGTACGGAAACGGCAATGCTCAACAACAGGCAGTCAAAACTGCCCGATGCATCACCCACACCAGTCTACCCACCATCAAGGGCATATATACAGAAAGGTGCCGGAAAAAAGCCAGCAGTATTGTGAAAGACCCCGCCCACCCTGCTCATGGATTTTCTTGTCCCTCCCACTAGGGAGCTGGGTGGTGGGGGTGGTGATAGCAAAGGAGGTGTAAGATGCCCTTTCCCTCCGCAAGCCTGCAGGTCACCCTCGGGCAAGGTGTAGCACCTGCTTAGCCCCCGATCAGAGTCACGTGGGAGCAGGTGGTGGATGGTCGTATGAGCAGTCGGTACAGATCACAATTCCTGGTTATGCGACCACTGACGCCAGGCAGACAATCTCTGAAGAGTATTGATAACGACTGGGGTCACCCGTCTTGTAAAGACACTGCCCGGAAGAAGGCAATGACAAATGTCTTTTGTAGAAAAATTTGCCAGGAATAATCATGGTCATAAAAAGACCATGATTGCCCACGTCATACGACGTGGCTAATGATGATGATGATGACATCAGGGAGGAGGCTACATAGCATCCACACCAGGACTATCAGACTCAAAAATAGCTACTTTCCCCAACATGTCCACCCACTAGCCCACCACCACTACTTTATCATTTCCTCTCAATCACCTTGTGTACGGAAACTCCAGTGTCTAGTATCACTTTATGATCGCACAATCAATCTATGTGTATAAGCTATCTTATGTATTTATATTTATTGCGTTCTTTATCTTAATGTGCTTTTATCTGAGGTATCGGATCGGGAGTAACAATTAATTAATTCTCCTTTACACTTGTGTACTAGAAATGACATTAAACATGTTGAATCTTGAACTGACATACATCTTGAACTTCTGGAGACTGCAGAGACCTTTAAAGGTGGGATTTGCCAGTGACCACCTTTTCTAATTGTACTTCCCATTCCCATTCCAACATGTCTGTCCACAGCCTCCTCTACTGCCATACTGAGGCCACGCTCCGGTTAGAGGAGCAACACCCCGTATTTTTTTTGGTAGCCTCCAACTTAATGGCATAAACATCGAACGTACAGTAATTTCTCGTTCTCCTTTCTTTTTCCACTCCCCATTCTGGCTGCCCTCTTAGCCCCTTCTCCTCATCTGACTCCCCTCCTCCTTCCCTACCTCCCATGGTGGACCTTACTCTCCTGTCAGATTCTTTGTTCTCCAGCCCTTCACCTCTTCCATCAATCACTTCCCAGCTTCCCACATCACCCCCCCTTCCCCCACCCACCCATCTTCTCCCTCACCTGGTCTCACCTGTCAGCTTGCACACCTTCCCCTCCCCCACCTGATTCTGGCTTCTTCCCCCTTCCTTTCAAGTCCTGGTGAAGAGTCTCGACTGTTCATTTCCCTCCATAGATGCTGCCGGGCCTGCTGAGTTCCCCCAGTATCTTGTGTGAGTTGCTCTGGATTTCCAGCATCTGCAGAATCCCTTGTGTTTAGTATACATGTTGCCCTTTTGTTTGCCGATGATTTTTGTATATAGTTCCAGCGTCACGTAACCGTGGGGACCACTGCTACAGACAGAGATTTGCTTCTATTCTCGCCTATACCTTAAGGAAGAAACCATTTTATCCACATCAAATAAAGTTCCTAGTGCAGAAGATCAGAGGAAGAGGGTTTCTCAAGTGGGAGAGTGAGCAGCCAGAGGTCGCGGTCTATGTCTTGAAGGAAGAAGGCTATGGGAAATGACTGCTGTTCTCCAGAGGGATGTTGGCAACTTGATGGTTGGAGGTTCAGGAGCTTCACCAGGTTGGTGCAGGTCTTGATGTTTAGGTCAAGTCCCAGAAGCTTGTATGCTCTGCCTAAAGCATCCATTATGCACTGCAGAACCTCCTCAGAGTGAGCTACAGTGGTGTTGTTGTCTGCATATTGCAGATCCATGATGGAAGCAATAGGCACCTGGCTCTTTGCCTTGAATCTGTTAAGGTTAAAGAGCAGCCCCTCTCCCCATCTGTCCTACAGAGAATCTGGACTCTCTGTGGGAGGTCTTGGCCTGTGAGTTGAAGAATGGTGGCAATGAAAACGGAAAACAGATTTGGGGCAATGATGAACCCTTGTTCGACCCTGGTCTCCACCTTAAAAGGTGCTGTTTCAGGGCCACTGTTGCCGAGGACTGTTGCACTCGTCATTGTGTAAGAGCTGCAGGATCTTGAGGTATTTTGAGCACCTGATTTTGGACAATACTTGCCGGATGATTTACGGAGTCAAATGCAGGGAGTCATTTGTCTGAGGAATAGGAAAGGTATGACCACATGATGCTATTATATTATAGAGCACACAACAGTCCATGGGATTGAGAGGAGCATATTTGTAGAGAGATCGCAGACAGTTGCAAGAAACAGAAGGTTGTGATACTAGGTGATTTTGACTTTCCACATATTGACTGGGACTTCCATACTGTTAAAGGGCTGGATGGGAAAGAGTTTGTCAGCTGTGTTCAGGGAAATTTCCTTAATCAGTACATAGAAGTCCCAGTGAGAGAGTCTGCAATACTGGATCTGCTGTTGGGGAATAAGACACGGCAGATGACAGTGGTTTGCGTCCAGTGATCAGAATGCCATTAGTTTCAAGGTAATTATGGAACTGGATAGATCTGGTCCATGGGTTGAGGTTCTAAATTGGAGAAAGGCCGATTTTGATGGTATCAGAAATGATCTGGCTGGTGTCGATTGGGACAGGCTGTTTCCTGGCAAAGATGTATTTAGTAAGTGGCAGGCCTTCAAAAGTGAAGTTTTGAGAGTACAGAGTTCATATGTTCCTGTCAGAATAAAAGGTAAAGATAACAGGTTTACGGAACCTTGATTCTGAGAGATGTTGAGGCCCTGATGAAGAAAAAGAAGGCAGTGCATGACGGGTATAGGCAGGTAGAAACAAATGAGATCCTTGGGGAGTATAAGAAATGCAGGAGAACAGGAGGACCAGGTTAGGCTGGAGACTGCTCTAGCAGGCAACATGAAGGAGAATCCCAGGGGCAAAAGGATTGCAAGAGACAAATTTGAGGTTCTCTGGAAGATCAGAGTGGTAATAGATGCATGAAGCCAAAAGAGATGGGGGAGATCTTAGATGGATGTTTGTGTTTATATTTACACTGGAGACGGACACAGAGACTGTCGAAGTGAGGCAAAACAACAGTGAGGTCATGGATCCTGTACAGATTACAGAGGAGGAGGTGTTTGCCGCCTTGACACAAATTAGGACGGATAAATCCTCAGGGCCTGACAAGGTGTTCCCTTGGACACGACAGGAGGCAAGTGCAGAAATTACAGGGGCCCTAGCAGAGTTACTTAAATCATCCTTAGTCATGGGAGGCACTGGAGGGCTGGAGGATAGCTAATATTGTTCAGTTGTTTAAGAAAGGCTCTAAGGATAAGTTAAAGGCTATTGAGCCTGACATGAGTCACAGGAAAGTTATTGGATGGTATTCTAAGTATTTGGAATATAAGTATTTGGATAGACATGGACTGATTGGGGAATCTGACAGAGTTTTTCGAGGAAGTTACCAGGAAAGTGCATGAAAGCACATTGTCTACGTGGACTTTAGCAAGGCTTTGAGAAGATCAGGAAGATTCAGTCACTTGGTATTCCAGATGAGGTGATAAATTGGATTAGTTATCGGCTTTGTGGGAGAAGCCTGAGAGAGGTAGTAGGTGGCTGCCTCTCTGACTGGAGGCCTGTGACTAGTTGAATGGCGCAGGGATCGGTGCTGGGTCCGCTGCTGTTTGCCATCTGGATGATAATGTGGTTAACTGGATCAGCAAATTTGAGGATGACACCTAGGCTTGGGTCGTAGTGGACAGTGAGGAAGACTTTCAGAGTTTGCAGCGGGATAAGAACCAGCTGGAGAAATGGTAGATGGAGTTTAACGCAGACAAGTGTGAGGTGGTAGGACCAGACAGGGTAGGTCTTACACAGTGAACAGTGGAGCACAGAGGAGTATGGTAGAACAAAGGGAATACAGGTCCATAATTCCTTGAAAGCAGCATCACAGGTAGATAGGGTCATAAAGAAAGCTTTTGGCACTTTGGGTACTGAGTACAGGAAGAGAAAATCTGCAGATGCTGGAAATCCAGGCAACACACACAGAATGCCAGAGGAACTCAGCAGGCCAGGCAGCACCTTTGGAAAAGAGTACAGCTGATATTTCAGGCTGTGACCCTTCATCAGGACTGGAAACAAAATGAGAAGTTAGAGCAGGAAGGTGGGGGAAGGGAGGAAGAAGTACAAGGTGGTGGGTGAGAGATGATACCAGGAGAGGGGGAGGGGTGAAGTAAAGAGCGGGGAAGTTGTTTGGTGGAAGAGATACAGGGCTGGAGAAGGGGGAATCTGACAGGGGGGAGACAGAAGACCATGGAAGAAAGAAAGGGGGGTGTGGAGCACCAGAAGGAGGCAATGGGCAGGTAAGGAGATAAGGTGAGAGAGAGATTGGAATGGGGAATGGTGAAGGTGGGGGGGACAACTACTGAAAGCACTGCTGGTGGTGAGAGTGTGGAACGAGCTGCCAGCACAGGTGGTGGATGGGGGGGTCAATTTCAACATTTAAGAGAAATGGGGATAGGTATGGGGTGGGGCAGGGTATGGAGAACTATGGTCCAGGTACAGGTTAATGGGCCTGGGCAGATTAATAGCTCAGCATGGAGTAGATGGGCCTCGGCTGTAGCGTTCTATGACTGTGAGTACGTGACAAGGTTTCAATAGTAATTAGGACAAAATTAGCACTGGGCAAAAACCCACAACAGAAGCAAAGTCTCAGTGGCAGGAAGTCAAACTGTCAGAGCTCAGGCTCACTCCTATTAAAGCAGTCAAATGGCCCAGGCCTTTGACAGAGGTGATATTTAACCAAGATCTAATACTGATCAGAGAAGTCAGGAGTGGAAAGGGTGAACAACTTCAAGTTTGTGGGTGTCAATATCTCTGACAATCTGTCCTGGGCCCAATATATTAATGCAGCTATAAGGAAGGCAAGACAGTGGCTATGTTTCATTAGGAGTTTGAGGAGATTTGGTTTGTCACCAAAAACACTCGCAAATTTCTACAGATGTACTGTGGAGAGCATTCTGATTGGCTGCATCACCGTCTGGTATGGGGGGGGGGGGCACTGCACAGGATCAAGGTAAGCTGCAGAGAGTTATAAACTCAGTCAGCTCCATCATGGGCACTAGACTCCGTTGTATCCAGAACATCTTCAAGGAGCGATGCCTCTAAAAGCTGGTGTCAATCATTAAGGATCCAGGCTGCATCACCCAGGGCATGCCCTCTTCTCAGTGTTACCATCCGGTAGGAGGTACAGAAACCTGAAGGCACACACTCAGCGATTCAGGAACAGCTTCTTCCCCTCTGCCATCTGATATACGAATGGACATTGAACCCATGAACACCACCTCACTACTGTACTTCTTATAAATTTCTATTTTTGTGCTACTTAATGATTGAATATATATACTGACTGTAATTCACAGCTTTTTTTTATTATTAGGTGTTGTATTGTGCGGCTGCCACTCAGTCAACAAATTTCACAACATTGGCTGGTGATATTAAACCTGATTCTGATTCTGAGACAGAGGGAGGTCTCGGGGGGTGGGGGGGGGATGTACGGAAGGCCGAAAGAATCCCCATAAAGGAACCAATGTCATTTACATTGGGCATGGGCCTGGAGTACACGAGCTGCCAGGCTCTATTCTTTGTACTCCTGAATTGGACACATTTCACTGTATGTTTCGAGAGGTGACAAATAAAGTGAACCTAAATTCATCTAGCCTCCAGAATCCTCCAGGGTAGAGTGTTCCAAAGACTTCCTGGGTGAGAATAGTGCAGAAACAGGCCTTTCAGCCCACAAGGCCTGTGTTAGCCAGGGTGCCACAAGACCGTTAGATATAGAAGCAGAATTAGGCCATTTGGCCCATTGGGTCTGCTCCTCCATGGCTCATTCATCTGCCCTCTCAGCACCAATCTCCCGCCTTCACCCTGACTAATCAAGAATCTGTCAAGCTCTGCCTTAATTATACCCAATGATTTGGCCTCCTCAGCCAACTGTGGTAACAAATTCGACAGACTTACCAGCCTCTGGTTAAAGAAATTCATCTACATCTCTGTTCTAAATGGATGAAACCTCTGTTCTGAGTCTGCGTCCTCTGGTCTTAAAAAACAACAGAGGAAACATCCTCCCCACATCCATCCTATCAAGGCCTTTCCACGGGACGGCAGAGGATACAGACCATGTCCCTATATCACCATTCCTTACTTGTGGCGTGTCTCTCTAACTGCCTCTTAAACGTCATATCTACTTTAACCACTTACCTGATTCTACAACATCCAGCATGTTGTAGCCATCTACCAATCTGTGTAGAAAAAACTTCCCTTGTAAACCTCCTTTAAACTTAACCCCCTCACCTTAAATCAAAGCCATGTAGTGTTTGCTATTTGCAACCTGGGATAATGACTTTGTAACTCACTTTGTATCCTACCCAGGCCTCCCATAATAGTGAATATTTCTATCAGTTCACCCCTTCGACGTTCCAGAGAAAACGATCCCAGGTTTGTCCAAACTCGTCGTAGAGCTAACACCCTCTAATCCTGACAACATTGAACATAGAATAGTACAGCACATTACAGGCCCTTCGGCCCACAATGTTGAGCCGACCCTCAAACCCTGCCTCACATATAACCCCCGACCTTAAATTCCTCCATATACCTGTCTAGTAGTCTCTTAAACTTCACTAGTGTATCTGCCTCCACCACTGACTCAGGCAGTGCATTCCACGCACCAACCACTCTCTGAGTGAAAAACCTTCCTCTAATATTCCCCTTGAACTTCCCCCCTCTTACCTTAAAGCCATGTCCTCTTGTATTGAACAGTGGTGCCCTGGGGAAGAGGTGCTGGCTGTCCACTCTGTCTATTCCTCTTAATATCTTGTATACCTCTGTCATGTCTCCTCTCATCCTCCTTCTCTCCAAAGAGTAAAGCCCTAGATCCCTTAATCTCTGATCATAATCCATACTCTCTAAACCAGGCAGCATCCTGGTAAATCTCCTCTGTACCCTTTCCAATGCTTCCACATCCTTCCTATAGTGAGGCGACCAGAACTGGACACAGTACTCTAAGTGTGGCCTAACTAGAGTTTTATAGAGCTGCATCATTACATCGCGACACTTAAACTCTATCCCTCGATTTATGAAGAATCCTGGTGAACCTCCTCGGCACAATCTCCAGAGTCTCCACACCCTTCCTGAAACGTGGCTGCCGGAATTGCAAACAATACTCCAAAGGAGAACAAACCAAAGTTTTATACAATTGCAACACAACTTCCTGAATTTTATGCTCAACACCTCAACCAATGAGGACAAATATAAAATGGCACGGACGTCGATTTCTCTAACTTCTGGTGATTTCCCCTCCTTCTTCCTGCTCTCCTTTTCAATTGCCCATTCTTGTCCCCCTCTCACCCCTTCTCCTCACCTGCCTATCCTCCCTCTGCTGCCCCTTCTTCCCTTTCCTCCATGGTCCACTGTCCTCTGCAATCATCTTCCTTTTTCTTCAGCCCTTTATCTCTTCCACCTACCCCCTTCCAGCCTCTCACTTCATCCAGCCATCTCCCCTCTCACTTACCACCTGCCCCTCCCTCCACCTTCTCCTTCTGGCTTTTTGCCCCTTCCCTTCCAGTCCTGATGAAGGGTCTTGGCCCAAAACACCATCTGTTTATTTCCCTCCATAGATGCTGCCTGGCCTGCTGAGTTCCTGCAGCATTTTCTGTGTGTTGCTCTGGATTTCCAGCATCTGAAGATTTTCTCTTGCGGTACACAGACAGATAAGAGAGGATGGGATTGTTTGGAAAAGAGAATTATGTAGAAAGATGGTGAATCTGGACAGAGTGGATCATGGAAACTTCTTTCCTGTTGATGGAGAGTTTGAATGACCAGAGATCGTGTAATAATGGGGATGAGAATTGAGAGCATAGGTCTGGAAAATACTGCCGGCTGTGTAGTGGAGGAACATTCTGTTGTGGCCTTCGAGAGGGAATTGGATAAGGGGCAGAAAGATTTGTAAAGAGAAAGGGCTGTGGGTGGAATTGGAGATGTTCTGATCAATAGTTGGCAGAGATAAGATGTGTTAGTAAGTGTCCTCAGATTCTATGACAAGGTGTTGCATTTTGTCCCTGATGAGGGATTCATTTGAAATCAAAGTCTTACAGTACAAATATAGATAAAGCAGAACTGTAAAGGTTTCATTGAGGTTTGAAGGCAAGCACAACACTTCTGAACAGCAAGTCATAAACAGAAGAGATGCTGGAAGTCCAGAGCGACACACACAAAATGCTGAAGGAACTCAGCAGGTCAAGCTATGGAGGGTCGTAAGGGTCACTGGCAAATTCAAACGCAGGAATCACTGAAACTTCAGCAACTCAAAGAAAATTAAAGATTTATTCCAGAAATTAACCAGCAAAACTAAGAAGAGAATCTTGAAGAACTGAAATCACACACAAGACTCAGAAGTCTGAATTTCACCAAAGAGCCACAACGACTGGGCAAAGAGGGCTTGGCATGACCCCCTGCAATACATCCAGGAGCAAGTAGACATTGAAAATACCTTGCTAATTAAATGATCCCAAATTGAATAAATGTGATAATTACAAAGAGTTTAACAATCCCCATGATCACAAATGGGACTGCAATACAAAGCGAAAACCCAGAGCTTGTCCAAAGACAAACAATCAAATAGAAAGGTAAACAATCCCAGGAGCACTGCATCCCCACGAGGTGACAGCGAGAAAATACACTGCACACATTAACTAAAAAAATCTCTTCTCTTTCTTCTAAAAATGAGCCCTGGTTGAAACAAGGGGAATGACTTTGGGGCTGAGACCCTTCAGCAGGACTGGGATGGAAGGAGGAAGAAGGTGGGTGAAGGGGAAGGAGTACAAGCTAGGGGGTGATAGGTGACACCGGGTGAGGGGGAAGGTAGCTGGGTGGTCTCAGCCCGAAACGTCAGTTCTTAATTCCTGTCTGACCTGCTGAGTTCCACCAGCGATTTGTGTGTGTTACTTAAGAACAGTGGGGTGGAACAGAACCCAGGCAGTTAGAAGCCATGAGAATTGACTACGCTCTGCATTCTGCGTGTGAAATTTGGCTCCTTACACTCCGATGGAGCGGAACTTTGGAAGTATGTTTCCTGTATGACCACAGACATCAGAATTCAGAAACTATTTCACCGGCTCTCTGAGCAGGAAATTATAAACACAAGAGATTCTGCAGATGCCGGAAATCAGAACAACACACAGAAACTGCTGGAGGAACTCTGCAGGTCAGGCAGCACCTATTGAGGGGATGATGCTCCATAAGTGTTGCCCGAGCTACTGAGTTCCTCCAGCAGTTTGCGTGTATGTGTGTTACTCTAAGCAGGATCTTTGAATGCATTTGAGAAATACAACTCTCCCTTTTCTTTCATTGCTTTTGACAAAGGATTTCTACCCAATAATTTTATATTGTATGTGATGTAGTGTGTGAGGAGTTCTGTCTGCCTTCGCCTGTCCTCCCCTATCTTCTGTTGAGAAAACTCCTCTTTAGACAGTGCATTGAGACAATAAGACCACAAGACAGTGGAACAGAATTAGGCCATCTGGCCAATCGAGTCTGCTCCGCCATTTGATCATGGCTGATTTATTAATCCTCTCAACCCCACTCTCCTGCCTTCTCCCTGTAACCTTTGAAATACTTACTAATCAAGAATCTATCCATCTCCACTTTAAATATACCCAATGACTTGGCTTCTACAGCCGTCTGTGGCAATGAATTCCACAGATTCACCATTCCCTGGCTGAAGAAATTCCTCCTCATCTCTGTTCTAAAGCGGCGTCCTTCTATTCTGAGGCCATACCATTTCTTTCCAGACTCTTCCCCCTTTTGGAAATATCCTCTCCACGTCCACCCTATCCAGGCCTTTCAATATTCAATAGGCTTCAACGAGATCCCCGATCATTCTGCTAACCTCCAGTGAGCATAGGCCCAGTGCCATCTAATGTTCCTCGAATATTCCTCCTTTCATTCTGGGATCATTCTTGTAAACCTCCTCCAATGCCGGTACATCTCTTCTTAGATATGGCATTGCCCGCCTCTTCTTCAGAATCTGAAGGAGCTGAAGGCTTTGGTGGTAAGCCTTCACAGAGTTCCAGTGACCTTTGCAACTGAACTGCAGGCTCTTGATCGAATTGGAATAATTTCATGTTTGGGCCTTACCTGAAACCCATTTCCCTGTGGACACCAGGTGATCTACCACCAAGCCACAGGGCCTTGGGTGCAGCCCTCCTTGGAGCAAGAAGCCATTGCTCTATGGGACTTTCCCAGAAGGTTAGGCCCTACCACTGCTGCACCCTATCTCCCATAGAGACAGAGAGCGCTACAGCACGAAAACATCCAGTCAATGAAAGAATGGAGGGCTATGTGGGAAGGAAAGGTTAGATTTATCTTTGAGTATATTGAAGGGTTGACACAACATTGTGGGTCAAAGGGCTTGTGTTGTGCTGTACTGTCCTGCATTCTAGTCCATGCTAACCTGCATTCTGCCTAGTTCCAACTACATACACCTTGTCCATACCTCTCCATACCCCCTCCCCCTCCCCACCCTCCTTACCCCTCGCTACCCTCCCTACCCCTCTCTACCCCTCCATACCCCTTCCTGCCCCTCCCTACCCCTCTCTACCCATCCATAGCCCTGCCTACCCCTCCTTACCCCTCCCTATGCCTCCATGACACTCCCTACCCCTCCTTACCCCTCTCTACCCCTCCATACCCTTCCATACCTCTTCCTACCCCTTCCTACCCCTCCCTACCCCTTCATACCCCTTCCTGCCCCTCCCTATCCCTCCATACCACTTCCTGCCCTCCCTACCCCTCTCTGCCCCTCCCTACCCCTCTCTACCCATCCATAGCCCTGCCTACCCCTCCTTACCCCTCCCCACCCTTTCATACCCCTTATCCCTCCCTATGCCTCCATGACACTCCCTACCCCTCCTTACCCCTCTCTACCCCTCCATACACTTCCATACCTCTTCCTACCCCTTCTTACCCCTCCTTAGCCCTCCATACCCCTTCCTGCCCCTCCCTACCCCTCTCTACCCATCCATAGCCCTCCCTACCCCTCCTTACCTCTCCCTACCCTTCCATACCTCTTCCTACCCCTTCCTACCCCTCCATACCCATCTATATCCCACCCTACCCCTCCATACACCTCCCTAAACCTCCCTACCCCTCTATCCCCCTACTCCTCCCATCCATGTACTTGTGCAAAGTTCTCTTAAAGTTCTCTTTCAATTGAATCTGCATTCAGTACCTCCAACGGCAGCTGTTCCACACTCGTACCACCCTCTGAGTGAGGACATTCTCCCGCAGCATTTCGCCTTTCACCCTAAAACTATGGCCTCTTGTTCCTCTCTCACCCAGTCTCAGCAGACAAGCCTGCATATATTTGTCCTATCTATACCCTTCATAGTTTTGTGTACCTTTATAAAATCTCCCCTCATCCTCTACACTCCAGGGAATTCTCCTAACCTATTCAAACTTTCCCTCTAACTCAGGCCCACAGGTCCCAGAAAAATTATTGTAAATCTTCTCTGCATTCTCTCAATCTTATCGATAAACACAAGTGATTCCGCCAGTGCTGGAAATCTTGAGCAACACACCACAGATGCTGGAGGAGCTCAGCAGGTCAGGCGGCGTCTATGGAGAAGAACAGTAATGTTTCAGGACCTCAAGCTGCTTGTTATCTTTCCTGTAGGTAGGGTGACCAAAACTGCACACAATACTCCAAATTTAGCCTCACCAACATCTTATACAACTTCAACAAAACGTCCCAACTCCTGGACTCAGTACTCTGATTTATGAATGGTCATCCCTGAGGTCAAAGCCCTTCGCCCACCCCTAGAATTCCCACAGTGGAACCATCTCCTGTCTACCCACCCATCAAGGTGTGCTTCAACAGATTCAGATTCAATATGTAGATCAAAACACACAGTGAAATTAATGATTCTTCTCTTCCCCGCCAACTTCCACATCTCCAAAGGGATCTTACCACTAAACTGTCTTTACCTCCCCAACTCTCTCCACTTTCCACATGTATCACTCCCTCTGTGATTCCCTTGTCTATTCGTCTCTCCCCAACTAATATCCCTCCATGCACTTATCCCAGTAGGCCAAGGTGCTACACCTGCCTGTTCACCTCCATTCAGGGCTCCAAACAGTCCTTCCAGGTGAGACAACACTTCACCTGGGAATCTGCTGAGGTCATCTATTGCATCCGGTGCTCCTGATGCGGTCTCCTCTACATTGTTGAGACCGGTCACAAATTGGGAGACCGCTTCATCAATCACCTCTGCTCCATCTGCCACAAGTGGGACTCCCTGGTGGGCAAACTTTTTAATTTCGATTCCCAGTCCCGTTCCAACATGTCGGTCCGTGGTCTCCTCTTGTGTCAAGGTGATGCCACCCTCAGGGTGGAGGATAAACACCTTACATTCCATCTGGGCAGCCTCCAAACTGATGGCATGAATATCAATTTCTCCTTCCGGTAAAAAAAAATTCCCTCCCCCTTCCTTCTTCTATTCCTCACTCTTGCCTCCTACCTCATCACACCTGCCGCTCACCTGCCACTGGGTCCTCTCCTCCTTCCCTTTCTCCTATGGTCCACTCTCCTCTCCTATTAGATTCCTCCCTCTCCAGCCCTTTACCTTTCCCACACACCCAGCCTCACCAATCACCTTCTCCTATCCTCTTCTCCCTTCCCCCCACCTTTTGGGGATTGCCAAGCATTATGTGGATTTTCTGGTGTAGTCTGCTTTTGTCATGTGCTTTGTTGATATCATTCTGGAGGAATGTTGTCTCATTTTTTAACTGCATTGCATTTATGGCTTTTAAATGACAATAAACTGAATCTGAATTTGAATCTGAATTTTTTTTATTCCGGCATCTTTCCCCTTCCTTTTCAGTCCTGAAGAAGGGCCTTGGCCCAAAACGTTGACTGTCTATTCATTTCCATGGATGCTACCTGACCTGCTGAGATCCTCCAGCGTTTTGTGTGTGTTGCTTTGGATTTCCAGCATCTGCAGATTTTCTTGTGAAACGTGAGGGCTACGTTAATGACCTAAGGACGTGCTGGGAGCAGCCCACATTCCACCACACAATCCACGCCAACACAGCGCATCTACAATGCTCAGCAGAACAATAGTGAAACCAGCCCCTTTCTGCCCTCCCACCAACACACATTTAAAAACCTCCACTCCCAGGATAGATCCGTCTCTGGGCACACAGCTTTGCAGACATTTTCCTTTGACTTCCCTGCTGGACCAGGGTCTCTGGCCATTAGATCTTGATTTCCGGGCTCCTGATTGACCCTCAGGCTTAGATCTTTGGTATTGACTCCAGGACTCACCGATGGCGATGAATGAGGCTCCTGGATGAGGACCCTGAACTAGGCCTTGAAGGCCGGACTCTCCAATGACTGCAATTCTAAACTCCAGGCCTTGAACTCCAGTCTCACTGATTCACATACCGGGGGGGGGGGGGGGGGTCATCATTGCTTGTGCCTCCTCTCTGCACAGAACTCCGACTCAAACCCTCTGATACCCACTGACATGTGGAGGTGGTGGGGTGGGAGAGACTGTGTCACCAGCTCTCATCCTTGCTGGTCCTTTGGCCCAACATCTAACCACAGCCACACCACTGGCTTTTGAATGCAGAGCAGAGGCCTAGACTCTAATTCCCTCACATTTCAGACCCTAAACCCTAACCTGACCCATAACTCCCTTCTTTGGCCCCAAAACCATCGCAACGAATGACAAGAAAAACAATGGTGTCTGAGGCAGGACATCAATGGAGACAAAATCAATAGATTGAGCAGTGTGCAAGTGTGTAGCTCATCCATCAGTGAGGAACAACTCGGAAAGAGCAGAGAAGATTGTTCAGCGACCTGGGTGAGTGGAAATAAACTTCACTCCTACAACCTCTGTCAACATGCAAGAAATGCACGCAAGGCCGGCTGTGGGTTTTTTTTGCTTCAGTGCATCTCGCAACATCCTGTACGTGAACCTGCTCAGGGCCAAGGCTGCTCCGAACCACACTCGGCCTGCCACAGGCACTCCGGTCTGCATCGACACCTCAACAAAACCACGGCTGCTGAACGCTGGAGCAGGGCAGCAAACTGTCACCTTCAGTGAGGTCTAAATTCAGGGGACATGGATTGTGCTGACAAGATTTGAACTTAGTGCCCTCGCAGTGCAGCCCGCAGCTGCTCTGTATTCTTTTATACCTCATGGTTTTCTGGGCCATTTCAGGGGGCCGTCGAGGGTCACACAGAACTACAGAGTCCCATTTCTAAAAGAGTTTCCAGCACATCCCAAAACTCTTCACAGCCAGTCAGGGGATGCAGAAGGACAAGAGAATACACATTTAAGGGGACCTTCTTTGCTCCGAGGGTGACACGAGTGTGGAACAAGCTGCCACTGGAAGTGGGTGAGGAGGGCTGTGGTCCAGGTGTGGGTCGATGGGACTGGGAAGAATTAGTCTGACATGGACGGGTAGATGGATGGGAGGGGTGAGGAGGGATGTGGTCCAGGTGTGGGTCGATGGGACTGGGCAGAATTAGTCTGACACGGACGGGTAGATGGATGGGAGGGCTGAGGAGGGATGTGGTCCAGGTGTGGGTCGATGGGACTGGGCAGAATTAGTCTGACACGGACGGGTAGATGGATGGGAGGGGTGAGGGGGGATGTGGTCCAGGTGTGGGTCGATGGGACTGGGCAGAATTAGTCTGACATGGACAGGTAGATGGATGGGAGGGGTGAGGAGGGATGTGGTCCAGGTGTGGGTCGATGGGACTGGGCAGAATTAGTCTGACATGGACAGGTAGATGGATGGGAGGGGTGAGGAGGGATGTGGTCCAGGTGTGGGTCGATGGGACTGGGCAGAATTAGTCTGACACGGACAGGTAGATGGATGGGAGGGGTGAGGAGGGATGTGGTCCAGGTGTGGGTCGATGGGACTGGGCAGAATTAGTCTGACACGGACAGGTAGATGGATGGGAGGGGTGAGGAGGGCTGTGGTCCAGGTGTGGGTTGATGGGACTGGGCAGAATTAGTCTGACACGGACGGGTAGATGGATGGGAGGGGTGAGGAGGGATGTGGTCCAGGTGTGGGTCGATGGGACTGGGCAGAATTAGTCTGACACGGACGGGTAGATGGATGGGAGGGCTGAGGAGGGATGTGGTCCAGGTGTGGGTCGATGGGACTGGGCAGAATTAGTCTGACACGGACGGGTAGATGGATGGGAGGGCTGAGGAGGGATGTGGTCCAGGTGTGGGTCGATGGGACTGGGCAGAATTAGTCTGACACGGACGGGTAGATGGATGGGAGGGCTGAGGAGGGATGTGGTCCAGGTGTGGGTCGATGGGACTGGGCAGAATTAGTCTGACATGGACGGGTAGATGGATGGGAGGGCTGAGGAGGGATGTGGTCCAGGTGTGGGTCGATGGGACTGGGCAGAATTAGTCTGACATGGACAGGTAGATGGATGGGAGGGGTGAGGAGGGATGTGGTCCAGGTGTGGGTCGATGGGACTGGGCAGAATTAGTCTGACACGGACAGGTAGATGGATGGGAGGGGTGAGGAGGGATGTGGTCCAGGTGTGGGTCGATGGGACTGGGCAGAATTAGTCTGACACGGACAGGTAGATGGATGGGAGCTGCTTCTGCACCATCGAGCTCTATGACTCTATGACCATCATGGCTGCTGGTCCAGAAGTTTGAAGCACATCGTAACTTGTCAGATTGAATTCAAAGTTGGTTCAGCCATAGAAGAGAAAAGGGAGTGAGGAGGGGTGTTATTCTGACTGAAGGCCTGTGATCCTTGATATTCTGCAGAGATTTGTTTTAGGACTTCCACGATTTGTGATATTTTGGATAAAAACATAGGTCTACTGATTAGTAATTCTAGAACACAGGACAGTACAGCACAAGAACAGGCCCTTCAGCCCGCAGTGTTGTGCTGAACCAGCTAAAGTTCACTGTGGACCTCGTACATGTGAATCTTTTGGATTAGCCCCCCATGAGAGACCTTGTCAACCGCCTGACTAAAATCCACGAGAACAACATCCACTGCTCTACCCTCATCAATCTCTCTCGCTGTCTTGTCAAAAAACTCAATCAAGGTGGTAGGACACGACCTGCCCCACACAAAGCGATGGTGGCTCTCTCTAATTAGGCCATGGGTTTCCAAATGCTCAAATATCCTATCCCTAAGGACTTTGCAGATGGCAGAAAAATTTGTGTCGTGGATAATGATGAAGTTTGACAAAGCATAGAGCTGAGCCAGTAGCAAATATGGCAGGGAAATGGCAAATTGAATTTAATCTGGTTGAGTAGCACTTTAGAAACTCGCGTATAAAGGGAACATGTTCAGTAAATGACAGTACTGTCAACAACATCGATGTACAAGGGATGTTGGGGTCCAAGTTCATTGCTCATTGGTAGTGCGAACTGATGACGAGAGGGCAGTAAAGGAGGCATACAACATACTTCCATTCATCAGTCCATGGTATTGAGTGTAAGAGTCAGGAAGTCATGTTGCAATCAGCTGTGTAAAGCTTTGGTTCGGCCACATTTGGAGTATTGTGTGCAGTTCTGGTTGCCGCCATTACTGGAAGGATGTGGGGACTTTCGAGAGGGTGCCGAAGAGATTTACCAGGATGCTGTCTGGAGCTGTAAGGAGAGGTTGGACAAACATGGATTGGATATGATAGAAGATGAGAGGTATAAATGGGGGAAATAGAGTCTTTGTACAAATGTCAAATTCTAGACGACGTTGCTCTAAGGTGAGAGGGTGGAAGTAGAAAGGAGTGTTTTACACAAAGTGACGGGTGCTTGCTATCTGCCGCCTGCGATGGGGAGAGTGGAAGAAGTCATGACAGAGGTGCTTCGAGGCTCAGGAAGATTTCTGGAAATGGAGGGATATGGACCATGTGTAGGCAGGTAGGTGCAGTTTAATTTGGCGTCGTGATCAGCAATGATGGACTCTAAGACCATAAGACATAGGAGCAGAGTTAGGCCATTCAGTCCATCAAGTCTGGCTGATTTATTATCCCTCTCAACCCCATTCTCCTGCCTTCCCCCTTACTAATCAAGAACCTATCAACCTCTGCTTTAAATGTACCCAATGACTTGGCCTCCACAGCTATCTGTGGCAACGAATCCCACAGATTCACCACCCTCTGGCTAAAGAAGTTCCTTCTCATCTTAATTAATCTATGAACTAAAGGAACTTCTACTCCGAGGCTGTTTCCTCTGGTCCTCTCCCCCATTATTGAAAACATCTTCTCCATGTTTACCCCTTCGGATAGATCTGGAATCACCTCAAATTCCAACGATGCTGGCTTTCAAACGATTTTCCACTGCTCCTGTGGAGGAGCTGCTTCAGTAATCCGGGTCCAGTCCTGACCTCTGGTGCCACCGGAGTGGGGCTCACACATTCTTTCTGTGACAACGCGTTTCCTCTGGGCACTCTGATTCCCTCCTACCTCTCAAAGATGTGCGTGCTTATAGACGAATTGGTGACTTTAAATTGCTTCTAGTGTGGGGGTGAGTGGTGGAACTGATTGAAGTGAATCCAGGAGAATAAACAAAATGAGATTAGCATAAGTGGCATAAATTAGCATAAATTAAGCGCTGATGTGCTTGCCCCATGTTGTATGTCCCTTTCGGTTTCCCTCTCTGAACGAGACTCGAATGAGTTCCAACTCGATGCTGAAGGAGGATATTTATGAAATTCTAGATTTTTGTGATTATCAGTGTGGCCTGTAGTTTATGTTGGTCTCCTTCAGTTTCCCTTCTTGTTGCCAATTGGCAAGTTGGGGGTTTGGGATTTTGTGGTCTGATGTCCTTCTTGCCATTTTCTGTGTGGGTGATATGTTAGTTTCTGTGTGATGGAGGAGTTGGGCATTGGGGGCTTGATTTCCTTGTTGCCGTTTTCCGGATGAGTGATAAAGTAGTTCTTGTGTGAGGGAGTTGGGGATTGGGGATTTGGGGATCTGATGTCCTTGTTGACATTTTCCGGGTGGGCGATAAAGTAGCTTTTGTGTGAGGGAGGGGTTGGGGATTGGGAATTGAGGGTCAGATTTCCTTGTTGTCATTTTCCGGGTGGGCGATATATTATATTTTTGTGTGAGGGAGGGGTTGAGAATTGAGGGTCTGATTTCCTTGTTGACATTTTCCGGATAGGCAATATATTATATTTTTCTGTGAGGGAGTTGGGGATTGGGGATTTGGGGATCTGATGTCCTTGTTGACATTTTCCGGGTGGGCGATAAAGTAGTTTTTGTGTGAGGGAGGGGTTGGGGATTGGGGGTCTGATTTCCTTGTTGGTGTTTTTCCATGTGGGGGTGTTCTGTTCATTTTTTGTGTGTGAGGGAGGGGATTGGGGGTTTGATGTTCTAGCTGCAGTTTCTTGGGTGGGTGATCTGTTAGTTTTTGTGCGAGGGAGGGGGTTGGGGTTTGAGACCTTTAGTTTTACGAGCTGGGTTGGGGGGGGTGATGTCTTTTCTTTCAATGACTTCCATGGTTTCTTTGTATTTCGTGGCCATCTGGAGAAGGCAAATCTCAGAGTTGTATTCTGTGTACGAACTTCGGTAATAAAAAATGAACCTTTCAGATGCTGGAAATCCAAAATACACACACACACAAACTGCTAGAGGAACTCAGCAGGTCAGGCAGCAACTGTGGAAATGAATAAACTGTCGATGTTTAGGGCTGAGACCCTTCTTCGGGACTGGAAAGGAAAAGGGAATGTTCCAGAATAAAAAGGTGGGGGGAGTGTAAGGTGACAGGTGAAGCCAGGTGGGTGGGAGAGGTCCAGGGCTGGAGAGGAAGGAATCTGATAGGAGAGGAGAGTGGGCCATAGGAGAAGGAAAAGGAGGAGGGGACCATGGGGAAGTGATAGGCAGGTGAGGGGCCAGAGGGAATAGAAGGGGAGGATTTTTTTAGTGGAAGGAGAAATTGATATTCATGCCATCAGTTTGGAGGCTACCCAGATGGAATGTAATGTGTTGTTCCTCCACCCAGAGGATGGCCTCATCTTGGCCCAACAGAATGCTTGGCCACCTGGAAGAGCGGAGCTACTCAATGAAGTGGTCCCCCAATTCACCACGGGTCTCACCAGTATAGAGGAGGCTGCATCCCCATGGTAGACAACCCCGGCAGAGTCACAGGTGAAGTGTTGCCTCACCTGGAAGGACCGTTTGGGGCCCTGAACGGAGGCAAGGGGAGGTGTAGCACTTAGGCTGCCTGCAGGGATAAGTGCCAGGAGGGAGATTAGTGGGCTGTTTTAATGAAGTAAACATGAATTTCCAGTTGTGTGGTAGAATTTGAACCTGTGTCTCTGGATTAGTGGTCCAAGTACCTGGGTTACCAGTCCTGTAGTTATCATATTACTCCGCACCGACACAGGGACTGTGCTGAGGTGGTTGAGGGGCGCACCGAGACCGAGGGGCAGCTTCACCAGGAGGACGAAAGAAAACTGAGTAAAAGCTCTAGATTGGGAAGGAGACTCATAGTGGGGGCATTCGGCCATCAGGCCTGATATTTTAAAAAAAATGCAAATACTGGAAGTCTGAAATAAAAACTAGAAATGCCAGCAACACTCAGCAAGTCAGAAAGTCATAAATCTATGGAAATACTGTAGAAACAGTAAATGTTCAGGCCAAGCTCCTTTCTCGCTGCTGCCATCAGGAAGGTACAGGAGCCTCAGGACTGTCACCACCCGGTTCAGGAGCAGATATTACCCCTCCACCATCAGGCTCTTGAACCAGCGGGGATAACTTCACTCAACTTCATTTGCCCCAATGTTCCCTCAATCAATGAACTCACTTTGAAGTATTCTTTATCTCATATTCTCGATACTTATTGCTTATTTATTATTATTATTTCTTTATTTTTGTATTTGTACAGTTTGTTGTCTGCATTCTGGTGGAACATCCTAGTTGAGCAGTTTTTCATTGCTTCTGCTACGGTTATTATTCTATAGATTTATTGAGAATGCCCACAAGAAAATCGATCTCAGGGTGGTATATGGTGACATAAATTTACTTTGAAGTTTGGTTAAGGGTCCCTGAGTTGAATTTCTCACTGTCTCTCTTTCCATAGATGCTGCCTGTGTCATGGTTCCGGTTGGTTGTTCCCCTTGATTCAGATTCAGTTTATTGTCATTTAGAAACCACAAATGCAATGCAGTTAAAAAAATGAGACAACATTCCCCCAGAATGATATCACAAAAGCATAAGACAAAACAGACTACACCAGAAAATCCACATAACGTTTGGCAATCCCCAATCCAGAGTCTGGAGAGGCTGCTGCGTATTAATATCGCGCTACCGTCTAGCGCGTTCCCCGGAAAGGAGCTCCAAATCCACCAGACAAATAAGACCAAAAACTAAAGCTACAAGACCTGCACAAAACCACATAGTTACAACAGTGCAAACAATAGCATAATTGATAAAAAACAGACTATGGGCACAGTAAAAATAGTCCAAGATGTTAAAGGACTGTAAGTTCAAAAGAAATCACCAGTCCCCAGGGTCCCGACAGACTCGCCATCCCACGCCGGCGGCAGAAGGGAGTACCCTCGCTATGGACTTCCAAGGCGCCGCCCGACTCAGCCTCGCAGATGCAGCCGTCGAAACCAGCCTCGCAGACGCAGCACAAACCGAAAGTGACCTGAGTCAGTCGAAAGGACTCCGAGTCCGTTGAACCTCTGAGCTGACGACCATCCCCTCCGGCATAGTTTCTCTGAGCACCATCCTCTGCCGAGCGTATTAAGATGGCCCCGCCAACGGCCATCGGCAATGCGACCCTGAGGACTGGGGGCCTGTTCTTCCCAGCAGAGTCCTGGACCTCACAGCAGCAGCAGCAACGAAGAAGGTCTTCCTGGAATTTCCCGATGTTCCTCTGTGCTCCCATGTCCGCTTTCAATCGATTATGATTGCGCACGGCACCCCACTTCACAAATAACGGATAATCAGTTCCAGAGTGGCCGCTGCAAGCTGCATCGCACCGCCATCTTGGATCATTTAACTCTCCTTTCTCCCTGATTATGCCCTTATTTCTGTCATTAGATCTCCAATTGCTGCTAGTTTACTCAATTACAGTACACCTGGTTTTCCTCAGAGACTGTGAATAAGTACGATGGCGTCACTATCACAGGTTGCCAGTTTGTTGGTCTATTCCCACGTGATAACTTCGTTTCTTGACTGCTTAGAACCGTTTGTCCCAAGTTCAGCTCCAGTTTCAAGATATTCCATGTCAAGATTCCTCCGGTTTGCTGTTCAACATTCATGTCTGTGCCAGCATCCCCAACTCAGTCTCCGTGCCCGCGGCCTGCACTTGGGTTCTCCTCAGTCGCTCCGTGCAACAGCCTGACCTGCTAAATGGGTCCAGCGTTTTCTGATCTTTCAGTTTAGCCCATCAGCCCTTTTGCCTCTTTGGAGGAATTGTTACGAAGATAAAGATAATTTTTATTTGTCACATGTACATTGACACGATGCAACGTGCAGTGAAATGCGCCACGAGCAGTCTGAGGTGTGCTGGGCACCGACACAACACACCCACCACTCTCTAACCCCAACCTGTAAACCTTTTGGAATGTGAGAGGAAACGCCTGTATTCCTGGGGAGGACGTACAAACTGCGGAGAGAATTGAACTCCGACCTTACCAGTGGCGCTGTGAAGCAGCACTTTGTCACAGTACTGCCCTAATTGTCCAACTAATCCTTCCACTGCCCACCCACAGCCTGGACTTTGGCTGTTTGTCTGTTGAAGTATAGTTTCTGTAGCATCTATCGTATTTCTTTCACTCCTGTGAATGCCTGCAAGAAAATGATTCTCAAGGGAGTATATGGTGACATACTTCAGTAATATTAAATTTACTTTGGGGTTTGAGTGGCATCAGTCTGGAGCAGCTGGGGAGAGAAGCCAGCTGGACTGAGGCACAATCTGCTCCCAACACCCTTTCAGACGAGACGTACCAGTCAACTTACTGTGAAACATACGTACTTCTACCTGCTGCCCTTAAAGTCAAAGTACACTTATTATCAAAGTTTGCATACTATATACAACTTTGAGATCCCTGTCCTTCCAGGCAACCACGAAACAAAGAACCACACGGAACCCATTAAAAAAGACCATCAAACCCCCAGTGTGCAGAAAAAAACAAATCATGCAAGCAACAAAAGCAACAGAATGGAAGTTCACAAATGTGAGTCCACAGCCACAAAGACAGTTATCACTGCAGCCAGTCCACAGGTCTGGTCGTTGTCACTATCAGAGATCCTCACCACGCTGCTGCCGTCAGGTAGAAGGTACAAGAGCCCGAGGATTTGCACCAGCAGGCTCTCGATCAAAACAGGGTGACTGCCCCATCCACTGAGATATTCCCACAACCAATGATCTCCCTTTAAGGGCTCTTGTTATCACACGTTCTCGTCATTTATATTTCCATTTGCACAGTTTGTCATCTTCAGCTCTCTGCTTGACCTTTCATTAATCCTGTTCTACCGATTTGCTGAGTATGCCCGCAGGAAAAGGAATTTCAGGGTTGTAGATGGTGACATGTATGTACACCGATAATCAAATTTACTTTGAACTCTGTAGGCCACAGCCGTAGTTCAGCGCGGAGACCAGTAAACTTCACGGAGCAGTGAGCTTAATGGGCCTGTTCCCTGTCTCCGGCCCTCATACCCTGACCTTTTCAATCTGACCCGGAGCCTAAATCATCCTCTGCTTAAAGCTCTTAAACCTCTGTCCAATGGGTACTGGCCTTCCTGCGCTGGAAACACTTCCTTCACACGGTTCCCATCTTTCAACACCAGGTTGCAGATTAAGGGATTAGTTCAATTTGGTGCCGTGCTGGGCACAGACACCATGGGCTGATGTTCTCTGTTTTAATAGCAATGTTACAGGAAGCTATTTGGTCCTTTAAATTTGTACTAGCTCCCTTTAGAGTAATTTTATCAGAGCCGTCAAGGCATTCTTTCTTCACAGTCTTGCAAATGATAGCGAACTACAACACAATAACAGGCCTTTCAGTCCATCTATGTTAGCCTAGTCTTCTACCTAGTCCCTTCTACCTGCATCTGGATCTATCCCGTACCTATCCTAACTTCGCTTAAATGTTGCAATCCACCATTTCTGCCAGAAGCTCTTTCCACACTCACACCATCCTCTCAGGTTCCTCTTAAACATTTCACCTTTCTCCCTTAACCCATGACGTCAGGTTCTAGTCTTACCCTACCTGAGCTTTAAATGTTTCACCTTTCTCCCTTAACCCATGACGTCAGGTTCCAGTCTTACTTTACCTGATCTTTAAATGTTTCACCTTTCTCCCTTAACCCATGATGTCAGGTTCTAGTCTTACCCTACCTGAGCTTTAAACGTTTCACCTTTCTCCCTTAACCCATGACGTCAGGTTCCAGTCTTACTCTACCTGAGCTTTAAACATTTCACCTTTCTCCCTTAACCCATGACGTCAGGTTCCAGTCTTACTCTACCTGATCTTTAAACGTTTCACCTTTCTCCCTTAACCCATGACGTCAGGTTCCAGTCTTACTCTACCTGAGCTTTAAACATTTCACCTTTCTCCCTTAACCCGTGACCTCTAGTTCTAATCTTACCCAACCTGAGGAAAAAAGCCTGCTTGCATTAGCCCTATCTATACCCCTCATAATTTTGTACACCTGTATCAGATCTCCCCCCATTCTCCTACGCTCATGGGAATAAAATCCTAACCTATTCGACATTTCCCGATTACTCAGGTCCTCAAGTCCTGGCAAAATCCTTGTAAATTTTCCCTGCACTCTTTCCAGCTTGTTGCTGTCTTTCCTGACCAGGGGTGCACACAATACTCCAAGTTTGGCCTCATTAACATCTTGTACATCCCACCTCCTGTATTCACTGCCCTGATTTATGAAGGCCAATGTGCCAAAAGTACTCTTTACCAGCCGAAGGGTACATCCGTGGCCCCTTTGACAGCCACGGTTAATGGCTTCGACCTCCTGAGGAGCAGTGTCTTCCAGCTGATAACCATTCATTGCATAGAAAGCGATGTTCCTTCGTATCCTCCCGATGAGATAGTAAACAGGAACACGCATGAGCCGCTTTCATTCATCCCGCTGCTAACCTGCTCCGCTGCAGCTCCACTCTCTGTGCCTGTCTGCACTCAACTCCTGCAGAAAATACCAGAAGTACCACAACCTACAATCCTTGGGGAATGAACTCTTCAGTTCTGTCTTAAATGGACAAACTGAAACTATGGTTCTAGGCTCCCCATATCTCTCAGCATCCGCCCTGTCAAGCACTCCCAGAATCCTGAACAGTTCTGTTAAATCACTCGTAACTTTTCAAAATGATTTGATCTGTTGTCATGGAGCGGAATCATTGTCTGAGGAACCACAAACATTCACAGAAGTGCTATGAAGGCAGGTGTAGATAAGGAGATATTTAGTACTCCAGCAACAGTCCCACCAACAGTTTCCACATTTCAGAGAGTCATAGAGCAATCTCACATGGATACAGGCCCTTCAGCCCATCTAGTCCTTACCAACCACTGTGCCACCCAGCTAAATGCAATTTCCTGCAATAGCCCAATACATTAAAGACCGTAAGATATAGGAGCAGAATTAGGCCATTTGGCCCATTGAGTCTGCTCTACCATTTCATCATGGCTGATCCATTTCCCTCTCAGCCCCAGTCTCCTGCCTTCTCCCTGAATCCCTTCATGCCCTGACCAATCAAGAATCTATCAACGTCTGTCTTAAATATCCCCAATAATCTGGCCTCCACAGCCACCAATGGCAAAGAACTCCACAGGTTCACCACTCTCTGGCTAAAGAAATTCATTCGCATCTCCATTCTAAAAGGACACCCCTCTGTTCTGAGGCTGTGTTCTCCAGTCTCACCCTTCCCAACCACAGGAAACATTCTCTCCACGTCCACTCGATCGATAGGTTTCAATGAGGTCACCCTCATTCTTCTGAATTCCAGTGAACACAGGCCCAGAGCCAACAAATGCTCTTCATATGACAAGCCTTTCAATCCTGGAATCATGTCCCTCCAACCTCCTTCCTCCCAGTGATGTATCTAAAAAGACTGTATATCTAAACTGACATTTCTTCTTGCTGCTGAACCTATCTACGTGCCTCTAACGTGATACTATTGTACCTGCCTCAACCACTTACACTAGAAGATCATTGCATCGATTCACCGGGTAAACAAGCTGTTGCCCGTCAGCTCCCTTTTAAATGGTCCCCTCTCCTTTCTGACCAAGTCCTACGTCGGTTTGACTTTTCCAAATTGCATCCTATTGTGTCCACTGCAACCTTATGGATCAGTCCTGGTGCATTTGCATTGAGCCCCCACGCCATACCACTAGTTCCAAGAAACAGCCTTCAACCACCACCCTCTGTTTCCTGCCTCCCAGTGTGAGTTTGACTCAGGGATACTGAAATGGGAAGGGAAGAGAACTATATACCATACTCCCGTGTGGATCTGGTCATGGGATACAGAGAGGGGAGCCGTGCACGGTGCTCTTGGTGTTGGTATGACCTAGGGACATGTACATTGTCCATCTGGTGTGGGAATAACCCAGGCATATAGTCCATAGAACACAGAATATTACAGCACAATACAGACCCTTTGGCCCATGACATTATGCCAATCTTTTAACTTACTCTGAGATGGATCTATGAATCACTAACCAAAAATTGCAGTGCACAGTTCCCCATATTTGGGCTGAGAGGGAAAGGGATCAGCCATGGTGAAATGGTGAAGCAGACTTGATGGGCCAAATGGCCTAAGTTTGCTCGTATATCTTAGGGTTTTATATCAACTCTATCAGCAGATCCACAATGGCATACCCACTCAATAAAAGCCACATTCTCTCTGCCTTCCTGTCGACCTGGTGCACCTGCCTTGGCCTATCACTGTGTGTAGGAGCCATGCATCTATTTTCTATCTGTATTGTGTGTTTATTACGCTTACGGTAGTTAGTCACGTGGGTGGGGGTGTGGTAGAAGCAAAAAGTTTGGTTTTGCAGTTGTGCTCTTGTCTTTGAAGTTTCTTTGAAGTTCAGTAGAGCTAGGGGTGTTATCTTTTTTATTGACAACGTAATTACATTTAAAATCAAGTTAGCTTAATTCTAGAGTCATAGAAAAGCACAGTAGAGAAACAGAGACTTTGGCCCATCTAGTCCGTGCCAAAGCCTTTGAAGAAAGCTTAGGTATGCTTCATACGCCAAAACACTTTATTTTGTTATATTGTTCATTTTAGTTTCATTAGATTTTATCGGTTCAAGATTATTTGTTTTGCTAGTTGAAATATTCTTTGACCTTGGAACTTTGCTGTTATTGAATAGGAAAGCACGTCACACAGGATCAGCCCGTGCTTAGTCTCTCCTCCCCGACCCAGTGCTTAGTCTCTGTTTGAATAGCTGCTACACCATGGACATGAGCCTTGATCTTGGTATGGAAACACCAGTGCCCAGAAGATGGTGGATACAGCCCAGTCCATCACAAGCAAAGCCCTCCCCACCATTGGGCACATTTACATGAAGCATTGCCAGTAGAAAGCTCTTTTTCCATTCTCCATTCTGGCTCCTCTTTCTCATCTCCTCACCTTCCTGTTACCCTCCTCCTTCCCTTTCTCCCATGGTCCACTCTCCCCACCTTCCCCCTCACCCGGCCTCAGCTATCACCTGCCAGCTTGTCCTACTTCCTGTACCCCACCTTCTCATTCCGGTTTCTGTCCCCTTCCCTTTCAGACTTGATGGAGGGTTTCGGTAGAAACGTCATCTCTTCTCCCTCCTCCATGGATGCTGGCTGACCTGCTGAGCCCCTCCACCGTTCTTTGTGCTTTGTTCTGTATTTCCAGCAAATGTAGCTTCCCCCGTGTTTCTGTTTTTTAAACTGAAAGGATCAAATAATTCTATAACCCTCGGAGAAACGTTTTTCTTCTGCCTTGTCACAAGGTGTTGGTTTGGCAGAGTACAGTCAAAAGGCACTTCTTGTACAAGTGTACCAAGCCTGAAGTTTCAACCCAGATGGAGGTACAGTCACTCTGTCCGTTGTGTGGAATTTTGCTCTTCTTTGAAGGTTAACCATTCATTTTTTTTTTAACCCATGTGACGGGCTCAGTTCAAGTGCCTTGTAAATGTGACCCACAATGTGATGGTGGTGTAGTGGCTTCTGCACAGGAGTTCGACTCGAGTGGTCCTGGCCGACTACTCGCACACTTACTTGCTGGTTTGAGCCTCGAGGTAGTAACTCGGCCTTGTGAAAAATGGACAAATGCTAAAGAAACAGCAGGTTTGCCAACTGATACGGCGCAGAGAAGAACAAAAAAATAGTAAGATATAGATACAAAAAATATTAAGACATAGAAACAGAATTGCCTTCACACTGTTCCTTTTCATACCTTTACTAATTCAGAACCTACCAACCTCCTCTTTAAAGATACCCAGTGACCTGGCTCCACAGCCGCCTGTGCCAATGAATCCCACAGATGTTGCACATCGGGCACCATGGTACCTTGATGAATGACTGTGCTAATGGCCTGTGTTCAAGTCCCACCGCTGTCTGCAAGGAGTTTGCACGTTCTCCCCGTGACCATGTGGGTTTCCTCCGGGTGCTCCGGTTTCCTCCCTCATTCCGAACATGTGAGTGAGTTGCGGGCGTGCTGCTTTGGTACCGGGAGCATGGCGGCTCTTGGGGGCTGCTCCCAGCACATCCCCAGGCGGTGTCGGTCAGCGACGCGTTTCACTGCGTGTTTCGAAGCTCCGATGTACATGTGACAAATGAAGCCGATTTCTTTCTTTCTCTTCTTCCAGCCTCTCCAGTTCCTCCAACAGCTCACGTTCCTTTGGGAACCCCTTGTCTCTGCAGTGCCCTCGGGGCCTCCCCTACGACCTCGCGGTGCACATTTTGCGCTCTCCTTCCTTAATCCGGCTCCGTGCCCCTCCACCCCACCGCTGCTGCTGTTCCCCCGGCTCTGTGCCCCTTCCTCGACCCTGCAGTGCTCTGCACTGTCACACCTGGATCCTGTGTAGGAGTGGTGCTTGAAGCATAAGACAGAGGCCACAGGAGCAGAATTAGGCCATTCCGTTCTGCCCTGCCACTCAATCGTGGCTAATTTACTTTCCCTCTTTACTCTATTTTTCTGTTTCACCCCGTAACCTTTGACACCTTAACTTATCAAGAGCCTATCAAACTCTGCTTTAAACATACCCAATGACTTGGCCTCCACAGCCGTCTGTAGCAATGACTTGCCCAGATTCACCACCCTCTGACTAAAGAAATTCCCCCTCATCTCTGTTCTAAATGGATGTCCTTCTATTCCAAGGCTATTCCCTGTGGGCCTAGACTCCCCCATTATAGGAAACATCCTCTCCACGTCCACTCTATCTCAGCCTTTCAATATTTGATAGGTTTCAACGATTTCCCCCCTCATTCTTCTGTATTCTGGTGAGTACAGGTTCAGAGCTCCTGGACCGTTCTCGGGAACCTCCTCTGAACACTCTGCTGTGCCACGCACACACATTCTTAGATATGGGACTCATAACGGTGAGCTCTGAGCCAAGGTTTGGCTGCCGTGGCACAGCTAACAACCAGGAGAAATGGAATGAGTGAAGGACTTGAGAGATTCCACAGTTTTACGATCTCGGCGCAGGCTGTTAGCAGAGGGGACACTCGGTGTTACACTGGTCAGACCAAGTGAGACCAAACGGGGAAAGAACAGCAGCGAAAACTGTTTCACCGTGTCAGTATTACTCAAAATACCAGGCAAACACATCCTCCAATCTAAAGCAAGGAAACTTGCAACCACTTTGTACAACTTAAGATCTCGCCGACAGCAATGTATTGATCTGTTTCTGATTGTGGTGACGGCCAAGAGTTAAATACCACACTAGGGAGAACTTCTGCGGACAGGTCGTTGCCTCATCTGAAGGAGAGCATGCCGAACACCGCGGGGTGAAGGAAAGGGGGGGTGTGGAACGGAAAGGAAGGCGGTCCCTTGGCCAGCAACACGTATCTCAGCAGGTTCGCCAACACGTCTTAGGCTGTATCCTTTACAATGCAACACCGCAGAAGAAAGAGTCTGCCGTTTCCTGCATTGCCTCATGGCTTGAAAACAAACCTTCACGGTATGCCTCACCATTTGAGAACAAATGTTTACAATACCCCTGTGCCTCACCGTTTCACAGTATGCCTCACCATGTGAGAACAAATGTTTACAATACCCCTGTGCCTCACCGTTTGAAACAAATCTTTACAGCACGCCAACACCAAGGAGAAAAAGTCATACTCGTAGCCCAACCACCAGCACTTTCAAGGCACAACGAGCTGAACGACTTCAGGAGGAGGTCGTTATCCTCTAATAACATGAGGGCAGAGGGTTGAAGGACACATAACTCGCCTGGTGGGTGATTCTGGACCAAAGGAAGGTCCTTGAAAAGGTGGCCTTGAAGTAAAGTGTTGTGAACACTATTACACACTCTGATTTAACACTTTCTGGACCCGGTAAGACGTGCCAGCCCACGGAAAGAGAACGGCAGGAGAGAGCGGAAGGTGGAAGAAGTTGCCACACATCTCAGCCGACAACCCATTGACACGACCATCACCTGTCTTGGTCCTACCTGAACTTTGGCGAGTCCTTCAGGCACTCCTCGAAGTCGATGGAGATGGTCATCTTGCTCGATGCTCACAGGGTCAGACAACCAAAATGCTTTTAGAGTCCTTAACGGCCCATCTTCTGTGAGAGAGGCTGAGAACTGTGGGTTCCGGCTGGATGAAAAGCTTCTTGCAAGAGGAACAGCAGTGTGGGCGGAACGTGGCTTCTGACCACATCCTGGAAACACAGCACCAGTTCAGTTGAACCATGAAAAACATCTTCAGATAGAACTCGGGGAGTCTAATTTACCTAAGCTGCCTCAGAAAAGCTGTTTGAGGCATTGGTCAGACCAGACTTGGACTATTGGGACTAGATTCGGGCCCCTTACCTTATAAAGGGTGTGCTGGCATTGGAGAGAGTCTGGAGGAGATCCATGAGATAAGCCCAGGAATGAAAGGGTTAACGTATGAGGGTGTTTGATGGCTCCAGGCCTGTATTCACTGACGTTTAGACGACAGAAAGGCCTAGCTAGCCTAGAGAGGATTCTTCAGGTAGTGGGGCAGTCTAGGACCAGAGGGCATAACGTTAGAATAGAAGGGCACCAGAAGGTGGTCACTCTGTGGAATTCATTGCCACAGACAACTGTGGAGGTTAGCTCACTCGGTGTATTTCAAACTGAGGTTGATAGTTCTTCATTAGACAGGGAGTCAAAGGTTACGAGGGGGGAGGCAGCAGAATTGGGTTAAGAGGGAAAATAAAAGGGCCAGGATGGAATGGCGGATCGGCCCCAATGGGTAGAATGGCCTAATTCAGCTCCTATGTCTGTGGTCTTATGGGAATCAATCATTCAGTCAAGTGCGGCCGTGACACGATAGCCGTCTGTGAATCAGCTCAGGAACAGATTTCAGCAGTGGGATGAGGAATGGAATAGAAGTAAAGAAATGATTTAAAGATAAAAAGTGATTTCTGGTGTGGGACGGCATGAATCAGATACAGTGAAGCTCCCTCCGACCGGCCCGGTCAGCCTCTCCCAGGACAGGGTCCCATCACCTACCTCCCTCCGACCGGCCAGGTCAGCCTCTCCCAGGACAGGGTCCCATCACCTACCTCCCTCCGACCGGCCCGGTCAGCCTCTCCCAGGACATGGTCCCATCACCTTCCTCCCTCTGACCGGCCCGATCGGTCTCTCCCAGGACAGGGTCCCATCACCATCCTCCCTCCGACCGGCCCGGTCAGCCTCTCCCAGGAACGGGTCCCATCACCTTCCTCCCTCAGACCGGCCCGGTCGGCCTCTCCCAGGACAGGGTCCCATCACCTTCCTCCCTCCGACCGGCCCGGTCAGCCTCTCCCAGGACAGGGTCCCATCACCTTCCTCTTTCCGACAGCCCCGGTCAGCCTCTCTCAGGACTGGGTCCCATCACCTTCCTCCCTCCGACCGGCCCAGTCAGCTCCCAGGACAGGGTCCCATCACCTTCCTCCCTCCGACCGGTCTGGTCAGCCTCTCCCAGGACAGGGTCCCATCACCTTCCTCCCTCCGACCGGCCCGGTCAGTCTCTCCCAGGACAGGGTCCCATCACCTTCCTCCCTCCGACCGGTCCGGTCAGTCTCTCCCAGGACAGGGTCCCATCACCTTCCTCCCTCTGACCGGCCCGGTCAGTCTCTCCCAGGACAGGGTCCCATCACCTTCCTCCCTCTGAACGGCCCGGTCAGTCTCTCCCAGGACAGGGTCCCATCACCTTCCTCCCTCCGACCGGCCCGGTCGGCCTCTCCCAGGACAGGGTCCCATCACCTTCCTCCCTCTGACCGGCCCGGTCAGCCTCTCCCAGGACAAGGTCCCATAACCTTTCTCCCTCTGACCGGCCCGGTCAGCCACTCCCAGGACAGGGTCCCATCATCTTCCTCCCTCCGACCGGCCCGGTCGGCCTCTCCCAGGACAGGGTCCCATCACCTTCCTCCCTCCGACCGGCCCGGTCGGCCTCTCCCAGGACAGGGTCCCATCACCTTCCTCCCTCCGACCGGCCCGGTCGGCCTCTCCCAGGACAGGGTCCCATCACCTTCCTCCCTCTGACCGGCCCGGTCGGCCTCTCCCAGGACAGGGTCCCATCACCTTCCTCCCTCTGACCGGCCCGGTCAGCCTCTCCCAGGACAGGGTCCCATCACCTTCCTCCCTCCGACCGGCCCGGTCAGCCTCTCCCAGGACAGGGTCCCATCACCTTCCTCTTTCCGACAGCCCCGGTCAGCCTCTCTCAGGACTGGGTCCCATCACCTTCCTCCCTCCGACCGGCCCAGTCAGCTCCCAGGACAGGGTCCCATCACCTTCCTCCCTCCGACCGGTCTGGTCAGCCTCTCCCAGGACAGGGTCCCATCACCTTCCTCCCTCCGACCGGCCCGGTCAGTCTCTCCCAGGACAGGGTCCCATCACCTTCCTCCCTCCGACCGGTCCGGTCAGTCTCTCCCAGGACAGGGTCCCATCACCTTCCTCCCTCTGACCGGCCCGGTCAGTCTCTCCCAGGACAGGGTCCCATCACCTTCCTCCCTCTGAACGGCCCGGTCAGTCTCTCCCAGGACAGGGTCCCATCACCTTCCTCCCTCCGACCGGCCCGGTCGGCCTCTCCCAGGACAGGGTCCCATCACCTTCCTCCCTCTGACCGGCCCGATCAGCCTCTCCCAGGACAAGGTCCCATCACCTTTCTCCCTCTGACCGGCCCGGTCAGCCACTCCCAGGACAGGGTCCCATCACCTTCCTCTCTCCGACCGGCCCAGTCGGCCTCTCCCAGGACAGGGTCCCATCACCTTCCTCCCTCCGACCGGCCCGGTCAGCCTCTCCCAGGACAGGGTCCCATCACCTTCCTCCCTCCGACCGGCCCGGTCAGCCTCTCCCAGGACAGGGTCCCATCACCTTCCTCCCTCTGACCGGCCCGGTCAGCCTCTCCCAGGACAGGTTCCCATCACCTTCTTCCCTCTGACCGGCCCGGTCAGCCTCTCCCAGGACAGTGTCCCATCACCTTCCTCTTTCCGACAGCCCCGGTCAGCCTCTCCCAGGACAGTGTCCCATCACCTTCTTCCCTCTGACCGGCCCGGTCAGCCTCTCCCAGGACAGTGTCCCATCACCTTCCTCTTTCCGACAGCCCCGGTCAGCCTCTCCCAGGACAGTGTCCCATCACCTTCCTCCCTCCGACCGGCCCGGTCAGCCTCTCCCAGGACAGTGTCCCATCACCTCCCTCTTTCCGACAGCCCCGGTCAGCCTCTCCCAGGACAGGGTCCCATCACCTTCCTCCCTCCGACCGGCCCGGTCAGTCTCTCCCAGGACAGGGTCCCATCACCTTCCTCCCTCTGACCGGCCCGGTCAGCCTCTCCCAGGACAGGGTCCCATCACCTTCCTCCCTCTGACCGGCCCGGTCGGCCTCTCACAGGACAGGGTCCCATCACCTTCCTCCCTCCGACCGGCCTGGTCAGTCTCTCCCAGGACAGGTTCCCATCACCTTCCTCCCTCTGACCGGCCCGGTCAGCCTCTCCCAGGACAGGGTCCCATCACCTTCCTCCCTCCGACCGGCCCGGTCAGCCTCTACCAGGACAGGGTCCCATCATCTTCCTCCCTCCGACCGGTCTGGGCAGCCTCTCCCAGGACAGGGACCCATCACCTTCCTCCCTCACCGGCCCGGTCAGCCTCTCCCAGGACAGGGTCCCATCACCTTCCTCCCTCTGACCGGCCCGGTCGGCCTCTCCCAGGACAGGGTCCCATCACCTTCCTCCCTCCGACCGGCCCGGTCGGCCTCTCCCAGGACAGGGTCCCATCACCTTCCTCCCTCTGACAGGCCCGGTCAGCCACTCCCAGGACAGGGTCCCATCACCTTCCTCCCTCTGACCGGCCCGGTCAGCCTCTCCCAGGACAGGGTCCCATCACCTTCCTCTTTCCGACAGCCCCAGTCAGCCTCTCTCAGGACCGTGTCCCATCACCTTCCTCCCTCTGACGGGTCCGGTCATCCTCTCCCAGGACAGGGTCCCATCACCTTCCTCCCTCCGACCGGTCCGGTCAGCCTCTCCCAGGACAGGGTCCCATCATATTCCTCCCTCTGACCGGCCCGGTCAGCCTCTCCCAGGACAGGGTCCCATCACCTTCCTCCCTCCGACCGGCCCGGTCAGCCTCTCCCAGGACAGGGTCCCATCACCTTCCTCCCTCTGACCGGTCCGGTCAGTCTCTCCCAGGACAGGGTCCCATCATCTTCCTCCCTCCGACCGGCCCAGTCAGTCTCTCCCAGGACAGGGTCCCATCACCTTCCTCCCTCCGACCGTCCGGTCAGCCTCTCCAAGGACAGGGTCCCATCACCTTCCTCCCTCTGACCGGCCCAGTCAGCCTCTCCCAGGACAGGGTCCCATCAACTTCCTCCCTCTGACCGGTCCGGTCAGCCTCTCCCAGGACAGGGTCCCATCACCTTCCTCCCTCCGACCGGCCCAGTCAGCCTCTCCCAGGACAGGGACCCATCACCTTCCTCCCTCTGACCACACCGGTCAGCCTCTCCCAGGACAGGGTCCCATCACCTTCCTCCCTCTGACCAGCCCGGTCAGCCTCTCCCAGGACAGGGTCCCATCACCTTCCTCTTTCCGACAGCCCCGGTCAGCCTCTCTCAGGACCGTGTCCCATCACCTTCCTCCCTCTGACGGGTCCGGTCAGCCTCTCCCAGGACAGGGTCCCATCACCTTCCTCCCTCTGACCGGCCCGGTCAGCCTCTCCCAGGACAGGGTCCCATCACCTTCCTCTTTCCGACAGCCCCGGTCAGCCTCTCTCAGGACCGTGTCCCATCACCTTCCTCCCTCTGACGGGTCCGGTCAGCCTCTCCCAGGACAGGGTCCCATCACCTTCCTCCCTCTGACCGGTCCGGTCAGCCTCTCCCAGGACAGGGTCCCATCACCTTCCTCCCTCTGACCGGTCCGGTCAGCCTCTCCCAGGACAGGGTCCCATCACCTTCCTCCCTCTGACCGGCCCGGTCAGCCTCTCCCAGGACAGGGTCCCATCACCTTCCTCCCTCCGACCGGCCCGGTCAGCCTCTCCCAGGACAGGGTCCCATCATCTTCCTCCCTCTGACCGGCCCGGTCAGCCTCTCCCAGGACAGGGTCCCATCATCTTCCTCCCTCCGACCGGCCCGGTCAGCCTCTCCCAGGACAGGGTCCCATCACCTTCCTCCCTCCGACCGGTCCGGTCAGCCTCTCCCAGGACAGGGTCCCATCATCTTCCTCCCTCCGACCGGTCCGGGCAGCCTCTCCCAGGACAGGGACCCATCACCTTCCTCCCTCACCGGCCCGGTCAGCCTCTCCCAGGACAGGGTCCCATCACCTTCCTCCCTCCGACCGGTCCGGTCAGCCTCTCCCAGGACAGGGTCCCATCACCTTCCTCCCTCCAACCGGTCCCGTCAGCCTCTCCCAGGACAGGGTCCCATCACCTTCCTCCCTCCGACCGGCCCGGTCAGCCTCTCCCAGGACAGGGTCCCATCACCTTCCTCCCTCCGACCGGCCCGGTCAGCCTCTCCCAGGACAGGGTCCCATCACCTTCCTCCCTCCGACCGGTCCGGTCAGCCTCTCCCACGACAGGGTCCCATCACATTCCTCCCTCCGACCGGCCTGGTCAGCCTCTCCCAGGACAGAGTCCCATTGCTGCCTCCCTCTGAGCGGTCCGGTCAGCCTCTCCCACCCGCCATCCCACCTAGCGTGTAGGGAGTTGATAGAGAGGTAGCGAGAATAAAATGGGATTTACTCTAGGACTAATGTCAATGAGTGATTGAAGGCTAGCATGGACTAGATGGGCTGAGGGATCTCATTCATTTCTTCTAGGACAACAGGATCCCTGCAATGGGTCTGGGTTTCCTGATTGAGGAGGACAGACACAGGTCAACATCTTTCTCTGCCTTCAGACCCTGCATCCCTTACCTGTCTGTGTGGTGTGTCCTCCCAGGTGAGATGTGCTGGCAATGATTTCTATGCCAGGGGAACTGCCTTCACGAGCCATGCCATTCTAAGGGATTTGCCTATTCTCGACCAGGATGTTTTCACAGTCTGGGACGTGGTCGCCTCCAATCCCAGCCCCTCTCAGCTGGGGGAGAAGGGAGAACTGGCTTATCCAATGACCCTGTGGTTAAAAGGCCAGCACAACATTGTGGGCCGAAGGGCCTGTACTGAGCGGTAATGTTCTATGTTCCAATACTGAGCATGTCACCAACGGAGTGTGTATTTTTACAAAGGGGACCCAGAGTAAAGAGGGTTGCACTGAGAAGTTCTGGGCCACAGGTTCTGTTCCTGACACACCCGGCTGCCCATTTCTGTGCCCTAACGGCCTACCTCATGATGCTCTTGCACTTTATCGTCTCCCTGCACAACACTTTTCTATTAGCTTTTACACTTTATTTTACATTCTGTCACAGTTTTAGTGGTGGCGGGGTGCAGATACGTCTCTAGCAGAGGAGGTGTATGGTTGCCCTTCCCTCTGCTAACCCACAGGTCACCTTTGGACAAGACACAGGATCAGGTGGTGGATGGTCGTACGAGTGGCTGGTGCAGATCACAAGTCCTGGTTATGTGACCACTGACGCCAGGCAGACAATCTCTGAAGAGTGTTGATAATGGTTGGGGTGACCCGTCTTGTAAAGACACACACTGCCCAGAAGAAGGCAATGGCAAACCACTCCTGTAGAAAAATTTGCCACGAACGATCGTTGTCATGAGAAGACTGTGATCATCCACGTCATACAACACGGTACATACTGGATGAACATTACTGTTTTACCTTGTTCTACCTCAGTGCACTGTTTAACGATCTGTTGTGTATGAACATTACACATGTTTTTCACCCTCTCTCTGTGTACGTGATGATAATAATCCAACTCCAGTTCCAATAACGAATCCTCCGCCCTGTCCCATCACGTATTCCCAGGGTAGAGTCATAGAGTCGTAGAAAAGTATAGCACAGAAACAGGTCCTTCGTCTGTACTAAACCTACTCCCATTGACCTGCTTCCGGATCATAGCTTTCCATACCCTTACCATCCATGTACTTTTCTTAAATGTTAAAATTGAGGTCCCTATACCCCTCGTAATTTTGTATGTCAACTCTCCTAATCTTCTACATTCCAAGGAATAAAGTCCTAACCTATTCAATCTTTCCTTATAACTCAGGTCCTCCAGTTCCCGTAACATCCTTGTAAATTTTCTTTGTACTCTTTCAACCTTATTTACATCCTTCCTGTAAATCGGTGACCAAAACTGCACACGATACTCCAAATTAGGCTTCACAATGTCTTAACCAACTTCAACATAACATCCCATCTCCTGTACTCAGTACGTTGATTTATGAAGGCCAATGTACCAAAGCTTTCATTATTATCCTTTCTACTTGTGATGTCACTTTCGATGAGTTATGGACCTGTATTTCCAGATCGCTTTGTTCTACCACACTCCTACTGCTCACTGGAAGACTGACCCTGGTTGGTCCTACAGAAATGCAGCTCCTTACCTTCCCAAGGCAACAGAAAAATCAAAAACTATAAAAATAGGAAAGAAAAACAAAAAATGTATTAGAATACAGAGTAAAGCACTCTCTGCAGAAAGCTATTATGGAAATAGAATAAAAATTTACGAGGACATTGCTGGGACTTGAAGTCCCAAGTTATAGGGAAAGGTTAAATAGGTTAGGACTTTATTCCCTGCAGCTTAGGAGAATGAGGGGAAATTAGATAGAGGTATATAAAATTATGAGGGGTATAGGCAGGGTAAATGCAAGCAGGCTTTTTCCACTAAGGCTGGGTGAGTCAAGATCTAGAGGTCATAGGTTAAAAGTGAAAGGTGAAATATTTAAGGGGAACCTTTTCACTCAGAAGTTGGTGTGAGTGTGGAACGAGCTCTCGGTAGAAGTGGTGGCAGAGGGTTTGGGAGAGGTTTATATTGAACCATGGATGGGAGGGGTATGGAGATATGAAGGTCCAATTGGGTATAGAAGCACAGACTAGATGGGCTAAAGGACTTTTTCTGGGCTGTAGTGCTCTATGACTCTATAAACATGTTAAAGGTCCCCTTCACTCCCAGAGCAGTCCTTGTGTAGTTTGATAGTGGCCTGTTGTTAGTGGCACAGGGACCTGTATCAGACATTCATGTGACCAGTGTAATTGGCTGTACTGATCTAGGATTCTTTGAGCCTTCTCATTGGACAGAATCGAAGTGGCTTGTTTAGGGTTGAAATAATCATAACCAGCAGACGAGGGCTGCTGCTGCTGAAGTTTTTGTTTAGTCGTTGCTGGGTGAGGAGGAGGAGGTGGTTCAGTAATGCTGTTTTTGGTTTTGCTGCTGTTCTCAGTAGGGGCAGTTTTCACGGATAACCGGGAGCACACCGGGCCCCCGCAGACACTGCCGAGCAGATTGAGAGCTGTCTGTGTCCCTGCCCGGATTGCAGGGGGCTGGGCTCCTGAATCTCCCCTGTCCATGACCTCCCCCTCCCCCTCGCAGCTTATCACCGCCTGGTGTGGGGAACAGACGCTGCTGGTGATGGTCAGACTGACCTTGCTCGGGACAGAGAGCCTTTTTCAGGCCGTGGAGCTGAGGCTGGGGGCAGCAGGCTGTTCTTCTGTGTGGGCAGCCCCCCAGACGGACACGGTGCTCTTTTACACCAACCTCTCTGAATGTGGTATTCTGGTAAAGGTGAGGATCTCAGTATGCGCTTTCCCTCCAACGTGCCCAGCCCCACCCCTACCCCCACTTTAGTTTCTGCCTCTGCACTCGGTTTTAGGGCCTGAGACCAATTTTCATATGTTTCAGGTCTCTGAGCATCAGCTAGTCTATTCCACCCACCTGTACTACAGGCCGAGGGCAGATGCATCTGCTGCTGTGAGATCGAGTCTGGCTATAGCTGGCATTGAGTGCTATTACCCCAGGTAACGCCATGGGCACACGCTCTTCATCCTGCTTGCAAGATGGAGAGTGGGGAGTTGACTTTTGGTTCTTTTTCTGACAGGAAGGTGATTGGTGACAAGCAAACAGGCCTTAGCTGGACACCATTGAGCTCTCCACGGTCTAAATGGGCATCGCCACGGTACTCTTTGCATCTCATGAGTGGTAAGGCCTGAGTCGGTGGCAGCTGGTTTGGAGGGTTTGTGGTGTGGGGGCGGGGCCTTTAACCATGGACGGTCAAGATGGTGCCAAGTGGAGGAGACTCCCTGGGCAGGTGGGTCAGTGACACCAGAGTTCGTAGCCTAGCGTTTGGGGTTCTGGCCATCGGACAGTCTGAAGCCTGAGGCCTGGAGTTGGGGGCCCTCATCACTGCCATCAGTGAGTCTTGGAGTCAAAAGCAATAATGAAGCCTAAAGTTCGGTCGGATGTCGAGGCCTGATGGCCGTGCCCCCGGGTGTCCAGGTCTGCTTTAGGCCGAAAATGGACTGTCCTGGGGTAGGAGGGCAGCTTGTGAGGGAGGGAGGAATGTGGCTTATTTTGTTGCTGCTGCCTGTGTTGTTTGGTGAGCACGTTGTACATGCTAAGTCAGTGCTTGCAGGCTGCCCTCAGCACACACTAAGTTCATGTGTGCAGTCAACGCAAACGCTGCATTTCACTGTTTTGCTGTCCGGTGTTTTCCCTAGACAACTGGCGTGAGGAGCGTTCCTCCAGCAGATACCAGCTGGGTGACCTCATCCATATTGAAGCTTCTGTGAGTGCCAAATGCCTCCCTGTGAGGTTGTACGTCGACAGCTGTGTGGCGACACCAACTCCGGATCAGGACTCTACTCCCAGGCGCCGTTTCCTGGGCTTCAACGGGTGAGGACCCGCTGCTGGCACTGCGCGATGGCCCGTGAATCGATCTCGTTGTCACACTGACTCCCCTCTACTTTCAGTTGCCTGCTGGATAGCAGATCTGCCGGCTCCTTGTCCGTTTTCGTGTCGCCGAGAGCACGTCCCGACAAGCTCCAGATGAGGCTCGATACGTTTCGGCTCCTTGAAGCTGGTAGCTCTGTAAGTTTGGGAGCCTGCAGGGGTTCAAGGGAGGGTCTGAGGGATATCGATGGTATTAATGAGAAATGGCCTTTATTGAGAGCAGAGTTAGTGATGGGAAGGGAGTGGTTTGAAGCTGTCAGATTAAATTTATTACCAAAGTACATATTTACGTGTTACTATATATAGTTGCTTTTTTCGGAGAGGAATACACAATCAATATTCCTGGCTGAGCCTACTGGCAAAAGGTCCCGGCCCAACATTCCCCTTCATAGACGCTGCCTGACCTGCTGAGCTCCTCCACCATTTTGTGCTGCTCCAGATTTCCAGCATCTGCTGCCCCTGTCACCAGACCGCTCTGCTGAGTTCTGGGGTTTAGACCCGGTATCGGTGAAGATGGGACTGATCTGAGAGCCTGACGTGTGTGTTCGTGCCTTGCAGATTTTCATCACCTGTCGCCTGAAAGTGTCTGCAATAGATGCACGAGCTGACTCTGCCAACAAGGCCTGCACCTTCCAGAAGGCAGCCAATCGGTAAGAGTTCCCATTTTCTCCATCAGTGGCTCACCGGAGGGCAGTTTCTCAGGTTCTGATCTGCTTTCAGGTGGTTTCCGGTGGAAGGCCCTGCTGGCATCTGTGCGTGCTGTGACTGGGGAAACTGCAGGGAAGGCAGGAGGAGGCGGAGTACTGGCTCGGGATGGAACACGCTAGGTATGGCCATGCTCGAGGTATGGTCCCAAGCTGCACCCTGCCCCGTGATCAATATCTTAAATTTGCTCATCACCACACAAACCCTCTAATTCTTTCCAGCCCTACAAACTAGTTCTGGACTTCACTTAACGTCGTTTTATTTGCCTGGAGATGCACCACGGTAACTGGCCCCCAATTACACCCACATGGCCAATTAACCTACTAACCCGTACATCTTTGGAATGTGGGAGGACACCAGAGCACCCGGAGGAAACCCACACGGTCATGGGGAGAACATGTACAGAGAGCAGAGAGAAATGAAACGGTGCCACTGGCACTGTAATAGCATCATGCCCGTCACTTCACACCATGCCACCCCAAATATGTGTGCTTACTGTTGGAATCTCTGGTCAAACCCACCTGCTCCCTTCCACATGCCTTTGACCAGGTGTCCCAGCTGAAACGCAGTCACCTGATGTGGTTTGGTGTGGTACTCCGGGGCAGTGTAGGAGCAGAAGCAGGTCTTGCTCCAGCTCTTGTCTTGACTCTGCATCCCTGTTGGGGCACTCTATTATCAAAACCTACCGTGACAATATTCTCGGCTCAGATTCCACTGTCTTTCTTTGGAGGGAGAGTTCTGAGCACAGTCGGGGTCTCGCAGCTCAGAAACCAACCCTGTGGCTCAGCCTGTCTACCCTGACCAGGCTGCCTAACTGAGCTAATCCCCCTTGCCTGCATTCGGTCTGTATCCTTCTCAGCCTTTCCTATCCACGTACATGCCCATGTTTTCATCGCATCTACCTCTACTATTTCCGCTGGCAGCCCATTCCACAATCCCACTACCCTGTGTGTAGTGGGAAAACTGGCTCCTTGGGTCCCACTTAAATGTTACCCCTACCCTCCAGTGTAGACTTGCTAACCTTTGGAGAAGACTATTAGTCTTGCCTCAGAAGTTGTTTCATATCACCAACATGCGCCACGTGGCTGCACTACACAAATGATAACTAAATGTCAGTAAGAAGATGTATATTAAAATAGTCAAATTAAATAAGTTGTGGAAAAGTGAGGTAGTAATCATGTGCATTCACAAATCAGATGGCACAGGTGAAGAAGCTGCTCCTGAATTGTTGAGTGTGCCCCTTCGAGCTCCTGTACCTCCTTCCTGACGGTAGCAATGAGAACAGGGCATGTCCTGGGTGATTGGGGGGAGGGGGAGATCCTTAATGACGGATGCCACCTTTTTGAGGCATCGCCCCTTGAAGATGTCCTGGATGACAGGAAGACTGGTGCCCATGATAGAGCTGTGTGTTTGTAACTTTCTGCAGCTTATTTCGATCCTGTGCAGTGACTCTTCCATACCAGGTAGTGATGAAGCCAGTTCAAATGCTCTCCATGGTTAATCTGTAGAAATTTGAGTGTCTTTAGAGATGTACCAAATCTCCTCAAACTCCTAATGGAATATAGCCACAGGAGTTTGTACCTTCTTTGTACAAACGTAATTGCATCGATATATTGAGCCCAGGATGGTGACATCCAGGAATTTGTTCACCCTTTCCACAGGACTGGTGTGTGTTCCCTCGCCTTGCCCTTTCTGAAGTCCACCATCAACTCTTTGGTCTTGCTGATGTTGAGTATGAGGTTGTTGCGACACCGCTCAGCCACTGATATACCTCACTGCTGTATGCTTGCTCATCACCGTCCGAGATTCTGCCAACAATAGTTGTCTCCTTGTGATTTTACTGACCTCTCAGGTCACCCCTTAGCCTCTGACACTTCAGGGGAAAACAGTTCCAATCTCTGATTGTAACTCGAGCCCTCCGGTACTGGTAACGTCCTTGTGAAATTTTTCTGTACAACATGGGTAAGTGACTAAAACTGTGCACGATACTGCAAGTGTGGTCTTGCTGATAACTCGTATAATTGCAACATGACATGGCTAGGTACTTTATTGATCCCAAAGGAAATTGGTGTCACAGTAGCACTGCAAATGCAGAGATATAAATATCAAAAGAGAAGAAAGAAAGAATGAAAATAAGTTACCTCAAACAGTCTAACAGGAGGGGTCAGTTATAGGTTGACCCATTATAGAGCCTAATGGCCGAGGGTAAGAATGACCTCATATAGCGCTATTCGGAGCAGAGCAGTTGTCTTAGACTATTACTAAAAGTGCTCCTAAAATGCAACACTTCTCACTTGTCCAAGTTAAATTGTATCTGCCATTCCTTGGCCCGCATTCCCAGTCGATCGAGACCCAATTGTAATCTTGGACAAACCTTCACTGTCCACTTCACTATCGCCACTTTTGGTGTTATCTGCAAACAAGCTAACTATGCTACCTAAAGTACATTCTCATCCAAAGAGATATTAGTCCAAAGATCATCCAAAGAGTTGTATTTGTCACACACGTTGAATCATACTGTGAAACACATTGTTTGCATCAACCACCAGCATAGTCCGGTCTGAGGGGCATCCTACAATTGTTCCCATGCCTCACGTGGCATGTCTCCAACTTACTAACCCTGACCTGTATAACTTTGGCCTGTGGGAGGAAACTGCAGCACCTGAGGAAACCCACGTGGTCATGGGGAGAATGTACAAACTCCTTACTCACTGTGGTGGAATTGAACCTGGGCTGCTGGCCCTGTAAAGTGTTAACCTCATCATACTGCCATTTAATATAGATGATGGACAACAGTGGACCCAGAATTGATCCCTGCAGCACACCACAGGTCAAAGACCACCAATCAGAACAACATTCCTCCACTAGCACCCTCTGCCTTCTACCACCAAGTCAACTTCATATCCAGAAGGCCGCTCATCCTAGATCTCAGGTAATCTAATCTTCCAGACCAGCTTCTCATTGTAGGACCTCATCAAAGACCTTGCTGAGGTCCACGTGGACAATCTTTACCACCCTGCCCTCATCTATCCACTAGGTCATCGCTTCAAAAATAACTCGCCCAAATTATTGAGACAACTTCTGGTGCACTAAGTCACACTGACTATTCCTAAGGTCCCTGCCTTTCCAAATCAGGTAGATCCTATCTCTGAGAAGCCCTCAAGTAACTCTTCCACCAGTGATGGACCATAGATCCCAGGCTTGTCCTTGTCCCTTGAGGCCCAATAGCCACCCTCATTGGCTATTATCTTAGCTAGGGCCGCAGCAATTTCTTCCCTGCTCCCACTACGTACTGAGGCTTTCTAAGGCATAGGTCAGACCACATGTGGAGTATTGTGAGCAATATCTCATCTAAGAAAAGATGTGCTGGCATTGGAGAGGATCCAGAAGAGGTTCATGAGAATGATCACAGGAATGAAAGGGTTAACATACAATGGTTGTTTGATGGCTCTGGGCCTGTACACACTGGAAGAATGTACTTAGAAGAATGAGGGGGCACCTTACTGAAACCTACCAAATATTGAAAAGCCTAAACAGAGTGGACATGCAGAGGATGTTGCCAATAGTGGCGGAGTTTAGGTCCAGAGGGCATTGGAGGTCCCTCCAGAACAGATGAGAAGGAATTTCTTTAGCCAGAGGGTGGTGAATCTGTGGAATTCATTGCTACAGATACCTGTGCAGACTGTCATTGGGTACATTTAAAGTGCACTTTGACAGTTATTTGGTTAGATTACGGGGAGAAAGGGACTGAGAGGGAATATACTCAGCCGTGATTGAATGGTGGAGCAGGTCATTGGCCTAAATCTGCTCCTATGTCTTGTGGATTTCGGTTTGCTATCTTAAATAGTTGACTTCTTACAATTAAAGTGATTCCACATTCCAGATTTCCCCACAGTAGGAAAAATCCCATCCAATCCGAAATTCAACCCTTCAGGCGCTTGTTTAAGAAAGTTTCCTCAGTCCAGTAAACAAAGCCTTTTTTGCTTTTTCTTTTATAGCCTCTCAGTTTGAGGATGAGCAATTGCAGATGGAAGGGGAGGTTCAAATCGGACCGCTGGAAATCTTGTCTGCTAGTCTCCAAGACCCTGTTCCCAGGGTGTGGCTGGGGAGCCAGAACATGTCCCATATGGAAGAGGCTCCTTGGCATGGTAAGAACTAAACTCTCCTCTTGTACTACCCTTGTCTTCTCTTCCCTGGAAGACTGACCTGTTTTTGTCCTGTTTTCCTGCAGGTGAAGTGACCACCAAGACGCTGCTGATATCAGTGGTACTGGTGGGGGTTGTAGCTCTCCTGTTGTCTGCGCTGCTAGTTGGAGGAGTTGTCATCTGCGGGGCTCTAACCTTCTTCAATCTAAATCACAAACTGACCAGATTCTCTGTTTAGCAACAATGGCCAAGTCTGGAATACTGAACGTTGAATTCTTTTGTGAAGAAATGTCTACAATCGGTGGGGGAGGTGCAGCATCAGCCTTTCAACCCCCTGGCTGAATATTTGTTGACTTCAGTCCTGAAACTCTGTAAGAAGAATTGAACTCTGGCTAGCGCTACTTTGTGGGTTTAGACAACTGAGCCGTATCACTGGTTGTTTCCAGCAACCAGAGCTATTTATTACAGGCCTGTGTATTCTACATTTTAACCTTTTTTCCCCTGGGCCTGCTTTGTCCAAATATGTCAAGACAACCTCCCCTTACACTTCTATGTGGTAAAGTTACTGAATTAGAACCCGAAGTCCACATTCAGTTAATAATTGTTGAATAAACATCTTGGTAATACTAACCATGAACACTCGCAAAAGATCATTAATTTACTGGTATCTTTGTGTTGTCTCTTAATTGCATGAGGCAGTTAATAGAGAGGCCAGACTGTCCTAGCTAAACTAGACAGGTCACCCCTGAGTTACAAATACCCAACTTATGGACTCCTACACATTAGCAAGCCCCGTCTTATTAAAATCAGAAGTTTGACATTTGTTTCCCTCCTACAAACAAATCTGTCCCTCATTCAAATGACGGCTTGTATCAGTTTTCACCTTTTCATGTTATTCATCACAATCCTGTGGAGGGACAGATACCGGCGTTTGCTTTTTTTGGGTGTATTTTCTAACTTGTGAACAAGGGCTCGTGGTTGTTGGGAGCTGACTGACTGTTGAACAAATCCGTGGCTGAACAGTTGCAGGCAAAGCTGGAGCTGATGTTTCACTGAAAAGTCTTTGCTGATTTGCTTCTTATCTCTTCCAGTAAATCCGATTCATTTCCTTCTCTCATCAACACTGACACACAATACTGTGCAAAAGTCTTAGGGACGTATACAAGTATTTAGCTAGGGTGCCTAAGGCTTTTGCACAGTCCTGTAAGTGGCAACAAGGAGCAGAGAGTGCTGTTGTATATCTGACGGGAGCAAAGGTGTTGAGGGTGGTAAGGATGGAGTACCATGGGAGGGTTGTGGGACAGGTGGCAGAGGAGTGCTGGGGCAGGGGATGCTGTAGGTGCAGATACACCCAGTCCTGAGATGCCAGGCAAGATTATTTGATTCCAAACAATTGGTTTATTGACCATTACAGAATGTCTCTCTGGTGCTTCCTGCTCCCTTCCCTCTCCACGCTTGCTTCCCACTCAGTCCACCTTGGAGACCCATTTCAGAACCAGGTTTATCATCACTCATATGTCATGATTTTTTTAAAATGAGGCAGCAGTACAGTGCAATACATTAAATTACTACAGCGATGTGCCAATGTCTTAGGCGCCCTAACTGTGCCCGAGACTTTTGCACAGTTCTGTACAGTGAAATGCATTGTTTGCATTAACAACCAACACAAGCTAAGGATGTGCTGGGGGCAGCCCACAAGTCCAGTTCACAGAGCAAGAGTTTCAATAACGAAACAAAGCAACGCACACAAAACGCTGCAGGAACTCAGCAGGTCAGGCAGCGCCTATGGAAATGAATGATGCTTCGGGCCGAGGCCCTTCTTCAGGACTGGAAAAGAAGGGGAATAAGAAGGTGTTGGGAGGGGAAGGCGGGTAGCTAGAATAAGATCTTCTTCCCCACCTTCGCAGAGACAGGTCTCGAACCCCAGACTGAGCTGTTTTTGAGCCTCCGACCTCAAAGGCATCAGTATTCTAACCTCCCGTCCCACCAGGCCTTGGTCTTGTATCGTTTGTCGGGCGGCACCAGTTGTGAACATCCATTGCCAGGGGAGCTGTTCCCCTCTGAGGGTCTCCGGGAGCCCTGTTCTGTCAAAGGTTCCTTCAGCTGAATGAATGGCTCATTGGAGAATCCACAAGTGGTTAAGGCCCAAAAAGCAGAAGTCTCCTTTGACCAATCTCAACACCAGGTGATCTGACTCTCTGGGGCATCTGGGATGGTGAGGGCCCTTACTGACAGACACCACCTTATGAAGATAAACACAAGAGATTCTGCAGATGCTGGAAATCCAGAGCAGCACACACAAAACGCTGGAGGAACTCAGCAGGCCGGGCGGCCTCTACGGAGAGGAACACGCCGTCGATGTTTGAGACCCACCATCTGTTTAATCTGTTGCCTTTTGGAGATGTCCTCGCTGGTGGGGAGGGTTGAGTTTACAAACCTCCACAGCTGTTCCCAAAACTGTGCAGTGACGACAACCAAGTGATCCATGTATCCCAAACCCTCCCTCCTGCACCAGTTCCTTGGCCATGCATTCAACAGGACTATTTCCTACCTTGCTAGCACAGAGAGATTACAAACCTGGAGCCCCTGCCTTCAAGTTATAAGACCATAAGACATAGGAGCAGAATTTGGCCTTTTGGCCCATTGAGTCTGCTCCGCCATTTCATCACGGCTGATTCAATTTTCCTTTCAGTCCACAATTTCCTGCCTTCTCCCCGTATCCCTTCATGCCCTGACCAATCAAGAATCCATCCTCCTCTGCCTTAAACATACATGCAGACTTGGCCTCCACAGCTACCTGTGGCAACGAATTCCACAGATTCACCACTCTCTGTCTAAAGGAATTCCTACTCATCTCCATTCTAAAAGGACGCCTCTCTTTTCTGAGTCTGTGTCCTCTGGTCTTGGACCAACCCACCATCCACTCATTTAGAAAATAATCAACCCTTTCATTTCTTCTACCAAAGTGCATGACCATACACTTCCCTATACACTATATTCCATCTGCCATTTCTTTGCCCATTCTCCTAATCTGTCCTTTCGCAGCCTCTCTACTTCCTCAACACTACCTGCCCCTCCACCCCCCACCTATCAGAGCCATCAATTCCATCATCCAAATCATTGGCATATAATGTAAAAAGAATCGGTCCCAACACAGACCACAAGTCACCAGCAGCCAAGCAGAAAAGGCTCCCTTTATTTCCACACTTTGCCCCCCCGCCAATCAGCCACTGCCATACCCATGCAAGAATCTTTCCTGTAATACCATGAGTTAGAGCTCAAAAATGCTAATATAGGTATTTTATGATCTTGGCGAGGATTTCTGTCTCGGGCTGCCGATCATCCCTTCCACAAGTGACTTAAAATTCATGCTCTTACAATATTCCATTTAATCTCCCCTCATAAATAAATTCTAATTCCCTCGGAAGCTGTTAAGTCTCCAAGCCCGGCACCACCACACCTCCCCACCGCGAACCCTCCTGCGTGCAATCCCGCCTGCGGCCGCGGGCGCCGCTGTCTACGGAGGCGGAAGTGTACCTCGTTGTAGTTTCCCCACGCCAGCGGCGAGTGGTGCAGCGCTGAAATACTCCCCCCCCCCACCCCACCCCCGCGGGAAAGCGGCAACATGGTTGAGAAAAAACGCGAGAGCACAGGTAAGATAGAGGGTGAGGCAGGGCGGCAGAAGATGGAAGTGCGAAGGTTAGGGGGAGGGGGAGGGAGAGAGGAGGAGGTGGAAGGGGAGAGGGAGGGGGACGGAGGAGGGGGATGAAGGGGATGGGGAATTGGTGCGTGGGGTTAGGGAGAGGGGAGGGGAGAAGGTGGAGGTCTGGGGTTGGAGGGTAGGGTTGGGAGAAAAGGAGGGATTTTGGAGGTGAAGTGGGTAGGATGACGGGGTGGGGAAGGAGCAGGGAGTGAGGGAATGAGATGGAGTTAGTGGGGATGAAAGGTGAGGGGGTCGATGTGGGAACAAGTTTGTGGTGTTGGGGTTGTGAGGTAAAGGAGCGAAGGGTGAGGGTTAGGTGGAAGGGGAAGGGTTGGGTGAGGGAGAGGAGGTTCGGTGGAAAACTTGAGGCAGGCTCTCAGCTGTTGTTTTCTATCGGGTCCTTCCGTTCAGGCCGGTCCCAGGATGGTGGGCAACGGCGGGTCCTGGACCAGGCCACCCGCCAGCGACGCCTCAACCGGCAGCTTGACGCTTTGGAGAAGGACAATTTCCAGGACGATCCCCATGCCAACCTCCCGCAGCTGAAGCGCCTGCCACAGTTCGACGACCCTCACGCTGAGTCTGGTAAGAGGAGGAACGTGAACGGGTGGATCAATGGAGTGGGAGGGAGGGAGTGTCGACTGTGTTGTATAGGGGAGGGGGAGCTGGTGGAAATGAGCAATGGAATGGGGTTTGGGAGGCTGCTTCAGGAGATGGGTTGATTATTGATTTGGCTGGCAGCACACTGGTGATTGACTCTTTGTTTCAGCAAAGAAGAAGAAAAAAACACGCGGGGATCACTTTAAGCAGCGTTTCCGCAAGAATTTCCAGTCGCTGTTGGAGGAGCAGGTCGGGTTTATTTGCTTCTATTCTCCCTGTACTTGTGAGCGGGTGGAGTGTGGCTGGAAAGTTGAACGCCTGTCTGCCCCAGCCAGAGGGGGTGATGCAGTAAGAGATTCATTGCCTTTGTCTTCGGAGACTTTGTCCGTGTGGGTAGGATCTTTTTGATAAGGTTGATACTTAGTACGAGTCTGGAAATGAGAACCCGCTGTTGAGCCCCTGATGTGATGTTATGGTTTTGTTTAGTGGCCTTCAGTGTGTGTTGGGAACGTATAAAGTGGCTCTTGTGATCCTCTGCAAGAGTTTCAAGGCCCTGCATCATTTACAGTGCCCCTTAGCCCAGCCCGACGTGATTCTGTAATATCAGTGAACCCTACTACATGACATCAGGATCTCATTAACCTTACACCAGCCTGTTCACATTTCATTTATTATCGAAGTGTGAATACTGCGTACAACCTCGAGATTTGTCTCCTCACAGGCAGCCACGAAACAAAGAAACCCAAACGACAGTCAAACAGCCAGTGTGCGGAGAGAGAAATAAACAAGCCATACAAATAGTAAAAGCAAATAACACACAGAATGAATGTGCGTGTGCAGACACAAAGCCGCAGGAGCAGGCCGCAGCCTCAGTTCAGCGCAGAGCTGAGTAAACATCAGTATCTATATAATAATTCAAAGTGTAAGGCAATAGGAGTTGTACTTGCAGCAAGATCACAGTCACGGCATTAGGTAACAGCATTCACAAGAAGTTAATTTATTAATCTCGTTTCTGGGTGTGTTAGAGATTACTGTGTACAGATTACAACAGTGACCCTGTCACCGTCTCGAGGTCTTTGTGACGTCCTGGAGTAATAATGTCCTTAATTTTAGCTTTGTCCCCCTTGATGTGGAAGTGCCCTACAGAGGATCTTCTCTGTCTTGTCCTCAACTCTTTTGGTTATCCAGAGCACTCAATTAGGTCACGAAACACGTAGGAGAGGAAGAGACCAGCCTTGTGATTTCACCCTTTCAGCCAACTGCGCCTCCTTCCAGATGCTCGTCCCTTGCCTCGATCCCAGGCCAATCCCTGCAATTCCTTATCTGCCAGTAGCAAGTGGCTGGTGTCATACAGAGGTTAACATCTGTGGCTGTTGTGGAATTACTAATGTATTTCATTTCTGGCCAAGCAGAACCTGAGCTCAACTGAAGGGCCAAACTACCTGACAGCCTGCGTCGGTCCCTCCAAGCTGCCCCAGCGCCATTTCTGTGCAGTGTGTGGCTTTCCGTCCAACTACACCTGCGTGTCGTGTGGAGCTCGGTACTGCTGTGTCAAGTGCCAGGGGACACATCAAGAAACCAGGTATAAAGACAAGAGATTCTGCAGATGCTGGAAATCTTAAGCAACATCCACAAAATACTGGAGGAACTCAGCAGGTCAGGCGACATCTGTGGAGGGGAATCAACAAAGACCATTTTGGGCTGAGACCTTTCATCAGTACTTTTAATATCCTGATGAAGGTCTTGGCCCAGAACATTCAATGGATCAATGGTTCCACTTAATATCAGAGAATGTATACAGTATACAGCCTGAAATTCTTGCTCTTCACAGACATCCACCAAACAGAAGAAAAAAGAAAAAAACGAATGACAGGAAAACATTAGAGCCCCCAAAGACCCCCTTCCCCCACCTGCCTCAGCAAAATGCATCAACCCCTCCCCCCCACCCACCATGCAAGGAGTAGCAAGCCTCCAAAGGGACCATGATCTAGAGTCTTCAAAAACCACTGTTCACCCCAACGGTTTGACCTCTCCCTCGCCCTCCCCTGCCAATCCATGGTCTCTTTACTGTCGTGATGAGGCCACACTCAGGTTGGAGGAGCAACACCTTATCTTCTGTCTGGGTAGCCCCTGGCCTGATGGCATGAACATCGATTTCTGGAATGTCCCTTCCCCATTCTCTATTACCCATCTCACTTTATCCCCTTGCCTGCCCCTCACCTCCCTCTGGTGTTCCTGTGTCCTTTTCTTTCTTCCATGGCTGGTCTCTTTCACCAGTCAACTTCCCAGCTCTTCACTTCATCTCTACCCGTCCCAGTTTCACCTGTCACCTTGTGCTTCTCTCTCCCCTCCACCCAGCTTTTAAATCTACTCCAGTCCTGTCAAAGGGTCTCGGCCTGAAATGTCAACTCTTTTTCCATGGATGCTGCCTGCCCTGCTGAGTTCCTCTAGCATTTTTTGTGTGTTGCTGGGAGAAACTCAAAAGAGTTGTTTTTGTTACATGGCTACCGTTATCATCAATTGAAATTCCACAATTAGCATTTTTAGTTTTAAACCGCAGTCTTGGGATGAGTGGCTGCTGGTCCATTAACGTGGCTGCTACACCGCAGGGCCTCCCTGATCGCAGACTTGCAGTCAGCTGAGTTAGAGACAGGCCTTTCTGTGCCAGCCATCAACTCACCGTCACCTAATTCCATTATTATTTTGATTATTCTCCTCAAATTACAACAGCTTCATATATTTATTATTTCGAGATACAGCTGTTACACCCACGTGACCAATTAACCTAGAAACTTGTACGTCTTTGGAATGTGGGAGGAAACCAGAGCACCCAGAGGAAACTGGCATGGTCACGGGGAGAGCGTGCAGACTCTGCACAGACAGCACTCATTGAGGTTGGATCCGGGAGACGGTGGCTCTCCCATTTGTGTAGCCCGTTTGATGGTGCTCCTTTCCTTGGTGTTCCCTTTCACAGGAGCTGGTCGAGTGGGTGGGTGGGGTAGTTCAGTCTTGTCTTTGAGTGTTGGGGGGGGGGGGAAGCCCAGGTTTTTCGGCAGCTTAATAATAATTGGGTTTGATGCCCCTTCCCTCTCGTGCAGGTGCCTGAAGTGGACGGTGTGAGCTGCAAGATGGTGCTCAGTGCAGGTTTAAATGTGTCTTCTGCCCCAGGGACCTGAACTGCCAGGCGGAGAGTGTTTCACTGCTGCACGTTGTTGGACTGTTAAAATGATTCATTGTGCAGACCTTGGCGAGGGGAGGCTTCAGAACTGGCTTGTTAAATTTAGTCTCCAAGATTGTTATTCAAATGTAAGTAAGATGATTCCTGCTTTGAGGAATGTGAGCATTGCCAAGAGTGACTATAAAATGCCAAGTACTGGTGAAACATTAATACAACACACAAGCCAGGGAAATGTACCTTAACAGATCGGGTCTCAAACTGCACCCAGTGACTGACAGTGGTCAGCCCTAGGTCTTCCCACAAACGATTCTTCCAACTAGTGTGTTATGACTTAGCTAGTTCCCTTTTGCCTACATCTGTAAAAGTTACCATTGGACATAGGAGCAGAATTAGGCCATTCGGCCCATCGAGTCCGCTCCACATTCCATCATGGCCGATTTATTGTCCATCTCAACCCACATTCTCTTGCCTCCCGCCGCTCCCCAGCAATGTTTGACACTTGATGAATGAAGAACCTATCGGCCTCCGCTTTAAAAATACCCAATGAGTGGGCCTTCAGAGCCACCTGTGCAATAAATCCCACAGCATCCTCTCCACATCCACTCTATGTCAGTCTTTTGATATTTGATTGGTTACAGTAGGTATTGTGGTAACAACAACAGAGACTAGATCTCCTTTGGATAGATCTGGTTTCCTGTGGTGGTTGATATCAAAGGACAAGGGGTGAGATCGTCATCACAAGCCTGGGTGGAAGGTATGGAGATCCTGAGATGCCCTGACCTGACTTCCCCTCTCAGCCTCAGCAGTGTAGTCCAAAGGAAAGCTTATGAAGCAGTACGTTTGGCACCAGCTTGGCTGCTGGAAGGATGTTCAATGACATCCAGTGGCCATATGGGCTCCTCTCTGGATTTGCTGTCTGGGTTTTCTTCCAAGGCTGCCTACGAGGTAGTTGGGCTATTTACCCATGACGAGCACCAGGACGAGTCCACACACCGGTGGGCCTGCCTGCTACGTGTGCAGGGGCCAGACCTCTTCCTCATCCGCTAGTTCAGCTCGAGTCCAAAAGGAGTTCAGTTTCTGTGTGTTGCCAGTGAGGTGGCACTACGTGAGGCTTGCTGAAGGGAGAGACTTACACATTCAGCTCTCCTTTTTGCAAGACATTTAGCCAGAAGTGGAAGCTGAAAATGAGAGCGTCCCGCTCTCTGACCAAACGCATCACGATAACCATTTTTCTTGTACAAGTTTGCTTTTAAAGGTGTTGACTTTGCAATTCAAGTAGTTTTAAACAGTCCTGACGAAGGGTCTCGGCCCGAAACGCCGACATCGCTTCTCCCTATAGATGCTGCCTAGCCTGCTGTGTTCTTCCAGCATTTTGTGTGTGTTGTTGTTAGAGTTTTAAACAGTCAGGATGGCTTAATTATCCCCGTTTATCATGACCCGCTGTTTGATTCTTTTCACCTTTTTGTTCAGGTAATATTTCCATATTTAGGCAATTTATCAGTTCTTTAAAAAAATCAGAGCATAAGAATTAGGAGGAGGATCAGACCTCGAGCTTGGTCTGCTATTCTCGATTATGACTGAATTATTCCTGTGCCTGCTGTGTGCCAGGTCTCCTAAACTCCTTGTGCTTTTAAATATCTCTTGTATTTGGTTACTTGTGAATAATTTTATTGTTTTGTTACCACATGGTGCTGGAAGAAAATTTATCCTGAGGAACAGACCTCGTTTCTATGTTGTGTAAAGATCTTAATTTCGTTAATAACTTAAAAAGATTTGTGTTAGTTTAAAACAATCAAGTTGTGTCCATCATTTTTCCCTTTTCATTTTGACTCTTTTTGTGCCCTGACCAGACTTCCTATAATCAAATATATTTTAAGGCACCATTACTTGGGCAATGTATTCTTTGCTTCTCATTCCTGGACTGTTAACGATGACTTTGTGGTTTGATGTTTTACATGCCGTTTCTCGTCTTTTTTTCCCAGTTTGTGCCATTTGTTTCTTTGCGTGTTGAGGCTTTGAAGTTTTGTTTTCTTTGTTTTGTGGCTGTCTGTGCGAAGATGAATCTGGGTTTTATACTGCATTTATACTTTGTGTACTTTGAATTTTAAACAGTGTCTTCCTACAGGAAAGTTGGATCGGAAAAGCTAAACTGGAAGATGCTAGAAATCTGAAATAAAAGCAGATACTCATCGGGTCAGGCAGCATCTGTGAAGGGAGAATCAGAGTTAACATTGCAGCTCAGTGGCCCATTGTCAGAGTAAGAAAAGCTGACCTGCAGTCACACCCACACTCACACTCAACCCAACAGAAACCTTCATCCAGCTAGCTTCCATCTCTCCTCCTCTTTCTCTCGGTGTTTCTGTATTTCAGTGATTTTTTTCCAGATTTAACCTGTATATAATAAATAATTGCTTACATTATAGTTGGCTCCCGTTGCAGCCTTCTCTGAGTTGGTGAGACCTGTAGTAAATTAGAGGACCGCTTTATCGTGCACCTCCTCTCCATCAGCCAAAAGCAGAGCTTCCTAGTGGCCAAACATGTTAAATCTAATTTCCATTCCTGTTCCAAAATGTTGTTCCATGGTCTCCTTTTGTGCCAGGAAGAGGCCGCCCTCAAGGTGAAGGAGCAATACCTTGTATTCTGTCTGGGTATACTCCAACCTGATGGCATGAATATTGATTTCTCCTTCTGGTAAAACATTTTCCTCTTCCTCCCCTCTTTCACTATTCCCCACTATGTTCAACTCTCTTCTCCTATCAGATTCCTTCCTCTTACCTACCTAGCTTCACCCATCACCTTCCAGCTCTCCTTTTTATTCTGGCATCTTCCCCCTTCTTTTGCAGTCCTGAAAGGTCTCGGCCCAAAATGTCGACTGTTTATTCATTTCTTCAGCTGCTGCCTGACCTGCTGAGTTCCTCCAGCATTTTGTCTGCGTTACTTTGCGTTTCCCGCTTTGGACCCTCTCATGTTTATCAGTGACTGAATAATCTCCATAGAGGCTGTGGGGTGCTTTCCATTTATCAGGAAGCGTAGAGTGGGTTGTATTTCAACCTTCTTTCATGTGAAGTTCTGGAGTGTCAGCCTCGATTGCGTGCTTGGATTGGGTCTTCCCACTGGCAGGCGTCAGAGTCCTACCACTCCGCGTGTGCTTGCCTGCTTGAACTCCGTTCACCCTACAGGGCGTGGTGGCATGGTGATTTCTTCTTCTGATAAGATGGTAGCACTTTCAGTCGCAGCAGTTTCTACAGGTCCAAACATAGGTTTTTACAACCACAAAACCCTGCTGCACATTAACAACTTAAAAGTACCGCAGGTCTCCCTATCATTATTTAATCGCTCAAACTGAAGGAGTTGGACGGTGTGGATTGTGCTGCAGTCTGTGTCAGAGAGGAGTTGGTGTGCACTCTAACAGCAAGTGATTGCCTTGGTTGCTTTTCTTGTGATCGCAGCACCCTGTTGGACATTGTTAATGTGGGATGCTGCAAGTCCAGTTCACTAATCTGTTGGCGGCAGGTGGGGCTGCTGGGCGGCCTCGGTCATAGCAAGGACCAGGCATCAAGCCGCAGTGTGGCCTTTATACAGCCGCCCAGGCTGGAGCTGGTGCTGCCTCCTAGTGTTCGCTCGGCAGAAGACAAGCTGTATTGTGTTCAACTGCAGACTCATAACATTCATGGATTCAGGGTCTTGACGATATATTTTTCTGTGTGACTGTATTTCACTGATATTTTATAAGTGCTGTGTTTGACTGTTGGTACTATGTTTTGACCCTTGGCCTTGGAGGAACACTGCATTCATGTATGGTTGAATGACAATTAAACTTGAACTTGAGACAATATAAGGCCATTTTGACAATTCGGTGTCAGGAATTCAAACCTGACCAGGGCAAGTTGAATTTGTTATTGCATAAATGTGAATAGATGATCAGTGATGAGAGCGTGGACGTTGAAATTGCAAAGACTAATGTGGTTGGATATCAGGTGTGGCAGTATCGCATGGTACCACCAGGTTCAATTCCTGCCTCTGTCTGTATGTTCTCCTTCGACTGCGTGGGTTTCCTCTCGGTGCTTCGGATTCCTTCCGTATTCCCAAGATGTATGGGCCAGTAGGGTAACCAAGGATGTAATGTTGAGGTTTTATAAGGCTTGGAGTACGCTTATCACATGAATAATGTTTATCGTCTAGGCCTATACTCACTGGAAATCAGAAGAATAAGGGGCGACTCATTGAAGCCTATGGAATGGTGAAAGGCCTTGATAGAGTGGATGTGGAGAGGATGCTCCCTATGGTGGGAGAGTGTAAGACCAGAGGACACAGCCTCAGTGTAGAGGGACATCTATTTGAAATGGTGATGTGGAGGAATTTCTTTACCAGAGGGTGATGAATCTGTGGAATTCATTGGTATATCTACATAGTGTTATGCCTGCAGCCCCCTCCTTTGTGAGAATCGCAAGATCACTGTTGAGTTGGGTCAAGGGGCCCAGGAAATGAGGGAGGAACGTGCGGAATGCCTCGTTCCCCGGCGATGAAAAGCTACGAGACATGGCCATTGTCTCCTGGAGACAATGTTTGTGGATTGGGGACTATGCTACGTGCACGCCCTCGGGCAAAGTGGGCTGGTTGAGAGAGAGATTGCATCACCCCCAACCTGATTGACATCTACGACCCTGCGAGTCAGGATAAAAGAGGGGCTGTAGGAACAGCCTCTCAGACGCACCAGAAGAAACGCTAGCGATCCCGTAATAGCGGGAAGCCATTTGAAGGAGGCCACGTGTGTTCAGTTCCATTGCCTGGGACTGGTGGCTGGTACCACGGAAAACGGCTTTTAACTAACAACGGGGAAACCAACTCCCCCGACTCAATGGATTGGCCTCATAAAAGACCTGGGCAAGTTTAAAACCGTCTCTCTTAAACCCAAAGAGCTGCAGCTTGAATGACAGTGACTTTTATATTTCCATCGGACAATGCATTATCCCCTAGACAACGACAGAGCTATTTCTTATTGATCATTATTATATCCGCGCTTTTAGATTTAGTACTGATGATGTATATTATCTGTATGTTTGCATTAATCTTATTTTTGTGCCCTTTTATCAATAAATACTTTAAAAAATAGTACCATCAGACTTCAACAGACCTCTCTATCTTTGCTGGTAAGTCACCCAGTTACGGGGTACGTAACAAATTGGGGTTCTCGTCTCGAGATTTGATACCAAATTGGAGGGCCAGTGAATCGGGCTCGTAAGTCCAAACTTGGATCTGGTTACGCAGGTAGCCAGACGGGAAACCAGCAAAGATGGACGTGGGGGAATTTATAGAAAACCCGACTCTGGAGGCGGCCACCAAATCAGACTTGATAAATTTGGCGAAGGGGTTAAACCTCGCAGAGGTGAGGTTGTCATTGAAAAAGCGGGAGGTGCGAAGGGCAATAACTCAGTATTATATTGGGAAGAATGTGTTTACAGCTGAGGTATTGGAAAATATCCCTGAAAAGGTACCAGCTAGTGGGACGGCTCAGTTAGAGTTGGAGAAATTAAGGTTGGGACATGAAATTAGGGTAAAACAGCTGGAAGCAACTGAGAAGGAGAAAGAAAGAGCCGAGAGAGAGAGAGAGATAAGGAGTTAGAGCAGGACAGAGCTGAGAAGCAAAGAGAGCATGAACTTCAGTTAAAACAGAAGGAAAGGGCCGAGAAGGAGAGGGAGGCAGAGAAACTACTCAACTACTATGGAGCTTTTCAGTGTTTGCCAGGAACGTCCACGCCAATTTTACATCTGTAAAATTTTATCCTTTCTGAATGACTAACCCCACCCTTCCACAGCCTCTTCCGCTGCCCACCCACGGGATTACTACCCCCCACCCTTCCACAGTCTCTGCCCACTCACGGGATTACTACCCCCTCACCCTTCCAGAGCCTCTTCCCACTCACGGGATTACTACCCCCCACCCTTCCACAGTCTCTTCCGCTGCCCACCCACGGGATTACTACCCCCCACCCTTCCACAGTCTCTTCCCACCCACGGGATTACTACCCCCCACCCTTCCACAGTCTCTGCCCACTCACGGGATTACTACCCCCCACCCTTCCACAGTCTCTGCCCACTCACGGGATTACTACCCCCCATCCTTCCACAGTCTCTGCCCACTCACGGGATTACTACCCCCCACCCTTCCACAGTCTCTGCCCACTCACGGGATTACTACCCCCCACCCTTCCACAGCCTCTTCCCACTCACGGGATTACTACCCCCCACCCTTCCACAGCCTCTTCCCACTCACGGGATTACTACCCCCCACCCTTCCACAGTCTCTGCCCACTCACGGGATTACTACCCCCCCACCCTTCCACAGTCTCTGCCCACTCACGGGATTACTACCCCCCATCCTTCCACAGCCTCTGCCCACTCACGGGATTACTACCCCCCCATCCTTCCACAGTCTCTGCCCACTCACGGGATTACTACCCCCCCACCCTTCCACAGTCTCTGCCCACTCACGGGATTACTACCCCCCATCCTTCCACAGCCTCTGCCCACTCACGGGATTACTACCCCCCCATCCTTCCACAGTCTCTGCCCACTCACGGGATTACTACCCCCCATCCTTCCACAGTCTCTGCCCACTCACGGGATTACTACCCCCCACCCTTCCACAGTCTCTGCCCACTCACGGGATTACTACCCCCCACCCTTCCACAGCCTCTTCCCACTCACGGGATTACTACCCCCCACCCTTCCACAGTCTCTGCCCACTCACGGGATTACTACCCCCCCACCCTTCCACAGTCTCTGCCCACTCACGGGATTACTACCCCCCATCCTTCCACAGCCTCTGCCCACTCACGGGATTACTACCCCCCCATCCTTCCACAGTCTCTGCCCACTCACGGGATTACTACCCCCCCATCCTTCCACAGTCTCTGCCCACTCACGGGATTACTACCCCCCATCCTTCCACAGTCTCTGCCCACTCACGGGATTACTAACCCCCACCCTTCCACATTCTCTTCCGCTGCCCACCCACGGGATTACTACCCCCCACCCTTCCACAGCCTCTGCCCACTCACGGGATTACTACCCCCCACCCTTCCACAGTCTCTGCCCACTCACGGGATTACTACCCCCCACCCTTCCACAGCCTCTTCCCACTCACGGGATTACTACCCCCCACCCTTCCACAGTCTCTGCCCACTCACGGGATTACTACCCCCCCACCCTTCCACAGTCTCTGCCCACTCACGGGATTACTACCCCCCATCCTTCCACAGCCTCTGCCCACTCACGGGATTACTACCCCCCCATCCTTCCACAGTCTCTGCCCACTCACGGGATTACTACCCCCCATCCTTCCACAGCCTCTTCCCACTCACGGGATTACTAACCCCCACCCTTCCACATTCTCTTCCGCTGCCCACCCACGGGATTACTACCCCCCACCCTTCCACAGCCTCTGCCCACTCACGGGATTACTACCCCCACCCTTCCACAGTCTCTGCCCACTCACGGGATTACTACCCCCCACCCTTCCACAGTCTCTGCCCACTCACGGGATTACTACCCCCTACCCTTCCACAGCCTCTTCCCACTCACGGGATTACTACCCCCCACCCTTCCACAGCCTCTTCCCACTCACGGGATTACTACCCCCCACCCTTCCACAGCCTCTTCCCACTCACGGGATTACTACCCCCCACCCTTCCACAGCCTCTTCCCACTCACGGGATTACTACCCCCCACCCTTCCACAGCCTCTTCCGCTGCCCACCCACGGGATTACTACCCCCCACCCTTCCACAGCCTCTGCCCACTCACGGGATTACTACCCCCCCACCCTTCCACAGTCTCTGCCCACTCACCGGATTACTACCCCCCATCCTTCCACAGTCTCTGCCCACTCACGGGATTACTACCCCCCCCATCCTTCCACAGTCTCTGCCCACTCACCGGATTACTACCCCCCCATCCTTCCACAGTCTCTGCCCACTCACGAGATTACTACCCCCCCACCCTTCCACAGCCTCTGCCCACTCACGGGATTACTACCCCCGCATCCTTCCACAGTCTCTGCCCACTCACGGGATTACTACCCCCCCACCCTTCCACAGTCTCTGCCCACTCACGGGATTACTACCCCCCACCCTTCCACAGTCTCTGCCCACTCACGGGATTACTACCCCCCACCCACAGTCTCTGCCCACTCACGGGATTACTACCCCCCACCCTTCCACAGTCTCTGCCCACTCACGGGATTACTACCCCCCACCCTTCCACAGTCTCTGCCCACTCACGGGATTACTACCCCCCACCCTTCCACAGTCTCTGCCCACTCACGGGATTACTACCCCCCACCCACAGTCTCTGCCCACTCACGGGATTATTACCCCCCACCCTTCCACAGCCTCTTCCCACTCACGGGATTACTACCCCCCACCCTTCCACAGCCTCTTCCCACTCACGGGATTACTACCCCCCACCCTTCCACAGCCTCTTCCCACTCACGGGATTACTACCCCCCACCCTTCCACAGCCTCTGCCCACTCACGGGATTATTAACCCCCACCCTTCCACAGCCTCTTCCGCTGCCCACCCACGGGATTACTACCCCCCACCCTTCCACAGCCTCTGCCCACTCACGGGATTATTAACCCCCACCCTTCCACAGCCTCTTCCGCTGCCCACCCACGGGATTACTACCCCCCACCCTTCCACAGTCTCTTCCCACTCACGGGATTACTACCCCCCCACCCTTCCACAGCCTCTTCCCACTCACGGGATTACTACCCCCCACCCTTCCACAGCCTCTTCCCACTCACAGGATTACTACCCCCCACCCTTCCACAGCCTCTGCCCACTCACGGGATTACTACCCCCCCACCCTTCCACAGCCTCTGCCCACTCACGGGATTACTACCCCCCCACCCTTCCACAGCCTCTTCCCACTCACGGGATTACTACCCCCCACCCTTCCACAGCCTCTTCCCACTCACGGGATTACTACCCCCACCCTTCCACAGCCTCTGCCCACCCACAGGATTACTACCCCCCACCCTTCCACAGCCTCTTCCGCTGCCCACCCACGGGATTACTACCCCCCATCCTTCCACAGTCTCTGCCCACCCACGGGATTACTACCCCCCACCCTTCCACAGCCTCTTCCCACTCACGGGATTACTACCCCCCACCCTTTCACAGCCTCTTCCCACCCACGGGATTACTACCCCCCACCCTTCCACAGCCTCTTCCCACCCACGGGATTACTACCCCCCACCCTTCCACAGTCTCTGCCCATCCACCGGATTACTACCCCCCCACCCTTCCACAGCCTCTGCCCACTCACGGGATTACTACCCCCCCATCCTTCCACAGTCTCTGCCCACTCACGGGATTACTACCCCCCCACCCTTCCACAGTCTCTGCCCACTCACGAGATTACTACCCCCCCACCCTTCCACAGTCTCTGCCCACTCACGGGATTACTACCCCCCCACCCTTCCACAGTCTCTTCCCACTCACGGGATTACTACCCCCCACCCTTCCACAGTCTCTGCCCACTCACGGGATTACTACCCCCCACCCACAGTCTCTGCCCACTCACGGGATTACTACCCCCCACCCTTCCACAGCCTCTTCCCACTCACGGGATTACTACCCCCCACCCTTCCACAGTCTCTTCCCACTCACGGGATTACTACCCCCCCACCCTTCCACAGCCTCTTCCCACTCACGGGATTACTACCCCCACCCTTCCACAGCCTCTGCCCACCCACAGGATTACTACCCCCCACCCTTCCACAGCCTCTTCCGCTGCCCACCCACGGGATTACTACCCCCCATCCTTCCACAGTCTCTGCCCACCCACGGGATTACTACCCCCCACCCTTCCACAGCCTCTTCCCACTCACGGGATTACTACCCCCCACCCTTTCACAGCCTCTTCCCACCCACGGGATTACTACCCCCCTCCCCTTCCACAGCCTCTTCCCACCCACGGGATTACTACCCCCCACCCTTCCACAGTCTCTGCCCATCCACCGGATTACTACCCCCCACCCTTCCACAACCTCTTCCCACTCACGGGATTACTATCCTCCACCCTTCCACAGTCTCTCCCACCCAAAGGATTACTACCCCCCCTACGCTTCCACAGCCTCTTCCGCTGCCCACCCACGGGATTACTACCTCCCACCCTTTCACAGCCTCTCTCACTTCCCATCCACGGAGCCCAGGATTAAATTATGAATATGATGTGTTTGTACTTATGGAAAAAAGGATGTGAACCATTGGAAACTGGTGAAATTATTAGTGAGGAAACAGGCAGTCGGAACTGTGCTCAGTGATTGATTGGGGTTACTACTTTCATTCCGAGATGGGGAACAGGGAGACAGACTTCACAATGGAAATTATGTTGAACTGTGGAGGCAGAGTCCACAGGTTTTAAAAAATAAAACGCAAAACAAGGAGAATATATGCACTGAGGAGTGACAGATTCTCATTTTCAGATGGCTTCCATTTTGGTCTTAAAGGAAGTAGAACATTGGTGTCTTAAACTTTATAATCTTCTAACACAAGAAAATAGGAGCAGGAATAGGCTGCCTCTCCCTTCACTTTAATATCATCATGACTGATGTATGCTGCCCCCAACACCTCTTCTGTTCCCTTTCGCTGTACCTCTCTATTCCCTGATCTATCAAATATTTATGCACCTCCACTTATCAGTGGCTTAGTTTCCACCTGTGAATTCCAGAGATTTGCCTCCGTCTGCAAGAAGGTGTTCCTACACAGCTCAGATTTTAAATGGAACACAGACAGGATACTGGAGGAGCTCAGCAGGCCAGGCGGCATCTATGGAGATGAATATACAGTCGATGTTTTGGGCCAAGACCTTTCTTCAGGAATGGAAAGGACGGGGGGGGGGGGGCGGGGGGGAATGCCAGAATAAAAAGGCGGGAGGCGGGGAAGGAGGATAGCTGGTGAAGCCAGGTGTGTGGGAAAGGATAGGTGAGGAGAGTGGACCATAGGAGGAGGGGACCCAGGGGGAGGTGATAGGCAGGTGAGAAGAGGTAAGAGGACAGAATGGGGAATAGAAGAGGGGAGGGGGAGGGAAAACGTTTTTACCGGAAGGAGAAGTCGATATTTGTGCCATCAGTTTTAAATGAGTGGCCTCTTATCATAGTTATGCCCCTGTGCCCTGGTGAACTCTGGTGTGCTTGGTCTGGGCAATCTTTGTTTTTATTTAGTTGGGAAACTCTGCATGGTATTATGTTGGTTTAGAAAAATTAGTGAGGGAGTCAGAAGGTTATAGACCAGCTAGCCTAAAATCTATTGATGGGAAATGGCTTGGCTGTATAAATAAGAATTAAGCCACAGAATATTGCTCAAATGTCATTTGTTCAAGGAATCCATCAATAGAAATCTGATCTGATTTTTTTTGTAGGACTTGACTGTAGTATTGGGTAGGATAGTCTACACAGTGATCAGTAGGGCACTGGGGTGTGTGGTAGGACAAAGGGATCTGGAATACAGGTCTGTAATTCATTGAAAGTAGCATCACAGGTAGATAGGGTCTTAAAGAAAGCTTTTGGCAAATTGGCCTTCATAAATCAATCTATTGAGTTTAAGAGATGGGATGTCATGCTAAAGTTGTAAGATGTTGGTGAGGCTCAATTTGGAGTATTGTGTGCAGGAAAGATGTAAATAAGGTTGAAGAGTACAGAGAAAACTTACAAGGATGTTACTGGCTCTGGAGGACCCGAGTTATATGGAAAGATTGAATAGGTTAGTATTTTATTCCACACACATGAGCAGAATTAGGCCATCTGGCCCATTGAGTCTGCTCCGCCATTCAATCATGGCTGATCCTTTTTTTTTCTATCTCCTCAACTCCAATTCCCAGCCTTCTCCCTGTAACCTTTGATGCCATATCCAGTTCAGAACCTATCAATCTCTGCCTTAAATACACTTAACGACCTGACCTCCACAGCTGCATATGGCAACAAATTCCACAAATTCACCACACTTTGGCTAAAGAAATTTCTCCACATCTCTGTTTTGAAAGGGCGCCCTCTATCCTCAGGCTGTGCCCTCTTGTCCTAGACTCTCCCACCATGGGAAACATCCTTTCCACATCTACTCTGTCTAGGCCTTTAAACATTTGAAATGTTTCAATGAGATCCCTCCCCACCCCCCTATCCTTCTGACTTCCAACGAGTACAGACCCAGAGCCAGAGTTCTTTGTATGATAACCCTTTCATTCCTGGAATCATCCTTGTGAACCTCCTCTGGACCCTCTCCAATGCCAGCTCATCTTCTCTAAGATGAGGGGCCCAAAACTGTTCACAGTACTCGAGGTGAGGCCTCACCAATGCCTTATAAAGCCTCAGTGTCACATCCCTGCTCTTGTATTCTAGACCTCTTGAAATGAATGCTAACATTGCATTTACCTTCCTCACCACCTACAAGGTAACCTTCAGGGCGTTCTGCACAAGGACTCCCAAGTCCTTCTGCATCTCAGGTTCCTGGATTTTCTTCCCGTTTAGAAAATAGTCTACACATTTATTTCTACTATCAAAGTACAGAGCCGTGCATTTTCCAATATTGTATTTCATTTGCCAGTTTCTTGCCCATTCTCATAATCTGTTTAAGTCCTTCTGCATCCTACCTGTTTCCTCAACACTACCTGCCCCTCCACCAATCTTCATATCATCTACAAACTTGGCACAAAGCCAACTATTCCATCATATAAATCATTTATATACAGCATAAAAAGAAGTGGTCCCAACACCGACCCTGCGGAATATCACTAGTCACTGGCAGCCAAGCAGAAAAGAATCCTTTTATTCCCACTCGCTGCCTCCTACCAATCAGCCAATGCTCTAACCATGTTAGTAACTTTCCTGTAATACCATGGGGTCTTAACTTGGTAAGTAGCCTCATGTGTGACACCTTGTCAAAGGCCTTCTGAAAGTCCAAATATACAACATTCACTATTTTTAATTTCCTCAAAGAATTCCAGCAGGTTCATCAGGCAGGATTTTCCCTGAAGGAAACCATGCTGACTTTGTACTATCTTGTCCTGTGTCACCAAGTACTCCCATCACCTCATCCTTAACAAATGGGTCTAACATCTTCCCAACCACTGAGGTCAGGCTAACTGGTCTATAATTTCCTTTCTGCTGGCTTCCTCCTTTTTTAGAGTGGAGTGACATTTGCAATTTTCCTGTCCTCTGGCCATGCCAGAGTTCAATGATTTTTATAAGATCATTTCTAATGCCGCCACAATCTCTAACGCTACTTCTTTCTGAACCCTAGGGTGCAGTTCCTCTGGTCCGGGTGACTTATGTACCTTTACGTCTTTCAGCTTTTTGAGCACCTTCTCCCTTGTAATAGTAACTGCACCCACTTCTCTTCCTTCGCACAACTCAACGTCAGACACACTGCTAGTATCTTCCACAGTGAAGACTGATGCAAAATACTCATTTAGTTCAGCAGCCATCTCGTCACGTTATTTCTCCTGCCTCATTTTCTAGCAGTTCTGTATTTCTCTCTTCTTTTTAACATACTTGAAAAAACTTTTTCTATCCACTTTTATATTATTAGCTTGCTTTCATATTTCATCTTTCCCCTTTTAGTGATTTTTTTTTAGTTGCTCTCTGAGGTTTTTGAAAATTTCCCAATCCTCTGTCTTCCCACTAATTTTTGCTTTGTTGTATGCCCTTTATTTTGCTTTTACAATAGCTTCAACTTCCCTTGTCAGCCACGGTTGTACTATTTTACCATTTGAGTATTTCTTCACTTTTGGAATACACATGTCCAGCACCTTCCTCATTTTCCCCAGAAAAACACACCATTGCTGCTCTGCTGACATCCCTGCCAGCAGCTCCTTCCAGTTTACTTTGGCCAGCTCCTCTCTCATACCACTGTAATTTCCCTTACTCCACTGAAATACTGCTACGTCAGACTTTACTTTCTCCCTATCAGATTTCAAGTTGAACTCAATCATATTGTGATCACTGGTTCCTAAGGGTTCTTTTACCTCAAGCTCCCTTGGAATGTAAAAGAATGAGAGGAGATTTGATAGAGGTATACAAAATTATTAGGGGTAGAGATTGACTAAATGCAAGAAAGCCTTTTCCACTGAGGTTGAGTGGGATAACAACTAGAGGTTAAGGGGAAAGGTGAAAAGTTTAAGGGAAACACAAGGGGAAACTCCTTCACTCAGAGGGTCGGGAGAGAGTGGAACTAGCTGCCAACACAAGTAGTGCATATGAGTTCGATTTCAACGTTTAAGCGAAATTTGGATAGTACAGGGATGGTGGGGGAATGGAGGGCTATGGTCCTGGTGCAGGTCGATTGGAGTAGGCAGATTAAATGGCTCAACCCAGACTTGATGGGCCGAAGGGCCTATTTCTGTGCCGTACTTTTCTATGACTACAGCAGGGGTTCCCTAGCTTTTTTTATGCCACCATTTTATGCAACTGAGGACCCCAGGTGGGGAAGCGCTGGTTGTTAAGGGATCACTGGTTAAAGTTAAATCTCATAAGGATGTGATGGATTGCCTCTTAAAATTGCTGCTCCATTTCCAGTATTGCCTATATCCACTTTCTTGTCGCTCCCCCCTTTACCCTGTACACCAGGGGTTCCCAACCTGGTTCCGAAAGGCTGGGAATCCCTGGTCTATACCCCCAGCCTCTGTAGTCTTTCCCTTATCACTGTGCAACGTCGGTTTGGGTTTCATGCTCACTTCTCCGGAGCAGGGCTTGAACCCAGAGATTGTCAGCCTTTGAGCTGTTACCAGAGGGTGTTTGAGTTAGAAGGGTCAGTTCCTGTATTTTTCTTTGTGGAAAATGAAAATAACAAGTCTGTTGAAGAAAATTACTTCAGGTTATCAATAGAGATATATTTATTGAAAAGTGCACGGATTATTGTGTCATGACAATATATTCACTTTACATGCATAATATACAATGCCCTTAGTCTCTGAATACTTTGAAGAAGAGGCAGTGTTTGGTGTCAATGCAAGACTCTACGAGTAAAAGAATTGAATATAGCAGTGGAGGGTCTCAAATCCTCGTCGACCATTCCCAAAGTGCATCCTCTACTGCACAGACATATGAGAACACTCGCATCCAAAATCCCCTAACTTACACCCCAGCCCATCCCCACTTGGAACTGGATAGGTGGCCTTTCGCTGCCCCTCCACGGCAGTGCTGTTGGCATCCCGTTAATCTCGGAGGTATGATTCCTCCTGCGCTGTCTATGGTGGCTCACTATCATCAGTAATAAGCACAAGGCAATAAATACCTTCAGCCATGGCTTTTTTTTTTAACAATAATTTACAAAAAATAAACATTAAACAGCAGTTGTACAGGAAACGTACATTGGTTTGTCAAAATTTCGCAGTGCCTATTTTCAATAGCTGGAGTTTGGGGATTATTTCGTTAGCTGTACAATCCCTGGTGGTTACATTTAGAACGTGCTAATATAGTGTGGTATCAAACACAGTGTAACGCTCCCTAAGTTGTGATTTTTGATGTAGACTGTCCTCCTTAGGCCTCAAAGCCTGACAGAGCTAATGAGTAATTGTGGTGTTTAAGGAGACCTCAGTGGTAGATCTGGCGGAAGATCATGACACAGTGAGGGAAGAGCAGTGAAGTGTCCCCTGTTGTCTTGCATTCCACGCCACTGGACCCTTATTCAGCATAATGGTATGGCAAGTGAAAAAGATCACCTCCGGAGAGCACCTACATTCGGTTCCGAACTGAGGGAAGTATCTTCAACCTTCTCGCCCGCACAAAAACCATGCAACAGCCCATTCTCCGTATACGATAAGCAGATGACTGTGTTCTTCTCATGCACACAGAGGACGTGTTACAGGCTGCAGTCACTCAGTTCGCCAAGGCAGCAAGGGCTTTCGGGTTAATGATCAGTCTGAAGAAAACAATGGTCCTCCATCAGAAACCCCCTTGTGGAGTTTACAACCCACCTCTGATCACCATGGTGACCAACCACTCACCACGGTCGAGCAGTTCAGCTCCCTGGGCAGCGTCATCTTCAACGATGCTATGGTAGTAAGGGATGTTGACAATCGATTTGCCACAGCCAGCAGTGCCTCCAGAAATGTGTGTGGAAGAACCACCAGCTACGCCTGTCCACAAGAATCCAGGTGTACGGGGCTGCCATTGTCAAAACACTGCTATCCGGCCCTGAAGCCTGGGTCTTCCCCGCAAGCAAATCCGGTTGCTCAAGTGCTTCCATCAGCACTGCCTCTGCTCCATCAGGAGTGTCAGCTTGTGTCTCCAACAACGAGGTCCTCAGAAGGCTCAACTTCCCAGCATTGAATCCACTTTTATATTATTAGCTTGCTTTCATATTTCATCTTTCCCCTTTTAGTGATTTTTTTTTTAGTTGCTCTCTGAGGTTTTTGAAAATTTCCCAATCCTCTGTCTTCCCACTAATTTTTGCTTTGTTATATGCCCTTTATTTTGCTTTTACAATAGCTTCAACTTCCCTTGTCAGCCACGGTTGTACTATTTTACCATTAGAGTGTTCCTTCATTTTTGGAATACACATGTCCAGCACCTTCCTCATTTTCCCCAGAAACTCATACCAGTGCTGCTCTGCTGACATCCCTGCCAGCAGCTCCTTCCAATTTACTTTGGCCAGCTCCTCTCTCATACCTCTGTAATTTCCCTTACTCCACTGAAATACTGCTACGTCAGACTTTACTTTCTCCCTATCAAATTTCAAGTTGAACACAATCATATTGTGATCACTGGTTCCTAAGGGTTCTTTTACCTCAAGCTCCCTTGGAATGTAAAAGAATGAGAGGAGATTTGATAGAGGTATACAAAATTATTAGGGGTAGAGATTGACTAAATGCAAGAAAGCTTTTTCCACTGAGGTTGAGTGGGATAACAACTAGAGGTTAAGGGGAAAGGTGAAAAGTTTAAGGGAAACACAAGGGGAAACTCCTTCACTCAGAGGGTCGGGAGAGAGTGGAACTAGCTGCCAACACAAGTAGTGCATATGAGTTCGATTTCAATGTTTAAGCGAAATTTGGATAGTACAGGGATGGTGGGGGAATGGAGGGCTATGGTCCTGGTGAAGGTCGATTGGAGTAGGCAGATTAAATCGCTCAACCCAGACTTGATGGGCCGAAGGGCCTATTTCTGTGCCGTACTTTTCTATGACTACAGCAGGGGTTCCCTAGCTTTTTTTATGCCACCATTTTATGCAACTGAGGACCCCAGGTGGGGAAGCGCTGGTTGTTAAGGGATCACTGGTTAAAGTTAAATCTCATAAGGATGTGATGGGTTGCCTCTTAAAATTGCTGCTCCATTTCCAGTATTGCCTATATCCACTTTCTTGTCGCTCCCCCCTTTACCCTGTACACCAGGGGTTCCCAACCTGGTTCCGAAAGGCTGGGAATCCCTGGTCTATACCCCCAGCCTCTGTAGTCTTTCCCTTATCACTGTGCAACGTCGGTCTGGGTTTCATGCTCACTTCTCCGGAGCAGGGCTTGAACCCAGAGATTGTCAGCCTTTGAGCTGTTACCAGAGGGTGTTTGAGTTAGAAGGGTCAGTTCCTGTATTTTTCTTTGTGGAAAATGAAAATAACAAGTCTGTTGAAGAAAATTACTTCAGGTTATCAATAGAGATATATTTATTGAAAAGTGCACGGATTATTGTGTCATGACAATATATTCACTTTACATGCATAATATACAATGCCCTTAGTCTCTGAATACTTTGAAGAAGAGGCAGTGTTTGGTGTCAATGCAAGACTCTACGAGTAAAAGAATTGAATATAGCAGTGGAGGGTCTCAAATCCTCGTCGACCATTCCCAAAGTGCATCCTCTACTGCACAGACATATGAGAACACTCGCATCCAAAATCCCCTAACTTACACCCCAGCCCATCCCCACTCGGAACTGGATAGGTGGCCATTCGCTGCCCCTCCACGGCAGTGCTGTTGGCATCCCGTTAATCTCGGAGGTATGATTCCTCCTGCGCTGTCTATGGTGGCTCACTATCATCAGTAATAAGCACAAGGCAATAAATACCTTCAGCCATGGCTTTTTTTTTTAACAATAATTTACAAAAAATAAACATTAAACAGCAGTTGTACAGGAAACGTACATTGGTTTGTCAAAATTTCGCAGTGCCTATTTTCAATAGCTGGAGTTTGGGGATTATTTCGTTAGCTGTACAATCCCTGGTGGTTACATTTAGAACGTGCTAATATAGTGTGGTATCAAACACAGTGTAACGCTCCCTAAGTTGTGATTTTTGATGTAGACTGTCCTCCTTAGGCCTCAAAGCCTGACAGAGCTAATGAGTAATTGTAGTGTTTAAGGAGACCTCAGTGGTAGATCTGGCGGAAGATCATGACACAGTGAGGGAAGAGCAGTGAAGTGTCCCCTGTTGTCTTGCATTCCACGCCACTGGACCCTTATTCAGCATAATGGTATGGCAAGTGAAAAAGATCACCTCCGGAGAGCACCTACATTCGGTTCCGAACTGAGGGAAGTATCTTCAACCTTCTCGCCCGCACAAAAACCATGCAACAGCCCATTCTCCGTATACGATAAGCAGATGACTGTGTTCTTCTCATGCACACAGAGGACGTGTTACAGGCTGCAGTCACTCAGTTCGCCAAGGCAGCAAGGGCTTTCGGGTTAATGATCAGTCTGAAGAAAACAATGGTCCTCCATCAGAAACCCCCTTGTGGAGTTTACAACCCACCTCTGATCACCATGGTGACCAACCACTCACCACGGTCGAGCAGTTCAGCTCCCTGGGCAGCGTCATCTTCAACGATGCTATGGTAGTAAGGGATGTTGACAATCGATTTGCCACAGCCAGCAGTGCCTCCAGAAATGTGTGTGGAAGAACCACCAGCTACGCCTGTCCACAAGAATCCAGGTGTACGGGGCTGCCATTGTCAAAACACTGCTATCCGGCCCTGAAGCCTGGGTCTTCCCCGCAAGCAAATCCGGTTGCTCAAGTGCTTCCATCAGCACTGCCTCTGCTCCATCAGGAGTGTCAGCTTGTGTCTCCAACAACGAGGTCCTCAGAAGGCTCAACTTCCCAGCATTGAAGCCACTTTGCTGCTCAGGTAGCTCTGCTGGCCAGGCCACGCATCTCACACGGACAACTCCAGGTTACTGAAAGCAGTACTCTGTGGAGAACAATCTCAGGGCAGAGAGATTGTCTAAGGTACAAAGACCAACTTAAGCAGCAGCTCTCTCAGGCAAGTATCGAGGTCAATGAGTGACAGCAGCTGATCCACGGAGCAGCCAAGGATTTTGAGCAATCCAGAAGAGCGACTGCTGAAGAGAAGAGGAGATGCAGGAAGGATCCTACTAGCCAAGCATCCGCATGATTGAAACATACAAGATTTTTAAGGGATTGGACACACTGAAGGCAGGAAGCATGTTCCCACTGATGGGTGAGTCCAGAACTAGAGGCCACGGTTTAAGAATAAGGGGTAGGCCATTTAGAACAGAGATACGGAAAAACTTTTTCAGCCAGAGAGTGGTGGAGATGTGGAATGCTCTGTCCCAGAAGGCAGTGGAGGCCAAGTCTGGATGCATTCAAGAGAGAGTTAGATAGAGCTGTTGTAGATAGCGGGGTCAAGGGATATGGGGAGAGGGCAGGAACGGGGTACTGATTGTGTATGATCAGCCACGATCACAGTGAATGGCGGTGCTGGCTAGAAGGGCCGAATGGCCTACTCCTGCACCTACTGTCTATTGTCTATTATGCCTGCTCTTCCCACGTCCGTGCTGTTCCACAGTCCGCAGATCCAGAATCGGCCTCTGCAGTCACCAACGGTTGCGCCGTCGATCCTAAGGACTCTCCTTCCCTCCTGATCTTCGCAAGCAAAGAACCAGCCATCATCATCATCAGTGTTCAAGGAGATGTGGAGCTGGCAGAAGATCATCACGACGGCAGTGAAGGTGGAGGAAGGCTGCGGCAGCGAAGGGTCCCCAGTCATCACGCCACTGGACCCTGACCCCGATCTGCCAGGGACCGTATGGTGGCTGCCCATGCGTCGGTCTCCCCACGTTAAACCAAATCACACACAGGATTTCTCCGTTAAGGGAATCTACCCTAACGTCCCGGTTATGTGGACCTCTACAACCTCTGAGGAGAGCATGAGATTTGACTTGAGTGATCACGCTAACTAAGGGGGACGGCTCCTTCAGGAAATCTCGAGCATGTCTGTTCAGGGAACAACTTGGTTTTTAAAGATCTAGCAGATGAGAGGATTTCTTCTGCAAGATTAGTGTTATTTACTTTTAATGTTTTTTCATCATTTGGTCCTTTATAAATTCATTTGTTGTCTTATGGTTTTTCCAACCAGATATTCTGAGTTGCATCAGGAGTGAAGGGCTGTAACTTTGTCATAATTTGCCCTGTTAAGTATTTTGTCCAATGTGGATCAGCCAGGCAGCCAGTCCATGTTCCCACATCCCCACAAATAGCCGTGTTTCATATTGATGATTGGAAGGTTCAATCTGGGTGGAACTCGTCTGTTTCTGTAGTGCGGGAGTTTATTTTGTATCCTTCTGTGAGACATATGAGACCTTACTTCAAAGACTTATGGGATGGATGTGGACGGCTATAGTCCAGGTGTGGGTCAATGGGATCAGGCACGGTAGCGTAGTGGTTAGCACAACACTTTACAGTACCAGTAAACTGGATTTAATTCCCGGCACTGCCTGTTTCTACATTCTCCCCATGATCATGTGGGTTTCCTCTCACAGTCCGGAGGTGGGTGGTTGGTAGGTTAATCGGTCATGTACGTCGTCCTGTGATTCAACTAGGCTCAGATTGGAAGATTGCTGTGTGGTGTGGCTGGAAGGGCCTGTTCTTGTGTGTCGTGCTCTGACTATTAGAATCAAGATCCCGAACTGGGGCTTGAACCAGTGACTCACCCACAAAGGGATGGAAATGAGACCACAGCCTCCTGCTGAACTTCATGGAGGCACTGCAGAGTTAGGGAAAGACCGACTCGCAATCAGGATCAGTCACGTGCTGTCTCTTTCTGCAAGCTGTTACAGTCTCAAGCTGTGTTGCCATTAACATTGGGAATGGACCAGCGTTGTCAAATTGGATTTTAAATCCCTCAAAACCTACCAGACACTGCCTCTGAAAAAGCACACAAACAGTTAAATAAATAATTTTACAATATATCTTAGAGAAAAGTGTATTTCACAGGGAATTTCAAAGTGAGATCAGTTTCATTCCCAAGCGCAGTAGTAGATGCAGAGTGCTTGCACATGAGTTGCCTGGTATGAGTGAGTGGCGATGAGAAGTGTTTGCAAAGATTCTGAAAGACAATGTAACGAAAGAATGGTAGATATGGGGCTGGGATCAACTTCCTAATTGACGCTGTCCCCAATATTCTGTGGCAGGAAGGTAGTTTATCAACCAACCTCTTCTCCAAATAACAGTCTTGTATTTGGGATACCTTTAAGAAGTGCACGTTTATTCCTGCTGGATTCCAAGAGGGCAGACAGCAGATGGAGTGGAGCTGCAGAAGGTCTGTCTTTGGAGTGCTGCTGTCCAGGGGAGGGTCAGCCCCGTCTGTGCCCAGGGCAGTTGTAGGAGAAAATCCTGGATGTTCAGCATATCTATAGAGCTCTGATTGCTATATTGATCATTCACCACATAACATTGCCTTTAGACCTCAAGCCTAGAGTTTGACTGCATTGACTATAAGACATGGGAGCAGAATTAAACCATTCAGCCCATCTGATCTGCTCCTCCATTCCATTATGGCTGATTTATCGTCCCTCAACCCCATTCTTCCTTCTTGTATCTTTTGACGCCCTTACTAATCAAGAAACTATCAACTCTGCTTTAACTATACCCAGTGACTTGTCCTCCACAGATTCACCATCCTCTGGCTTAAAGGAATTCTTCCTCATCTCTGTTCTAAAGAGATGTCCTTGTATTCAGAAGCTTGTCATCTGGTCCTAGGTTCTCCCACTATAGGAAACAAACTTTCCACATCTACTCAGTATTCGGTACTTTTCAACGAGATCCCTCCCCTCATTCTTCTAAACTCCAGCAGGTTCAGACCCATAGCTATCAAATGCTCCTCATACATTAACTCTTTTATTCCCAGAATCATTCTTTGAGAACCAATAGGGGGCCCAAAACAGCATATAGAGTCTATCTGATGCCTTATAAAGTCTCAACTTTATTGAATTGAATGATGTAAGTGGGAAATTGCCTTGGTCTGGTCTGCTTTCCCCAAGGCCAGAGGTGCGTTGGACCTAATGGGGGGGGGGGGGGGAGGCGGGGGGACAGATTGGAGCTATTCGGGAAGGGAATCGAATGTAGGGGACAGTTGGGAACGGCAATAATGGGACGTCCCTTAGAGTTTGGAGTGGGGGTAGTGGTGGTGAATGGAGCCCAAGGACTAGGGATGTACTGGCTGGCACTTTGCTGGTAAGAAGGGGTCATAGGGTAACTGTAGCCAACTTGCCCTGCTTGCTAAAGGACACCACCCCCTACATAGTGGACATGGAAATTGCAGCAGGGTGAGTACACAGTGGACGAGCACCAGTCAGATTTCTGGACTGGCGTAATGTCACTGGATAAGCCAAACCAGTCTCCTAGCTGTTGTTCACTGAACTGCATTTCCAGTGTTGTGAAACATACCCCTTCTCTATACGGCACAGAACAGGCCCTTCAGCCCAACTCTTCCATGCTGACCAACGTGCCTTCATGAGATAATCTCATTTCGAACATCAAACATTACAGGCCCTTTGGCCCACAACGTGCCCATTTTCAGCCTACTCTAAGATCAATCTAACTCTTCCCTTCCACTTTTCTATCATCCATCCTCTTAAATGCCCCTAATGCATCTGCCTCTACCACCAACATCTGACAGTGCGTTCCACGAAAGAAACCTGGCCTGTTTCCATTTCAACCTTTTCTACCTACATGCCTGTTCATAAGTCTTTTACACATTATAATTGTACCCAGCTCTACTGCTGGCAGTTTGTTCCATCTACCCTCCATCCTCTGAAGAGAAACCTGTCTTCAGGTATCCTTTAAATCCCTTTCACTCTCACCTTTAAGTTATGATCTCTAGTTTTAGACTCCTCCAGCCTGGGAAACAGATCGTATCAATGCTCCTCATGATTTTATTACCCTTTTATTCCACAAGGTCACCACTTAACCTCCTTGACTCCAGGGAAAGTGGTCCCAGCTTGGTCAGTCTTTCCTGTAACTTCAACCCTCTGTTTCCAGCAACATCCTCGTGAATCTTTTCTGCACCCTCTCTTGGGATTGTTGGCTAAGATGTACAAATTGGAACAGAGTGCAGGAGAGAGCTTTTTGGGATGGGCTCGATGTAATCTAGGCTGGTACTATGTGAACTAAGTAGGGGTGGACACAGGGAGAAGTGCAGCAAAATGTGTGTAATTAATAGTTTGTATGTGGACAATGTAGGGAAAGCTACAGAGACTAGTGTTATAAACGTGAGAAAGTCCACAGTTGCTGGAACTCCAGAGTGACACTAGGACCAAAATGCTGGAGGAACTCAGCCGGTTGGGCAGCATCTATGGAAATGAATAAACAGCTGATGTTTTGGGCTGAGACTTTTCTTCAGGACTGGAAAGGAAGGCGGAAGACATCAGAATAAAAAGGTGGGGGAGTGGAAGGAGGATAGCTGGAAGGTGATCAGTGAAGCCAGGTGGGCTGAAGGATTAAGGGCAGGAGGGGAAGGGGTCTGATAGTGGACCATAAGAGAAAGGGAGAAGGGGTGACACCAGGGTGAGGTGATGTACAGGTTACCAGCCAGAGTAGGGAATAGAAGAGGGGAGGGGGAAGGGAATTTTTTTGAAACTGGAAGGAGAAATCGATATCACACTATGAGTTTAACATGAATGGCCCCTTTTAGTTATGTCCCTGTGTGTGAGGTTTTCCCACCGGTATTCTTGGTTTGGGATTTTTTTTTACTGAAAGGAAAGCCTGGCTCATGGATCCAACCCATTCCTCCACTATCACCCCATGCAACTCTCCTCCCAATCCCCCAAATTTCACCATGTGCTACTCTGGGTCTCATTTACAGAGGGTAAATATCCACCTATTCTTGTGTCTTCGGTATGTAGCAGCTGAAAAGCAAAGCAACCCGTGGTGACAGGAAGGATGTGCAAACTCCACACTGCCCACACCAGAAGTCAGGCTGAACCCGGGTCTCGGGAGCAGTCCCCTGGTGCTGAGCATCCAGTGCTGGGAGATCCAAGTCATCCTTTGGAAAGACGTACGACAAGTAATCCTCTCTCGGAGGGAAGTAGCGTTGGCGAGTGGGGAAGAGTTGCTAAGATCACCCTGAAGGGACTGCATGCAGTTTCGGTTTTCACACCCGATGATGGAGATACTGGCCTTGGAGTCAGTGCAATTATAAATTCACCAGAGAAAGTCCCGGCTGGGGTAGGAAGGCTTTGAGCGGCCACGAGAGGGCGAGAAAGCTTGGCCTCTTTTGGGATGACAGCTGATCTCTTTGAGATATACGGGGTCCTGGCAGAGATGAGGAGGAAGGACCCTGAGATGTTCCTGGAGCTGGTAGAAGATCTGGACTGATGGGGGGAGGGGTGGCCTCAGGACCTGGGGTGGTAATTTGGGACTGTGATGGGGGAGAAATTTCTTTTGTGAGAGGATTTCCCTTCCCCCAGAGAACATGGAGGTTATGTGAATGAGGCTGGGTGGGTCAGAGGATCTAATGATCGGGAAGTATTCTTGTAGCAGAGATTTAGCCATTTTCATAGGGAAAGGTGATGGAGGTTAAAGGGGCCAAGTAGGTTTCTAATATCTCAACCAGTGAGGGACTAATTGGAGAAAAGACCCAGAGCATTTGTGACAAAGCAGGACAGAGTATAGGAGATTTATAGTGAAGGGTTTGGGGGAGAGTTGGGGAGAGAATGTGTGATAGCAGAGCAAGGGAGGAGGGGGTCTGGGATAAATAACAGGAGGGTGTGGGTGAGGAAAATGCCAGAAGGGGTTAAAGTGGAGCAGGATATGGGGAGAATGGAGAGGGCTTGCTTAGAGATGATAGTAGTGGAGAGCAGGGAGGGGACAATGGCTGAGAAGGTGAGAGAGAAAATTGAACAGAGTGCACTAGGGAGAGTGTGTGGGGCAGTGGAGACAGGCCTAGAGGACAGAAAGGAGACAGTGAAACGCGTGTGGCAGCCTGGCTGAGAAGGGGCTTGACGGATGGGGTTTGCATTGGAGGCGGTCTCAAGGCAAGGTTTGGTGGTAGGCGCGGAGGGCCACGGTGGTGTCGCCAGGAGCTAGACAGGGTGTCTGGTCGGTTGCGGAGATGCTGCTGTCTGCCTCGCTAGGCTAGCCGCAGGGTAAAGATCACAGCTCAGCACAGCGCTCCTGCCTGCTGTAGTGGTCAAACTGGTTCTTCCAGTGTACCATATAGGAGCTCCATCGGTGGAACTCCATCTTCCACTGGCGTTCGGCCTCGTCGATGGTCTCTGCAGGGGCAGAAGGAGAGACAGACTGAGCTCTTGTTAACTTCATTGCCAGGCGGGTAATCAGAATCACCGGCACTCGTGAAATTTGACTTTGCGGCAACGGTACAATGCAATACATAATATAGGTTAAAAAAACTGAATTACAGTAATATATAATTGTGCAAAAATAAATGAAAATAGCAGTGAAGTAGTGTTCTGGGATTCAATGTCCATTCAGAAATCGGACAGCAAAGGGGAAGAAGCTTTTCCTGAATCGTTGTGTGTGTGCCTTCACGGAGACAATGAGAATAGTTGGGAGTGCTTTATGATGGATGTCGCCATTTTGAAGTGTCGCTCCTTGAAGATGTCTTGGATACTACAGAAGCTAGTACCCAAGAGAGAGCTGACTAATTCTGTAGCTTCTTTCGATCCTATGCAGCAACATAGGTGTTTGTATTGTCCAGGTGATCTAGGGCCTTGTGCAGAGCTATTACCATAGACCTGTTGTTGCAATAGGCAGATTGCAGTGGGTCCAGGTCCTTGCTGAGCCAGGAGTTGATCCTAACCATGACCATGTGTGCTAATGGATGATAGGCTCATACTACTCCCCCCACTGGCACTATCAGAAGCACTGACCCACCCCCCAGCCATGCAAGCAATAGCAAAAACCCCAAAGACACCTTGATCACTACTTCACTATGTCAGACAGTCAGTCTCTCTCTCACACACACACACACGCACACACACACACACACCCCTCTGCAACAATGAGAGCAGTAGACCAGCAGCTCACTAATCTCATGTTACAAGATTGTTTCCACCACCCATTTAGGGAGAGAATCCCAAAGGCTCAACCCTTGAGGGGGAAAAAGTCACCATTCCTGTCTTACAGTGGTCCATTTATTATTCTTAATCTGAGATCCTTCAGATCCTTTCACAAAGTGGATCCTCTTCACTGCCACCCTATCAAAACCCCCCAGAATCTTGTAGGTCTCAATCAGGTCTCCAATTGTTCTAAACTCCAGCAGGTACAAGACTCAACTTCACCATTCCAGATAGTTAATGACCCAATTCCGGATATACCTGAAGCACTACTTTCTCACTTCCCAAAATAAAAAAAATATATTTTATTGCTTTTCCTGATGATTTGTTATGCCTGCACACCAGCTCAACACCTTCTGTATCTCTGTAACCTCTGTTTATATGGTGGCATCCGTTAGTCTCGCGAGACCGTGGATCTATGCCTGGAGTGGTTTTCAGGTCTCAGGACTGGGCAAGGTTGTATGGGAGGACAGCAGTTGCCCATGCAGCAAGTTTCCCCTCTTCACCACACTGATTTGTCCAAGGGAAGGGCAAGGGCCGATACAGCTTGGCACCAGTGTCGTCACAGGTATTGCCAGAATGAGGTCGAAGGCAACGTCGGACTGTCTTAGGGACTCCAGCTCCGGATTTGTCCTCAGGGTTTACTCCCGATGCCTTTCCCATGAGTGGGTATGGCCGCAAGGCAGTGGAGGTTTGAAATCAGAGTTTTCCCTCTCTTAGATGGACTGCCTTCCCAGGCTGACGAGCTCCATCTGTTTATATAAAGACATTATATTCCCTTTCAAAGCAATTTCACATTTCCACACATTACATTACTCTTGCCCTCTTAGCAGAATCAGGTTTATTATCACTGGCATGTGTCGTGAAATTTGTTAACTTAGTAGCAGTTTAATGCAATAAATTATATAGGAGGAAAAAATAAATAATTCAGTTACAGTATATGTATATTGCAGGTTAAAAATCATGCAGAAACAGATATAGATATTGGAAAGAGTGAGGTAGTATTCACAGGTTCAATATCCATTCAGGAATCGGATGGCAGAGGGGAAGAAGCTGTTCCGGAATCGCTGAGTGTGTGCCTTCAGGTTTCTGTACCTCCTACCTGCTGGTAACAGTGAGAAAAGGGCATGCCCTGGGTACTGGAGGTCCTTAATAATGGACGCTGCCTTTCTGAGACACCACTGCTCGAAGATGTCCTGGGTACTTTGTAGGGTACCCAAGATGGAGCTGACTAAATTTACAACCCTCTGCAGCTTCTTTCAGTCCTGTGACCACCCCCCCCCCCCATACCAGACAGTGACGCAGCCTGTCAGAATGCTCTCCTCTCCCCCATACCAGACAGTGATGCAGCCTGTCAGAATGCTCTCCATGGTACATCTATAGAAGTTTTTGAGTGTATTTGTTAACATATCAAAACTCTTCAAACTCCTGATGAAGTATAGCTGCTGTCTTGCTTTTGTTATGATACCAGCCCCCTCCTTTGTGAGAATTGCAAGAGCCCTAGTGAAAGGGGGGTCAATGACCCAAGAGAGAGAGAGAGACAGGCTGAATGGACACAGGAAATGGAAAGACATTCCACTGGGACAAAAGCTGGTGACTGTGGCATTGTTCTCAGGAGACACCTGGGAACTGCAGACGTGCCAACTCGCAGGGACATTGTAAAGCCCTCGGGCAAAGTGGGCTGGTTGAGAGAGAGATTGCATCACCTGCAACCTGATTGACACCTGAGATCCCGTGAGGCAGTATAAAGAAGGGTCTGAAAGAGGACGACCCTCAGACGCACCAAGAAGAAACACCAAGAAGCACGATACCGCTTCCCGTGGGAACGGGAAGCCATTTTGAACGAAGCCACGTGCGTTAAATTCCGAATGCGGGGTTTGTGGCTGGAACCAACGGAAGATCGCTTTTAACTAACAACGGGGAAGATCGCTCCCCTGATTCCATGGATGTTTTGGGCAAGTTTTTCCGTTAATCTCTCTCTCTCCAACACGTGAAACCAAAAGCCTGCAGACTTCAGAGTGACTCTTTATATTTCCAATTGGACTCAGTATTATACCCTAGACAACGAAAGAGCTTATTTCTGAGTGATTATTAATGTACCTGCGTTTTAGATTGAGTATTGACGCATGTTATCTGAATGTTTGTACTAACCTTAATTTTTGTGCCCCTTTATTAATAAAACTTTTGAAAATAGTACCATTGGACTTCAACTGACGTATCTATCTTTGCTGGTAAGTGAAACCAGTTACTGGTTTCATAACACTTTCTTTATAACTACATCGATATGTTGGGACCAGGTTAGATCCTCAGAGATCTTGACACCCAGGAACTTGAAACTGCTCACTCTCTCAACTTCTGATCCCTCTATGAGGATTGGTGTGTGTTCCTTCGTCTTACCCTTCCTGAAGTCCACAATCAGCTCTTTCGTCTTACGTTGAGTGCAAGGTTGTTGCTGTGACATCACTAGTTGGCCTATTTCACTCCTGTACGCCTTCTCGTCACCACCTGAGATTCTACCAACAATGGTTGTATCATCAGCAAATTTATAGATGGTGTTTGAGCTATTCCTAGCCACCGTCACAGGTACAGAGCGAGTAGAGCAGTGGGCTAAGCACACACCCCTGGGGTGCACCAGTGTTTGTATCTCTCTTCAGCTCCCTTGTAGGGCTGTTGCCCACACTTCTGAAGACGCGGGTTGGGTCTCAATCTTGGCTGCTCTCTGTGGTGTTCCATACCTTTCTTGTGCCTCTGTGGGTTGACTCCCACATCACAACGACATGTTGGTAGATTAGTTGGCTACTCTACATCACCTCCTGGCGTAGGTGGACTCTGGCCAAAAGGCAGCATAGGGAAAGCACCCCTGTCCTATGATAGAGCACAAAGGAATGCATGGTGTAGGTATGTGGGGGTCGGGGCATTAATTTACCTAGGTTACAGAGAAATAAATGAGTGAATATCTCTGAGAGCCACCATGGGCTGAAGGGCCTCGTGTCTTCTGACAAAACTAGAATCAGTAACTAGCTTTAGTTCCTTCATTTATATAAATGGTAATTAGCGAATCCTCAATGCCGAATCCAATAACCCACTGCATCTCGTCGACTAGAAAATCATTTGAGTACAGATTCTTGTTAAGTGAATGATTTCCATGTCAATACATTGCACTCCATTTCCCACAATAATCTGCAACACCTTGTCAAATGCCTTCTGGAAATGTATACTGGGCTCTCATAGTCTGTGGTGCATGTTCCTTCGAAAACCAGCTCTGACAAATCAATCAAATGTGATTTCCCCTCTCAAAAAGCCATGTTGAGTTTGCCTGATTACATAGAATTTTTTTTAATGCGTACTGCTATAACCTCTGCAGTCCAGGTGAGGAGACGCTGCAGGAGGTGTTGTGTGGTGTCCATGTTCGGTTGGGGACTGGCCTCTCGTCAGTGCTGCCCTCTCCTCTGTTGTTCAGTCAGTGGAACGACAGGCTGCATTGCTTGGGACCATCAATTTGAGGGACTTGTCCCTTGGGGCCTTGGACTAAAAAGGTGTTTTCTTGTGCGACTCTTTTTTCTTTCTTTCTCCCTATTTTGAATGCACGTGTATGTTTTGCACCTTGCCCCCGGAGGAACACTGTCCTGTTCAGCTGAATCCATGTATGGTTGAATGATAATTAAACTTGATTAAACTTGGCGGACGCTCGGTCCGCCAGAAAAAGCAGGATCTCCCAGTGGCCACACATTTTAATTCCACGTCCCATTCCCATTCTGATATGTCTATCCATGGCCTCCTCTATTGTCAAAATGAATCCAAACTCAGGTTGGAGGAACAACTCCTTATATGCTGGCTGAGTAGCCTCCAACCTGATGGCATGAACATTGACTTCTCTAACTTCCGTTAATGCCCCTCCTCCCCTTCTTACCCCATCCCTGACATATTTAGTTGTTTGCCTGTTCTCCATCTCCCTCTGGTGCTTCCCCCCCAACTCCTTTCTTTCTCCTGAGGCCTCCCGTCCCATGATCCTTTCCCTTCTCCAGCTCTGTATCACTTTTGCCAATCACCTTTCCAGCTCTTAGCTTCATCCCACCCCCTCCGGTCTTCTCCTATCATTTCGCATTTCCCCCTCCCCCCACTACTTTCAAATCTCTTACTATCTTTCCTTTCGGTTAGTCCTGACGAAGGGTCTCGGCCCGAAACGTTGACAGCGCTTCTCCCTATAGATGCTGCCTGGCCTGCTGTGTTCCACCAGCATTTTGTGTGTGTTGTTGTTTGATTTGATTTGAATGATTTAATGGCTTCTAACTTTGTGTTTTGACAGATATTAATCTAGCTGGTTTATACTTTCCTGCTTTTGGTTTCACTATGTGTAAAGGAGTTGCATTTGCTGTTTTCCAGTCTGATAGAACCTTACCTGAATCCTGAAATTTTGGGGAAGTTGAAACCAATACATTAACTATGCAGGTTCAATTTCAACATTCAAGAGAAATTTGGATAGTTATGGATGGGGCTGGTATGGAGGGCTATGGTCAGGGTGCAGATTGACGGGAGTAGGGTCGGTTTCTGCGCTGTAGTGTTTTATGATTCTGTAACTCCTCACTAGCCACCCTGACTGGTAGTGAGACATTAACCCTAATGATTTGCTGTGTGCGGTCTCACTGTGCTGGTGAGTGAACCCATGCTGTCACAGGGAGAATGTGTAAACTCCACAGGCAGCACAGAAACTCAGGGCAGAAGCTGTGTCGCTGGGCTATGAGGCACCATGTCCAGCTGTGCCACTGGGAATGGTGCTAACATTTATAGCTGTCTTTCTCTGTATTTCACCTGCTTTCATCTTAGTTAGTGTGACGAGTCCGTGTCTTGCAGTAGAGTGGGGCTGATTCCCCCAGCGGACGATGTGCAGGCCTTTCACCCTCCAATGCTGTGTAGTCAGTCTAAGCCTTTGTGCACACATTGCTCCCCACTTTCCTTCATCCATGTGCCCGAGACTCTTCAATGTTCTTAATGTATCCACACTGTATAGAACACCCACTTCTGATATCCTCCCTTATTCCTTTATCCAATTATCTTAGTGTGAGCCACTTATGTCCTTTAAACCTAATCCAAGACCCTTCCCTCCCACAGAGCCTCCATTTTCCCTCTGCTTCGGAGTTTCTTAAATGTCCCTAAAGTATTTGCCTCTAACCAGCCCCCTGGCAGGTTGTTCCACGCACCAACCGCCCGCTGCTCTCTGACGGGAAAAGTTACCTCTGACATACCCCCTATACTTTCCTCCAATTGCCTTAAAATTATTCCCCTCATATTAACCACTTCCACCCTCGGGAAAAATCTCAGGTTGTCCGCTCACTCTATGCCTCTTATCATCTCCTATCAAGTCGTCTTTCACCCTCCTCTCCAGGGAGGAAAGCCCTAGCTCCCTCAACCTATTGACATAAGAAATGCTCTCTAGTCCTGTCAGTATCCTGGTAAATCTCTTCTCCAAAGCTTCCACTTTACTTCCAGCTTTCCCTCTATTCTCAGTTGCTGCATCTGTCTCCAAGGCCACTGCTCCAGCAACAAATTCCTCCGCACCAAAACTTCAAAGGGACAGCACAGCCTTGCTCTCCTACACAGGAAGCAACCTTGTGATGATCATTTGGACCCGTTCAGCTGTATGTGAGCTAAAGAAATGTTTCAGAACTCTTCTGCCCTTTGGAGAGGAAATGACTCCAATCATCACCTACATTTGCTACATCACGGCCAGATATGGAAACACCAGTCCTACAAAAAAAGTGGATTCAGCCCAGTACCTCATGGGTAAAGCCCTCCCAACCATGGAGCGCTGTCATAGGAAAGCAGTATCCACCATCAGAGATCCCCACCGTCAGAGATCCCCACCGTCAGAGATCCCCACCGTCAGAGATCCCCACCGTCAGAGATCCCCACCGTCAGAGATCCCCACCATCAGAGATCCCCACCACGCTCTCTTCTTGCTGCTGCCAGGTAGAAGGTACAAGAGCCTCAGGACTTACACCATCAGGTTCAAGAACGGTTAATACCCTTCGGCTACCACACTCTTGAATAAAATGGGGTAACTACATTCAACTTCACTTGCCTCATCATTGAAATGTTCCCACAACCAATGATCTCACTTTAATGACTCTTTATCTCAGGTTCTTGTTATTTATTGCTATTTATTTATATATACATTTGGACAGCTTGTTGTTTTCTGCACTCGGGATGATCTATCGTTGATCCTGTTATCGTCACTATTCTATAGATTTGCTGAGTATGCCCGCAGGAAAATGAATCTCAGGGTTGAATGAGCTGACATATATGCACTTCGATAAAATTTACTTTAACTTTGATCTCAGTGTTATGGGATCCCCCGGTCCAAATATAGCAGAGGATTTTTTTGCTTTGAGAATTAAATAATTAGTTAATTCTAAATTACAGTGCACCAAGCTATTTTCCCTTTGTAAATGTCCCCATTTACCCTTGGTTTTCCATCCTAGCCTATCCCTAATCCTTCCCCTTTCCTGCCCTTTCTACCCCAAATTTCCAGATCAGCATCATTTATCCCAGTAGTCTCAGTCTGTTTCAGTGCTGTAGTGCTGCTAAGACCATCTGACATAGGGACAGAATTAGGCCATTCGGCCCATTACGTCTGCTGTGCTATTCCATCACGCTGCTTCAGGACTATGTTTGGGTTGGCTGCTGATTCTTTGTCTCAGCTGCCCCCTGTGGGGGGGGGGGAAGAGTGGGGCAAGTTAACCTCAGAGGAATCATAGGTCCATATCCTCTTTGTTAGTTTGATGGGTTGTGAATTGTTCATTTCTGCTGCAGTCCACTTTTTGGCTCCTGTTTATAAAATGTTGGCATTGCTGGGCTAATGGGATCAGAGATTAGATAATGTTCAGCCTAATACATTTAGCAACAAGAGAAACTCTGCAGATGCTGGAAATCCAAGCAACACACACACCATGCAGACGGAACAGGCAGAATCTGTGAGGGGGAAAAAAAAGTACAGGTGACATTTTGGGCTGAGACCCTTCATCAGTACTGAGGAGAAAAGATGAGGAGCCAGAGTAAGAAGGGACTGGAGGGGAGGAAGAACCACAAAGTGATAGATGAAACCGGGAGGGGGGAGAGGTGAAGTAAAGAGCTGGGAAGTTGATTGGTGAAAGAGATACAGGGCTGGAGAAGGGGGAGTCTGATAGGCGAGGACAGAGGCCACGGAAGAAAGGAAAGGGGGAGGAGCACCAGAGGGAGGTGATGGGCAGGTAAGGAGATAAAGTGAGAGAGGGAAATGAAGGAGGCGGGCATTACTGGAAGTTTGAGAAATCGATGTTCATACCATCAGGCTGGAGGCTACCCAGACAAAATATCAGGTTTTGCTCCTCTGACCTGAGTGTGGCCTCATCAGGGCAGTAGAGGAGGCCAGGGGCTGACATGTCACTAAGGCCACACTCAGGTTGGAGGAGCAACACCTTATATTCTGGGCAGCCTCCAACCTGATGGCATGAACATCAATTTCTTGAACTTCCAGTAATGACCCCCCCCCCCTTATCCCCTTCACCATTCCCCATCCCCTTTTCCCCCTCTCACCTCATCTCACCTGCCCATCATCCCCCTTTCCTTTCTTCCAAGGCCTTCTGTCCCCTTCTTTCATATTCCCCCTTCTCCAGCCCTCTATCTCTTTCACCAATCAACTGCTCAGCCCTTTACTTCACCCCTTCTCGGTTTTGCCTATCACCTTCCTCCCCCCCCCCCCCCCACTTTCTTACTGCGCTCCTCATTGTTTTCCCCAATCCTAATGAAGGGTCTCGGCCTTTTCCACAGGTGCTACTTGGCCTGTAGTGTTCCTTCAGCACTCTGTGACATCTACCCAACGGTTTCTTGTGGGAGGTGGGGGTGTCTTCCTCATCCAAGAGCAAAATGAAGCTCGGGGACTAAGCTGTCAGATCTTGCTGGGGATTAGTCTACCTAACTATGATGGAGGTGTGCCTGTTGGCGTTCTGAGGCTGAGGGAGGATATTTCTTGCTAGTGGCTGTCAGAGCTTGAAGCAGCTTTGAGCTGAGTCGTGCAATGACTGCTTATGACCATTAGAGGGGAGTGTTGGACAGGAACTCAGCAGCAGGGTGGGGGGGCACTAGATTCATTCTACACTTAATTTTGGTTGGTGGGTGGAGAGAAAGGAACAAGGGGTAGAGCGGAGAATGACAAATGGAGAAGAGACAAAGGTGAGAATCAGATACGTAGAGAGGGTGACAGTGGAGCAGTATAGAAAGAATCAATGTGCCCACAATTACCAGGAAAGCCCTTCGAACAGTTCAGTGCTGGTGCGGAGAGCGGCTACAGATGGAACTTACTCACAAGGCATTATTTATTTACTTAGCGATGTAATGCAGTCAGGAGCCCTCCGCCCAATGAGGATACACTGCCCAATTTACACCCATGTGACCAGTTAATCTAGCAACCCCCTACCCCTTTGGAATGTGGGAGAAAAGCAGAGCAACTGGGAGGATAGCCACGTAGTCAAGGGGAGAGTGTATAAACTCCTTACAGACAGCAGTGGCAATCAAACCCCGATCGCTGGCACTGTTATAGTGCTCCACAACCACACCACCCCCTCCTCCTCCAGATTCAATCAAACCCCGATCGCTGGCACTGTTATAGTGCTCCACAACCACACCACCCCCTCCTCCTCCAGATTCAATCAAACCCCGATCGCTGGCACTGTTATAGTGCTCCACAACCACACCACCCCCTCCTCCTCCTCCAGATTCAATCAAACCCCGATCGCTGGCACTGTTATAGTGCTCCACAACCACACCACCCCCTCCTCCTCCTCCAGATTCAATCAAACCCCAATCGCTGGCACTGTTATAGTGCTCCACAACCACACCACCCCCTCCTCCTCCAGATTCAATCAAACCCCGATCGCTGGCACTGTTATAGTGCTCCACAACCACACCACCCCCTCCTCCTCCAGATTCAATCAAACCCCGATCGCTGGCACTGTTATAGTGCTCCACAACCACACCACCCCCTCCTCCTCCAGATTCAATCAAACCCCGATCGCTGGCACTGTTATAGTGCTCCACAACCACACCACCCCCTCCTCCTCCAGATTCAATCAAACCCCGATCGCTGGCACTGTTATAGTGCTCCACAACCACACCACCCCCTCCTCCTCCAGATTCAATCAAACCCCGATCGCTGGCACTGTTATAGTGCTCCACAACCACACCACCCCCTCCTCCTCCAGATTCAATCAAACCCCGATCGCTGGCACTGTTATAGTGCTCCACAACCACACCACCCCCTCCTCCTCCAGATTCAATCAAACCCCAATCGCTGGCACTGTTATAGTGCTCCACAACCACACCACCCCCTCCTCCTCCAGATTCAAACAAACCCCGATCGCTGGCACTGTTATAGTGCTCCACAACCACACCACCCCCTCCTCCTCCAGATTCAAACAAACCCCGATCGCTGGCACTGTTATAGTGCTCCACAACCACACCACCCCCTCCTCCTCCAGATTCAAACAAACCCCGATCGCTGGCACTGTTATAGTGCTCCACAACCACACCACCCCCTCCTCCTCCAGATTCAATCAAACCCCGATCGCTGGCACTGTTATAGTGCTCCACAACCACACCACCCCCTCCTCCTCCAGATTCTCAAAGCAGCAACGGATATTAGATGCACTCAGACACAAGGGAAGCAATTAAAGGTGTTAACTGAACAGAGTTCGGGTCCTCGGAGTCCAGTTATGAAGGACGCAGAATATATTTTAGGAACATACGGTATCACCATTGCTAATAGTGCTGTGTGGAGATTCGTTCATTATGTTGTATGACATGGGTGATTATGGTCTCATGACCATGATCTTGGAAAATTTTTCTACAGAAATGGTTTGCCATTGCCTTCTCCTGGGCAGTGTCTTTACAAGACGGGTCACCCCAGCCATTATCAATACTCTTCAGTGATTGTCTGCCTGCCGTCAGTGCTCACATAACCAGGACGTGATCTGCACCATCTACTCATACGACCATCCACCACCTGCTCCCATGGCTTCACATGACCCTGATTGAGGTGGGGAGGGGGCTAAGCAGGTGCTACACCTTGCCCAAGGGTGACCTGCAGGCTAGCGGAGGGAAGGAGCACCTCACACCTCCTTTGGTAGAGACGTAGCTCTACTCTGCCACCCAGTGTTCAAATGCAACAAAAACTGTTTAAAAGTTAGTGAACTTATGCAGACCAGTTTATAAAATATTATACAATCTTAAATAAAATTTACTGCTTAAAAGGAGATTTCTGCTACTTCGATTTTGTTAAACAATTTAATTTTTTTAATAAGATTGAAGCGAATCTCCAGGAGTAAGGCCAGGACGTTATGGCTGGAATTGTGGTGGAGGGAGAGTTGGAAAAGGAAGGAAAAAGAGTAATTTATTTTTGAGGCCAGAGATAGAAAAGCAAATTTCAACAAGAGCAGAAGCTGATTAATGGACGGTGGGTGAGGCCATGTGTCATCAGACAGTGAGGAGTGCTGTTCACAGAAAGGGACGAGATGGAGGGGTGAGGGGCCTGGTATTTGGAAGGTAGGGGAGGATCTGTGGGATTGGGCTGATTTGGTGTGTGGCAGGTTGGGGTTGGCCGATATGGTTTGGGGATACACGACTGGATGTTGGGAGGAGGCTTGGGCCTACAATTGAGTAACTGCCAATTCCAAATCCACTTCAAGTTCAACAACTCTCCTTTTCTTCTCCACCTTTCTTGGGGCAGGGTGAATGTCAGGAATCCTGGAGACTTCTTTTTTGCTTAATAATAAAAAAGAGAATTGAAAATAATATAGAAACTTCCCCCTACAACTAGGTGCCTCAGAGCTACAGTGCTCCAGCACAAGCTAAAATAAAATAGGGAAGAAAGGTTAAGCTAACTTAAAGTTTAAATTAAAACACATAATTTAAAAAAAAGGTAAACTATTATGGCTGACAGTGACCAGGGAAGGGCAGCGCCTCTGGTGAAGGGGCTTGTCGTGTCCAGTCTGGGGCAGCTCACTGACCTTTGGTTCCCATTGGACATTCAGCTCTCACTTGTGCCACAAGACAGCACACCCTGGTACACCGCTTTGACAGGGGGCTAAACTTGGTGAGGGTAGCCAGCGGCCTCATATCCCGGTGAGATAGGGACATGTTTGTCCCAGCACGCAAAGTCAGCTCCAACGGACTGGGCGGATGAGATCTACAGTGAGATCCAACGGCCAGGAAGGTGATTCCGTGGAGAGCGAAGGGCACGACGAGGCACAGGAGATGTCGCGGTCATCCACTGTAAGACCCCACTTTGTGATGCTTGTTCGTACCTCTGGACCCGATTTCTGAGTCAAGAGAGTGGAACTGCCCCAGCTTTTCCACTTTAAAAGTTCTCCTTCACAGGTCTCCTGTCATCGTTGGATATGATGGACAATCACCACTGGAGGAGGTAGCAGGTACACTCAACATATTAGGAGCAGCTTCATCTCCTCTGTTACCAGGTTTCCGAGTGGTCCATGAACCCATGAATGCTACCTCAGTGTTTTGCTCAGCTTACACAAAATGCTGGAGGAACGCAGCAGGTCAGGCAGGGAATAAACAGCCGATGTTTTGGACTGAGACCCTTCATCAGGGACTCCTTATTGAGAGTTTCAGCCCGAAACGTTGACTGTTCAGCCCTCCATTGACTTGTTGAGTTTCCCCAGCATTTTGAGTGTGTTGTTCGAGATTTCCAGCATCTGCAGAGTCTTGTGTTCACTATTTTGCTCTTTTTCCACTTTAAAAAAAAAATATTTCTTATTGTAACCTATAGTAATTATTTTTTAGGTACCGCACTATGCAGCTGCCACAATACCAACTTCACAAGATATGTCAGTGATAATAAACCCGATTCTGATGAATGATTTTGCAGGAATAGCTGCTTCTTGTTGTTCCTCTCCATGCAACCTTGCTGTTTCTGTCGCTTTTCGTCTGTTCTTGTATGAGGCCGAGTTGCTAGTTCAATGCTCAACCCAGCACAGATGAAAAGCGTGCAAGGAGCTGGCCGGATTCAATCCTGGGACTACTCACCTCAAAGTCTGGTGCCGACACCAGTACACCACCGGCCGGCTTAGGAATAGCTGCTTATTAAAGCACAATTCTCCTACTAAAGAACAGTTAGTCTGCCAACATCTCTCCTTTTCCCTCTTCATTTGGACAATGAATGACAGTAGGATTTTGGATAACAGGCTACCACACCATGACTCAACTTGAACTTCACCTGCACTCACCCCACACCGATTTGCCAAACTTCCCCTGTGTTAACATGAAAGTGCCAAGGGAAATTGAACCTGTAACCATTTGTGCAGCAGGGGCAGTTTTCAGCGACTAATTTCAGGTCATTGGGATGTGGGAAAAACAGCACCCAGGAAAGCGTACAGAAGAGGTTTACCAGGATGCTGCCTGGTTTAGAGGGCATGTGCTGTCACTGAGCTGGACAAACCTGGGTTGTTTTCTCTGGTGGATGCTGAGGTGAGATCTGATAGAGGTTTATAAGATTATGAGGCTAGATAGAATAGACAAGGAGTATCTGTTTCCCAGGGTTACATCAGTGGTGGGGAAGATGCTGGAGTCAATTATAAAAGATGAAATAATGGCACATTTGGATAGCAGTAACAGGATCGGTCCGAGTCAGCATGGATTTACGAAAGGGAATTTTTTGAGGATGTAACTATGAAAATGGACAAGGGAGAGCCAGTGGATGTAGTGTACCTGCACTTTCAGAAAGCCTTTGGTAAGGTCCCACATAGGAGATTAGTGGGCAAAATTAGAGCATATAGTATTAGGGGTAGGGTACTAACATGGATAGAAAATTGGTTGGCAGACAGGAAACAGAGTAGGGATTAACGGGTCCTTTTCTGAATGGCAGGTAGTGACTAGTGGGGTACCGCAAGGCTAGGTGCTGGGACCGCAGCTATTTACAATATACATTAATGATTTAGATAAAGGGATTAAAAGTAATATTAGCAAATTTACAGATGACACAAAGCTGGGTGGTAGTGTGAAATATGAGAAGGATGTTAGGACAATGCAGGGTGACTTGGCCAGGTTGGGTGAGTGGGCAGATACATGGCAGATGCAGTTTAATGTGGATAAATGTGAGATTATCCACTTTGGTGGCAAGAACAGGAAGGCAGATTACTATCTGAATAGTGTCAAGTTAGGAAAAGGGGAAGTACAACGAGATCTAGGTGTCCTTGTTCATCAGTCACTGAAAGTAAGCATGCAGGTACAGCAGGCAGTGAAGAAAGCTAATGACACATTGGCCTTCATAACAAGGGGAGTTGAGTATAGGAACAAAGAGGTCCTTCTGCAGTTGTACAGGGCCCTGGTGAGACCACACCTGGAGTATTGTGTTCAGCTTTGGTCTCCAAATTTGAGGAAGGACATTCTTGCTATTGAGGGAGTGCAGCATAGGTTCATGAGGTTGATTCCCGGGATGGCAGGACTGTCAATTGTTGAAAGATTGGAGTAACTGGGCTTGTATACACTGAATTTAAAAGGATGAGAGGGGATCTGATTGAAACATATAAGATTATTAAGGGATTGGACACGCTAGAGGCAGGAAACATGTTCCCGATGTTGGGGGAGTCCAGAACCAGAGGCCACAGTTTAAGAATAAGGGGTAGGCCATTTAGAACAGAATTGAGGAAAAACTTTTTCACCCAGAGGGTTGTGGATCTATGGAATGCTCTGCCTCAGAAGGCAGTGCAGGCCAGTTCTCTGGATGCTTTCAAGAAAGATTTAGGTAGAGCTCTTTAAGATAGCGGAGTCAAGGGATATGGGGAGAGGGCAGGAACGGGGTACTGATTGTGGATGATCAGCCATGATCACATTGAATGGCGGTGCTGGCTCGAAGGTCCGAATGGCCTACTCCTGCACCTACTGTCTATTGTCTATAAATGTCTAATACCAGAGAACATGCATTGAAGGTGAGAGGGGTAAGTTTTTTTTCCACTCAGAGTGGTGGATGCCTGGAATGTGCTCCCTGGTGTGGTGGTAGAGGCAAATACATTAGAGGTTTCTCAGGGATGTTTGAACAGGACACAGATGTAAGGAAGGTGAAGGGATATGGACATTGTGTAGGTTCGAGGGATTAATGTTTGGGTGTTTCTGATTAAAGCAAATGGTTTAGCACAACATTGTGGGCCAAACGGCCTGTTCCTGTGCTGTACCGTTCTATGTTCTAGATCACATTGTCACAGGGAGAACCTGCAAATTTCTTATAGGCAGCACAGGAGGGCAGGAATGACTCTGGGCTATTGGAGTTAACTGCACCTCTGCACGACCCGTGATCCCAGTCTGGGCCCCTGCAGGAGAGGGATTCGTGTGCTTGATTGTACTTTGTGTCTCGAGCTGTACCCCTACCCCAGCTCGCTAACACAGGGAGTTGCAGTGGGCCTGTTGAGATGAAGCCGGACACTTTGGCGACGTAAAGGAAGGGACAGGTGGAGGGTGGATTAGAAGGTCCTGCACAGTGAAAGCAAACACCTTACCTGTGACATTGAGAAGCTTGGGGAGGAACTGGTTCCAGAAGACACACGTCTGAACTCGAAGCCGTTGGTTGACTTTGACGGGCTTGGTGTTGAGGTCAATAAACTTCTGCTCACTGGTGGTGAAGGGAGGCCAAACATTCCCCTTTGAATGGAACTCGTTTGGGTTTCTACAGAGGAGAGAGAAAAAGAGCACTTAGGGTGACATGACTGTTGGAAGGACATCGTTTGTAGGGGCTTAAGGGGCAGGGATATATGGAGTTGGGGGGGTTTTCTGTCTTTTCCTTGGTCACAAGGCAAATAATCAGTCCAATTTAGTTGGCTTGGTAGAAGAATTCGAGGGAAGCTCAGAAACAATTTCTTCCCCACTATCCCAATCCTAAAGACAGTAATGGATAGAAGAATCAGAGACACCCACTGCATTTAGAGGGTCCAAGTAAACAGCTAAACATCCTAGAGGTGTGGGCTGCTGGGTGCATTGGGTGCTGCAAGTTACCCCTTGGTGTGGAATAGGGGAGAATTTGGAGAGATGGGTAGAAAGAGTAGGGAATCTTGGGGAGAATGAAATGAATATAGTGTAGGATTACTGCAAATGGGGTTTTCATGGTTGATGTGGACTTAGTGGGTTGAAGGGTCCGTTTGAATTTCTTTATGAACCAAATCAGCACAAACCTCATGAACAGATCGTACTGAACAAGCCTGTGATGGCAAGTGATCTGGCAAAGGATTGGTATTGGTCCCAACAGTCCGAATGCAAGCTTCTCCTCCAATCACAACTTGAGAGACTTCTTCCTTAACTGTGAGTCAATCCCCAATTTTACAGGAGGAATCGGAATCTGCTGCCACAAAACAATAAACTTCCTGAATCAGGTCATGAAATTTATTGTTTTGTGGCAACAGTACAATGCCAATAAGTTACTGTTACAATAAAAAAAGCAAAAGAGGAATTGTGAGATAGTATTCATGGACCATTCAGAAATTTGATGGAGGAGAAGAAGAAACTTTCCTAAAATATTGAGTGTGGGTCTTCAGGCTCCTGCACTTCCACATTGATGATAGCAATGAGAAGAGGGCATGTTCTGGGCTTTCTAGTTCTTCCTAGGAATTTCTAGCTTTTACCATGAGACTAATAAATGGAAGTTGTTGGAGTTTAGATCCCATTTCATTTGGGCAGAACCCACGTCTAATTCAATTTATCCTGTTCACAGAAATTGGAGGCTCGGTTTTAAAGCTGCTAAACTCTGGTCGCATGGTGGTTCTATCACGTGGTGTCATCTTCAGACACGGAGTAATAATGTGAGGTCTCTCCCACCTCCATCACCGCAGGGTGAGAATTCAATTATATTTCTTAAAGAAAATCTAGAAATTGAAAAGCAGGGCCAATGCAATGGGTGATGTTCTCTCTAATCCCACCCAGGAGGTGATAACTGTATCAAACTTCACAGAGTTTAGCAAGCATCCACACTGGCAGCGTGTGAAGCATTGTCAATGGAGTGGCCTCAGATATAAATGACCCATTATTGCAGAGGTAAGAGACAGACTCCTGTCCTCTGCATTTCCCCTTCAAGCAACGTAGCAGAAGCACAGAATGATCATTGCAGAGCCCCAGCCATTTCTCAAACCTATTACAAATCCTTCAGACACATATCCAGACCCCTTCTGAAAGCTATAGTTGAAATCTGCCCTCACTATTCCCTGTGGCATTTCCCTCCAGAGCCCAGTCACTCACTGTCCAAATGAATTCCTCATCGTGTCACTGCCAGGTCTTTTCCCAAATGCCTTGGGTTTCAATTCCCTGCTTCGTAACCCTTCTACCAATGAGAACAGTTTCAAACGACTGTATACGTGCCCTTTATTTTGAATACCGGCATATCTCTACTTCTCTCGACCTGTCCTGTCACTTTGATCTGTCAACCTCTGTTCTTAGAATGAGGAGTTGTGGAGCTGACCACCTCTCCTCATTCTTGTCACCAAACTGCAATGCCCCACATTTCCCAATATCAGATTTTGTTTGCATTCCACCAGTCTGTAGTTGCTCCCTGCACAACCAACTGGCCTCCAGGTTGGAAACCTGTGCCCGAAATATTTCCGTATGACTTAATAAGAAAAGCAGTAATCCTACAGAGCCCTGGGGCATCTCTCCTCTGCAACTGCCTCCAGAAATATTCTTTGTTTCCTGATACTCGGTCAACTTTATATCCTGAGCTCTATGAAACTCTAGTTAGACGACACTTGGAGTACAGCGGTCTCCTCATTACAGGAAGGACGTGGAAGCTTCAGAGGGTGCAGAGGAGATTTACCAGGATTTGCCTGTATTAGATGGCAGTTGAGTGGGTTGGGATTTTCTCTTTGGAATGAATGAGAAGTGAATTGACAGAGTTGTACATGATAAGAGGCATAGATAAACATCCAGCACCATCCCACCCCTTAGACTGGCAATGCCTCATACAACAGGGCATCATTTTAAGGTGATTAGAGGAAAGTGTGGGGTGGATGTCTGAGGTCATTTATTTACTTTTAAAAAAATGCACAGACTGATGTGCACGTGGAACACCCTGTGAAGGTGGTGGTAGAGGCAGATACATTACAGACATTTAAGAAACTCTTAGACAGGCACATGGATGACAGAAAATGGAGGGTTATATCTGGGGAAGGGTTAGATTGATCTTAGCATAGGCCAATAGGTCAGCAAAACATGGTGGGCTGAAGGGACTGTACTGTTCTAAAAATCTTGATGGCAATTGCATGAGCTGTTTGACGGGGTAAGAATGAATATCAAGTAGGAGGCTTTCAACAGTGGGATATCGAGGGTGCAAGGTCAGCGTTCGGTCAGGCTGAGGGGTAAACCTTGTAATTTTAGGGAACCTTGGCTGACAAGGGATATTGAGGCTTGCATCAAGGGCAGGGAAAAGGAAAGATCTTTTGGTTTTAGGAGGTTAGGTCTGATGACAATGAGAAGTCTCTTAAGATGGAAATCAGGAGGGCTAAGAGAGGGATGCATGGATCTGTAAGGTAAGGTCAAGGAAAATCCATTATTAAGGATGAAATAGTGGCATATCTAGATAGCAGTGATAGGATTGGGCAGAGCCAGCATGGATTTACCAACGGCAAATCATGCTTGACTAATCTATTGGAGTTTTTCGAGGATGTAACCAGGAAGTTAGACAAGGGAGATCCAGTGGATGTAGTGTACCTCGATTTTCAGAAGGCATTTGATAAGGTCCCACATAGGAGATTGGTGGGTAAAATCAAAGCTCAGGGCATCGGGGGGAAGGCATTGACATGGATAGAAAACTGGTTGGCAGATAGAAAGCAAAGGGTAGCAGTGAATGGGTGTTTCTCAGAATGGCAGGTGGTGACTAGTGGGGTGCCACAGGGCTCGGTATTGGGACTACAGCCGTTTACGATTTACATCAACGATTTAGATGAAGGCATTGAGAATAACATCAGCAAATTTGCTGATGATACTAAGCTGGGTGGCAGTGTGACATGTGATGAGGATGTTAGGAGAATTCAGGGTGACTTGGATAGGCAGGGTGAGTGGGCAGATACTTGGCAGATGACGTTTAATGTGAATAAGTGTGAGGTTATCCACTTTGGGAGTAAGACCAGGAAGGCAGATTATTATCTGAACGGTGTAGAGTTCGGTAAGGGAGAAATACAAAGAGATCTAGGAGTCCTTGTTCATCAGTCACTGAAGGTGAATGAGCAAGTGCAGCAGGCAGTGAAGAAGGCTAATGGAATGTTGGCTTTTATTACAAAGGGAATTGAGTACAAGAGCAAGGAAATCCTTTTGCATTTGTACAGGGCCCTGGTGAGACCACACCTGGAATATTGTGTACAGTTTTAGTCTCCAGGGTTAAGGAAGGACATCCTGGCTGTAGAGGAAGTGCAGCGTAGATTCACAAGGTTAATTCCTGGGATGTCTGGACTGTCTTACACAGAGAGGTTAGAGAGACTGGGCTTGTAAGAGATTGAGAGGGGATCTGATTGCAACATATAAGATTATTAAGGGATTGGACAAGATAGAGGCAGGAAATATGTTCCAGATGCTGGGAGAGTCCAGTACCAGAGGGCATGGTTTAAGAATAAGGGGTAGGTCATTTAGGACAGAGTTAAGGAAAAACTTCTTCTCCCAGAGAGTTGTGGGGGTGTGGAATGCACTGCCTCAGAAGGCAGTGGAGGCCAATTCTCTGGATGCTTTCAAGAAGGAGCTAGATAGGTATCTTATGGATAGGGGAATCAAGGGATATGGGGACAAGGCAGGAACCGGGTATTGATAGTAATTGATCAGCCATGATCTCAAAATGGCGGTGCAGGCTCAAAGGGCCGAATGGTCTACTTCTGCACCTATTGTCTATTGTCTATAAAATCCCAAGATTTAGCTATAGAATATTTAACAAGGTGGCTGGGGAGATAGGAAGTCCCAGTAGACACTATTGGAGTACAAGGTTAAGTCTCATTGAATCCAGGGAGAGCTAGTTAGGTGGGTTCAAAATTTGGCTCTGAAATGGGAAGCAGGAGGTGGATGAAAGTTGATTCTGCGAATGGATGTCAGTGACAAGTTATCCCTGTCGGGATCCATATTGGGACTCATTACTTTTTATTTATATAAATGATTTGATGCCAATACACAAAGCCAGATGAATGAGTTTGTGGATGAGATTAAATTAGTTACCAATAGTTAAGAAGGTTATCCAAGATTACAGGAGGTTCTTGACCAGTTAGGGAAATTGGCTGAGTGCCAAATGGATTTCAACACACAGAAGTGCAGGGTGATGCATTTTGGAAAAGCAACCTAGAGCAGGACTTATACTCTGAATGATAGGACATTAGGCATGTAATGGAACAGGAGCACAAGTGCAGAGTTAATTGAAAACAGCACCATAGGTAGACAGGGTGCTGAAAAAAAGATTTGGAATGCTGACCCTTCAACCGAATATAGTCCCAATGAAGGGTCTTGACCTGAAATAAGAACTGTTTATTCTCTTCCATAGATGCTGCCTGACCTGCTGAGTTCCTCCAGCATTTCGTGTGCACTGACCTGGATTTCCAGCATCTGCAGAACCTATTGCGTTACCGAATATAGGAGCTGAGACACAAGATACTCTGCAGATGCTTAAAATCCAATGTATACAGAGCTCTAGCAGCCTCTTTAATGTGTTATCTCAGAGTACTGTGGGCAGTTTTGGTCAGAAAAGACCTGGATAAATTGGAAAGAGTGCAGAGAAGATTTACTAGGATGTTTCCAGAACCAGAGGGCTTCAGTTACGGAGATGTCAGCCAGGCTAAGCCTTAACACATAGGTGACCTTACAGAGGTGTTCAAAATTATGAGAGGCTTAGATAAAGTCTTTTGCCCAAGATAGGAAAGTCTAGAGAGCAGAGGGTTGGGATGATGGGGATAAGATTCAAAAGAGATCTGAGGGGCAACTTTTCCACACAGAGGGTGGTAAGAATATGGAACCTGCTGCCAGAGGAAGTGGTTGAGGCAGGTACAGTTGTATCATTTATGAAGTACTTGGACAGGCACAAGGAGGGGTAGGAGGGAGAAGGGATGAATGCAGGAAACTTGGACTAGATAGGTGGGCCCGTCAATGGTAAGGGCTTGTTGCTGCCTAATCAGAAGCATCGGAGTTGGTGCAGTATAACCACGGGAGATTGTCTCAGGCATTTCACTTGTGATCGCAAGACTCTGTTGGCAGGGATAACACAAGTTGCCACAGGCCCGTTACCCTTGTCTGGTGGATAGACAGTCGACGTGGGAGCTGTGCAGCCTCGGTTGTAGCGAGAACTAGGCCTCAAGCCTCGGGCTTGCCTGCTGCTGCAGACCGGGTTAGAGATGCAGAAGTGCTTCAGTGTGGTTGAGCTTGGCTGGAGCCTGGCCTCTCCTGTCAGTGCTGCCCTCCCATGTCCGAGCGGTGGAATGACAGGCTGGATGGTGTGTGCCTGTACACTGCCAGGAGACTGTACCATTGATTGCCCAACATTGTTCCTCAGCTTGGACTAGATATATGTTTGTTTAGGAGTGAATATGCTTCTTTGCTCAATATTTTGAATTACGTTACTCGCTATTTTTGAATGCTTGCTATTTTGAATGTTTTGAACCCTGGCCCCAGGAGGAATGCTGTCTCATTTAGCTGTGTCTATGTATGATTTGATTTGATTGTTGAGCTGAAGGTCCTGTATCCATGCTGAATTGCTCATTGCTCTGTGACACAACCTTCTACATGTCACCTTATCAAATAGTTTTTGGAAGCCGATATATATACAACCGCACCTCTAACTCCTTTGTTAACACTCTTAGATATTTTAATCAAAACCACCCAGGTTAGCCAGGCACAATTTGCCGCTGACAAATACCAGCTGGCTTTCTCTAACTAATCCACACTTGTCCAAGTGAATGCTAATTCTGTCCATGATTACTGTGTCTAAAACTTACACACCCTGAAGTTAAAGGGACTGTCCAGGAGAAAGGATAGAAGGGCAAAAAAAAAACCGTAATAACAGTATTGTGGCGACCCACTTTCTGTGCAGGCAAACCGGCTCACAAATAGCCAGCATGCGGGGAGAGACTTTGGTAATGCACCTCTGACGTCATTTCCGCCCGGGGAGGACTAGGACGCAAAGTTTGAATAAACTAGTCTCGAAACGACTTACCGACTGCGTGTCGTCTCTAGCTCTGTATGTAATACATCGCTACAGTATCACTTTTCCCAGTCTTCAAGCAGCAGCCCAGAACCAATACATTGAAAGATGTTGGGGGAGTCCAGAACCAGAGGCCACAGTTTAAGAATAAGGGGTAGGCCATTTAGAACGGAGTTCAGCAAAAACTCTCTCACCCAGAGAGTTGTGGATATGTGGAATGCTCTGCCTCAGAAGGCAGTGCAGGCCAATTCGCTGGATGCTTTCAAGAAAGAGTTAGATAGAGCTCCTAAAGATAGCGGAGTCAAGGGATATGGGGAGAAGGCAGGAACGGGGTACTGATTGTGGATGATCAGCCATGATCACATTGAATGGCGGTGCTGGCTCAAAAGGCCGAATGGCCTACTCCTGCACCTATTGTCTATAAGATTACAATCAGGGTGTTTGCAATTTCTTTCCCAATTACCTGGAATGCATTCCATCTAAACTAAGAGAATTTATTTAGAGGTACAGCGCAGTAACAGGCCCATCCGGCCCAATGAGTCCAATTACACCCACGTGACCGATTGACCAACTAACCCCTACATCTTTGGACTGTGGGAGGAAACACACGTGGTCACAGGGAGAGCATACAAACTCCTCACAGACAGTGGCGGTAATTGCCTGCACTGTAAAGCGTTGTGCCGACCACTGCACTACCATACCTGGTGGCATAGTGGTTAGCACCACACCAGTTACAGGGGTTTAATTCCTGCTGCTGTCTGTAAGGAGTTTGTATGCTCTCCCTCTGACCCCATGGGTTTCCTCCGGGTGCTCCGGTTTCCTCCCACAGTCCAAAGACGTACCGGTTGGTAGGTTACTTGGTCAATGTAGATGTCACTGTGGTTAGGCTCGGATTAACATGGGGGTTTCTGCGAGGTTCATGGCTCAAAAGGCTGTAAATGAATAAAAGAATTATCTCGCTTGGCTTTCTAGTTCCTGGTCATCATCACATGGTTGTCAGTGGAAATCATTTGCATAAAACACAGGCCCTACATAATACATGAACAGGATTAGAGACCTTCATTGGCTGTGAAATGCTTGCGAATCTGGAGATTTTGGAAGAGCTTAATTTTTGTCTTTAATGCACTTGGTAGCTTTCTTTTAATCTTACCCAGTTTTAGCAAACGTCGACCAATAGTGCATCATCTTCCTACTGAGCATCTCCTCCTCCTGTGTGTAGTTCAACTTCTTCTCCAGCGGCAGCCCAAACACAAACTCAATCTCGTAGCCGTGGATCACCCCCATCCACTCTGGCCACACCATGTTGGAGGCCCGATGGTCGAAGAAGTACACGTAGGTACCACTGCCGAACTCGGAGTACTTGAGGGCAAAGTGCATCAAGGGGCAGATGACATTGTGGTCCCCCACAATGTCATCCATGGCATCTCTGTTCTTTACGCCGTTGTGCTCGTCCATCCAGTCCGTGTACTGGAGGGCCACAGCTTCCAACCCCAAGTCACTGGCGTGAGGTACACTTAGCTTGACTCCCGACATGAAGTCTTTGCGGGAGATGGTGCTCTCGGAGTCCTTGCTGAAACCTGGCGCTCCATACAAAAGGAAATAAGTACCCTCATCCTTATTAACTCCTAATAAGACTTGCGTTCTCTTGAAGTTGCCCGTGTTTATCATGGCGTCTGGGGATTCCGGGAAGAAATCTCCGTCAATGATGGGAACGAAGGGAAATCGGAAGATACCACTGTAGGGAAGGACATTCCATTCTTGGTCAATCAATTCCTTGGGCTTCTTTGCCCGAAGGCAGCGGATTAATGCTCTGTCATTTTTGATGTTGCAGCTAAGGAGCCTTCCCAACTCGACTGCTCTCCTGCGCCCTTCGGTTCGCGAGACGGTGGCCCACGGGCAATTCGGTGAGCCACTCTGAAGGATGGCTCTTTGAAACAGGTCCCTGCTGTCTGGGGACAGTAAATGCATGCCAGCAGAAGCACCGCCCGCACTCTCTCCGAAGATGGTCACCGTTCCCGGGTCGCCACCAAAGAACCGGATGTTCTTCTGCACCCACTGCAGAGCCAGCCTCTGGTCCAGAAGGCCCACGTTCCCAGGCGCCTCCTCGCTTCCGTGCAGGGCGAGGAACCCAAAAGCACCCACCCTGTAGTTCATGGAGACCACCACCACCTTCTCGGTGTAAGCGAGATACTTTCCGTCGTAGACGTCCAATGTTGAGGAGCCGCTGTAGAAACCACCTCCAAAGACCCAGACCATGACAGCTGCATTTTTGGGTCTTGGAGAAGGCACCCAAATATTGAGGTACAAGCAGTCCTCGCTCATCTCCCTATTGGGATTCCACATCTCGGAACCGGGAAATCCAGGGTACTGGTTATCAACATACTGGTGACAGTTCTTGGGATAGAAAGTGGCATCCCAGGTTTCAGTCCAGGGCTTCTTGGCCATGGGTTTCTGGAACCGCAAGTTTCCCACTGGAGCTTCTGCGAAGGGTATTCCCAGAAAGGTGCTGACGTGGCTGGTCATGACGGGTATCCTTGTTCCCTTCACTTTCCCTGACAGAGTGTTGACAAGGAGCTCAGAGTCTGGTTGTGACTGACACATGGAGGAGTGCAGAAGCATGCCCAGCACTGAGGTGACGAGCAAATTCATTGTTCTCACGGCTGTTCCGGCCCTGAAGGGAGAAGCGAGGGCAGAGCAGAATAGAAACAATTCCCGTAGTTCGGAAAGAAACCAAGGAGTTGCCAGGGTTGGAAGTCTGAAATAAAAAAAGCAAAAAATGCTGGAGGTTAGGCAGCATCTGTAGAGAGAGAGAGAAAGAAAAAAGAAGCCAACGTTTTACGCACAAGATCATTTATCAGAGCTTGCAAAGTGAGAGCTGCAGGCGGGTGGGGATAAAGAGGACAGGATGAAGGAAATCTCTCTTAAGGGGTGAAGGCAGGACTTTCAAGTGACTGCAGGAAATGAAACAATGGCTCTTTTACATTGTCTGTGCCCACCATCCAGGGTCCTAGACGCCACAATGGCCCCGCGACACTCGGTACAGGTTTCAGACTAACAGGACTCAATACTGAACTCACGTTTTGCCTTTGCATTGGAATGGGTCAGTTCTGCTGCAAGTCTATCCACCTGTACCGGTAACTCCGCTTTCTTCTCACTCTCGGGCTGCCGTGGCCTTCCAGTGTTCTGCATTTGGATCCGACTCTCAACAACAGCTCCCCTGTGTGTCAGAGCTTTGATATCCCTTCTGTTTCCCCTTGCTCTGACTGCCCTTGTTAATCTATCAACTGGACACACGTGTAATCACACCCTTTCAAATTCAGATTTATTTATCCAGTGTACGCTGAAACATACAGAGAAATGCATCGATTGTGTTAACGGCCAACGCCACCAGGGACGTGCATGGCGCCACAAGTTTCGGCATCAACATATCACAGCTGCAATTTTTGGCAAAACAGAGAACACAACGAGCAAAAACAACAAAACAAGCCCATTCCTCCCTCCCACCAACCCCCACACATGGACCACCCATCAACCTCTATCCAACCTCCCTGTAACATTTTATTTTGCCACTAGCTACAAGACAGCGCTGCACTGCTGTGGATGGTGCAGTGCTAAAGGACTACCATTCTGTTTGTGAGACAGTACACTACTTCATGTTAGACATTAAACTGATGTTCTGCTGCAACCTTTCAATCTTCTTATTCTTAAGATTACATACCGGTCTAATATTTAGTTTTATTTATTTATTTAAGAAAGAGGATATGCTGGAGCTTTTCGAAAACATCAAGTTGAATAAATCACCAGGACCGGACGAAATGTACCGCAGGCTACTGTGGGAGGCGAGGGAGGAGATTGCTGAGCCTCTGGCGATGATCTTTGCATCATCAATGGGGACGGGAGAGGTTCTGGAGGATTGGAGGGTTGCGGATGTTGTTCATTTATTCAAGAAAGGGAGTAGAGATAGCTCAGGAAATTATAGGCCAGTGAGTCTTACCTCAGTGGTTGGTAAGTTGATGGAAAAGATCCTGAGATGCAGGATTTATGAACATTTGGAGAAGCATAATATGATTAGGAGTAGTCAGCATGGCTTTTGTCAAGGGCAGGTTGTGCCTTAAGAGCCTGATTGAATTTTGAGGATGTGACTAAACACATTGATGAAGGTAGAGCAGTCGATGTAGTGTATATGGATTTCAGCATGGCATTTGTTAAGGTACCCCATGCAAGGCTTATTGAGAAAGTAAGGAGGCATGGGATCCAAGGGGACATTGCTTTGTGGATCCAGAACTGGCTTGTCCACAGAAGGCAAAGAGTGGTTGTAGACAGGTCATATTCTGCATGGAGGTCGGTGACCAGTTGTGTGCCTGTTTTGGGACCCCTACTCTGTGATTTTTATAAATGAACTGGATGAGGAATTGGAGTGATGGGTTAGTAAATTTGCTGATCACACAAAGGTTGGGGGTGTTGTGGATAGTGTGGAGGGCTGTCAGAGGGTACAGTGGGACATTGATAGGATGCAAAACTGGGCTCCTCTTCCTCATCCAGGTCATTTATAGGCCCCTTCTGGCTCTCCTAATTTCCTTTTTAAGCTCCTTCCTGTTAGCCTTATAATCTTCTAGATCTCTAACATTACCTAGCTCTCTGAACCGTTGGTAAGCTTTTCTTTTGTTCTTGACTAGATTTATTACAGCCTTTGTACACCACAGTTCCTGTACCCTACCAAAACTTCCCTGTCTCATTGGAACGTACCTATGTAGAACTCCACACAAATATTCCCTGAACATAGAGTCATAGAGAAGTACAGTACAGAAACAGGCCTTTTGGCCCATTTAGTCCATGCAAAAACCATTTAATCTGCCTACTCCCATTGACCTGCACTGAGACCATACCCTTCATACCCCTACTTCCATGTACCTATCCAAACTTCTCTTAATCATTGATATCGAGCTCACATGCACCACTTGAGCTGGCAGCTCTTTTCACACTCTCTCAACCCTCTGAGTGAAGAACTTTCCCCTCATGTTCCCCTTAAACATCTGCCACATTTCTTCCGTACTTTTCCCTGAGAACATCTGTTCCAAATTTAAGCTTCCGATTTCCTGCCTGATAGCCTCATAATTCCCCTTACTCCAATTAAACGCTTTTCTAACTTGTCTGTTCCTATCTCTCTCCAATTCTATTGTAAAGGAGATAGAATTATGATCACTATCTCAAAAATGCTCTCCCACTGACAGATCTGACACCTGACCAGGTTCATTTCCCAATACCACATCAAGTACAGCCTCTCCTCTTGTAGGCTTATCTACATATTGTGTCAAGAAACCTTCCTGAACACACCTAACAAATTCCACCCCATCTAAACCCCTTGCTCTAGGGAGATGCCAATATTTGTCGATATTTGGGAAATTAAAATCTCCCATCACGACAACTCTGTTATTATTACACCTTTCCAGGATCTGTTTCCCTATCTGCTCCTCGATATCCCTGTTATTATTAGGCGGCCTTTAAAAAACACCCAGTAAAGTTATTGACCCCGTCCTGTTCCTAACCTCCACCCTCAGAGACTCCGTAGACAATCCCTCCATGGCATCCACCTTTTCTGCAGCCGTGACACTATCTCTGATCTACAGTGCCACATCTCCACCTCTTTTGCCTCCCTCCCTGTCCTTTCTGAAACATCTAAAACCTGGCACTTGAAGTAGCCATTCCTATCCTTGAGCCATCCAAGTCTCTGTAATAGCCACAACATCATAGCTCCAAATACTGATCCACACTCTAAGCTCCTCCGCTTTATTCATAATACTCCTTGTATTAAAATAGATGCATCTCAAACCATCGGTCTGAGTATGTCCCTTCTCTATCACCTGCCTATCATCCCTCGCGCACTGTCTCCAAGCCTTCTCAATTTGTGAGCCAACCTCCTTTTCCTCTGTCACTTCAATTCGGTTCCCACCCCCCAGCAATTCTAGTTTAAACTCTCCCCAATAGCCTTTGCAAACCTCTCTACCAGGATATTGGTCCCCATCAGATTCAAGTGCAACCCGTCCTTTTTGTACAGGTCACACCTGCCCCAGAAGAGGTCCCAATTATCCAGAAATCTGAATCCCTGTCCCCACTCCAATCCCTCAGCCACGCATTTATCCTCCACCTCATCCTATTCCTATACTCAGTGTCACGTGGCACAGGCAATAATCCCAAGATTACTACCTTTGTAGTCCTGCTTCTCAACTTCCTTCCTTCCTCCCTGTAGTCTGTTTTCAGGACCTCCTTCCATTTCCTGACTATGTCATTGGTACCAATATGTACCACGACCTCCGGCTGTTCTCCCTCCTGCTGCAGAATATCGTGGATGTGATCTGAAACATCCCGGACCCTGGCACCTGGGAGGCAAACTACTATCCGAGTTTCTTTCCTGCGTCCACAGAATTGCCTGTCTGACCCCCTAAATATAGAGTCCCCTATCACTGCTGCCTTCCTCTTCCTTTCCCTACCCTTCTGAGCCACAGGGCCAGACTCTGTAAGTGAGTCACTACCATCACCAATTCCAAAAGGTCAAACATTCAAAAGTTCATTCTATTTTCAAACTATGTATGCATAATAACTGCTGAGATTAGTCTTCTCCAGATAGTCACGAAGCAAAAAGAAAACAATGGACATAATTGAAAGACATCAACACCCCCCCCCCCCCCCAGCACAAAACAAAACAAGACAAAAACTTGCAAATTCCAAACTCCCATCCGCTCCCTCGCACAAAAGCTAACAGACTGGCCACACGGAAAATGCCGGCTAGATTTCCCAAGCCAGCGTTGCTCTGTAGCAACAGACCCTTCTCCAAGGATAATCAACTCGTCGTGGCGGAGAGGCTTGTGAATTCCTGAGAGCCAGAGATCAATGCTGGCCTGAGCCTAGCTCCTGGTAGGGTCACCCATAACAGTAAGGTCAAATGCGAGGCTCCAGACAAAATGGGGTCCAACCAAGATCTCAGTGTTGGGGATGGAGGAAGATGATGGTGGCACATCACAACAGCAGTGAAGGCGGAGGAAGGCTGTGACAGTGAAGGGTCCCCAGTCATCTTGCATTCCATATCACTGGACCCTGACCCCGATCCGTCAAGATCCTTGTGGTGGCTACCCATGTGTCAACCTTACCACGTTAAACAAATTCACACACAGATGTTCTCCAAGAAGGGAATAACTCCTCAGGAGAGTATCACACTCATCTTGAGTGATTGCACTACAATTACTGCCAAGAGCAGCCAGGACAAGGCAAATATAATTGCTCTACTTCACCGAATCTTCAGAAAACTTGTGAATCATCTGAAGATACAGATTAATACAAGTCTTGAAGAATCAGCTCTTGGTTTTTCCACAGGGCAACCATTTCATTGACATGGTGATAGAGTCATTCTGAGGAGGAGAAAGCTATCGCTGAGGGAATGACAGTGCTCCGCATTCAAACTGCTAATTAAAGTCCATTCTAATCTGTCCCAGAAGTGGGGACAGTACTAGCATTAGCCAACTCTCTTGGCTGGATTGAGAAAACACTCCACCCATGCCAAAAATACTTGGGAGTTTGACAGTTAGTTGAGAGGAAATGAAAGTGGATAGTGCCAGAGATTCAAATCCACTCCCACTGCAGAGAATCCCAATATAATTGATCCTTCTCATTCACCTGTACCTAAAGCATCCAAATCTTTTCATTCATCACACTATGAAGCATGCTCGTCACCCTTTTTGAGAAGTTGCAAGAGCTGGCAAGGTGGCAGTTCATGCCCCATCCCCATTTTTCCGACAAGAAGTGGGGAGTCTGCTTTTTGAATTGCCGCAGTCCCTTCTAGTGAAAGTTTTAGGTTTAGGGTGAAAGGTGAAATATTTAAGGGGAACCTAAAGGGGGAACTTCTTTGCTCAGAGGGTGGTGAGAATGAGGAACGAGCTGCCAGAGGAAGTGGTGGATGTGGGTTTGAATGCAATATTTAAGAGAAGTATAGGTAAGTAGATGGATGGTCCAGCCGTGGGGCAATGGATGGTTTGGCATGAAATGCTAAACAAACGTTTGTAGCGATGTGCTACACACAGCGTTGAAATAACGACACGCAGTCGGTAAGTCGTTTCAAGACTAGTTTATTCAAACTTCGCGGTGCTGGCATTTAATCCCCAGCGCTCGCCCTCTCCAGGCGGAAATGATGTCAGGGGTGCATTACCAAAGTCTCCCCCCGTGCGCTGGCTATCTGTGAGCCGGTTCGCCTGCGCAGAAAGTGGGTCGCCACATAATCCTCCCCCCCCCAGAACCGGCGATACACCCCCCAATGTCCACAGTCTGGATCAGCCTCTGTTTGGGAGGTCTGCCTCTGCGCCGCGGTGCCTGAACCTCGACCGGCTGCGCCAAGTCCACATGGGCTGGTTTGAGTCGGTCCACCGTGAAAACCTCCTCTCTCCCCCCAATGTCCAGAATGTACGTGGACCCATTGTTGTTGATCACCTTGAACGGCCCCTCGTACGGCTGCTGTAGCGGTGCCCGGTGTCCGCCCCTTCATACAAACACAAACTTACAGTTCTGCAGGTCTTTGGGTACATGGGTCGGGGTCAGTCCGTGCTGTGAAGTCGGTACGGGGGCCAGGTTGCTGAGTCTCTCGCATAGTCTGTCCAGGACTGCTGCGGGTTCTTCCTCTTGCCCCCTTGGGGCTGGTATGAACTCACCTGGGATGACCAGGGGTGCGCCGTACACCAACTCGGCCGACGAGGCGTGCAGATCTTCTTTGAGCGCTGTACGAATTCCAAGCAGGACCCAGGGAAGCTCGTCCACCCAGTTAGGTCCTCTCAGGCGGGCCATGGGAGCCGACTTCAAGTGACGGTGGAAGCGTTCCACTAGTCCGTTCGACTGTGGGCGGTAGGCAGTTGTGTGGTGTACCCGCGTACCCAACAGACTGGCCACAGCTGACCACAGGCTGGAGGTGAACTGGGCGCCTCTGTCGGAGGTAATGTGGGCCGGTACCCCGAAGCGTGCTACCCAGGTTGCAATCAGGGCTCGGGCGCAGGAACTGGCAGATGTGTCGGTGAGCGGGACCGCCTCTGGCCACCTCGTGAACCAGTCTACCACCGTTAGGAGGTACTGCGCTCCTCGGGAGACTGGTAGGGGGCCCATGATATCCACATGAATATGGTCGAACCTCCGGTGGGTGGGTTTGAACTGCTGCGGTGGGGCTTTAGTGTGCCGCTGCACCTTGGCTGTTTGGCACTGCGTGTACATTCTGGCCCATTCACTGACCTGCTTGCAAAGTCCGTGCCACGCGAACTTGCTGGAGACCAGCCGGACGGTTGTCCTGATAGATGGGTGCACCAAACCGTGTATGGAGTTGAAAACTCGCCGCCTCCAGGCTGCCGGGACGATGGGGCGAGGTTGGCCAGTAGCCACGTCGCACAGGAGGGTCCTCTCACCTGGGCCTACGAGAAAGTCTTGCAGCTGCAAACCCAAGATTGCAGTCCTGTAGCTGGTCATCTCGTCGTCTGCCTGCTGCACCTCTGCCAGTGCTGCGTAGTCCACCCCCAGGGACAGGGCCCGGATAGCTGGTCTGGAGAGTGCGTCCGCCACGACGTTGTCCTTTCCCGAGACATGCTGGATGTCCGTCGTGTACTCGGAGATGTAGGACAGATGTCGCTGCTGGTGAGCCGACCAGGGATCGGACACCTTCGTGAACGCGAAGGTCAACTGTTTGTGGTCTGTGAACGTGGTGAATGGCCTGCCTTCTAAGAAGTACCTGAAATGCCAGATTGCCAGATACAGTGCCAACAGCTCCTGGTCGAAAGCACTGTACCGAGTTCGGGTGGTCATAGGTGCTTGCTGAAGAATGCCAGGGGTTGCCAGCGCCCCTCGATGAGCTGCTCCAGCACCCCACCGACTGCTGTGTCGGACGCGTCCACCATGAGGGCGGTCGGAACGTCCGTTCTGGGGTGCACCAGCATCGCGACATCTGCCAAGGCTTCCTTGGCTTTAACGAAAGCGGCCGCGGCCTCCTGGTCCCAAGTAATGCCCTTCCCTTTACCCGACATCAGGGTGTACAAAGGGCGCATGATACGGGCTGCTGAGGGGAGGAAACGGTGGTAGAAGTTCACCATACCAACGAACTCCTGCAGGCCTTTCATTCCTGAAGCATTCAAAGAGCTGCTCATTGAGACCTTTGGCCTCTCACGGCGTGAGCGGGATGCCCGCCTGCTTCACCTGGACGGTTTGGGAGACAGACTGCCGTCAGCATTGATGAACGAGATGCTGGCCCTGGCTGACGGACACAAGCCCTGCCTCATGTTCGAGCAAGCGTTCCTAGAGCAACTGCCCAAGAACATACATCTGCTGCTGGCCGACGCAGATTTCAGCGACCCCCGGAAGGTGGCGGCCCGGGCAGATGTTACCAGGCCACGTGCCCAACAGTGGACCAGACCAGGCCCGGCAGGGGGGCGCACACAACACAGAGGCAGGAGTGAGGAGGCCAGTGAACAGTGGTGTTTCTACCACCAGCGGTGGGGCACAGAAACCCGCCGTTGTCACCTGCCCTGCAAGGGCCAGGGCCAGCTGTCGCTAATGACTATGATGGCTGGCCACCAGGACAGCCTCTTGTATGTCTGGGACAAACAGTCGGGACGCCGCTTCTTGGTCGACACCGGAGTGGAAATCAGCGTCTTGCCCCCGACGGGGTACGACACCCGCAACAGGAAGCCAGGACCCACCCTGAGGGCCGCAAACGGCAGCACGATACGGACCTACGGCACCCGCACCGTGCAGCTGCAGTTCGGCGTCAGCCGGTTCACGTGGGACTTCACACTGGCCGCGGTCGCCCAACCACTCCTGGGGGCGGACTTCTTGCGAGCTCACAGCCTGCTGGTCGACTTGCAAGGGAAAAGACTGGTACATGCCGAGACTTTCCAGACGTTCTCCCTGGGTGAAGCCAAGTTGCCGACCCCACATCTGGTACCTTCACGCTGTCGGACAACGAATTCACCAGAATCCTGGTGGACTTTCCATAGATTCTGGCACCGCAGTTCACGGCAGCCATGCCCAGACACGGGGTTCAGCACCACATCCCGACCCAGGGACCACCCCTCCACGCCCGCGCACGAAGGCTCCCCCCGGACAAGCTCCGCCTGGCGAAGGAGGAGTTGAAGATGATGGAGGAATTGGGGATCGTATGGAGGTCCGACAGCCCATGGGCCTCCACCCTGCACATGGTGCCCAAAGCAGCCGGGGGTTGGAGACCATGCGGCGACTACCGCAGACTGAACGAGGCTACAACTCCAGACCGCTACCCCGTGCCGCACATACAGGATTTTGCAGCAAACCTGCACGGGGCAAGAATATTTTCCAAAGTAGACCTCATCCGGGGATACCATCAAATCCCGGTGCACCCTGAAGACATCCCCAAAACTGCTCTCATCACCACGTTAGGCCTGTTCGAGTTCCTCTGAATGCCGTTCGGCCTGAAGAATGCCGCACAGACGTTCCAGCAGCTAATGGATGCGGTGGGACGTGACCTGGGCTTTGCATTCATCTATTTGGACGACATCCTTATAGCCAGCAGTAGTCGTCAGGAGCATCTGTCCCACCTCCGCCAGCTCTACTCCCACCTGAGTGATTTCGGCCTCACGATCAACCAGGCCAAATGCCAGTTCGGTCTCGATACCATCGACTTCCTGGGCCACAGGATTACCAAAGACGGGGCAACACCTCTGCCCGCCAAGGTAGACGCGATCCACCACTTTGCCCGGCCCAACACGGTCAAAGGCCTACAGGAGTTCGTTGGTATGGTGAACTTCTACCACCGTTTCCTCCCCTCAGCAGCCTGTATCATGCGCCCTTTGTACACACTGATGTCAGGTAAAGGCAAGAACATTACTTGGAACGAGGAGGCCGCGGCCGCTTTCGTTAAAGCCAAGGAAGCCTTGGCAGATGCCGCGATGCTGGTGCACCCCAGAACGGACGTTCCGACCGCCCACACGGTGGACGCATCCGACACATCAGTCGGTGGGGTGCTGGAGCAGCTCATCGAGGGGCGCTGGCAACCCCTGGCGTTCTTCAGCAAGCACCTACGACCACCCGAACTCAAGTACAGTGCTTTCGACCGGGAGCTGTTGGCACTGTATCTGGCAATCCGGCATTTCAGGTACTTCTTAGAAGACAGGCCGTTCACCGCATTCACGGACCACAAACCGTTGACCTTCGCATTCACGAAGGGGTCCGATCCCTGGTCGGCTCGCCAGCAGCGACATCTGTCCTACATCTCCGAGTACACGACGGACATCCGGCATGTCTCGGGAAAGGACAATGTCGTGGCGGACGCACTCTGCAGACCAGCTGTCCAGGCCCTGTCCCTGGGGGTGGACTATGCAGCACCGGCAGAGGCGCAGCAGGCAGACGACGAGATGCCCAGCTACAGGACCGCAGTCTCGGGTTTGCAGCTGCAGGACTTTCTCGTAGGCCCAGGTGAGAGGACCCTCCTGTGCGACGTGGCTACCGGCCAACCTCGCCCCATCGTCCCGGCAGCCTGGAGGTGGCGAGTTTTTGACTCCATACACGGTTTGGCGCACCCATCTATCAGGACAACTGTCCAGCTGGTCTCCAGCAAGTTCGCGTGGCACGGACTTCACAAGCAGGTCAGTGAATGGGTCAGAACGTGTGCGCAGTGCCAAACAGCCAAGGTGCAGTGGCACACTAAAGCCCCGCCGCAGCAGTTCGAACCCACTCACCGGAGGTTCAACCACATTCATGTGGATATCGTGGGCCCCCTACCAGTGTCCTGAGGGGTGCGGTACCTCCTGTGGTAGACCGGTTCACGAGGTGGCCAGAGGCGGTCCCGCTCACCGACACATCTGCCGATTCCTGCGCCCGAGCACTGATTGCAACCTGGGTAGCACGCTTCGGGGTACCGGCCCACATTACCTCCGACAGAGGTGCCCAGTTCACCTCCAGCCTGTGGTCGGCTGTGGCCAGCCTGTTGGGAACGCAGCTACACCACACTACTGCCTACCGTCCACAGTCGAATGGACTGGTGGAATGCTTCCACCGTCACTTGAAGTTGGCTCTCATGGCCCGCCTGAGAGGACCTAACTGGGTGGACGAGCTTCCCTGGGTCCTGCTTGGAATTCACACGGCACCCAAAGAGGATCTGCTCGCCTCATCGGCCGAGTTGGTGTACGACGCACCCCTGGCCGTCCCAGGAGAGTTCATACCAGCCCCAAGGGGGCAAGAGGAAGAACCCGCAGCAGTCCTGGACAGACTACGTGAAAGGCTTGGCAACCTGGCCCCCGTACCGACTTTACAGCACGGACGGACCCCGACCCATGTACCCAAAGAGCTGCAGAACTGTAAGTTTGTGTTTGTACGAAGGGGCGGGCATCGGCCACCACTATAGCGGCCGTACGAGGGGCCGTTCAAGGTGATCAACAACAACGGGTCCACATACGTTCTGGACATTGGGGGGAAAGAGGAGGTTTTCACGGTGGACCGACTCAAACCAGCCCACGTGGACTTGGCGCAGAGGCAGACCTCCCAAACAGAGGCTGATCCAGACTGTGGACATTGGGGGGTGTATCGCCGGTTCTGGGGGGGGGGGGGGGGGTGTGTTATGTGGCGACCCACATTCTGCGCAGGCGAACCGGCTCACAAATAGCCAGCGCGCGGGGAGAGACCTTGGTAATGCACCTCTGTCGTCATTTCCACCCGGAGAGGGCGGGCACTAGGGATTAAATGCCAGCGCCGTGAAATTTGAATAAATTAGTCTCCAAACAACTTACCGACTGTGTGTCGTTATTTCAGCGCTGTGTGTAGCACATCGCTACACCATAGTCATTCCAGTGACCTTCCCTGAACAGCCTCCAATTCAGGCATATTATTTCTTAATGAATTGTACAGAGCCAGAGAGGGGACTCCTTCTCACTGAGCATTCACAGAGTTAACAAAGATTTGTTTGTTATGTGCCATGTCTTACGAGGTAAGCAATCACGGTCTTTCCTTGACATGATTGTTCTTAGCAAATTGTCCTACAGAAGTGGTTTGCCATTGCCTTCCTCTGGGCAGTGTCTTTACAAGACAAGTGACCCCAGCCATTATCAATACTCTTCAGAGATTGTCTGCCTGGTGTTGGTGGTCACAGAACCAGGACTTGTGATCTGCACCGGCTGCTCGTACGACCATCCACCACCTGCTCCCATGGCTTCACGTGACCCTAATCCTGATTTGGGGGAGAGGTGGGTCTAAGCAGGTGCTACATCTTGTCCAAGGGGGGACCTGCAGGCTAGCGGAGGGAAGGAGCGCCTTACACTTCCTTTGGTAAAGATGTACCATGATGATGGGAAGGGGAGAAATTTCTATAGCAATTTATCATCATCAGAAAGCCCCAGTTAGACAGCTGAAATACTTTTAAAAAGTGATGTTGTAATGTTGGAAATATAGCAGCCAGTCTGTGCACAGCAAAAGCTCTCAACAAGTAACATAAATTCCTGAATATTTAGACAGTGTGTCTTAAGGGAAAAGGTTGAGCAAGCTGGGGCTTTTCTCTTTGGAGCGAAGGAGGAGGAGGGGTGTACAAGATGATATTGTTCATGTTGGCCTTCTCCAATGTGCTGCTGTTACTCTGTCTGCCCTTCCAGCTGATCCTCCAAATATTTCATAAGGATCTTTGATGGTGTTATTCCAGGGATTTCAGGTGGTCCGTGACTCAACTCCATACAGTAATGTAGGCTCTATAGACCAAGAATTTTCTTTGGACCCGTACGTTGCGGTCTTCAAAGATTATTTTCCTTAATCTTGCATAGGCTTCACTAGTTCCACTTAGTATTGGAAGAGGCCAACAGGAACAGCATCTCCACCACGATAAAGCATCATTAACTCCGAAACCCAGATGTCTAACTCACATCTCCCCAACCTTTACTCCCAGTTGAGCCAAGGTCAGCAAGTCTGTGGTAGGCAAATGAAATGTTTCAAAGATCACATCAAAATCAGCCTGAAGAAATTGAACATGACATCTAAAAACTGGACTCAATAGTACACTTGGAGAAATCTGTCCCAGCAGGAGCTGCGCTACGTGAGAGCAACCTCTGCTGTGCCGCAGAGAACAAGCGGCAGCTGCTAAAGCAGAGTCTGAACAACCAGAAGACCCAACACTAACCACAGCCACCACTTCATCGTGCCCACACTGCACCAGAATATGTGGATCCCGGATTGGCCTCTGCAGCCACCAATAGAAAACCCTTAGGAGGACATCATACTGGACTAGGACTGGAGTGATTGCACTACAAGATGTTGAGAGGCATAGGTCGGTTGGACAGCTGGCACCCTACTGACAGGGTAGAAATGATTAGTATAAAAGGCCATTATTCTGAAGGACAGGGTCTGAGGTAAGTTTTTACAGAGAGTAGCAGGTGTGTGGTCTGAGGTAAGTTTTTACAGAGAGTAGCAGGTGTGTAGAACGTGCTGCCAGAGGTGGGGGAAAAGCAGATACATTAGGAACATTTAAGAGACTTTAATAGAACATAGAAATCTACAGCACATTAGCTCCCAATATTGTGCCAACCATGCTACCTACTCTAGAAGCTGTCTAGAATTTTCCTACTACATAGCCCTCTATTTTGCTAAGCTCCATGTACATATCTAAGAGTCCCTTAAAAGACCCTATTGTATCCACCTCTACTATCATCGCTGGCAGTGCATTCCACCCACCCACTACTCTGTGTGTGGAAAACTTACCCTGACATCCCCTCAGTACCCATTTCCAAGCAGCTTAGAACTATGCCCCCTCATGTTAGCCATTTCAGCCCTGGAAAAAGCCTCTGGCTATCCACACAATCAATGCCTCTCATCATCTTATACACCTCTATCAGGTCACCTCTCATCCTCTGTCACTCCAAGGAGAAAAGGCTGAGTTCACTCAACCTATTCTCACAAGTCATGCTCCCCAATCCAGGTAACATCTTGTAATTCTCCTCTGCACTCTCTCTATAGTATCCACATCCTTCCTGTAGTGAGGTGTCCAGAACTGAACACAGTACTCCAAGGGGGGCCTGACCAAGGTCTTGTATAGCTATAACAATACTGCTCGGTTCTTGTGCTCAATCCCATGGTTGATGAATGTCAACACACTGTACACAATAGGCACATGGACTGTACAAAAATGAAGGGTTATAATGGCATGGGAGCATTAGATTGATTTTACAGCAAGTTAAAAGATTGGCACAATAAAATGGGCTAAAGGGCCTTTAGTGCGCTATACTGTTCTATGTTCTAGTCCATCGATTTCTGATGTTGACCCTTATGATGCCAGGAAATTTTTAAAAATGAAAATCCACTTGACATTGTGAAAAAAAGGGCCACGATTTAATGTATCCAAAGAACATTTATCAAGAGGTCATGGGTTAAGGGTGAAAGGTGAAAAGTTTAAGGGGAACATGAGGAAATATCTTCACTCAGAGGGTGGTGAGAGTGTGTGATGAGCCGCCAGCAGAGGTGGTGCATGTAAGCCTGCTATCAATGTTTAAGAGAAGTTTGGATAGGGTCATGGATGGTAGAGAATGGAGGGCTATGGTACCGGTGCAGGTCAATGGAAGTAGGCAGATTAAATGGTTTGGCATGGACTAGATGGGCCAAAGGGCTTGTTTCTGTGCTGTACTTCTCTACGATATTTCCTCCAGTAGTGTAGTATTCCCCAGTACTGGAGAGCCAGTTTGGGTAGTTGCTGGAGTCTCCTGAACTGGACAAGAAGGGCATCTTATTCAGCTACTACTGATACCATCCAGACAGAGGACAGGTAAGAGTCTTTATGTTGTTCAGTGTATAGGTCAGAACAGCTTCTGCTCTATGTTGTGGTACTGCAAGGGTGATAATTGGACAAACTGTAAACAATCTCCTTGTCAAACCATGTCGCAGTTTCTCTGGATTCTTATCCCAGAGGAAAGAATGAGTTAGTTTTGGCCAGTCCTATGGACAAGTTGATAGGGTGGTTAATAAGGTGTATGGTGTGCTGCCCTTCATTAGTCAGGGGTTGAATTCAAGAGTTGTGAGGCAATGTTGCAGCTCTGTAAAACCACACTTGGGAGTACTGTGTTCAGCCTGGTCATTACATTACAGGAAGGATGTAGAAGCTTTAGAGAGAGTGCAAAGATTTACCAGGATGCTGCCTAAATTACAGAGAGAATGTCTTATCAGAGTAAGTTGAGAAAGCTGGGGCTTTTCTCTGGAGAGGAGGATGAATGGTGACTTGATAAGAGATGTACAAGTTAATAGGAGGCTTAGATTGATAAAGTCTTGATGAAGGGTCTCGGCCTGAAATGTCAACTGTTTACTCTTTTCCAATGATGCTGCCTGGCTTGCTGAGTCCCTCCAGCATTTTGTGTCTGTTCCTTTGGGTTTCCAGGATCTTCAGATTTTCTCGTGTTTGAGAGGCATAGATTGAGTGGATAACAGAGACTTTTTTGTCAGGATGAAAATGGCTAATATGAGGGGGCATTGTTTTAAGGCAATTGGAAGTAAGTTTCTATTTAAAAGTGGTAGATACATGCCACTGCCAGGATGGTGATAAAGGCAGGTATATTAAAGACATCTAAGGCACATAGATAGGCACATGGATGCTGGAAAAAAAATTGAGGGCCATGTGAGGAGGGCGGGCTAGATTGATCTTAGAGTAGGTTAAAAGGTCAGTACAACATGGTGGGCCAAAGGGCCTGTACTAATCTATGTTCTGTGTTTTTGCCATCAAGTCCCTATAGAGTGGGTGCTGGGGAGAGGGCAGGAGCCAGACAGCAGAGGGGCTGCTAATCATTGAGGTGAGTGTTATCTCAAGGTTTCCCTCAGAATCTTACAGACAACTCACTAAAACAAACAGGTAAACTGGGAGCCCCCACCATCTTGTGTCCTCTGATTGGTTGCATCACATGATCCTCCCCTCCCTGCCTGTGGTTGGCTGCTGGGTCCCTCCTCACAAGTCCTGCTGACTGTACAGTGAGCAACCATTTTGTTTGCTAACTGAATGATCTGTAAACTTTGGCCAGACATTCTTTATTCCCCAACTAATCCTCTAGTTACTGAGTTATTGAGGGTCTTCGAACCACACTGCCTAGCATCCCGATTTAACCTTAGCCTAATCACAGGACAGTTTACAAGGACCAATTAACCTACCAATTGATACATCTTCGGACTGTGGGAGGAAACCCACGCGGTTAAGTTCCTCACAGACAGTGGCGGGGTTATTGGTGGGTTATTTGCCCGCTGCAAGTTCTGCCAGGGAGTCAGAAAACTGACTGCAGTTTGGTGCGGGGGGGGGGGGGGGTGGTGTGTGTGTGTAGGTGTAGGCCTCCGTTAGTCTTGATAGACCATGGATTGGTGCCTTGGAAAGTTTCCAGGGCGCAAGGCTGGGCAAAGTTTTTTTTTTTAAAAAAAATGGAAGACTGGCAGTTGCCCAAGCTGCAAGTCTCCCCTCTCCACGCCACCGATGGCATTAGGACCCATACAGCTTGGCACCGGTGTCGTCGCAGAGCAATGTGTGGTTAAGTGCCTTGCTCAAGGACACACACGCAGCCTCAGCCAAGGCTCAAACTAGCGACCTTCAGATAACTAGATGGACGCTTTAACCACTTGGCCACGCGCCAACACTGGGGTTGGGTAGAGAACGGGTTACTGGGAAACATGGGGGAAATAGAAACATAGAAACATAGAAAATAGGTGCAGGAATAGGCCATTCGGCCCTTTGAGCCTGCACCACCATTCAGTATGATCATGGCTGATCCTCCAACTCAGAACCCTGTACCTGCTTTCTCTCCATACCCGCTGATCCCTTTAGCCACAAGGGCCATATCTAACTTCCTCTTAAATATAGCCAATGAACCGGCCTCAACTGTTTCCTCTGGCAGAGAATTCCACAGATTCACCACTCTCTGTGTGAAGAAGTTTTTCCTCATCTCGGTCCTAAAAGGCTTCCACTTTATCCTTAAACTGTGACCCCTCGTTCTGGACTTCCCCAACATCGGAAACAATCTTCCTGCATCTAGCCTGCCCAATCCCTTTAGAATTTTATACGTTTCAATAAGATCCCCCCTCAATCTTCTAAATTCCAGTGAGTATAAGTCTAGTTGATCCAGTCTTTCTTCATATGAAAGTCCTGCCATCCCAGGAATCAACCTGGTGAACCTTCTCTGTACTCCCTCTATGGCAAGAATGTCTTTCATCAGATTAGGGGACCAAAATTGCACACAATATTCTAGGTGCGGTCTCACCAAGGCCTTGTACAACTGCAGTAGAACCTCCCTACTCCTGTACTCAAATCCTTTTGCTATGAATGCCAACATACCATTTGCCTTTTTCACTGCCTGCTGTACCTGCATGCCCACCTTCAATGACTGGTGTACAATGACACCCAGGTCTCGTTGCATCTCCCCTTTTCCTAATCGGCCATCGTTCAGATAATAATCTGTTTTCCTGTTCTTGCAACCAAAGTGGATAACCTCACATTTATCCACATTAAATTGCATCTGCCATGAATTTGCCCACTCACCTAACCTATCCAAGTCACCCTGCATCCTCTTAGCATCCTCCTCACAGCTAACACCGCCGCCCAGCTTCGTGTCATCTGCAAACTTGGAGATGCTGCATTTAATTCCCTCGTCTAAATCATTAATATATATTGTAAACAATTGGGGTCCCAGCACTGAGCCTTGCAGTACCCCACTAGTCACTGCCTGCCATTCTGAAAAGGTCCCGTTTACTCCCACTCTTTGCTTCCTGTCTGCCAACCAATTCTCTATCCATATCAATACCATACCCCCAATACCGTGTGCTTTAAGTTTGCACACTAATCTCCTGTGTGGGACCTTGTCAAAAGCCTTTTGAAAATCTAAATATACCACATCCACTGGCTCTCCCCTATCCACTCTACTAGTTACATCTTCAAAAAAATTCTATAAGATTCGTCAGACATGATTTTCCTTTCACAAATCCATGCTGACTTTGTCCGATGATTTCACCTCTTTCCAAATGTGCTGTTATCACATCTTTGATAACCGACTCTAGCATTTTTCCCACCACCGATGTCAGACTAACCGGTCTATAATTCCCCGGTTTCTCTCTCCCTCCTTTTTTAAAAAGTGGGGTTACATTAGTCACCCTCCAATCCTCAGGAACTAATCCAGAATCTAAGGAGTTTTGAAAAATTATCACTAATGCATCCACTATTTCTTGGGCTACTTCCTTAAGCACTCTGGGATGCAGACCATCTGGCCCTGGGGATTTATCTGCCTTTAATCCCTTCAATTTACGTAACACCACTTCCCTACTAACATGTATTTCCCTCAGTTCCTCCATCTCACTAGACCCTCGGTCCCTTACTTTTAAGATTATTAATGTCCTCCTTAGTGAAGACAGAACCAAAGTAGTTATTCAATTGGTCTGCCATGTCTTTGTTCCCTATGATCAATTCACCTGTTTCTGACTGTAAAGGACCTACATTTGTCTTGACCAATCTTTTTCTTTTGACATATCTATAAAAGCTTTTACAGTCAGTTTTTATGTTCCCTGCCAGCTTTCTCTCATAATCTTTTTTCCCTTTCCTAATTAAGCCCTTTGTCCTCCTCTGCTGGACTCTGAATTTCTCCCAGTCCTCAGGTGTGCTGCTTTTTTTTTTGCTAATTTATATGTTTCTTCTTTGGACTTGATACTATCCCTAATTTCCCTTGTCAGCCACGGGTGCACTACCTTCCCTGGTTTATTCTTTTGCCAAACTGGGATGAACAATTGTTGTAGTTCATCCATACGATCTTTAAATGCTTGCTATTGCATATGCACCGTCAACCCTTTAAGTATCATTTGCCAGTCTATCTTAACTAATTCTCGTCTCATACCTTCAAAGTTACCCTTCTTTAAGTTCAGAACCTTTGTTTCTGAATTAACTATGTCACTCTCCATCTTAATGAAGAATTCCACCATATTATGGTCATTCTTACCCAAGGGGCCTCGCACAACAAGATTGCTAACTAACCCTTCCTCATTGCTCAATACCCAATCTAGAATGGCCTGCTCTCTAGTTGGTTCCTCGACATGTTGGTTCAGAAAACCATCCTGCATACATTCCAAGAAATCCTCTTCCTCAGCACCCTTACCAATTTGGTTCACCCAATCTATATGTAGATTGAAGTCACCCATTATAACTACTGTTCCTTTATTGCACACATTTCTAATTTCCTGTTTAATGCCATCCCCAACCTCACTACTACTGTTAGGTGGCCTGTACACAACTCCCACCAGCATTTTCTGCCCCTTAGTGTTATGCAGCTCTACCCATATCGATTCCACATCCTCCAGGCTAATGTCCTTCCTTTCTATTGCGTTAATATAAAATATAAAATATAATACTGACAAGTGTGAGGTCTTGCACTTTGGCAGGAAAAATAATAGAGCAAGTTATTATCTAAATGGAGAGAAACTGGAAAGTGCTTCTGTGCAAAGGGATCTGGGGGTCCTGGTGCAGGAAACACAAAAAGTTAGTATGCAAGTGCAGCAGGTGGTCAAGAAGGCCAATGGAATGCTGGCTTTTATTGCTAGGGGGATGGAGTATAAGAACAGGGAGGTCTTACTGCAGTTGTACCGGGTATTGGTGAGACCACACCTGGAGTACTGCGTGCAGTTCTGGTGTCCATATTTAAGAAAGGACATACTGGCTCTCGAGGCAGTGCAGAGAAGGTTCACTAGGTTAATTCTGGGGATGGGTGGGTTGATATATGATGAGAGGTTGAGTAGATTGGGACTCTACTCATTGGAGTTCCGAAGAATGAGAGGCGATCTTATTGAAACATATAAGATTGTGAAGGGGCTTGATTGGGTGGATGCGGGGAGAATGTTCCCAATGATGGGTGAAACTAGGACTAGGGGGCATAATCTTAAAATAAGGGGATGCCATTCCAGGACTGAGATGCGGAGAAATTTCTTCACTCAGAGGGTAGTGGGGCTGTGGAATTTACTGCCCCAGAGAGCTGTGGAAGCTATTACACTCAATAAATTCAAAACGGAGATAGACATTTTCCTGGATAAAAATGGCATTAGGGGATACGGTGAGCGAGCAGGTAAGTGGACATGAGGCTAGGTTTAGATCAGCCATGTGATCTCCTAGACCAGTTTTCGATAGCCTGGATGGGTCGGAGAGGAATTTTCCAGATTTTTTCCCCGGGTGATCACATGGGTTTGGGCGGGATGAATAATAAAATAAAATGGGCGGCATGGTGCTCTGTTGGTTGGCACTGTTGCTTTGTGGGATTCGGTGAAAACTAGAGTTAAGATTGGATCAGCCATGATCTTGTTGAATGGCGGAGCAGGCTTGAGGGGCCGATTGGCCTACTCCTGCTCCTATCTCTTATGTTCTTATGTTCTTATATTAATCTCCTCTCTAACCAGCAATGCTACCCCACCTCCTTTTCTTTCCTGTCTATCCCTCCTGAATATTGAATATCCCTGGATGTTGAGCTCCCATCCTTGGTCACCCTGGAGCCATGTCTCTGTGATCCCAACTATATCATATTCATTAATAACTATCTGCACATTCAATTCATCCACCTTGTTATGAATGCTCCTCGCATTGACACACAAAGCCTTCAGGCTTGTTTTTAAAAACACTCTTAGCCCTTATACAATTATGTTGAAAAGTGGCTCTTTTTGCTTTTTGCCCTGGATTTGCCTGCCTGCCACTTTTACTTTTCACCTTACTACTTTTTGCTTCTACCCTCATTTTACACCCCTCTGTCTCTCTGCACTTGTTCCCATCCCCCTGCCACATTAGTTTAAAGCCTCCTGAACAGCAGTAGCAAACGCTCGCCCTAGGACATTGGTTCCAGTCCAGCCCAGGTGCAGACCATCCTGTTTATAATGGTCCCACCTCCCCCAGAACTGGTTCCAATGCCCTAGAAATTTGAATCCCTCCCCCTTGCATCATTTTTCAAGCCACGTATTCATCTGAAATATCCTCCTGTTTCTACTCTGGCTAGCACGTGGCACTGGTAGTAATCCAGAGATTATTACCTTTGTGGTCCTACTTTTTAGTTTATCTCCTAACTCCCTAAATTCACCTTGTAGGACCTCATCCCGTTTTTTACCTATATCGTTGGTAACTATGTGCACCACGACCACTGGCTATTCACCCTCCCACTCCAGAATGTCCTGCAGCCGCTCAGAGACATCCTTGACCCTTGCACCAGGGAGGCAACATACCATCCTGGAGTCTCGTTTGCGGCCGCAGAAACGCCTATCTATTCCCCTTACAATCGAATCCCCTATCACTATAGCTCTCCCACTCCTTTTCCTTCCCTCCTGTGCCGCAGAGCCACCCATGGTGCAATGAACTCGGCTGCTGCTGCCTTCCCCTGATGAGACATCTCCCCCAACAGTATCCAAAACAGTATATCTGTTTAGGAGGGAGATGACCTCAGGGGACTCCTGTACTACCTGCCTACTGCTACGCTGTCTAGTGGCCACCCCTTCCCTTTCTCCCTGTGTAGCCTTTATCTGCGGTGTGGCCAACTCACTGAACGTGCTATTCACGACTTTCTCAGCATCGCGGATGCTCCAGTATGAATCCAATCGCAGCTCCAGATGTTCAATGCGGTCTGCCAGAAGCTGCAGTTGGACACACTTCCTGCACACATAGTCGTCAGGGACACTGGAAGTATCCCTGATTTCCCACATGCTGCAGCATAAACAAACCACGATCTCAGCTGCCATGACCTACCCAATATTTGCCTCAACTTTTGAAACTTTCTCCTTTGAAAGGCACTTACCCGGCCTTAGCTCACTTGGAGTGAAGCTCGTCCTCCGCCTCTTCTCGTCGAAGCCTCTCGAGTCAAAGCCTCAAATCTCCACTCCTTCACTGGCCCACTCACTCACTGGCTGCTTTCCATGTGACTGATGGGATTGCTCCACAAACTGTTCTTCACTTGATGCACTGTGTTGCAAGAACAAACACGTGAATGGCATGGTAGCAAAGCGGCTAGCCCAGGGGTTCCCAACCTGGGCTCCACAGACCCCTCAGTTAATGGTAGGGGTCACGGCATAAAAAAGGTTGGGAATCCCTGGGCTAGTGCAATGTTTTATAGTGAAAGCAATCAAGGTTCAATGCCTGCCGCTGCCTGTAAGGAGTTTGTACATTCTCCCTGTAACCCTGTGGGTTTACTCCGGGTGCTCCGGTTTCCTTCCCATTTGGAGAGCATACAGTTGTGGGCATGCTGCATTGGCATTGAAAGCAGGGCAACACTCGGGCTGCCCCAGCACAATCTCAAACTGTATTGGTCATGGTTGAACAAACATGCAAGTTTTGATGTTCATGCAGTGAATGTGAACATGACAAACAACCTACCGGATTACTGAAGCATATAGAAGGCAGAGCGAAAATCTTCTCACTCAAAGTAGGTAAAATAAAGAGCTGATGATCATCTCCAGGAGGAAACAGCTGGAGGTCCATGAGAGAGTCCTGAGGTGGAGGGGTAGCAGTTTTAAACTGCTTGGCTTTCATATATCAACGACCAGCATGTAAGCACCGTCACAGAGAAGGCACAGCAACACCTCTGCTTCCCTGTGTAGATTCAGCAAGTCACCATCAATTTTGACAAAATGTCTATAAATGCAGAGTGGAGAGAATCCCGACTGTTTGCGTCATGGCCTGGTATGGAGACTCCAATGCCCAGGAATGGAAACGATTACGGAACGTGGTGGATGCGGCCCAGTCCATCACAGGCAAAGCCCTCCCCACCACTGAACACATTTACAAGGAGTCCTGCCGCTGGAATCAGGATCCATCATCAAGGACCCCCACCATCCAGGCCTTGCTCTCTCGCTACTACCATCAGGCAGAAGGCACAGGAGCCTTTAGGTCCCACACCACCGGGTTCAGGAACAATTATCACCCGACCACCATCAGGCTCCTGAACTGGCGTGGATAACTTCATTCACATCAACTCTACGACCTAGAGCCCAACTTTCAAGGACTCCACAACTCGTTTTTTGTCGTGCAGTTTGTCTGCTTTTGCACATTAGGAGTTTCTGGTCCTGTATAAATTGTAAATTCTAATGTATTTATTGTTTTCCTGTAAATGCCTGCAAGAAAATTAATCTTGTGGTAGCATATGGTAACGATGATATATTTTGGGAGATCAGGGAATCGAGGGCTAATGAACTTGCATAGGAAAGGACACAGGAACAGGAGCAGATTTGCCACGATCTTTAATTGATGGGCAGACACAAGTGGCAAAGAGAACTATTCCTATCTTCAGATATTCTCAGGGAAATCTTTAAAAAAGAAAATAAAATCAAAATTCCAACCACAGTTTTAACAATAAGACAATGTTGATTCTGGGTTTTGCCTGAGCCCCAACAAAATAGACCACAAGATATAGGAGCAGAATTAGGCCATTTGGCCCATCGAGTCTGCTCCACATACTGATTGAGATACAGTGTGGAGTACTGATTGAGATACAGTGGCCCTTCAAGCTGTGCCACCCAGCAACCCGATTTAACCCGAGCCTAATCACGGGACAATTTACAATGACCAGTCTTTGGACTGTGGGAGAAAACCGGGGCACGATGAGGAATCCCAAATGTCACTGGGAGAATACACAGACTCCTTACAGGCAGCGGCAGGGTTCGCTGGTACTGTAAAGCGTTGTGCTAACCACTACACTACCGTGCCAGGGTTGTTCCCTCTCTATAGGAGGCCAATCAGCACATTGTTTACAGGTACAGGCGGGTGCGAGGGTGCATTTGCAGAGGGGTGGGAGTCACAGTTGTTGCGACTCCACCAGCCCATCTCTGATGCGTTGGAGTGGAAAACAGCGGCTCACGGTCAAAAACACTCACCGACTCAGAGAGCAAGTCACCTGCAAACCAGAATCAACTGGATGGAACTCGTTCAATTTTCCTTCAGCATTCAGAAGTTTATAATCAACAAACAAAAAGCCCTGCCCACAGCTGTGTTTTGTAGGTCAGCTAGCCCACCCACGCAGGGCAGCACCCAAAAGTAGGCAGGCTTCGAGTCAGGGCACCCTTTGATAAAACCGCAAGTCCTTGGGCTTGCGTCCAATGTCACTGGGCCAACTCTTTATAAATAAATGCGCTAAGGCTCAAGACTATAAATAATTGCACCACTTTATAAATAAACACACTATTAAATGTAGCTGGAGGCCTGAACAGGGTCCTGCAACGTTGGGACAAGGGAGCCGGTGCCAGGATTCCGCATAGCTCCGGGGCAGGCCCTCGATCTCAGCCGTGCTTCTAAGGGGGTGGTGAGTCAGGCTGGGTTTTAAATTTTATACCCCCGTCCCCCACACTGATTGACACCACTCTGAATCAGGAGGCTAAGGGTTAAGGTCGCACATTTGAGACTCTGGAGCATGCCACCAATTAAAGTTACTGGTGTGGTGCTGAGGAGGTGCTGTACTGTAAAGGTCTCACCTCTTGGGTCGACAGTGACTGCATTTCATCAGCTCAAAAGCCCTTTGAGATGTGTGGAGGGATGACTTACTTACTGCCGATACGCCACTGGTGTTTAGGGCATTTCTGTCTGTTCACACCATCACATACAGATGTAGAAGGATTCTTCATGCCGTTTCTGTATTTGCTTTGTTGTTAGTCCAGACCTGAGCCCCCAAACCTGGACCACTCTTAGGCTGGCCTTTAGCCTTTGACCTGTTTGGCATGGGTGACCCTACCAAGACCCAAAGCACGAGGCCCAAGAGCCATAGCTGTCCAGGTCACACGCCTCCAGACCCAACGACAAGTCTGTGGTCCTCTTGGAAGGGAATGATGACTACATCATGGAAATTTCACACAAGTAATGCAAACAGATACAGAGGAGATTGAATCAGAGAACAGTCTTTGGAGCTGGCAGGGTTTGCTGGACACTGGACTGAGCAAGTCTCCATGCCTGGTTTTAGAGGAAAAAACCCCAAAACACACACCTATATTTTACTTTATAATGGGGAACCCAGCAGCCCAAGTCATTTCCCACTTCTCTCTGTAAGAAGTTTGTATGTTCTCCACACGATTTTCCTCCGCGTGCTCTGGTTTCCTCCCACATTCCAAAGACTGGTTAGGTTAATTGGACGGTGTAGGCTTGTTGGGCCATGTTGTATCTCTAAGAAAATAAATATTTATCCATCCATCAGATGTTGAAAGGACTAGATAGAGTAGATGTGGAGAGGAGGTTTCCTAGAGTGGGGGAGTCTAGGACCAGAGGACACAGATAGAGTAGATGTGGAGAGGAGGTTTCCTATAGTGGGGGAGTCTAGGACCAGAGGACACAGATAGAGTGGGTGTGGAGAGGATGTTTCCTATAGTGGGGGGAGTCTAGGACCAGAGGACACAGATAGAGTGGATGTGGAGAGGATGTTTCCTATAGTGGGGGGAGTCTAGGACCAGAGGACACAGATAGAGTGGATGTGGAGGGGATGTTTCCTATAGTGGGGGAGTCTAGGACCAGAGGACACAGATAGAGTGGATGTGGAGAGGATGTTTCCTATAGTGGGGGAGTCTAAGACCAGAGAGCAAAGCCTCAGAATAGAGAGATGTCCCTTTAGAACAGAGATGCGGAAGCATTTCTTTAGCCAGAGGGTAGTGAATCTGTGAAATTCTTTGCCACAGGCAGCTGTGGAGGCCAAGACATTGGGTATATTTAAGGCAGAGGTTTGTAGATTCTTCGTTAGTCAAGGTATGAGGGGATACGGGGAGAAGGCAGGAGATTGGGGCTGAGAGAGAAATGGATCAGACGTAATGAAATGGCAGAGCAGACTCAATGCACCAAATGGCCTAATTCAGCTCCTATATCTTCTGGTCTAATGTAAAAAATAAGTTAACAAATAAAACAGTTATCTGGAAACAAGCCAGCTACTGTGGGAGAGGAAAAAAAAGACAGCAATTAGGTGTTTGTCAAAATCTGCTTATCTTTCCTTTCCACAGGAACCTCAATGTCCCATCAGAACATTGCAAAGTACTCCAGTCAACAAGCTACTGTTTTAATGTAGAATTAAAGAAAAAGTGAACTCTTCACTGATTCTCCGAGGGCAAGATGCTTCAACAACTCTCCTCCGCTGTCCCGTGTACAGTGTGGTATACCCGCACCGCCCCTCAGCGACTCCCCTCCGCTGTCCCGTGTACAGTGTGGTATACCCGCACCGCCCCTCAGCGACTCCCCTCCGCTGTCCCGTGTACAGTGTGGTATACCCGCACCGCCCCTCAGCGATGCCCCTCCGCTGTCCCGTGTACAGTGTGGTATACCCGCACCGCCCCTCAGCGACGCCCCTCCGCTGTCCCGTGTACAGTGTGGTATACCCGCACCGCCCCTCAGCGACTCCCCTCCGCTGTCCCGTGTACAGTGTGGTACAGTGGCCTCACTGCTGGGCTTTACCAGGCCTTGTCAACAAGGCAACAATAACTGTTAAAGACCACAGTGAAAAAGGAGAGGTGGCATGTTAGCTTAACAGTTGGCATAAACCCAATTACAGCTCCAGTGATCCAGGTTCAATTAGACCATAAGCCTATGGTAGGAGCTGAATTATGCCATTTAGCCCACCAAGTCTGCTCTGCCAGTTCATCATGGCTGATCCATTTTCCCCTCCCAGTCTCAGTCTCCCGCCTTCTCCGTGTATTCCTTCATGCCCTGACTAACCAAGAATCTATCTGCCTATGCCTTAAATATACCCAATGACTTGGCCTCTACAGCCGCTGTGGCAACAAATGCCACAGATTCACCATCTCTGTACTAAATGGACATTGTAAGGAGTTTGTATGTGGTCACAGCTGCGTGCATTTCCTCCAGGTGCTCTGCTTTCAAAGACACACAAGTTAGTAAGGTTAACTGGTCACAAGGGTTTACCCAGTGTGAGCCTGTCAGGCCTGATGGGTCGGTCACTGTGCTGAGGTTGAAATAAATAAAAATCGATGAGAATGAGCAGTTTAAATGGTTGGCACAGAATAGATGGGCAGAAGGGCCTGTTTCTTTGTCTAAAGAGTGTTCAAGGGAAGTTCATCTGGAAGTGACAATATATATTTTAGCACATTTTAAAACTGCCTGTTTTGCAAAGATTTCTCTGGTGACCCTTAAACCAGAGAGGAAGTGATCATAACTGGTCATCTCATTTACTCTGAGGTCAAAGTGCACAAGCTGGCTAGCAAACCTGCCCAAGTACAGAAATAGTTCATTTGCCCCGATGGTCCTTGGGGCTCCCCATGGATGTGAAAAGGCAGCACTGTGGGACAAATGTGAATAAACGTTTGTTACACCCTCAATGAAACAGGGAAAACAGGGTAAAGAGAATCCCGTCTGAGGCAGTGCCATTTATTTCAGTGGGGATCTTCCACTATTTTGTGGTGGCCCTGGGAGCGGAAAGGTGGGTATCCGATTCACTGCCGCCCGCTGTTTAGTTTCACTTCCTCAAGCCGCAGGATCTGAAACGCCTGGCATTCTGAAGCAGAGCAGCCAGTGAGTGATTGATGGGACCTCCAGAGACTCATTTCCAAAGCAACACTCACACAATTACATCCCAAACATTATTATCGGAGCTCCTGAATGTCAGTGGAATATATAGGAGTTGGCAGCTTGACTAATGGCACCAGAGTTCATTGAGATGACTAGCGTCCTGCTCCGCTACTCTGCGGCAAAGGCAGATACTGCTGGTGAATCTCTGCATGGCAGGCAGCATTGGTGCAAAGCTAAAGAGAGACCGGCAGAACAGTTTGCCATTTTTGATTTGAGATTGAAAGCATTTGTTTTTTTTCTCCCCCACAATCTCCTTTACTCTGTAGATTGGTCCTCTGCAGGCCCAAGTTTCTGTTGAAATACCATTACCTCACTTAAGTCAGTGAAGAAGATTCTTTGCAATATAATCAATTGCAAGAATTGTGGCATTGTTAAAAGTCTGTCTTGGGTGGTGCTGAGATGCAAACCTACCTCCTACACAGCTTCTTTAGCAAGATCTGACCCACGTATGACACAGCAGCAGTTTTCAAAGTACAAAGTATATATATATTATACAAGCTTGAGATTCATCTCCTCACAGGCAGACGCAACACAAAGAAACCTCAGACTATCAAACGCCCCATGTGCAGAGATCAAAACAAACAAATCGTGCCAACAATATAAGTAACAAAATAGCACTCAGAACTGGAGTTTTACAGAAGACACAAAGCTGGAGCAGGCAACAGCCTCGGTTCATCGCAGAGCCGAGTAAACGCATGGGACCATAGACACAAAGCCAGACATTGCTGCAGCCAGAGCAGGCCACAGCCAATCGCAGAGCTGAGTAAACAATGCAAGACCACAGATGTGAAGCCAGTTTTGTTGTGACCTTTGTCTAAACACTTGTGAAATAAAATTTTTAGCAGCACACTTGGCCACCTCCTGGTTGGTATAGTGTACTAGGCAGTACTAGTTTTAATCATCTACACTATCCTCAAAAAAAGAAGCAGCTTTGGGCCTTGGTGAAGGAGACAACCGAAGCCACAACTAAATCAACAAATATTTTAACGTACATAATTACGTGGGTGGCAGAGTGCAGATGTGTCTACCAAAGGAGGTGTAAGGCACTCCTTCCCTCCACTACCCTGCAGGTCACCCTTGGGTAAGGTGTAGCACCTGTTTAGCCCCTGATCAGGGTCACGTGAAGCCACGGGAGCAGCTGGTGGATGGTCGTACGAGCAGCCGGTGCAGATCACAAGTCCTGGTTATGTGACAATGACAATGGGAGAGCACTTTGGGATCTCCTTTAAGATTAGTTTTATATGTGTCCATACTGTGAAATTCATCATTCATGTCAAATCAAATCAGCAAGTATTGTGCTGAGAACAGACCACAAGTGTTGCCACACTCCTGTGGCCAACACGACTTGCCCACAGCTTACTAACCCCAACCCGTACATCTTTGGAATAAGACCACAAGACAAGGGAGCAGAATTAGGCCATTCAGCCCATCGAGTCTGCTCTGCCATTTCCCTCTCAACCCCAATCTTCTCCCTGTAACCTTTCACACCCTCACTAATCTAGAACCTGTCAGCCTCCGTCTTAAATATACCCAGTGACTTGGCCTCCACAGCCGCCTGTGACAATGAATTCCACAGACAAGCTGCTCTAACCCGGTCCTGAAGGAGGCAGAGTTAGGATTTAGACCCAGTGTTAAACAAGGACCCTTAGGGCAGTAACGATGTAGTCATCCCTCTTTATGCTATGGACCAATACCATTAAGCAAGGGTCCATGGAACCCCAGCTCTACCCAAGCTATTTATTCAGTTCTGTTTTTAAACCCACTTTCACTGCCCTTTCAGCAGTACACTCCAGCTTCCTGTGCACAGGGAGAAATACCCATCCCCGTTTCCTTTGACAACGTTATCCAAAACTGATGTCCCGTACTGCTCAAGCTTTTCACCAGTGACAGGACATTTTCCTTGTCTATTCCATCAGATACTTTATAATATTGACCCCCCCCCCCTCATCAAACCTCTGTAGAACCCAGATATCTGCTGGATTCCACCCTCCCAAAAAAACAAAGACAACACAAAAATACATAATTGGCACACTTTATGAATCGATGCCAACTGCCCGAGACAAACTGCCCCTCCCCAACTAGCTGATGCTATTTAAAGGCTGCAGCTGTCCAGCAGGAAGACACCAAAGGCTCGTGCATTGCTGTTAGAGGCTGGGGTGATTTAATGCTTCACTCTAAGGGGGTGTGAAGGCCCCATGACCAGAGATCTTTTAAAGAGACACTGTCTTATGATCATGGAGCATTGATTAAAATCCTAGTGACTTTACCTCTTTCCTGACCGCTTACATCAAATAGTCAGTGACATTTCAGTGTTGCCTGTTAATTAGCTGTCTGCTGGATTTATTAAAATGGCAAATCATAGCTGGTGTCCCGAGGAACAGTATCACTCATACATTCGATAGCCTTGTTTTTCCAAAGACTTGACTTAACATTGATTATTAAAATAAATTACTTTAATAATTAAAGTAACAACCTTAAGTCAAGGAAATAGCTAAATGGATGTTACTGAGAATGGGGCTTCCCCCACCCCTCCTCCAGAGTAAGAGGCTGAGGTTTAACCTCGTAGATGTTTCTAATTTGAGGGGTTTAGATGATGTGAATGTTCCTTCTCCCGTGACAAGAGATTTCAAAGGCAGATGGCAGAGATACAAAGATTTAAAGAGTACTGATAGAACAGTACAGTGGAGGAACAATGTTGTGCCGAGCCAGCTAAACAGCAGATCAAAACACCCAAACGCTAATCCCTCCTACCTACACCATGTCCATATCCCTCCATCTTCCTCACATCCACACACCTATCCAAACATCTCCTAAAAGCCTCGCATGTATTTGCCGCCACCTCTACCAGGCATCCACCACTCTGAGTGAAAAACTTACCCCTCACATTCCCCTTGAATCTGCCCCTGCCATCACCTTCAATGCATGCCCTCTGGTATTAGACATTCTAACCCAGGTAACAGATACCCCATCTACTCTCTGTATGCCTGCCGTAATCTTACAAACCTCTATGAGAGCTCTCCTCAGCCTATGTCACTCCGGAGTAAACAACCCGAGTTTATCCAGCCTCTCGTGATAGTACATGCCCTCTAAACCAGGCAGCATCCTGGTAAACCTCTTCTGCTCCCTCTCCAAAGCCTCAACAGTATTTTCCCCACACAGGCGTGGTGCCTTTATGGAATGAGCTGCCACAGGACATGAGAGACTGGATACAACTGAAGGCTATTTAGACAGGTACATGGGTAGAAAGATTGTAGAGCAGGGATCCTCAGCCTGGGGTACATGCTTGACAGTAATGGTCCATAGGGTGGGAACCCCTAACATATAGGGATCGAGACCAAATGCAGGCAAATGGGACTAGCTTAGGTAACATCTGGATCAGCATGTATGAGTGGGGCCAAGGGGTCAGTTTCTGTGCTGTAAAATTCTATGGCTCTAAGCCATGATAGAGATGGATAATTTGTTAACTGATTCGTGCATTGCAGGACAAGAAGATATTGTTGAAAACTGGGAGAACTCCCTTCCTCTTCCAATAGCACCATGGGGTATCTCAATTAGAAGAGTCATCCAATGCTAATATAACTGATGTAACTAATATAACACCTCTGCATTGCACCTAGGGCACTGGCACGAGCACCACAGGTCAGTGCAGAGAACAGTGCTGCACAGTCAGAAGGGAAGGAAACTGCCTTTGACAATGAAGAGATTGGGATTGGATAGTTCAGTCTGGGATCAAATATCATCTGACCCAAGCAGGCACAGGGGAAAACTGCAGCAAGCCACAAAGTACTTTTCTGGGAATCTTGGCAGTTTACACCAGCATGTTATTTGATTGTAGAGGCCAGCACAAGTTGATGACCAAACTTCACTAAATAGAGATGCCCATGTGCTCCACTTCCAATATGGGATGTGCAGACTAGGCCAGTACTAGGATTAGTATCGATTGATAGTTGGCATTTTAATGTAGAGCATTCCTGTGCTATACAATTAGACAATTTAAATTCAGTATACAGTGGTCAATAATTTTAAAACTGGTGAGAGTCAAGGGGTTAATTGGAAACTTTAGAACAGGGATTCCCAACCTGGGTTCCACGGACCGCTTGCTTAGTGGCATTGGTCCATGGCTTGAAATAGGTGGGAACCCGAGTTAGATGTTGGCTGCAAATCTGTACCATAGCATTTGTGACTGTGTCTCAGGACTCAACTAATCGATCTGATTGTATCCATCTACAATGCTTACTTCTCTGTAGTTCTTTCCTTTGCCCTCTTTCTCATTCTGTTCTTCTCTCCGACAACAATTATACAGTTTAACAGAATAAAAACATGACCAAATTCACATTTTGAAAGCCAGGTTGGAGGTTTTAGGAGAATATGAAAACGGGGGGGGGGGGGGGGGGGAGGGGGAGAGACAAGGACACGAAAGGAATTTAGGAATTCAGGCACAATGAATATGCATTTTTCTTTCTGTTAAAATAAATCTCTCTTCCTCCCCTCTTCTTTTATTCCCCACTCTGGCCTCTCACCTGCCTATCACTTCCCTCTGGGGATCCGCTCCCCTTCCCTTTCTCCTATCAGATTCCTTCCTCTCTAGCTTTTTACCTTTTCCACCCACACGGTTTCAACTATCCCTTTCTAGCCATTCTCCTTCAATTCAGTGAACATGAGGCAGATTAGCTCTTGGCCATACGGAGTACACACGAGCAGATTTCCACTATATTTACTACCGATCTGCTTGTCTCTCTCCACTGCAGGTTTCACCTTGGTTTGCAGCACTGCATTTTTGCTTTCTAACTTGATGAGGGTAATCTGCGAGTCTGGCTGACAGTCACAATCTGTTCTCCAGGATCTTAGAAGTAAGGTACAACTTAATTAGCTGCAGGCCTCGCTCTCGCTGAGGTAGGAGAAATACCCCTCTCTCCCTTGTTCGACAGAGAACCTGTGGATGTCCAACTGCTGGGATGAACAGTGGTTTCTAATGGACTCTCGATCATGGTCTCTTTGGGGACTGTGATGGCTTGCATGGTGGGTGGGGGGGGGGGTTTGATGTAGGGGGAGGGTTGGTGCTTTGCTGTTGCTTGTGTGTGAGGGGAGGGGAGCTCTGGGGCTCTAACTTTCTCCTGTTATTCATTTTTTGGGGGATTTTCTTCTGCTTTGATGATGTCTGTGAAGAGCAAGAATTTCGGGTTATATATCTTCTCTAACCTTCAATAAACTGTTATTTTGTCTTTAAACAATTCATCACCAGCACTTGCTATTCTTCTAGTGATTACTGACTCACTGGCAGAAGTGGCAAATCTGGTGGCACTCACCTTGAGAGGGTAGAATTTGTGTCAAAGTCTCAGGGTCCTTGCCTTCGAACCTTGTAATATAGGCCGACGAACCCCAGCAGGTTAGAAAATTAACTCTGTCATGTCTTTTGAAACATTCAGTGAAAAGCATCGCTTGCATCTACAACAACACAGTCTGAGGTAAGTGTGCTCAGGTAAGTGTCGCCAGGCTTCTGGCGCCAACATAGCGTGCCCGCGGCTTACTAACCCTAACCCGCATATCCTCTGGCATGTGGGAGGAAACCCATGCAGTCACGGGGGGGGGGGGGGGGGGGTGGGAGCACATAAACATTTTGAAGACGGTGGCAGGAATTTAACCCTGATCATGGTTGCTGGTACTGTAAAGCCTGACACTAACCACTCTGCTACCATGACGCCTATACCAAAGCACGGTTGCAGGGTCAGAGGAATACGACAGTGTTAAAGGAGGCTCTGCCTGCTCTCTGATACACGATTACAGATGTCCATAATTAAACAAGCAGAACCCCAGAGCTGGGAATGGTGCCCGGGAGAGATTCACTTACCCCGTCACTGGATCAGGATGATTTTGCAGTGTCAGGTTTGGTGCCTACTGCAGGTAATCCACATCTTCAGGAAGGCAGCGATCACTGATTGCGCCGTAGACCACGAGACAGGAACTAATACAAGGCCAATCTTCTCACAACTCTCTTTAATGAGTTATATTAGCATTATTTACCAAGAAGTAAACGGCCAGGGCTAATTATAATCGGCAAGGAAGCCGAGGGAGGTAAAAGTAGAACGTTGCAGCTTTCTGAGCAAATTCTTTCCGGTGACTTAGCGGCACGGGGTGTCATTGACACCGAGTGCACTGGGTCAGAAGCAGCTGGCTCTCCTTGGCTGCTCGTACAGAATCACCATCTCACGCTCAGTTTTCAGAATCAGGTCGAATGTCACCGGCATGTGTCGGGAAATTGCTTGTTTATCAGCAGCAGTACACAATTATAGAAAAAAGTGACCTTACAGTATATACATTAAATAGTTAAATTAAAAAAAGTGGTGCAAAAAAAAGCAGAGAGGCAGTGTTCATGGATTCAATGTCCATTCGGAAATTGGACGGCCGAGGGGAAAAAGCTGTTCCTGTGCATCTTCAGGCTCCTGTACCTGCTACCTGATGATAGCAACGAGAAGAGGGCATGTCCCGGGTGACAGGAATCCCGTCCAAATCCAGCTCCCCAGTCCCCTCACCTTACGGAGGAAAACCTGCTGCTTTCTAGCTCTGCACCATGATTTAAAGGAATAAATCCATAGTTCCAGAGACACAGGTTCCAACCTGATCCCCTGCCTGGTGATGTCCGTGTGGACTCTCACTCTTGTCTCAGTGACCATGTTGTCCGGTTTCCTTGCACTTGTCAAAACTGAGTGGGTTCATGGCTAATTGGTCACTGCAAAGAATCACTCCCATCCCAGTGTATACAGTCTGAGAAGAATAGAAAACTGTAATTAATGTAGAATTAGTGTAAGTGGTTGACAATTGGCACGGACTCAGTGGGGCAAAAGGTCACGTTTCCACGCTGTCTCTCTCTCTCTACGACTTGGCGACTCCAGATGGGGCAAAAGGTCACGTTTCCACGCTGTCTCTCTCTCTACGACTTGGCGACTCCAGATCGGTGCTTATATTGCTCTTTTTGCAAGTGTTTTTGTAAAATTCAAAGCAGCCAAACAGAAGATTTCAACATGTATGTTAGAGTGAGTAGACATGTCCTCCAGCCCCCACAGACTACTCCCCATTCTGACCTTTTAACTGGCCTGTCATTTCCCCCTGGGTCCCCTCCTCCTTCCCTTTCTCATATAGTCCACTCTTCTCCTGCCCTCGATCTTTCCCAGCCACCGGACTTCACCTGTCACCTTCCAGCTATCCCTCTTCCCCTTCCTCCATCTTTGTATTCAGGCGTCTCCCCCCTTCCCTCTCAGTCCTGAAGAAAAGTCCAATAGTTTATTCTTTTCCACAGATGCTGTCTGACCTGCTGAGTTCCTCCAGCACTCTGTGTGTTGCCCTGAGTGGACATCATCTTGCAGAACCTGTCCTGGGCCCAGCACACAAGCTCGAGGACAAAAGAAGCACCTCTGCTTCCTGAGGAGTTTGTGGAGATTTGGCATGACATCTGAAACTTTGACGAACTTCTACAGATGTGCAGTGGAGAGTATATTGACTGGCTGTGTCACAGCCTGGTATGGAAACATCAATATCCTTAAACAGAAAATTTGACAAAAAGTAGTGGATACAGTCCACTACAGACCATCAGGGGTAAAGCCCTCCCCACCTTTGAGCACATAGACATGAAACACTGTAGTAGGAAAGCAGCATCCATCATCAGGGGCCCCCACCATCCAGGCCAGGCTCTCTTCTCACTGCTGCCAAGAGGAAAAGTGGTACAGGATCTTCAGGACCCACACCACCACATTCAGGAACAATTATTACCCCTCAATCATCCGGCTCCTGAAGCAGGGGGATAACTTCACTCAATTTCACTTGCCTCATCATTGAAATGATCCCACAGCCTGCGGACTCACTTTCAAGGACTCTTCATCTCATGTTCTCGGTATTTATTGCTTATTTATTATTACTACTACATTTTGCTTTTGCAGTTTGTTGTCTTCTGCACTCTGGCTGATGCCCAAGTTGGGTGATCCTTTATTGATTTTGTTATGGTTGTTATTCTATAGATTTATTATGGCCACAAAAAGAATCTCAGGGTGGTATATGGTGATGTATATACACATTGATAATAAATTTACTTTGAACTTTGACCAGGAAGAGTGTAGATATCTCTCTCCTCCTCTCCCCCCCACCCCCCACACACATCCAGTAACACTGAGTCTCTCTGAAGAAAAACAATCACACAACAGTACAACACAAATGGGCTACTTTAGTCCATCTCATCCACAATGCCAATCTGCCTACGTTAGGCCCATATCCCACTATCCAAGTACTGTCCAAGTGCCTTTTAAATGTTAGAATCACATCTGGTTCCTCCACTTCCTCTGGTAGCTTGTTTCAGTCAGCCACAAACCCACACCAAGTGTGGAAAACCTACCCCTCAGATCCCCTTTAAAATTCCTCCCCTACACATTTAATCTGTGCCCTCTAAATATTAAAGATAGATTAGCATTATTTATCACATGTACTTCGAAACATATAGTGAAATGCATCGTTTGTGTCAACAACCACGGTTCAAGAATGTGCTGGGGGCAGCCTGCAAGTGCTACCTTGCATCTAGTGCCAACACGGTATGCCCGCAACTAAATGTGTACACTTTGAGATGCACTCAACCTCCTTACCACAGTGATGGGAGTTGAACTCAGGTCACCAGCACTCGAATTGTGTCTTTAGTTCTTGACCACAGTTCTAGTAAGAGTTTTGACCATTTATTCTAGATATACCCCTCGTTATTTAAAAGAAGAACTTCAATGTCAGCCCTTGGCCTCCTACAATGCCTAGAAACTGTATTCAGTCCCCCACACCCCTCACATTTTCACTTTTTCCTGTCTCATTTTCTGAAGTAGGATCTTTTGAACTAATCTACAAAACATAATGCATCATGTTAAGGCAAAAATAAAATTCCAAAACCTGTCAGCAATTTACTAAAAATCAAAAACCAAATTGAGAGGCTGACAAAGTATTTATCTCACTTATAATTACTACACCAACTTCCCCCAGGTGCAACATACAGTATTACCATCAACTTACTGATGTAGAAAATTGGAGGATCATCTGTTTTCAATTAATGCAGAAGAGTAAATACCCCCTCTCTCTGTAAGGTAGATTTTCAGCAGACCAAACGAAAATGAAAACAAGGAGCATTCCAGACAAGTCAGGAAGTGATAGTAGAGACAAACAAATCTGGGGAAGGGTACAAGACCATCTCAGAGGCACTGGACTTGCCTCAGAGCTCAGTGTAGTTCATCGTGAAACCACGGCCACACTGACCAGCCCTCTAAACTAGTGGCCGGAGAAGAATGGCACTTGTAAGAGAGGCTACTGTGATGCCATCACTCACTCTGAGTGAGCTGCAGAAGTCAGTGGCTGCAACTGGAGATGACTCCACAATCTCGAAGGCCCTGCACAAAAAGGGCATTTATGGAAGCGTGGCAAGGAAGAAGCCCTGGCTTAAAACAAACATACCCTTGCCTATTAAAATTTCTACAAAGCATCACTTAGAAGATACTGTAAAGATGTGGAAGAAGGTGTAGTGGTTGGATAAGACCAAGTGGTACATGTGACATAAATCTAACGCTGTGCATCAGCCTGATAACACCATCCTTACTGTACAGTATGGTGGGGGTAGCATCATGCTATGGGGATGCTTTTCAGCAGCAGGGACTGGAAAACTGGTCAGGATTGATGGGAAGATGCAGCGGGATCCCGGATAAAAACATTCTAGTCTCTGCCAGAACAGTTAAATTGGGGAGTAAGTTTGACTTTCAGCAGGACAGTGACCCAAAGCACACTGCCACAGCAACCATGGAGTGGCTTTAAATGAAGAGAATTGATGTCCTCGAGTGGCGCAGTCAGTCCTGGCCTAAACCCAATCGAGCATCTCTGGCAAGACCTCAAGATTGCTGTCTACCACCACTCCCCAACTAACCTGGCACAGCTTGAGCAATTTTGTGAGGAGGAATGGGAATATCTTGTTCCAGCATGTTGTACAAATCTAATAGAGGCTTATCCAAAAAGACTACTGGCTGCTAGAGGTGGATCAACTAAGTACTAGGCAAAGGGAGATGAGTACTGTACTTTTAAACTGCTGACCTTTCAGCTTTTGAATTTTTATTTTTTCATGCTTAAGCTTCCTGTTTTATTGGGCTCTACTGTGGAAAAAAATCATGAAAATCAAATAAAAATTCTCAGTTAGCTTGATCAAAATCCCTGGTTGTAATACACACTTACGTGAGCAAAGAGTTGGGGGTTACATACTTCTACAAGACACTGTATATTCCAATGAGGATAAACTCAGCCTATCTAATCCCTCCATTCCAAACAATATCTGGGGAGTCTCTTCTGCACACTCTCTATTGCTCCCACATCCTTCCGATACAGTAGCAACCCAAATGCTACACAATACAGGCAACCCTCATGTTACTGGGGATTGGATGACTCTGAAATGCAGGCAGCAACACAATCTTCTGTAATTCAAAGCAGAGTCATCTGTGCAAGAAAAAAAAAGTTGGGAAAAAATAAATAACCATTAATTTATTTCTTCTCCTCTACCAAAATAAAACTCCATTGTTTTGTCCAACTCTTATAATCAACTGTTCAGCCCACCGAGACAAGCATGCCAAATGCCTTCCTCATTACTTTCTCTACTCATGTGGCCACTTTCAGGAAGTTGGGTCTCTCATTACTTCAATGCTTCCAGGTTCTCTGCCAATTCCTCCCTGTCCCACCAGAATTCAACCTCCCAAAGTACCTTATCTCACACTTGTCTGGATTAAATTTGCCACCTTCCTGGCTAATCCATGAACAATCAACACCTCTACAAACTTGTGTTGTCTGCAAATTTACGATGCAGACCACCTTCTCATTCTTATCCATGTAATTTTTATATACTGCAAAGCTTTCAGTATGGATCCCTGTGGCCGCCAAATTTTCAGTCAGAGAAGTGCCCACCCACCACCTTCTGCCCACCAACACCACCCCCCCCACCTCCAAGACAGTTTTAAATACGGTTTGCCAGCGTACTTCAGATTCCTTCTGCCTTTAACTTCTGGACTATGCTGGACCTTGCCAGAAGACGTGGACTCCATGCAAACTGTGTCCAGTACCCTACCTTCAATTTTCTTAGCTACTTCCTCAAAGAAGTCAGTTTGTGTGGCAAGTTACCGCTGCACAAAACCAGGCTAACTCCTTCTAATCAATCCCCATCTTTCTAAGTGGATGGAAATCCTGCCCCGCAAGTCTTCTCTGACAAATTACCTACCACTAGTACAAGGCTTACAGACCCATGGTTTCCAGGCTTATTCCAATGGAAGGAGAAAGGGCGGTCACTTATTTCTGTCTGCTGTCTCTGAATTTCCTTTCTGTATCAGCACTATCTTGACCTGGTCTAAACCTTCAATCAAACAATCTGGTCAACTCCTTGATGCACACCTTGCTTTCACTTGTAGACCAAATCAGGGGTTCTCCACCTTGGGTCTACAGACACTTTGTTTAATGGTAGGGGTCCATGGCATATAAAAGGCTGGCATCTGGATATGGACACCTCGTCTTTTACAGCTTTCTATGTAACCACATCAATGAAGAAAATTATTCAAAGCTTATGCTGTACCCCTTACAATTCTATGAACTCACTTCCCTAATTCTCTCAGAAAGAGAACAGGTGGACACCCATAATAAGGTTACCCAGTGAGGTAATTATATTTCCAGTTACTCTGCCCATCAAGGAGAGAGGAAAAGACAGTTACTCATACGTGGAGAATCTGCACGATTCTCCCAACACCAGATCCCGTGAAGCACATCTCACCGCAGGATGCAAGCCTCTATACCATCCATTTCAGGTTCCATTCTCATTAAGTGGTGGAGTTTAAAATTCATCTGAATTTCTCCATTTTCAGTCTGGAGACAAGGCAGTGCTATCATGAGAGGCTGAATAAACTTGGTTTGATTTCTCTGGAACGCCGGAAGCTAGGGGACATCTGACAGAGGTTTAAAAGATTATGAGAGGCATAGATAGAGTAGACAGAGAGCATCTGTTACCCATTAGAAATGTCTAATAGCAGAGGGCATGCATTGAAGGTGAGAGGGGTAGGTTCAAAGGGGATGTGAGGGCTAAGTTTTTTTAAAAACTCAGAGTGGTGGATGTGTTTCCCGGTGTCGTGGTAGAGGCAAATACATTTAAGGCTTTAAGAGACATTTAGACAGGCACAGGAATGCGAGGAAGATGGAGGGATATGGACATTGTGTAGGTAGGAGGGATTTGTTTGATTTACTTTATAGCTGGTTCAGCACAGCATTGTGGGCTGAAGGGCCTGTTCCTGTGCTGTACTGTTCTATGTTCTATTCATTACCTGGAACTAGCTATGACTCCGATTCATGAAATAAAATCGGGACTGTCTGCAGTTTACAACATTTATACAGTACCTTGAATATAATCAAACTCACAGGCCCTTTACATCAATAACCAGGCAAAAGGGGTACCAAGTCGAAGGAGGCAACAGGGAAGGTAAACTAATTATTTCTTAAGAGGATGCTGAAGGGATCCCGGATACAAGAGGTAGATCGAATATCTGTAGCCTCTCTACAGAAAAGATCACTAACATTGATAAGTGCAGTTGCAATAATGTTTGAGGAATTCATCATTGAGACCAACGATTAGCAGCCACCTGCTTCCCTAAACATTCACTCCCACCACCAGTGCATCACACACTGCAGCAACCCATCAAGACCACCGACAATTCCTAGTGCTACAATCCCGACCCAGAAGGTCAAGTAAAATCCACCATATGCAGATTCCTCAAGGCACACACCACCCTGACTTGGGAGGGTATTGTGGCTCCTTCATCACTGGACCCCAGTCCTGGAGCTCCCCACCCAGGAGCACCACGGGATTCCCTTCATCAGAAGGCTCAAACAGGTGGCTCAGCGTTCCCGTCCAGAGACAGCAGAAGGTAAGCAACAGGCTTTACCAGCAAAGTCCATATCCCACAAATTAAAAACACTCACAAATTGTGCACTGTTTCACTTATCCAATTTTGATATGATTAATATAAATCACATACCCCACATAAAACACGTCTGACTACCATGCCATCAGGTCATGACCAAGTCAGTGCTGGCTTCCAGGAAGACAATCCCATTATTTCTGTTCCATCTCCTTATCTTCCTGAAGTCCTCTAACTTATTTTCACTAGCGTGCCTATTAACTAATTCTTCAGTCAGTTATCTACACTAAGTTGTAACTCACAGCTGCCAATTGAGATGAGGAAGACAATCAGATCATCTGGCAGAAACCAAGCTGTACTCCTTGGAGTTGCAACACCAACTGTTAACATCTCCAGAACATTACATGACACCTCTCGTCAGCCCTTTCTGAGCTATGGACGCTACCATCCACATCACTTCTCCTTGGAAGGACACACTCCTTGTTTTCTGCCAAAGGCACGAGTGTGGGCATTTCCATCTTGCCACAACAACAGAACATCAAGTCACCCATCCTTGTAAACTCCATCCCAAATTTTCCTTTCCTTCAAGTCTTAATGGCTCTGTTAAATTCATGTATCCTCACAGGTTGTTTTGTCTGACTTTCCACTCAATTTTTACCTGGAGCAATCCGAGAACAAATTTTGTCATAAGTGACATGACAACAGTTAGCCCAATAGTACTAGAATGCCAGGGATCACTGATACTCATTCTATTCCTGCCACTGTCTGCAAGTAGTCTGTACTCTGACCACGTAGTTTCCTCCAAGTGCTCTGGTTTCCTCCCACATTCCGAAGACGTACGGGTTAGCGTTAGTGAGTTGTGGGCCTGCTCTGTTGACACCGGAAGTGTGGCGACACTCGTGGGCTGCCCCCAGCACATTCCTCACGGATTTGATGCGAACAACGCATTTCACTGCATGCTTTGTTATACATGTGACAAGTAAAGCTAATCTTTAAAAAGTGTGCAAGATCACAATGAGTCATCCCTTCCGATTCAACAATGTTCACAGTTTGACTGGCTGACCACTGCATTTGCTCCTGTCCTCCAACCTAGAGGCTCTGTCTCCCAAGCCTTGATGTTCCTGACGATGGCCAGCTCATCTCCAATAACTGGTCTGGAACCAACAGAAATGCTCACACGAACATCGAAACTGAAGACCCCTCTCCCAGTTTTGTTAGCATCCAGAGCATGCCTCAGTGGATGAACGCAAGGTATAAAGCAGCCAGATTGGAATTGACACTTAAGTGGTAGAATGGTCTCCCACGGTTCTGATTGCTTAGGAGAGGAACATTCTTGGCAGCCTCTGGACTGGCAACATTAGTTGCCGACTCTCTTTGCGGTTCACTTACCATTAGCACCAAAATCATTATAAATCATTCTTGAAAGTTGCATAAGCAATCGTGAACCAACTTGCTCTTGCAGTAATGACAAGGCTGGTCGCAAAGTGGGTAATTATTCAGAGATTCCCCCCCCACCCACCTACCACCCCACCCTTACCCAGTGACATAGCAGATGATACTGAGAGCTGCTGCCTCACAGAGTTATACAGATTCCGTCCCGTTTCTTCCCACACCCGAGGAGCTCAGCTTGGTAGATTCACTGGCTGCTGGTGCACAGTGTGGGCAAGGCCTGGTGGGGGAGATGCTCATGCTGATGAGAAGTGAATACAATGGCATCAGAGAGTCACACAATTCAGAAATAGAACCTTCTGCTCAACTGGTCCATAGTGACTGAGATTCCCATCTAAATTTAAATGTTTAAATGTTATTGATGGACCTGCCTTAACCACCTCCTGAGAAATAAACCATCAGATGGAAGAGCAGCCACTCAGGTTCCTATTAAATCTCCCCTCTCTCACTTCAAACCCTCTAGTTCTTGGTTCGCCAACCCTGGGAAAGACTGTGTGCACATCTTATCTATACCCCTCATGATTTTATAACCACTGTAAGGTCACCTCTGCTTCAATGAATAAAGTTCCAGCTTGTTCAGCTTCTCCGTATAACTCAGTCCCCTGAGTTCCAGCAACTCATTCATGCCATGGGCAGTACAGTAGCACAGTACCAGCCACCAGGGTTCAATTCTCACCACCGTCTGTAAGGAGTTTGTACGTTCTCCCCGTGATTTTCCTCCAGGTGCTCCGGTTTCCTCCCACAGTCCAAAGATGTACCAGTTGGTAGGTTCATTGGTCATTGTAAATTCTCCTGTGATTAGGCTAGGGTTACATCAGAGGATTGCCGGTGGTGCAGCTTGAAAGGGCAGAAGATCCTATGTATTATACAGTGCTTATAAAAAGTATTCACTCCCAACTTGGAAGTTCTCATGTTGTACAACATTGAATCACAGTGGATTTAATTTGACTTTGTTGACACGGATCAACAGAAAAAAAACCTCTTTCCTCTTTCGTGTCAAAGTGAAACAGATCAGGAGGGCTAAAAGAAGACAAGAAGTTGCTTTGGCAGTCAGGGTGAAGGATAATCCCAAGAGCTTCTACGGCTATGTTAAGAGCAAAAGGATAGTAAGGGATAAAATCGGTCCTCTTGAAGATCAGAGTGGTCGGCTATGTATGGAACCAAAAGAAATGGGAGAGATATTAAGTGGGTTTTTTGCATCTGTATTTACTGAGGAAACTGGAATGGAGTCTATGGAAACAAGGCAAACAAGTAGGGAGGTTATGAAATGTATACAGATTAAAGAGGAGGAGGTGATTGCTGTCTTGAGGCAAATCAGAGTAGATAAATCCCCAGGACCTGACAGGGTATTCCCTCGGACCTTGAGGGAGACTAGTGTTGAAATTGCAGGGGCCCTGGCAGAAATATTTGAAATGTCGATATCCACGGGTCAGGTGCTGGAGGATTGGAGGATAGCTCATGTAGTTCCGTTGTTTAAAAAAGGCTCAAAAATGTAAGCCAGGAAATTTTAGGCCGGTAAGTTTGACATTGGTAGTAGGTAAATTATTGGAAGGAATACTAAGAGATAGGATCTACAAGTATTTGGATAGACAGGGACTTATTAGAAAAAGTCAGCATGGCTTTGTGTATGGTAGGTCATGTTTAACTAATCTATTAGAGTTTTTCAAGGAAGTTACCAGGAAAGTGGATGAAGGGAAGGCAGTGGATGTTGTATACATGGACTTCAGTAAGGCCTTTGACAAGGTCCCGCATGGGAGGTTAGTTAGTAAGATTCAGTCGCTAGGTATACATAGAGAGGTAGTAAATTGGATTAGACATTGGCTCAATGGAAGAAGCCAGAGAATGGTAGTGGAGGATTGCTACTCTGAGTGGAGGCCTGTAACTAGTGGTGTGCCACAGGGATCAGTGCTGGGTTCATTGTTATTTGTCATCTATATCAATGATCTGGATGAGAATGTGGTAAATTGGATCAGCAAATTTGCTGATGATACAAAGATTGGAGGTGTAGTGGACAGTGAGGAAGGTTTTCAAAGCTTGCAGAGGGATTTGGACCAGTTGGAGGAATGGGCTGAAAAATGGCAGATGGAGTTTAATGCGGACAAGTGTGAGGTATTGCACTTTGGAATGTCAAACCAAGGTAGAACATGCAAGGTAAATGGTAGGACACTGAAGAGTGCAGTAGAACAGAGGGATCTGGGAGTACAGGTACATAATTCCCTAAAAGTGGCTTCACAAGTAGATAGGGTTGTAAAGAAAACTTTTGGTACATTGGCCTTTATAAATCAAACTATTGAGTATAAGAGTTGGAATGTAATGGTGAAGTTGTATAAGAATTTGGAGTATTGTGTGCAGTTTTGGTCACCTAATTACAGGAAGGATATTAGTAAGGTTGAAAGAGTGCAGAGAAGGTTTACAAGGATGTTGCCGGGACTTGAGAAACTGAGTTACAGAGAAAGGTTGAATAGGTTAGGACTTTATTCCCTGGAGCATAGGAGAATGAGGGGTGATTTGATAGAGGTGTATAAAATTATGATGGGTATAGAAAGAGTGAATGCAAGCAGGCTTTTTCCACTGAGGCCAGGGGAGAAAAAAGAGGACATGGGTTAAGAGTGAAGGGGGAAAAAGTTTAAAGGGAACATTGGGGGGGCTTCTTCACACAGAGAGTGGTGGGAGTGTGGAATGAGCTGCCAGATGAAGTGGTGAATGTGGGCTCACTTTTGACATTTATGAAAAACTTGGACAGGTACATGGATGAGAGGGGTTTGGAGGGATATGGCCCAGGTGCAGGTCAGTGGGACTAGGCAGAAAAATGGTTCGGCACAGCCAAGAAGGGCCAAAAGGCCGGTTTCTGTGCTGTAATGTTCTATGGTTCTATCTCTACAAAGCAAGATAAATTAATTACAAATATAAAACACAAAATAATTGATGACATAAGTACTCATCCGCCTTTAATGTCACACCCAATCATCACTGGTGCAGCCAATTGGTTTAGAAGTCACATAATTAGTTAAATGGAGATCACCGTGTGCAGTCAAGGTGTTTCAATTGATTGTAGTAAAAATACACCTGTATCTGGAAGGTTTAACTGCTGGAGAGTCAGTATCCTGACAAAAACTACACCCCGAGAAAAAAGAACATGTCAAGCAACTCCACAAAAAGGTTATTGAGAAACACAAGTCAGGAGATGGATACAGGAAAATTTCCAAGTCACTGAATATCCCATAGAGGTCAATCACCAAGAAATGGAAAGAATATGACACAGCTGTAAATCTGCCTCGAGCAGGCTGTCCTCAAAAACTGCATGACAGTGCAAGAAGGGGACCTGTGAGGGAGGCCACCAAGAGACCTATGACCACTCTGGAGGAGTTACAAGCCTCAGTGGCTGAGATGGGAGAGACTGTGCACATAACAGCTGTTGCCCAGGTGCTTCACCAGTCACAGCTTTATGGGAGAGTGACAAACAGAAAGCCATTGTTGAAAAGAACTCACATGAAATCTTGGCTAGAGTTTGCCAGAAGGCACGTGGGAGACTCTGAAGCCAGCTGGAAGATGATTCTATGGTCTGATGAAACCAAAATTGAGCTTCTGGCCATCAGACTAAATGCTACGTTAGGCATAAGCCAAACATCACACATCATCAAAAACACACCATCCCTACTGTGAAGCACGGTGGTGGCTGCATCGTGCTGTGGGGATGCTTCACTGTACAGGCCCTGGAAGGCTTGTGATGATAGAGGGTAAAATAAATGCAGCAAAACAGGGAAATCCTGGAGGAAAACCTGACGCAGTCTGCAAAAGAACTGTGACTTGGAGAAAATCTTTTTCCCAGCAAGACAATAACCCAGGCATAAAGCCAAAGCTACACAAGAATGGCTTAAACACAAAAACGTTAATGTCCTGGAGCGGCCAAGTCAGATTCCAGACCTCAATCCAATCGAGAATTTGTGATGGACTTGAAAAGGGTCAATCCCCATCCAATCTGACGAGCTTAAGCAGTTTTGTAAGGATGAACGGGGAAAATTGCAGTGTCCAGATGTGCAAAGCTGATAGAGCCCTGTCCACACAGACTCAAGCTGTAGTACCGACTTGAAGGGGGTCAATTCTTATGAAATCAATGATTTTGTGTTTTATATTTGTAATTAATTTAGATCACTTTGTAGAGATCTGTTTTCTCATTGACACGAGTTTTTTTCTGTTGGTTAATGTGTATATATTTTCATTCCGAATGCGGCTACACTGACATCTCGTACAAGTGCAACATAACATTCGGACTTATATATTCACTGCCCTGAATGATGAATGCCAGTGCACCACAAGCCTGCTTCACCATTTTGACTACATGCAACCTCATTTTTTTTTCCAAGGAATCATGTATTCATATTCCTAGGTGGCTCTGTTCTACAACACTCTCCAGGGTCCTATCATTCACTGTGAAAGTCCTACCCTCACTGGTCTTCCCAAAATGTACACCTCAAATTCAATAGTATTTGCCCTTTATCAGCCCACCTATGCAGCTGATCAATTATCTTCACGGCCTAAAACAACACCTATTTTAGTGATATCTGCACAAGTACTAACCATGCATTGTGCATTCTCGTACAAATCACTGATCTAGATGACAAATAGCAACCGTGCAATACTGAGTACCTGGCCAAGTCCAAACAAAGGACACTCCCATCCTCACCCTCTGGTTGTTGGCCAGTCATGTACAAAATGACCCAGCTTGCCTGGATTCCACACAACCCAACTTTCCATACCATACAGAACCTTACCAAAAACCATATAGACCACATCTACCACCTTGCCCTCATCAACCTTCATGGGTACTTCAAAAGAAAACATCCCCCAACTTTGCGACGTTTGGTTGGTGTGGACTCAGAGGGTGGAGGGGCCTGTTCCCATGAGTCTATTGAATTCCCCAATCTATCCCCAGCAGGGTTTGAGCAGCTTTTGAACTGAGGGCACAGCTTTGCTCAGTTGTGGCAGAGCGTTTCTGACCAGATGCTGATCAGCATCGCCCAGAGGCCGGACTATCTCCTAAGCAACATCAGTACAACATGGGTAAGGGACCGAATGGCTCCCTGGAGCTCCACCTTTATAACAGTCACTGGACACCACGTCTCACGAATCCCTGACAGAAATAAATCCAGAGAAAATATTCAGCCATCGCATCACCTGATCCCTGTACCACAACTCTTCACCGCCTCGCCGTCCTCCACATCCCGACAGGAGTCTCGGGAGCGTGGGCCCTTTAAACGCGCTTGGATTATATCTTGCATTCATTACCTGCTATATCTAGACCTCACAGGGGTTAAAATAATAAATATATCTGGAATCTTTTTATATATCACTGCCAGAGGAAAAAAAAACAAACCATAAATAGCCCAGGCGACTTATTATGGCGTTGTCATGGGCACAGAGGGGGATCGATTGCTTCCTGTCTCTCTCTTACAAGGTGATGCAATGCATTTTTTTAAAAAAACAACTCAAATGGATGTACCGGTGGAATAGCTTTCATGAATCCGCGATTCCCTTTCAAAATATGTTTAAAAAAACACACGCACAATGAAACAGTTGTGCGAATGTCCTACACGCCGACTGCTGCTGTCAGTTTCACGGTACCCTCCCTGAAATCGATGCATTGAAAATAACGGAAGGCAGATATCACACAGGCTGGATAAAACACCAGCGCCCGCTAATTGCACGGATTCGCGGCAGAGCCCAGAAATAACCGGGAGAGAAGAGGCAGAGGCTTTACCTGTACGTAGCTGGACAATAGGGGATTCAGGTGACCGCGCTACCAGCCATAAACGGAATCGCCCAGACTACAAACCTTGTTTGCCGTCTACGTCTGAGCCAAGGTTGTGTGTATTTAAGGGGTGGGGGACCGGGGGGGGGGCGATGATCAGCAGAGGAGTCTCGCGATGTTTGCTCAGGCAGTGCAGGGCCGAATGTCCGTCCTTGCGCCAGGGCTGGAGACCGAAAGTCGGGAGCCTGTGTGAATCGGTACCTGAACGCCGAGCTCAGGGTCTACCTTCCGCCTGAGAGGAGAAACTGCACTGGCATCGCATTCTAGTTCAATTCCTAACGCAAGCACAAGATATCACCCTGTTCGGGAGACTTTAAAATAGTTACCAATTAAACTGAAATCTGTAATTATTTTCACTTTGTATATAGAGTGGTGATGGTGGGTTCCTTGAGGTTGTTAGCCGGGGGAGGAAGCGGCGATAGGTTCTCACTACACATTAAATATCCCCAAATAGCCTCCTACAACCTGGCCTTCACGTGTGGTTTAGCCCGCCGCAACCGTTTCTACTGACGTGGGAAGGGGCAAAGGCGAGTAACTGGCGTTAAAACCAGGCGCTTCGGGCAGATGGGGTTCTTCAGGCGTGGTTGGCAGCTCACCTAGGAGAAGGAAAACTCTGATCTCAAAGCTCCGCAGCCTTGCGGCCGTACCCATTCACGGGGACGGCTTCGGGAGTAAACCCCGAGGGGGAAAATCCGGAGCTGGAGTCCCCACCTTGAGCTCAATGCTGACTCCCGCGACGCTGCTGGTGCCAAACTAGCATCGGTCTCTGCTGTTTCCTTGGGGTCATCAGATGCGTGGAGAGGGGGGAACAGCTAGCTCCCCATATTGTATTCTTGTTGCTTGCATACAGCCAGGACGCAACATCCGCGATCGGCGCTGAACAGAGGCGGCCTCAGAATACAGGGTAATATTAAAAACCCATTCTGAGGAATCCAATATAGAAGCAGGAATGTCTTGCTGCCGTTACGCAGGGTAAGAGCACACCATGCGTGTGTTTCCCATGAGTAATACGTGCAGTTTTGGTGTTATGTGTAGAAAGAGTGTTCTTGGAGTTCAGACGCCCACATTACCGGACGCACCTGAGTCGACCTGGTGGCATTAGTAGTAGTTGTTGTTGTTGTTCAGATAAAGGTTCACCAGATGGATTTGTGGTATAAGAGAAGAAATTGGGTCAATTAAGCTTTTATCTGTTAGAGTTTAGAAGACCAACAGGGATTCTCACAACCCCCCCCCCCCACAAAATTCAAAAAGGAAAGGATAATTAGACCTAGGAAGAATGTAACACCATAGAACCCAAGACATAGGAGCAGAATTAGGCCATTCAGCCCATCGAGTCTGCATCGCCATTTTGTCATGGTTGATCCATTTCCCTCTCAACCCTAATTGCCTTCTCCCCATAACCTTTCACACCCTGAATAATCAGAAACCTATCAGTCTCCGCCATAAACACACCCAACGACCTGGACTCCACTGTCACCCGTGGCAATGAATTCCACAGATTCACCCAATCTGGCTAAAAAAATTCCTCCTCATCTCCATTATAAATGGACATCCCTCTATTTCGAGGCTGTGCCCTCTGGTCCTTGACTTCATCACCATAGAAACAAATACCTTAGACTTTTGAATTTTCTCCCCATTTAGAAAATAGTCTATGCTTCTTTCCTTCTACCAAAGTGCATGACACTGTATTCCATTTCTCACTTCTTTGCTCATTCTTCTAATCTGCTCAAACCCTTCTGCAGCCTCTCTGCTTCCTCAGTTCTACCTACCCCTCCACCTATTTTTGTATCAACTGCAAACTTGGCCAACAAGCCACCAATTCCATCATCCTAACCATTGACGTACAACGTAAAATGAAGCAGTCCCAACAACAACATTTGCAGAACACGACTATACGCTAGGCTCCCTTTATTGCCACTCTGTTGCTGCTGATCAATGCATACCAATATCTTTCCTGTAATAACATGGGCACTTGTCTGGTTAAGCAGCTTCATAGGCATCGCCTTGACAAAGGCCTTCAGAGAATCCATGTCCACAATATCCCTTGTCTATCCTGCTTCTGATTTCCTCAGAGAATTCCAACAGATTTGTCCGGCAAGAGTTTCCCTTAAGGAAACTATGCTGACTTTGGCCTATTTTATCATGTGCTTCCAAGTACCCTGAAACGACATCCTTAACAATTGACTCTGACATCTTCCCAATCACTGATGTCAGGGTAACCGGCTTATAATTACCTTTCTTCTGTCTCTCTCCCTTCTTGAAGAGTGGAGTGATCTTTACACTTTTTTCCAGTCCTCCAGAACCATTCTAGAATCTGGTGATTCATTAAAGATCATTACTAATACCTCTGCAACCTCTTCACCTACCTCTTTCAGAACCCTGGGGTGTAGTCCGTCAGTTCCAAGTGACTTATCTACCTTCCGATCATTCAGTTTCCCAAACATCTCCTCCCTAGTAATAGCAACTGCACTCACTTCTGCCCCCAGCACTCTCGAATGTCCGTCATACTACTAGTTTTCTTCACAGCGAAGACTGATGCAAAATGTTTAATCAGTTTGTCCACCATTTCCTTATCCCCCATTACTAATTCTCCAGGTTTATTTTCCAGCAGGTCAATATCTACTCTTGCCTTTTCTTTTACTCTTTATATATATGGAAAATCTTCTGGTATCCTCTTTTATATTATTGGCTAGCTTACCTTCATATTTTATTTTCTCTCCCTCATGGATTTTTTAGTTTCCTTCTGTTGGTTTTAAAAATTTCCCCAATTCTCTAACTTCCCACTTTTTTGCTGTATTATATAGCCTCTCTTTTGCTTTTATGTTGGCTTTGACTTCCCTTGTCAACCACAGTTGCGTCATCCTGCCTTTAGAATATGTCTTCTTTAGGATGTATCTATCCTGCACCTTCTAAATTGCTCCCAGAAACTCCAGCCATTGCTGCTCTGCTATCATCTCTGCTAGTATCCCCTTCCAATTAACTTTGGCCAGCTCCTCTCTCCTGCCTCTGTAATTTCCCTTACTCCACCGTAATACCGATACATCTGACTTTAGTTTCTCCTTCTCAAATTGCAGGCTGAATTCTATCATGTTATGATCCCGGCTTCCTAAGAGAACAGCTGATTCTCCAGTGGGCTCAACCACAGTCTGCTCTAAGAAGCCACCTTATAGTCATACTACAAATTTCATCTCTTGGGATCCAGCACCAACCTGATTTTCCCAATATTCCTGCAAATCAGAATCCCACATGACTATCATAACATTGCCCATTTTGCATGATTGTTCTATCTCCCATTGTAATTTGTAGCCCACATCCTAGCTATTGTTCAGAGGCCTGTATATAACTCCCATCAGGGTCCTTTCACCCTTGCAGTTTATCAGCTCTACCCACAAGGATCTTCCGATCCTATGTCACCTCTTTCTAAGGACTTCATTTCATTTTTTACCCGCAGAGCCACCCCAGCCCCTCTGCTTATTTACCTGCCCTTTCCATATAATGTCTACCCTTGGATCTTAAGCTCCCAACTGTGGTCTTCTTTCAGCCATGACTCAGTGATGCCCACAACGTCATACCGACCAATCTCTAACCGTGCTACAAGATCTACATTATTTTGTATACTGTGTGCATTCAAATATAACACCATCAGTACTTGTTGATTTTGTCCCCTTTCACACTGCAATTTATCCCACTGACTGCAATTTTGCCCTATCATCTGCCTGTCCTTCACTACACCCTGCTTCTGCTTGTAAAGCAACAACCCTGTCACTCCGGTCAAATTAGTTTAAACCCTCCACAACAGCCCGCAAGGACATTGGTCCCCCTCAGTTCATCAGTAACACATCCTCTTTGTGTAGGTCGTACCTTCCCCAGAAGAGATCCTAATGATCCAGAAACCTGAAACCCTGAGTCCTGCACCAGTTCCTCAGCCACGTGTATCCTCACTGACGCACGGCATAGGCAGCAATCTGGAGATTGTTAACCTGGAGGTCCTGCTTTTCAGTTTTCTACATAGACCCCCAAATTCTCTCTTCAGGGCCCCTTCACTTTTTCTATCTATACTATTGGTGGCAATATGTACCAAGACTTCTGGATGCTCACATTCCCCCTTTAGAATGTTGTGGACCTGACACATTGACCCAGGCAACTTAACACCTGGGTGTATCTATTGTGCCTAGAGGATCTCATGTCTACTTGTCTAACTATGGAATCTCCTATCACGACTGCAGTCCTCTTCTTCCTTCCCTTCTGAGCCACAGCACCAGATTCAGTTCCAGAGACTTAGTCACTGCACCTCTCCACCCCCACCCCCTGGCATGTTGTCCCCCCAACAGTATTCAGAATGCTATACTGATTATTGAAGGGAACATCCACAGGGATGCTGTACTGGCTGCCCTTTCCCTTCCCTTCCCATCCATTTACCTGTCTCCTTCATCTTAGGGTTGACTACCTCCCTGTAGCTCCTATCTATCATCTCGTCAGTTTCTCGTACGAGCAGGTCATCGAGCTGCATCTCCAGTTCCTCCACACGTTCTCTGCGGAGCTACAGTTTGGTGCACCTGGAAGTTTCCCAGCATTCTCATTTCTGACACAAACAACATAACACAGCCCCTGGAGCCATCCTCACTGCTCCATTTGTGACTAACAGATGAAGAATGAAGAAGAAACTTACCAGATATGTACCTCACCCAAGCCTGTCTCGCTGAAGCCTCCTCACTCTAACACTGGCACACTCACATAATGGCCACTCCGTTTTCCGCTGTCTTATTTTTATTTGCCCTTGCTAATGAATTGCGACTGTACTACTGAAAAAACCTGAAACCCCATATGAGTTCCTTTCTTCTTAAAAAAATCTCTCGCTCCCTGACCTGTATGATATTCAACAGAGTTGTGGGGGGGAGGTGGTTCAGGAGCAAGGCTCAGTCTAAGGAAAGCAGCCATTGTCAAATTAAGGAGTTCAATATATAACAGTAGTTATGTGTACAAGAATCAATAATTAATAATTAATAATCATAATTAATATGTACAGGAACCAGTAACCATAAACCATTACAAAATGTAAAGGCAGTAAATAGTACTGTAGTTTTGGTATGAAGGAACACTGCAAAGTATATGATAACACTCAATTAACATTCAAAAAAGATATTAACACCGAGCTGAAAAACTGTGAAAAGGAGATCCTTGGGCAGACTATAAATTTGATTGGAAGGTTTTTATATCCATTTATCAACAGGATGTGTGTTTCATTGACCAGACCAGCATTTATTTCCCATCCCTAATAGCCCTTCGGTTTTCTGGGGCAACTGAGAGTCAACCACTCTGTGTGGGCCAGAAGTCATTTGCTACAGCGGATTTGGTAAAGACAGCAATCTCCTCATCGAAAGGAGATTGCGGAAGGGATTGAGGTTTTAATCCAAAGGCTTCATTCTAGCCACTAATCATATTAGCTTCTTTGTTCCAATTTTATTTAATTAACTGTGTTTGGATCCCACCAGTTGCCAGTCGCAAGGGTAGTGTGCTAGCATTTTCCTGGGTTCAATGCTACTTCGAAAATGCAGTGCGTTATGCGATCAGCCCATTTACAAATTGCGATGACATCATCTCTGCAGAGCCCAACAGTGTCTAACCAGAGAGAGATGCAACATGAGTTATCAGTGCTTCAAAATCTCTTAGCTCAGCAGATTGTATTCTGCAAAACCCATCTTCCCGGAGGAAGCTGCCTGATAACCCTCCCCCGTTTAATCCACAAGAGGTGTAAATCAATGCCAATACACTCTCTTAGCTGACTTTCCATATATTATCTTCACCCACTTTCTAAATATCTTAGTTAATTAACAAAATTGTGTTTCGATTTTGTTCAAATCCAACTGCTGAGGACATAGAAAATTGACAAGAGATCCAGCCTTATTTCAAAATTGCAAATTACATCAAAACAAAACACTGTGCACAACAGCCACCTCTGTGCCCGGAGTATATTATCCAGCTGAAAAGAACAGATCAGCTGTTTTCTGTTACGAACTGCTACGGTCACTTTTAAGATCAGTAAGTTGCAGATGACATGGTGGAGAGCTTATGGATAGAGAGGAGGTTTCTCTGGGGCTTCAGCAGAATTGGAATGTAGGGTGACTATTTGGCAGAGGGAAAGGCCTAAACAGAGTGAATGTGGAGCGGATGTTTCCTGTCTTGGGGGGCAGTCTAGCACCAGAGGGCACAACTTCAGAACAGAGGGACATCCATTTAGAATGGAGAAGAGGACGAACTGCAGTCAGAGAGTGGTGATTATGTAGAATTTGTTGCTACAGGCAGCAGTGGAGACCAAGTCAATGAGTATATTTAAGGCAGAGATTGATAGATTTTTGATTAGTCAGGGCATGAAGGGATATGGGGTGGGGCAAGGAAGGAGATTGGGGTCAAGAGGGAAATGGATCAGCCATTATGAAATGGTGGAGTGGACTTGATGGACCAAATGGACTATTTCTGCTCCTATTTCTTATGGATCTTATGGGAATTTAATCTTGACAAGTGTGAGGCTATGCATTTTGGGAAGTCAAGTAGGGATTGACATGAACAGTAAATTGGATGGCACTAAGGAACATTGATGAACGGGAACATAGTTCCCTGAAAGTGTCAGCATAGGTCAGAAAAGTGGTGAAGGTGTACGGTATGCTTGCCTTCATTAATCAGGACATAGAATACAGGAGTTGGGACGTAATGTCATAACTTTATAAAACATGGTCAGAGCATGTAGGGTTTCTATGTTTCTATGGATTGAGGTCTGGAGTCTGACTTGGCCACTCCAGGACATTAATTTTCAAACAAGAGAAAATCTGCAGATGCTGGAAATCCAAGCAACACACACAAAATGCTGGAGGAATTCAGCAGGCCAGGCAGCATCTATGGAAAAAAGTAAAGTCAATGTTTCAGGCTGAAAACCTTCGGCAGGACTGGAGAAAAAAGCTGAGGAGTAGATTTGAAAGGTGGGAGGAGGGGAGAGAGAAACACGAGGTGATAGGTGAACCTTCGAGTGTTGAACCAAAGAGCTAAGAAGTTGATTGGTGAAAGATACAGAAGGACATGGAAGAAAGTGGGGAAGGAATGGATAAAGAGCACCAGGGGAAGGCGATATGCAAGCAAGGAGATAACATGAGAGAGGAACAATGGGGTAAAGGTGGGGGAGGTGGAGACATTACTGGAAGTTTGAGAAATTGATGTTCATGCCATCGGGTTGGAGGCTGTCTAAACATAATACAAGGTTTTGTTCCTCCAATCTAAGAGTGGCCTTATCCCAACAGTGGAGGAGGCCATGGGTGGACATATCGGAATGGGAATGGGAAGTGGAATTAAAATGGGTGGCCACTGGGAGATCTTGCTTGTTCTGGCGAAGGGAACACAGATGCTCGGTGAAGCAGTCTCCCAATCTATGTTGCGTCTCACCAATATACAAGAAGCCATTAACTTGGTTGATTTTAAACCATTCCTGCAGAGCTTTGGCTTTATGCCTGGGGTTATTGTCTTGCTGGAAAACATATCTTCTCCCAAGATGCAGTTCTCTTGCAGACTGCATCAGGTTTTCCTCCAGGATTTCCCTGTTTTGCTGCATTCATTTTACCCTCTACCTTCACAAGCCTTCCAGGGCCTGCTATAGTGAAGCATCCCCACAGCACGATGCAGCCACCACCATGCTTCATGGAAGGGATGGTGTGTTTTTGATGATAGAGCCTTCTTCCAGCTGTCTGCAGAGTCTCCCACATACCTTTTGGAGAACTTTAGCCAAGATTTCATGTGAGTTTTTTTCAACAGTATCTTTCTCTTTGCCACTCTCCCATAAAGATGTGACTGGTGAAGCACCCGGGCAACAGTTGTTGTATGTGCAGTCTCTCCCATCTCAGCCACTGAAGATTGTAACTCCTCCGGAGTTGTCCTAGGTCTCTTGGTGGCCTCCCTCACTAGTCCCTTCTTGCACAGTCACACAGTTTTTGAGGACAGCCTGCTCGAGGCAGATTTACAGCTGTGTCATATTCTTTCCATTTCTTGGTGATTGACCTAACTGTACTCCAAGGGATATTCAGTGACTTGGAAATTTTCCTGTATCCATCTCCTGACTTGTGTTTTTCAATAACCTTTTTGTGGAGTTGCTTGGAATGTTCTTTTTTCTCATTGTGTAGTTTTTGCCAGGATACTGACTCTCCAGCAGTTAAACCTTCCAGACACAGGTGTATTTTTAACTACAATCAATTGAAACACCTTGACTGCACACGGTGATCTCCATTTAACTAATTATGTGACTTCTGAAACCAATTGGCTGCACCAGTGATTATTTGGTGTGTCATATTAAAGGGGGTGAATACTTATAAAATCAATTATTTTGTGTTGTATATTTGTGAGCAATTCAGACCACTTTTTATAGGTACTGTATAAATCTTCTTTCAGCCATGATTCTGTGATGCCTAATTTGTAAATAAGGTACAAGTTTATCTACCTTATTCTGTATACTGTGTGCCTTCAGTCCTGTATTATTCATCCTTCTTGATTTTGTCCACTTTTTACATTGCAACTTATCCATTGACTGCAATTTTCCCCAATCATCAGTGTTACTACACAGTGCCTCTGTTTGTAAACCGACTGCCCCATCCTTAACCCCCCACTCCGTTCCCATCCCCCTGCCAAATTAGTTTAAACCCTGCTAAACAGCTCTAGCAAAGCTGGCCACACCCTGTTCATTGGTCCCCCTTTGGTTCAGGTGGAACCCAACCCTTTTGTACAGGTTGTACCTTCTCCAGAAAAGATCCCAATGATCCTGAAATCTGAAGCCCTACCCACTGTACCACTTCCTCAGCCACACATTCATCTGCCAAATCATCCTATTCTTACCCTCACTGGTGTGTGGCCCAGGCAGCAATCCAAAAATTACTACCCGGGAGGTCCCGCTTCTCAGCTTTCTACCAAGCTCTGTAAAATCTCTCTCCAACCCAATCCGAGACATTCCTGACCCTTCCAATTGGGAGGCAACATACCATCTGGGTGTCTCTATCATGTCCACAGAATCTTGTCTCTATTCCTCTAAGTATGGAATCTCCTGTCTCTACTGCAGTCCTCTTCACTTCTCCTGTTCTGAGCCACAGCACCAGTCTCAGTACCAGGGACCTGGTCACTGTGGCTCTGCCCTGGTAGTTCGTACCCCACAGTTATATCCAAAGTTGTACACTTATTATTGAGGGGAACAGCCACAGGGGTACTCTGCACTGACCACCCATTTCCTTTCCTTCCCCTGACAGTTACCTGCCTCCTGACTGCCTCCCTGTGGCTCCTACCTATCACTTCCTCAGTCTCCCATAAGGTCACTGAGCTGCAGCTCCAGTTTCTTGATATGTTCTCTGAGGAGCTGCACCTCGGTGCAGATGTGGTTATCCAGGAAGCTGGAATTCCCACAACTCACACAAAGAACATAACACAGTCCCTGGAGCCATTCTCACCACACAAACAGGCAATGACCATCTCCAACAAAAGAGGCTCTAACCATCGTCCCTTCACTTTCAGTGGCATCACCATCATTGAATCCCCTTATCAACATCCTGGGGGTTGCCATTGACAGGAAACTGAACTCGTCTAGCCATATAAACATCATGGCTACCAGAGCAGGTCAAAGGCTAGGAATCCTGTGGCGTGTAACTCACCTCCTGACTCCCCAAAGCCTGTCCACCATCTACAAGGCTCAGGTCAGGAGTGAAATGGAATACTCGCCACTCACCTGGATGAGTGCAGCTCCATCAACACTCAAGACGCTTGACACCATCCAGCACAAGGCAGCCCACTTGATTGGTTCCCCTTCCACAATCCCTCCACCACTGATGAACATTTGAAACGGTGTGTACTATCTACAAGATGCACTGCAACACCACACCAAAGTTCCTAAGGCAGCACCTTCCAGACCCACCACCATGACCATCTAGAAGGACTAGAACAGCAGATACCTGGGCACACCACCACTTGGAAATCCCCTCCAAGTCACTCACCATCCTGACTTGGAAACATATCACTGTTCCTTCATTGTCACTGGGTCAAAATCATGGAATTCCCTCCCTAACGGTACTGTGGGTGTACCCACACCTCAGGGACTGCAGCAGTTCAAGACAGCTCATCACCACCTTCTCAGGGGCAGCTAGAGATGGGCAATAAATGCTGGCTGAGCTGGCGACGTCTGCATGCCGTAAATGAATTAAAAAAAAAAATTGTGCAGTAATGGACGGGGAATAAAAATAAAGGGGAAGAAGAAGCTTACTGGCTCTGAACGCTGAGGTGGTCTGTGCCCAGAATGGAAATGGTTCAGTCTATAATACTCTGCAGCCATTTCTGATCCTGCATAGCAGGGATGAGGCAACCTGTCAAAATGCTCTCCGCTGGATCACACTGCAAAGGCCATGAAACCACACTTCCAATTCTTGTTATACCATTATCCTGCAATTCGATTGGCAGATTCATTTACACTATCAGAACGATGGTTATTCCTTTCTGGTAACACTATCATTGTTGCAATTATTTTCATCGTCACAATTGTGTTTTCAGGACTGGTGACAGATCCCGAACACTAGTACACTATCAACGTACAGGCATTAAGCTGCCTGCAATAGACCGGCCTCATCGATTTCAGGCCTGACACGAGACACACTCTATCCCGAGCTCTGTCCTGGGAGGAGGTTCCCAGTCAGTAGAGGAAAAGTTTCAAAGATGTGGTTAGGTTGCCTTGTAGAAATGGGACATCTCACCGACTCTGAGGAACCCCCTGCCCCATAATAGCTGAAAGTGGAAAAGGAGCCTTCAGGGTGGATTTGAGAACCCCAGAGTTACAGAGAGAGCACACTGGATCAGTGGTGGCAGGAACGCACCACCTCACCAAGTGCCCCCCCTCCTGCCTCCTCAGGCCCCCCTTGCTCCATCTGTGGAAGCCTGCTGCCTCAGGGCGCCCATGCAACAGGGGCCAAAGAAAACAGAGGCCATAAAACTGGTGCCAGAGAGAGGCGGCACTTTGGTGGCAGCCGACAGGGGTATAGTTAGCAACGCACCCAAAATGCTGGAGGAATTCAGTGGGTCAGGCAGCATCTGTGGAAATGAATAAACAGTCAATGTTTCAGGCTGAGACCCTGCTTCAGGACTGAAAAGGAAGAGGGAAAGATGCCAGAAAAAAATGGTGAGGGGAGGGGAAGGAGGATAGCTGGAAGGTGATGGGTGAAGCCAGGTGCATTGGGAAAGTCATTGGAGAAGAAGGACTCTGATGGGAGAGGAGAGTGGACCATAGGAGAAAGGGAAGGCGGGAGTTGGCCCAGGGGAAGGAGATAAGCAGGTGAGAGGAGATAAGAGACCATAGTGGGGAATAAAAGAAGAGGAGAGGAGAAGGGAATTTTTTTTTGAAACCGGAAGGAGAAATTGATATTCATGCCATTGGGTTAGAGGCTACCCGGATGGAATATGTGCTGCTCCTCTACCTTGAGGATGCCCTCACCTTGGCACAAGAGGAGGATATGGTCCAACATGTCAGAAAAGGAATGGGAATATGAATTAAAATGTTCTGCCACCGTGAAGTTAAACTTTAGGCAGATGGAATGGAGGTGCTCGACATAGTGGTCTCCCAATTTACAATCTCACCAACGTCAGTGCATTGAAGGCACCGGACACAGCAGATTATACACCCGACATCTTGCTGAAGAGGAAACTACTGCAATAAATAATGTACTTTTAAGCCATTAAGCCATTGGTGATCTTACAATAGCCCAACAGACTCAGCAGAACAGACCACCCAGGAGGCAAACACAGCACCTGTAAGCATCCTAGAGTCATAGAGACAGACAGTATGGAAACAGCCCTTTGGCCCAACTGGCCCACACTGACACAGCATCCTCCCTGCTAGTCCCAGCTGCCCACATTCAGCCCAAAACCCTTCAAGTCCTTCCCCTCACGTACGTAAACAAATGCCTTTGGTACTCATTCCGGGTATTATGTACAGAGGTTACCTCTTGGGTCTCTCTCCTCTCATCATATACTCTGCCCTCCAGGTTTGGACTCCCATTGTAACCCATGACAACCTTCTACACTATCCACTACACCACCATCCTTTGTGTCACCTGCAAACTCACTAACTCAGCCCTCCACTTCCTCATCCAAGTCACAAAGAGCTGGGGTCCCAGAGAAGACCCTCGCAGAAACACTACTGGGCACCAATGTCTGGGTGGTATATGTTTCATTTACAATACCCTCTGCTTTCTGTGGGCAAACCAATTCTGAATCCACACAGCCAAGCGCAGTTTCCCCGGATTCCATGCCTCCTGACTTTCTGAGTAAGGAGCCTTATCAAATGTCTTACTAAAATCCATATACAGTACTATGCAAAAGTCTTAGGTAACCTAGATTTTTTATCTGGTTTCAGATGGTTTGGCCTCCACAGAGCCCTGATCCCAACATCATCGAGGCTGTCTGGGATTACCTGGAGAGACAGAAGTGAGCGAGACAGCCAAAGTCTGCAGAAGACTTCTCCAAGGAACAGCCTTCTAGCCAACTTTCTTATAAAGCTGCACGATAGTGTATCTACTGTAAAAGGTTGGATGCAGTTTTAAAGGCAAAGGGTGGTCACACCAGATACCAATTTGATTTTGTTTCTTTACAGTCTAATACTCTTTATAGTAATTTTTTTATGTTTAGAAACTTCATTTCATTTCTTTTGGAAGCATCCTCACTTTACAGATATTTTAACTTTCAAAGTATATTCATTATAAAAGCATTAAAATGAAGACTGACACCCAATGTTCAAAGAAAAAGAAAAAAATACAAATCATGCAAATGATATTAGTGAGTGGCATTCCAAACCAAAATGAGTCCTTAGGTCTGAACCCCAGAGCAGCCTGGAGTAGGCCCAAAGCCTCAGTCTCAGTTCATCATATTATCGGGTGTGGAGCACAGCAGCCGGGGCAGTCTTCATAGCCTCAGCCCCATGGAGAGAACGAGCAGAATTGGCTCTAGCTTCCCATCCCGTCTATCTGGGTGATGCACCATCAATAACTCACGCTGAGACTTAGGAAGTGAGATATCGGCTTTTATTGACTGAAGAACAACACTACATCCTGGGAAAATGAGGGAGAGCAGCAGACCACAGTCGCCTTTATACAGGGGTCTGTGGGAGGAGCCACAGGAGCAGTCAGCAGGGTCTGTGGGAGGAGCCACAGGAGCAGTCAGACAGGTATATCTAATTCACCACATTCACCCCCCCCTTTGTTTAAAAAAAAATCCCCAAGTATATTTACAGGTTAAGTCTATCAGGTGGTCGAATCGTTCGCTGCGATCTACGTAGCTCCGGCTGCAATTGCACAGGAGCCGGAGGTGGTGATGGCACAGGTGCCGGAGGTGGTGATGGCACAGGTGCCGGAGGTGGTGTTAGCACCGGAGGTGGAGAGTGGGTTGGTTCTGTCCCAACAGGAGGTGTCAGGGATCCCTCGCGTGTGAGCGAGGTCCCCGGAATAGACGCGTACGAGATGCCCGGTACATGAGCGTCGTGAGGAGTCTGGGTGTAGCACGGTGTGCGCGGTGTCACCTCGGGTACAGGGTGCATAGTTACCGTGGAATGCTCGGGGTAGTGGTCTGCTGCTCCGGCGGGCGCCAGGTCGCGGACAGAGACCGTATCCTCCCGCCCATCAGGCAAGACCACGTAGGCATACTGGGGATTAGCATGCAGGAGGTGAACCCTCTCGACCAGCGGTGAGTACTTATTACTCCTCGCATGTTTACGTAGCAGCACTGGCCCCGGGGACGTCAGCCAAACTGGTAGGGTGGTCCCACTGACAGACTTCCTGGGAAAAGAGAATAGGCGTTCGTGAGGGGTGGCATTAGTGGACGTACACAACAGGGAGCGGATAGAGTGGAGTGCCTCAGGGAGGACCTCCTGCCATCGGGAGACCGGCAACCCTTTTGACTTAAGGGCTAAAAGTGTGGCCTTCCACACTGTGGCATTCTCCCTCTCCACCTGGCCATTCCCCCGGGGATTATAACTCGTGGTGCGACTAGTAGCAATGCCCCTAGCTAGCAGGAACCGGCGCAACTCGTCACTCATAAAGGAGGACCCTCTATCACTGTGGACATAGCAGGGATATCCGAACAGAGTGAAGAGCTGGCGCAGGGCTTTTATGACCGACGTGGTAGTAGTGTCGGGGCAGGGAACGGCAAAGGGGAATCGCGAGTACTCGTCAATAATACTGAGAAAATAGACATTGCGGTCGGTGGAGGGAAGGGGGCCCTTAAAGTCAACATTCAGTCGCTCAAAAGGGCGGGTGGCCTTGACAAGCTGCGCAGTGTCAGGACGGTAGAAGTGCGGTTTGCACTCAGCGCAGATCTGGCAGTCCCTGGTCATCGTCCTGATGTCCTCCAGGGAGTACGGCAGGTTCCGGGCTTTAATGAAATGGTAAAATCGGGTGACCCCCAGGTGGCAAAGTTGGGCATGAAGGGCATACAGCTGGTCGAGCTGGGCACTAGCACACGTTCCCCGGGATAGGGCATCAGAGGGTTCATTGAGCCTGCCAGGCCGGTACAGGATATCATAATTGTAGGTGGAGAGTTCTATTCTCCATCGCAAAATTTTATCATTTTTGATTTTGCCCCGCTGTTGGTTGCTGAACATGAACGCAACTGAGTGCTGGTCGGTCAGCAAGGTGAACCTGTTGCCGGCGAGATAGTGCCTCCAGTGCCGAATAGCTTCCACTATGGCCTGGGCTTCTTTCTCCACCGCGGAGTGCCGAAGTTCAGAGCCTTGAAGGGTACGAGAAAAAAACGCCACTGGTCTGCCTTCCTGATTGAGGGTAGCAGCCAGCGCGACGTCAGAGGCGTCACTCTCTACTTGGAAGGGAATGGTCTCGTCCACCGCATGCATCGTTGCTTTGGCAATGTCCCCTTTAATGCAGCTGAAGGCCGCGGGAAAAGTGGTAGACCGGACCAGGGGGCGGGCCTTGTCTGCGTAATGGGGAACCCATTGGGCGTAATAGGAAAAGAAGCCCAGGCACCGTCTGAGGGCTCTGAGGGTGGTGGGAAGAGGGAGTTCTAACAGGGGGCGCATACGGTCGGGGTCAGGGCCAATGACCCCGTTCCCCACGACATACCCAAGGATAGCGAGTCGGGTGGTTCTGAACACACACTTGTCCTTGTTATAAGTGAGGTTCAAAGCATCGGCCACTTGGAAAAATCGTTGGAGGTTGGCGTCATGATCCGACCAGTCGCGACCACAGATGGTGATGTTATCTAGATAGGGAAATGTGGCCTTCAGGTTGTACTGGTCCACCATGCGGTCCATTTCCCTCTGGAAGACTGAGACACCATTGGTGACACCAAATGGGACGCGCAGAAAGTGATAGAGCCTGCCACCCGCCTCGAAGGCGGTGTAGGGGCAGTCCTCTGGGCGGATGGGGAGCTGGTGATAAGCGGATTTCAGATCAATTGTCGAGTACACCTTGTACTGAGCTATCTGGTTGACCATATCCGCGATGCGGGGTAGGGGGTACGCGTCAAGCTGCGTGAATCTATTGATGGTCAGGCTGTAGTCCACAACCATCCTATTTTTCTGCCCAGTCCGAACAACGACCACCTGGGACCGCCATGGGCTTGTGCTCGGCTCAATGATCCCCTCCCCGAGCAGCCGCTGCACCTCTGAATGAATAAAGGCCCTGTCCCCCGCACTGTACCTCCTACTTTTAGTTGCCACCGGTTTACAGTCGGGGGTCAGGTTGGTGAACAGCGATGGGGGAGGGATCTTGAGGGTGGAGAGGTTGCAAATAGTGTCAGCAGCACAGCTATCGACATGGTGCTGGGCGGGATGTGGGGTTCGGGGTGTATGTGCGTGTGGTAACGGAGTATATGGCGAAGTCCCACCAAACTGAGGATTCCTGACAGTGAGTGGTGGGAGGGGCCCGTCATATGCCATAGTCACACTTTTGAGATGGCTCTGGAAGTCCAGCCCCAACAGCACAGGTGCGCACAGTCGAGGCATGACCAGGAACGCAAAGTTCCGATATTCTGTGCCCTGCACCACCAATGTCGCTACACAACCCACCCGGATGTCCGTGGAATGCGACCCAGAAGCCAAGGTGATCTTCTGACGTGCCAGCCGTGTCACGAGTCCACAGCGTTTCACTGTGGCCGGGTCAATAAAACTCTCAGTGCTGCCCGTGTCAAACAGGCAGCTAGTCCTGTGCCCCTCCACCAGGATATCCATCATCGACCTTGCGAGCTGGTGCAGAGCGCTTTGGTCGAGGGTCACGGAAGCCAGCGTTGAACGGGGCGAGTCGGGGGCGGGGCCTGGTGACGCCGGCAAAGATGGCCGCTCACATCCAGGCATGCAAGATGGCGGCTCCCAGGTCGCACACGGGTAGGTAGGGGCGGGGCCTGGTGACGCCGGCAAAGATGGCCGCTCACATCCGGGCATGCAAGATGGCGAGTCAGGGGCGGGGCCTGGTGACGCCGGCAAAGATGGTTGTCCACATCCGGTCATGCAAAATGGCGGCCCCCAGGTCTCAGACGCAGCGCTGCTCGACCCCGGGCGCGGTTTAGACTTACAGACCTTGGCGAAATGGCCCTTCTTCCCGCAGCTGGAACAAATTGCTTCGCGAGCCGGACAGCTGTTTCTGGCATGTTTCTGAAGCCCACAAAAGTAACAGTGTTTTATACTCGGCGAATTCGAGGAGTTCGTGATACCGCGACTGGCAGCGGCGTTGGTGAATTCGCTCGGAACCGGGGAATCGCGTGGCTGGACCGCTTCGGCGTACAGCTGCGCAGCCTCTAACGTATCGGCCGTCTCTATTGCGGAGCGTAAGGTAAGATCAGCTTTTTCCAGCAGCCGCTGGCGTAAATACACTGACCGGACTCTAGTCACAAAAGCGTCTCGGACCAAGAGTTCCGTATGCTGTTCCGCTGTGAGCGCTTGGCAGTCACAAGTCCGCACGAGTGCCTGTAGAGCTCGGAGAAATTCAGCAGTCGACTCCGTAGGCCGCTGTTTTCGTGTTGCCAAGCGGTGCCGGGCATAAACAGCGTTTACCGGCCGCATGTACTGTCTTTTGAGGGCGGCAAGCGCCCCCTCGTAGGTGGAGAGGTCCCTGATGAATGAATAAACTTTTGGGGCGACCCTCGAGAGAAGTCTGAGCCGAACAGCTGAGTCGGTGGCACGAACCTCCTCCAAGTACGATTGGAAGCACACAAGCCAGTGTTCAAAGGCAAGAGCTGCTTCAGGGTCTCGGGGGTCCAAATCTAGGCGTTCTGGGCGTAAAGCAGTTTCCATGTTGAAATTTCAGTCAATAAAATTGATGCACCATCAATAACTCACGCTGAGACTTAGGAAGTGAGATATCGGCTTTTATTGACTGAAGAACAACACTACATCCTGGGAAAATGAGGGAGAGCAGCAGACCACAGTCGCCTTTATACAGGGGTCTGTGGGAGGAGCCACAGGAGCAGTCAGCAGGGTCTGTGGGAGGAGCCACAGGAGCAGTCAGACAGGTATATCTAGTTCACCACACTGGGCCAGCATTTAAATTGTGCAAACAGCAATTGTTCTACCTCGGACTAGGACCCAGGCACCACTGCAACGAGAGGCTTCAGACATAGACCACGCTGCCCAGCGACTCGCTGTGGGCCCAGATTTCATTGGTCAGCCTGAAGCTGCTCTCGATTTCTCTGAATCGGCTTGGTACCCAGAGGACACAGAGCGAATCGGCTCGACACTGTTGACTTGCTCCGGGCCCAGATTTCACTGGCCAGCCTGAAGCCGCTCTCGATTTCTCCAAATTGGCTTGGCATCCAGAGCGATCTAACCTCACACCCTGGCCAGCTGCATGGGCGTCGGAAATCCTCTTCCCCAACTTCCCCTCCTCAAATGGCTCACTCCATCTGCGTGTACCAGCACAGTTCATCACTCAAAGCTGCTTCGTCTTTGCTCGCCTCCCATGTTTGAGGTGGTAATTTGCCACAATTTACTTCAGAAAATGTGTCATTAGTCATGATTTGAGTTGAATTTCTTGCCAGTAAGCTCTCGCACACATTCGGTAATGCCATCTTGAACCGGAAGTAGAGATAAACGTGTACAGATTTACGTGTACTGTACTCCACGTCCATTGCTCTACTTTCATTGATATGTTTTGTCATTTCCAATCGGACTTGAGAGGCATGACCTGCCTCTCACAAGCCATGTTGACTATGTTTCTCCACGTGCTCATAAATCCTGTCGCCAAGAATCCTCTCCAATAGTTTGCCTACCACTGAAGTAAGACTCATGGTCTATAATTCCTAGGGTTATTCCTATTACCTTTCTTGAGCCTGTTAAACACCTCGGTTATACCTGCCTCCACCACTAGCCCTGGCAGTGCATTCCAGCTGTCTATCACTTTCTGTGTAAGGAGCTTGTCCGATACATCTCCTTTGATGCCAGTGAACAACGTGACCAAGGGCAACATCCTACGGACCAGTTCGCAAAACTATCTCTTCCACTTCTTTTATGTCTTCTCTTTCTTTCAAATGTGGTTCTGCTATTGTTGGAGACTGTGACCCACATTTTTGTGGTGCGTGATTTCAGACCGAATGAGCGATCAGGCACTTTGCTGTCTCCAAGAGGGTTCTGTGAAGCTCCAAATGGCCTCGAGGCCAGGGAGCCCAGAGACAGGGTTGGAGCCCATGATTGACTTTACTTCTTGCCGATCTTGTGATGACAGAGCTGAGGAAGATTGAGCTCATTGAGGAGTGAGCGAAAGGAGAGAGGGTGTTTAACGCCTCTCGCTCGCTGCTGTCAGTAGAAGGTGTTATGACCCCAGCCCCCTCCTTTGTGAGGTTCGCAAGAGCCCTAGTCAAGGGGGGGTCAACTGACCCAAGAGGGGGAGAGACGTGCTGAATAGACACAGGAAAATGGGAGAGAGAGCGGGAGACGTGCTGAAGACCACGTTCCCCCGGGAAGCAGAATAAAGCGACTCTTTGACTATTGTCTCATGAAGACCACGTGTAAAGCCCTCGGGCAAAGTGGGCTGGTCGCTCAACAAGACAAAAGCCTCGGACATAGCCATTGTCTTGGGAGACACCTTTGTGGGATAAGGAATTGGCCTACGTGCAAAATCTCAGGGCAATGTGAGATGGGTGATGGGGGAAGGATTGCCTCGCCCCCCCATCCTGATGGACATCTACAACCCTGCCAGTCCAGATAAAAGGTGGGCTGCCGAGGCGGGGCGCCAGACGCACCAAAAGATACGCGAGAATTCCTGCGACTGCGTTTAGAGAGCGACAGCCGGTGGTGGGGTTCGTGTGCGTCCTTCCCTTGCCTGGGATTGGCGACCTCACCATGGAAGAGCGGCCTAGCTACAGGGGAAGCCACAGATGAGAGTCCATTCCCCAACGAGACTTCCGACTACCTCCTACAGGTTGGAAAACCTGTCGGGTAAATGTTTCATTCTCTCTCTCTCTTTCTAACAAAAGTGCACCAACGCGACACCACGACAACGGCGGCTGGTGGAACTGCAGTGACCGCAAAAAGACTTCTAAATATCCAGTAAACAATATATAATTACATTACCCCTAGACAACTGTAGAGCTTATTTCTGATTGATTATTACTATACCTGTGCTTTAGATTGAGTTGTGATGACGTATATGATCTGAATGTTTTGTATTAACCATACGTTTGTGCCCCTTTATAAATAAAAACGTTTGAAAATAGTAGCATCAGGCTTCGGTGGATCCATCTATCTTTGCTGGAAAATTACCCGGTTACTGGGGAACGTAACAAGTGGGGTGCTCGTCCCGGATTTGAAACCAAAGGGGAGGGTCAGTGAATCGGGCTGTAAGTCCAAACTTAAATCTGGTTACGCAGGTAGCCAGACAGGAAACCAGCAAAGATGGATATGGGTGAATTTATGAGAAACCCGACTGTAGAGGCGCTAGGGACGGCTACTAAATCAGACTTGGTAAATCTGGCAAAGGGGTTAGGCCTCGCAGAGGTGAGGTCATCAATGAAAAAGCAGGAAGTGCGAGGGGTCATAAATCAGTATTACATTGAAAAGGAGGTGTTTGCAGCTGAGGATTTGGAAAATATCCCCGAAAAGAGATTAGCGAGTGGGACAGATCAGGTAGAGTTGGAGAAAATAAGGTTGGACCATGAACTTAAAGTAAAGCAGCTAGAAGCAGCTGCAAAGGAAAAGGCTGAGGAACGAGCTGAAAAGGAAAAGGCTGAGGAAAGGGAGCAGGTGTTCAAACTAAAGGAATTAGAGATGAAACGGGGTCATGAGCTCCAGCTAAAGCAGCTGGAAGCAGAAGCAGAAGAGAAAGAGAAACAAAGGAGCCATGAATTGGAGCTGGACAGGCGAAAGCAAGAGCGAAGAGCTCAAGGGCAAGAGAGAGAGGAGGGGTTTGATGTTAGTCGGGCGTTGAGGTTGGTCCCCCCGTTCGAGGAGACGGATGTTGATAGTTATTTCTTGCTTTTTGAAAAGGTGGCAGTGAATCAGAAGTGGCCCAGAGAGCAGTGGGTGGCGTTGTTACAAAGTGTGTTACGAGGGAAAGCACAGCGGGCATATGCCGTGTTGCCCCCAGAAGGGGAAGGGAATTATGATCAAGTAAAGGAGGCCATTCTCCGAGGTTACGAGTTAGTGCCTGAGGCGTATAGACAAAGGTTCCGAAATTTAAGAAAAGGATGGAATCAAACGTATACCGAGCTAGCCCATGAGAAGGGTGTGCTCTTGGACCGTTGGTGCACCGCGGAAAAGGTGGCCGAGAATTATGGGCGTATCAGGGAGTTATTTTTGATTGAGGAATTTAAAGGTTATGTTCCGGAAGAGATCCGGATGTATTTGAATGAGAGGACGAATCAGTCCATCTCAGAAATTGCTAGGTTCGCAGATGAATATGCCCTAACCCACAAGACAAAGTTTTCCTTGCCAAAAAGTTACCAGAGAGACTGTGGGAACGGTAGAAAAAGTCCGCCGGCTGAGGCGGAGATCCCACTGGGAGCTAGTGGTAAAATTGAGGAGGAGAGGCAAGACGACAGGAGAGGTCCTGGCGTGACCTGTTTTAATTGTGGAAAGGTGGGTCATATTGCATCTAAATGCTTTGCTCCGAGAAAGGAGCCAGAGAGAGGGAAAACAGCGATCCCTATCGGGTGTGCAGTGGTAATCAGAAAATCGGCAAGAGGGTCCCAGGGGAGCAGAGAGCGCGAGGGGTCGGAGATTTATCTGTCACACAGAACCGTGTCTGTGAGGAAGGGGGACCCGCCAATTCCCGTACGGATTTGGAGAGACACAGGGGCGGAGCTATCATTAATTAGCCATAACGTATTACAATTCGGACCTCCGACGGGCGAGGTAGCCCTGAGAGGAATAGGAAAAGGGACAGAAAGGGTGTCTTTGCGTAGGGTCATTTTGGATTGTGAGCTGGTGTATGGATCAGTTGAAATGGGGGTGCCATCAGAATTCCTGAGAACTGACGTGGATGCTCTCCTTGGGAACGATTTAGCCGGAGGAAAAGTTTGGTTGGCCATGACTATGACCCGCCGACCGGTGCGTGTTGAGGCCCCGCCCATAGAGTCCCCGAGCTATCCCGCATGCGTGCACACTCGCAGCCTGTCGAGAGTGGCAGCTGAGAACGGGAGCAGTTTAAAATTGGCCAGTTTTGATTTGGCCGAGACGTCTTTACCGACCCTGTGCCACGAGGGTTTCGAGGGGGGTAAAACGAGGAATAGTAACGTAAAAGGGGGTAAGGGAGAGAAGGTAGATCTGCCCTTAGCGAAGAAAAAGGTCCTAGAGGTAGGAAATAAAGATGAGAAACAGATAAAGCTGTTAAAAGGTCCAGGGTTGGACATGGATGATCTGTCTGGTTTGGCAGAACTGTTTGAAGAAGTTGAAAATTCTAAAGGTGTTCCCGATAATGAAATGAGGGCAGTCCTAGATGAAAAGGATGCCATTACCTTGAAGAAGTCTGCTGGGTTGGCAGATGAGGTTGAGTTTACTCCGGAAGTGAGTTGCCCAGAGAGTAACTGGGAGGATCAGGGGAATTTATAATTTGAAAAGGGTATGGGTATTGAAAGCCTGGAAGAGGACAATGCCCCGTTTGAGTGTGTCCAAGATGGGGATGCACGTAGTCCTGAACCTAGTCACGGAGCTCAGAAAAAGTCTGAGGTATTTGACTCAGCTGGACGAGACGGTCGTCCTTTTGGAGCAGATAGACTTGGTTCGGGAAAGAAGGGGTTAACCTTGGGAAGTGTGAGTTCCCAGATGGTTGTGCTGAAGGGGGTGCTCAGAGTTAATGTGGAGTTTACGAATGGGGAGATAACTGTTGTTGTGGAGGAGAACGGTAAATCTGTAGTTCCCAAATCGAATGAAAAAAAGTTAAAGTCTAAATTGATGCCTGCGCATCGATTACAGGTTGATTTGGAATGTAAGGGTGCCTCACACGCTATTGTTATTCAAGAAAGCGCTGTGAGGAAGCCAAAATTTAAATGCGGCCAGAGAAAAAGGTTCGAACTGAAACACATCAGCCTGCATAGTCTTGACAAAAGGGTTAACTACCTGTGTAGCATTAAAGAATTGGGTGGAAATTCCCATGATGGACTAGATTGGGGACACGGAGTTAAGAGAATAACCCTCGTGGAAAGGAAAGGCGGGAGAGTACCTCGCCAAATTACTCAAGTTCCCCACGGGGAGACTCTCCGGAAAAGAGGCAATGGTTAATAGAAAATGCCACTTTTAAATAGCAACGCCGGTTGTACGGGTTTGCGCCAAAGCCTGTGACTAATAAAGACAACCCCTTTGGAGACCTGCCGGTGAAATAACACGACCGAAACGATTAGTATTTGTATAAACTTTTGTAGATGCACCTAAGCTAAGATCACACCTCCTTAGTTTTGTTGCTGAAGAAAATAAATAAATAGGTGGTTATTGAGCTGAAGTTTGATGTTACCAGACTTTGGTACAGTACACGATGTTAAGATATTAAAGAAAAGGACACTAATTGTTACCTGTTTAGATACTGACTTGAATGTATAATGGTAGTACTCTGTGAAGAGAGGAGCATTGTGTATTGTGTTAAAAAAAATCCTATAAGACTCTGTACCAACTTGTTTTTAACCGCTGGTAAAAAACTTTTAAGAGGGGAGGTGTTATGACCCCAGCCCCCTCCTTTGTGAGGTTCGCAAGAGCCCTAGTCAAGGGGGGGGGGTCAAATGACCCAAGAGAGAGAGGGAGACGTGCTGAAGACCACGTTCCCCAGGGAAGCAGAATAAAGCGACTCTTTGACTATTGTCTCATGAAGACCACGTGTAAAGCCCTCGGGCAAAGTGGGCTGGTCGCTCAACAAGACAAAAGCCTGGGACATAGCCATTGTCTTGGGAGACACCTTTGTGGGATAAGGAACTGGCGTACGTGCAAAATCTCAGGGCAATGTGAGATGGGTGATGGGGGAAGGATTGCCTCGCCCCCCCCCCCCCCCACCCTGATGGACATCTACAACCCTGCCAGTCCAGATAAAAGGTGGGCTGCCGAGGCGGGGTGCCAGACGCACCAGAAGATACGCGAGAATTCCTGCGACCGCGTTTTGAGAGCGACAGCCGGTGGTGGGGTTCGTGTGCGTCCTTCCCTTGCCTGGGATTGGCGACCTCACCACGGAAGAACGGCTTAGATACAGGGGAAGCCACAGATGAGAGTCCATTCCCCAACGAGACTTCCGACTACCTCCTACAGGTTGGAAAACCTGTCGGGTAAATGTTTCATTCTCTCTCTCTCTTTCTAACAAAAGTGCACCAACGCGACACCACAACGACGGCGGCTGGTGGAACTGCAGTGACTGCAAAAAGACTTTTAAATATCCAGTAAACAATATATATCTACATTACCCCTAGACAACTGTAGAGCTTATTTCTGATTGATTATTACTATACCTGTGCTTTAGATTGAGTTGTGACGACGTATATGATCTGAATGTTTTGAATTAACCATACGTTTGTGCCCCTTTATAAATAAAAACGCTTGAAAATAGTAGCATCAGGCTTCGGTGGACCCATCTATCTTTGCTGGAAAACTACCCGGTTACTGGGGAACGTAACAAAGGTAACAGTCTATCTCTCCGTCTGTCCCTCTCGCTCGCTGCTGTCGGTAGAAGGTAACGTCTATCTCTCCGTCTGTCCCTCTCGCTCGCTGCTGTCGGTAGAAGGTAACGTCTATCTCTCCGTCTGTCCCTCTCGCTCGCTGCTGTCGGTAGAAGGTAACGTCTATCTCTCCGTCTGTCCCTCTCGCTCGCTGCTGTCGGTAGAAGGTAACAGTCTATCTCTCCGTCTGTCCCTCTCGCTCGCTGCTGTCGGTAGAAGGTAACGTCTATCTCTCCGTCCGTCCCTCTCGCTCGCTGCTCCTGAGTGATGGTTCCCGTGTTTGAGTGGTCTCTCTCTCTCCCTCAATGCTGTCAAAGGATGGTGAGGAAGTTCTGGGTGTGCGGTGTGTGGACTGGACTCTGTGGTTCACGTTACGACGTGTTTCTGCTTGCTCCTTTTTCTGTTGCAATTTTGGGTGATTTTGATCGGGGCGGGTTGCAGATAATGAACACTGAGCTGAACTGAATAGGCCTGGACTCTTTCAATTGTGTGTTTACATTCTATGTTTTTCACTCGTTTTTTTGTTGCTGTTTGTGTGATTTGTTTTTTTTGTGCATGGGGTGGGGGTTGATGTTTTTCTTTGAATGGGTCTCATGGTGTTTCTTTGTTTCGTGGCTGTCTGTGGGGAAGATGAATCTCAGGGTATACATACTTTGGTAATATTTCTTTAGATAATATGTATTCAACCTTTAGATCAGGAGACGGAGGAATTGAAATATGTGCAGAGGGAGCTAAAGGAGAAGTGGCACGGAGTGACCACTCCCCGCTGAACATCGACGGCTCCTCGGTAGAGATCGTTAAGAGCACCAAATTTCTTGGTGTTCACCTGACGGAGAATCTCACTGGTCCCTCAACACTAGCTCCATAGCAAAGAATGCCCAGCAGTGTCACTCTGCGAAGGCTGAGGGAAGTCCATCTCCCACACCCCATCCTCATCACATTCTACAGGGGTTGTATTGAGAGCATCCTGAGCAGCTGCATCACTGCCTGGTTCGGAAATTGCACCATCTCGGATCGCAAAACCCTGCAGCAGATAGTGAGGTCAGCTGAGATAATCTCTTTTGTTCCAAAAACATTTTTTGATAAAATAGATTCTCTGATTTTGTCTTATGTTTGGAATAATAAAAGCTCTAGAGTGAATAAACTTTTATTGCAAAATTCAAAAAATGATGGAGAAACTTTAGACTTTATTATTGGGCAATTAATATTCATTATATTACTTTTTGGACTTAATGATATAGACGACCAAGATCGCCCTTCATGGTTACAGCTGGAGGAAAATTCAGTAATGGGGTTTTCGTTAGCTTCTTTATTAGGAGCTGCCCTTCCGTTTTCGCTCTCCAGAATAGGTAGACAAGCTCTTAACCCTATTGTTAAACATACTTTAAAAATTTGGTTTCAATTTCGTAGATTTTTTGAATTAAATGATTTTCTACTTTCTAGTAATATTTATTCTAATTTCTTTTTTAAACCATCAACTTTGGATAAGGCTTTTTTAATATGGAAAATTAAGGGAATAAAAACTTTTTTTAGAATTGTTTTTACAAACAGAAAAGACTGTTTAATGTCTTTTTCACAGTTAATGGATAAATATCTCTAATACGCATTTTTTCAGATATTTACAGGTTAGGAATTTTTATGTGATTTTTTACCAAATTACCCCTCGGCCTGCTCTTTAAATTTGGCTTATGCTATTTTTCAGTTTAAACCTTTTCAAAAATGATTAATAGCTATCATTTATAAACAGTTAATGAATGCTGGCATGTCACCCAATGATAGGGTTCAACGCATCTGGGAAGTAGAATTTCAACATTCACGTTCGGATAATCAATGAAGTAAAATTTATTATTTAGTCAATAATCCATCTATCTGCAAACGCCATATCTTAAACTGAATTAAGGCCATTATGTCCAAAGATAAATTGGCGCATATTTTTCCTAATATAAGCCCTATTTGTGACAGATGTAATACAGAAGTGGCTACTCTAACTCATATGTTTTGGTCATGTGTAAGTTTAAACAATTTTTGGAGGGATGTGTTTGGAATATTATCTAAAGTTATAGATATGGATGTTCAACCTAATCCACTTACAGCAATTTTTGGGATTATTCCAGAGGAAGCAAGCAAAGTGTCTGTTTCTGCCCAACATGTGACAGCTTTTTCAACTTTACTGGCTAGGAGAGCTATTTTGCTACACTGGAAAAAATCTAAACCACCTACTGTTTTTTTATTGGCTCTCCTCCATTATGTCATGTCTAAGCTTGGAGAAAATTAGAAGCTGGACGTTTGATACATCCTTTAATTTTGAACAAGTTTGGCGACCTTTTATTCAATATTTTCACATGATTTAATTTATTTTTATTTATTTATTTTTCTTTATTCTCTTTGGGGAAAATCCTTATCCATGAAGGTTTGGAGATGTCTGGAAGGATGTTTTTTTTCCTCACTATTTTTTTCTAATTCTTTCCTCAATTGGACTGCTCAATCTTTCTTTTTCTTTCTTTTTTCTTTTCTCTTTTTTTTGTTTCAGTTTAGTTAGTGGGTTTTTTTTCTTTATCAATAAAATTTCCAATTTTTTTTTATGATTGCTATGAGGTGTTGTAGTTTTTTTTGACCATTGTATATATAACAGCATAATATTTTACCTATTTGAATTTGACATTATATACTTTCTGTTTTTATTATTGCTGTTTTTATGTCTTTTATATTATCTGTTTGCTAAACTCCTCCTCTGATTTGTATATCCTTTATTTGAAAATCAATAAAAAGATTGAAAAATGAAATGAAAAAAAAAGAAAAGAAGCTAACAGTCTATCTCTCCGTCTGTCCCTCTCGCTCGCTGCTGTCGGTAGAAGGTAACAGTCTATCTCTCCGTCTGTCCCTCTCGCTCGCTGCTGTCGGTAGAAGGTAACGTCTATCTCTCCGTCTGTCCCTCTCGCTCGCTGCTGTCGGTAGAAGGTAACGTCTATCTCTCCGTCTGTCCCTCTCGCTCGCTGCTGTCGGTAGAAGGTAACAGTCTATCTCTCCGTCTGTCCCTCTCGCTCGCTGCTGTCGGTAGAAGGTAACGTCTATCTCTCCGTCTGTCCCTCTCGCTCGCTGCTGTCGGTAGAAGGTAACGTCTATCTCTCCGTCTGTCCCTCTCGCTCGCTGCTGTCGGTAGAAGGTAATGTCTATCTCTCCGTCTGTCCCTCTCGCTCGCTGCTGTCGGTAGAAGGTAACGTCTATCTCTCCGTCTGTCCCTCTCGCTCGCTGCTCCTGAGTGATGGTTCCCGTGTTTGAGTGGTCTCTCTCTCTCCCTCAATGCTGTCAAAGGATGGTGAGGAAGTTCTGGGTGTGCGGTGTGTGGACTGGACTCTGTGGTTCACGTTACGACGTGTTTCTGCTTGCTCCTTTTTCTGTTGCAATTTTGGGTGATTTTGATCGGGGCGGGTTGCAGATAATGAACACTGAGCTGAACTGAATAGGCCTGGACTCTTTCAATTGTGTGTTTACATTCTATGTTTTTCACTCGTTTTTTTGTTGCTGTTTGTGTGATTTGTTTTCTTTTGTGCATGGGGTGGGGGTTGATGTTTTTCTTTGAATGGGTCTCATGGTGTTTCTTTGTTTCGTGGTTTGTCTGTGGGGAAGATGAATCTCAGGGTATACATACTTTGGTAATATTTCTTTAGATAATATGTATTCAACCTTTAGATCAGGAGACGGAGGAATTGAAATATGTGCAGAGGGAGCTAAAGGAGAAGTGGCACGGAGTGACCACTCCCCGCTGAACATCGACGGCTCCTCGGTAGAGATCGTTAAGAGCACCAAATTTCTTGGTGTTCACCTGACGGAGAATCTCACCTGGTTGTATTGAGAGCATCCTGAGCAGCTGCATCACTGCCTGAAATTGCACCATCTCAGATCACAAGACCCTACAGCGGATAGTGAGGTCAGCTCAGCTGAGAAGATCATCAGGGTCTCTCTTCCCACCATTACAGACGTTTACACTATACGCTGCATCCGCAATGGAAGCAGCATTATGAAGGACCCCACGCACCCCTCATATGCTCATAGTGATATGGTGCAACTCAAACTACCTGCGTCTCAATATCACCAAGACCAAGGAGATGGTGGTGGACTTTAGGAGATCTAGGCCTCATATGGAGCCAGTGATCATTAATGGAGAATGTGTGGAGCAGGTTAAGACCTACAAGTATCTGGGAGTACAGTTAGACGAGAAGCTAGACTGGACTGCCAACACAGATACCTTGTGCAGGAAGGCACAGAGTCAACTGTACTTCCTTAGAAGGTTGGCGTCATTCAATGTCTGTAGTGAGATGCTGAAGATGTTCTATAGGTCAGTTGTGGAGAGCGCCCTCTTCTTTGTGGTGGCGTGTTGGGGAGGAAGCATTAAGAAGAGGGACGCCTCACGTCTTAATAAGCTGGTAAGGAATGCGGGCTCTGTCGTGGGCAAAGTGCTGGAGAGTTTAACATCGGTAGCTGAGCGAAGGGCACTGAGTAGGCTACGGTCAATTATGGAAAACTCTGAACATCCTCTACATAGCACCATCCAGAGACAGAGAAGCAGTTTCAGCGACAGGTTACTATCGATGCAATGCTCCTCAGACAGGATGAAGAGGTCAATACTCCCCAATGCCATTAGGCTTTACAATTCAACCGCCAGGACTTAAGAACTTTTTAAAAGCTATTATTAATGCTTTTTGAGATAGTGATTTAGATGCATATCATATTTTTTACTGAGTTAAGTATTGTATGTAATTAGTTTTGCTACAACAAGTGTATGGGACATTGGAAAAAAAAGTTGAATTTCCCCATGGGGATGAATAAAGTATCTATCTATCTATCTATCTACAAACTCTTCTCCCTCCTGCCATCTGGGAAAAGGTACCGAAGCATTCGGGCTCTCACGACCAGACTATGTAACAGTTTCTTCCCCCAAGCTATCAGACTCCTCAATACCCATAGCCTGGACTGACACCTTACTGTCCTATTGTCCTGTTTATTATTTATTGTAATTCCTGCACTGTTCTGTGCACTTTATGCAGTCCTGGGTAGGTCTGTAGTCTAGTGTAGTTGTGTGTTGTTTTTTTCTGTCTGTTGTTTTTTACGTAGTTCAGTCTAGTTTTTGTACTGTGTCCTGTAACACCATGGTCCTGAAAAATGTTGTCACATTTTTACTATGTACTGTACCAGCAGTTATGGTCGAAATGACAATAAAAGTGACTCGACTTGACTTGACTTGATCAAGGAGGCTAAAGAGGAATACAGGAGAGAGCTGCAGAACAAACTAGGGCAGAGTAGCAAATGGGAGGCGTGGAGAGGCATGGAGAACATCAGTGGCTTCAATCAGCCTAGCTGTAGAGCCTTGGAACGCAGCCATGAATGGGCTAATGAGTTAAACCAATTCTTTGACAATTGCCTTCTTGTTCACACCCGTCCAGGTGCCGAGGTACCTCATGCTCCCTCAGCACCGACACCTCCCCTGCTCCCTCCTCCAGTTCAACATGTGGATAAACAATACAGGCCACCACTGTCCATGCCCCCTCCTTCCCCTGCACCTACCATCCACACCTCCACGTACCGACTGTTATTGTCCCACTCTTCACCTCCCACCAACTCCCCAGTCATCATGGACTCACCTTCACTACTGAGCAGGTGAGAACTCTGGGAAACTCAAACACGGCAAAGCTCTGGGACCGGGTGTTGTGAACCCCGAGGTCCTGAGGGAGTGTGCCGAGCCATTGTGTGGAGTTCTCCAGAGCATTTTCAATCCGAGTCTCAGCCTGGAAAGGGTCCCGACTCTGTGGAAAAAGGAATCTTAAGAAAGAGATTAGAAAAGCTAAAAGAAGATACGAGTTTGGTTTGGCAAATAAGGTGGAAGTAAATCCGAAAGGTTTCTACAGTTATATTAAAAACAAAAGGATAGTGAGGGATAAAATTGGTTCCTTAGAGAATCAGGGTGGTCAGCTATGTGTGGAGCCGAGGGAGATGGGAGAGATTTTGAATGATTTCTTCTTTTCCGTATACACTAAGGAGAAGGATATTGAATTGTGTAAGGTGTGGGAAACAAGTAAGGAAGTTATGGAACCTATGACAATTAAAGAGGTGGAAGTACTGGCGCTTTTAAGAAATTTAAAAGTGGATAAATCTCCGGGTCCTGACAGGATATTCCCCAGGACCTTGAGGGAAGTTTGTGTAGAGATAGCAGGAACTCTGACGGAGATCTTTCAGATGTCATTAGAAACGGGGATTGTGCCGGAGGATTGGCGTATTGCTCATGTGGTTCCATTGTTTAAAAAGGGTTCTAGAAGTAAGCCTAGCAATTATAGACCTGTCAGTTTGACATCAGTGGTGGGTAAATTAATGGAAAGTATTCTTAGAGATAGTATTTATAATTATCTGGATAGACAGGATCTGATTAGGAGTAGCCAGCATGGATTTGTGCGTGGAAGGTCATGTTTGACAAACCTCATTGAATTTTTTGAAGAAGTTACGAGTAATGTTGATGAGGGTAAGGCAGTGGATGTAGTCTATATGGACTTCAGCAAGGCCTTTGACAAAGTTCCACATGGAAGGTTAGTTAAGAAGGTTCAGTCGTTAGGTATTAATGCTGGAGTAATAAAATGGATTCAACAGTGGCTAGATGGGAGATGCCAGAGAGTAGTGGTGGATAATTGTTTATTGGGATGGAGGCCGGTGACTAGCGGGGTGCCTCAGGGATCTGTTTTGGGCCCAATGTTGTTTGTAATATACATAAATGATCTGGATGATGGGGTGGTAAATTGGATTAGTAAGTATGCCAATGATACTAAGGTAGGAGGTGTTGTGGATAATGAGGTGGGTTTTCAAAGCTTGCAGGGAGATTTATGCCGGTTAGAAGAATGGGCTGAATGTTGGCAGATGGAGTTTAATGCTGAGAAGTGTGAGGTTCTACATTTTGGCAGGAATAATCCAAATAGAACATACAGGGTAAATGGTAGGGCATTGAGGAATGCAGCGGAACAGAGAGATCTAGGAATAACAGTGCATAGTTCCCTGAAGGTGGAGTCTCATGTAGGTAGGGTGGTGAAGAAGGCTTTTGGAACGCTTGCCTTTATAAATCAGAGCATTGAGTACAGAAGTTGGGATGTAATGTTAAAATTGTACAAGGCATTGGTAAGGCCAAATTTGGAATATTGTGTACAGTTCTGGTCACTGAATTATAGGAAAGATATCAATAAATTAGAGAGAGTGCAGAGACGATTTACTAGACGGTAGACGATGTTACCTGGGTTTCAGCACTTAAGTTACAGAGAAAGGTTGAACAAGTTAGGTCTTTATTCTTTGGAGCGTAGAAGGTTGAGGGGGGATTTGATCGAGGTATTTAAAATTTTGAGAGGGATAGATAGAGTTGACGTGAATAGGCTGTTTCCATTGAGAGTAGGGGAGATTCAAACGAGAGGACATGATTTGAGAGTTAGGGGGCAAAAGTTTAAGGGAAACACAATGGGGTATTTCTTTACTCAGAGAGTGATAGCTGTGTGGAATGAGCTTCCTGTAGAAGTAGTAGAGGCCAGTTCAGTTGTGTCATTTAAGGTAAAATTGGATAGGTATATGGACAGGAAAGGAGTGGAGGGTTATGGGCTGAGTGCGGGTAGGTGGGACTAGGTGAGATTAAGAGTTCGGCATGGACTAGGAGGGCCGAGATGGCCTGTTTCCGTGCTGTGATTGTTATATGGTTATATGGAAAATATCTTGTGTGGTCCCAGTACCCACGAAGGGCCGACTGAAGGTCTCAAATGACTACTGTCCAGTGGCCCTGTTCTCACACATCATGAAGGCCCGAGAGAGGCTGGGCCTGGCTCACCTCTGACCCCTGGTCAGATCAGCCCTTGATCCCCTGTAGTTTGCCTACCAGAGGCACATTGGAGTCGATGATGCTGTCATCTACCTGCTGAACAGAGCTACTCCCACCTGGATAAGCCGGGCAGTACGGTGACGATCGTGTTTTTTGGTTTCTCAAGTGCCTTCAAAACCACACTGCCCTGGGGGAAAAGCTCCGTTCAATGCAGGCTGGCACTTCCATTGTGTCCTGGATAACGGAATTCCTGACTGGCAGACCAGTTTGTGCAGCTGTGTGTCAGACATGGCTAGAAGCAGCACTGAGACCCACAAGGGACTGTGTTGGCTCCCTTCCTGTTTACCTGGTATACATTGGACTTCAGATACAACACTGAGTCATGTCATCTACAGAAATTCTCTGATGACTCAGCAGTAGTTGGGTGCATACAGGGAGGATGAATACAGGCCCTGGTGGAGGGCGTTGTAGAATGGTGCAAGCTGAATCATCTGCTGCTCAACATCAGTGTGACAAAGGAGACAGTGATGGACTTTAGGAAGACTGAGCCTGTACTGCTCCCTGTTACTGTTGATGGTGAGGACGTGGATGTGGTGAGGACCCACAAGTACCTGGGGGTGAAGTTGGATGACAGACTTGAGTGGAGCACCAACACAGAGATTGTGTACAAGAAGGGCCAGAGTCACCTCTACTTCCCGAGGAGACTGAGGTCCTTTGGAGTGTGCAGGCCTCTCCTTCACATGTTCTGCCAGTCTGCTGTCACCAGGACAATCATCTACGCGGTGGTGTGCTGGGGCAATGGCATCAACACGGGTGATGCCAACAGGCTCAATAAACCGATTAGAAAGGCCGGCTCTGTTCTAGCAGTCAAACTGGACACACCGGAGGCTGTGGTAGAACAAAGGACCTTATGGAAAACCTTGGCAATTCCAGACGATGTTTCTCACCCTCTGCATGTCATGTTGGCTGAACAGAGGAGCACTTTTAGTGATGGACTGAGACAACTGTGCTGCTCCAAAGAGTGTTATATGAGGTCATTCTTACCCTCAGCCATTAGGCTCCATAATGGGTCAACCTGTAGCCGGGGAAGTGATGACCCCTCCTGTTAGACTGTTTGAGGAAACTTTTTAAAAATTCTTTCTTACTTCTCTTCTGACATTTATATCTGTGCATTGTACTGTGATGCTGTAATTTCCCTTGGGATCAGTAAAGTACCTATCTTATCTATCTAAATGAACTTTGATAAATGCAAGCTTTCCGGCATTAGCCATTTTGAAAAAAAAGATGCAACATATCTACTCTATCTAAGCCTCTAATAATTTTGTAAATTTCTATCTGATCTCTCCTCAGTCTTTGCTTGCACCTGCCCTCTCGTCCAGACAGCATCCTAGTAAACCTCTCCTGTAGCCTCCACATCCTTCTATACTGGAGTGACCAGTACTGAATGCAATAGTCTAGATTTGGTGCAACCAAAATTTTATAAAGCTGCAAAAGAACTTTCTGACTCTTGAACTCAATGCCTCAACTAATAAAGGCACCTTGCCATATGCCCTATTACTAAAATAATCCTCTCCATCAATTTCTTATAGAGTCACTGGTCTATAATTTTGAGCAATATCCCCTTTTCCCTTCTTGAAGAAAAGGACATTAGCTGCTTGGGACCTACCTGTGGTTAGAGAGGGCATAAAGATCTTGGTCAAGGCCCCTCATAATGTTTAATTATTACAAAATTATTCACCTTTGCACTGAATTACTCTGTAAGAACAGAACTATGTGAGTGGAAGTAACAGAGTTTAGAGGTGATTCCCAGACCACATTTTTTGTGATATGAATCATTTTAATTGTGTTTTTATTTCTTGACAACCCTCTCATAAATACACATACAGATACCTGTCTTCATGTGCAAACACACACACACACAAAATATATCACAATCTCATTCACTCCTGTGTGCATAGAAGTGCTTCCATTTATTTGTGCATGCACACTCGTGTGTGTGTGTGTGTGTGTGTGTGTGTGTGTGTGTGTGTGTGCGTGCGTGTGTGTGCGCACGTGCATACATGCATGAATGTAGGTATGTATATGTGCATGTTTACTTATTTACGAGAGGGTTGTCAAGCAATTAAAAAATCAATTAAAATGACTCATATCACAAACAACATGGTGTAGGAATCCCCTTTGAGTTTTGCCGCACCCCGGTGCACCGCTTCGACAGGCCAGCTAATCCAGGTGAGGGTACCTGGTGGCCTCGTGCCCCGGTGAGACAGGGACATGCCTGTCCTAGCATGTGAAGTCAGCTCCGGTGGTTTGGGTGGATGAGATCTACAGTGAGATCCAACGGCCGGGAAGGTGATTCTACAATGCTCCGTGGAGAGCGAAGGGCACGACAAGGCACAGGAGATGTCACAGTCATCCACTGTAATACACCAGTTCATGACAATTGTTCATACCAATACACCAGGACTTCTGAGGTCAAGAGAGTATAACTACCCCAGTGTAACAGCTTTCCCACTTTAAAAAGTTTTGGACAGAACACACACACACACACACACACACACACACACACACACACACACACACACACACACACACACACACAGTCATATAAGCTAGGGTGCCTATATCTTTTACACAGTATTGTATTTGTAAACATGGAAAAGAGAGCGAGTTTGTAAATCTGGTGGGAACAAAGTTTGTTAGGAATGGTGAGGGTAGAGTGTTGTGGGAGGGGTTTGGGACAGGCGGCAGAGAAGGAATGCCAGGGGTGGGGGGGGGGGGTATAGACACACCCAGCCCTGAGACACCAGGCAAGGTAATTTGATTCTAAACAAGTCATTGTTGATTATTACACAATGTCTGGCTGATGCTTCTCACTCTTTGCTCTCTCCCTTCCCCTTTTCCCAAACCATGATTCCCTTCTCCCCCTCCCATTCCCAGTCTCAGTCCACAATAGAGTATCAGAATCAGGTTTATCATCACTCACATATGAAATCTGTTTTCCTGTGGCAGCAGAATGGTGCAAAGCACAAGATTACTACAGTACTGTGTGAATGTCTTAGGCAGCCTGGCTTTCTTTTAGGTGCTGAAGACTTTTCCAGAGCGAAATGCATCCCTTGCATTAACAACCAACACACCCAAGGATGAACAGGCCGGCAAGTGACACCGGAGCACCCGGAGGAAATCCACGCGGTCACAGGGAGAATATACAAACTCCTTAGAGAGCGCGGCGAATTGAGTGAGGAGAATGCAAGGAACCATTTGGCCAGACGAGTAAGCAGGAAAATGTTTGGCAGACGCATTGTAATGCTGGTACAAGTGAGGTTACACACTTTGTTGGTGAAAGAATTATGGAAAACAGAGCACTTCAGGGGCTGGTCATTCCTAATTTCATCATCTCTCTATTAAGGAGCAAATGTGAACAAAACTAGCTGCTGAACTGAAGGACAGGTGCAGGGCAGGTGAGCAAAGATTAGGTCAGAGAGGAAGAATTTAAGGTGTGTCTTAAAGACCAAAGAACAGGTGGAACAGTATCAGAAGGCACTTCCACAGCTCTAGTCCTGGGAAGCCAAAGGTACTGAGCTCACAGTAAGCTAAAGCACACACAAAATGCTGGAGGAACTCAGCAGGTCAGGCAGCATCTATGGGAAAGAATAAATGCTCAATGCTTCAGGCCGAGACCCTTCTTCAGGACTAGAGCTAATAATGGTGCAATTAAATGAGGGACCAGGGAACTGCAGCCATTTCAGGGGGTCCTGGGTCTGCCGGACTTGTGAGGTTCCAAGGCAGTGGAAGTCTTTAAGAACAAAAAGAAAGGAGAATTTTGAACTTGAGGTGTTGCTGGACCAGGAAGGTGTGGACGCTGGTAAACACACACATCAGTTCGGGCACGAAAGACATTCAGGGGCAGTTAAAATTAGCAAGATTGCAGCTCACAATTGGGACGTAAAACATGCTTTCTGTGTTGGAGGCAGCCATTCAATCACACCTGCAGCTGCAGACTTCTGCCAGTAGGTGGGGCTGAAGTCCCGGTCTGTTCCAAGAAAAACGTCCAGAGGAAATCGGTGGCTCAGCCCACGCTGCAAAGATCGATCGGCGCGACTGTGGACTTTGAAGTTTATGGTGCATTCATTTCTGGAGTCTGGTTCATCATTTCCCCCCTGTTGTTGAGCAGTTGGATCGATACGGCCGGGGCTTTCCAGCGAAGATCGGCTCTGTGTACATTGGGCTGCCGGAGCGACACTGAACTGAATACTACGGGACTCCTGCTCTGTCGTTTGATATTCCATGTGTCGTTCGCTCGCTTTTTGCCGCGGCGTTTCTTTGTTTCCTGGCTGCCTGCGGGAGGACGGGTCTCAGAGTTGTATCCTGTACACATACTTTAAGTTGTACACATGCACTGAATTTGAGTACAAGGATCCCCTTTTAGAACAGTGACGAGGAATTTCTTCAGCCAGAGGGTGGTGAATCTGTGAATTCATTACCACAGAGAGATGTGGAGGCCAAATCATCGGGTACATTTAAATCAGAGGTTGATAGGATCTTGATTAGTAAGGGTGTCAAAGGTTATGGGGAGAAGGCAGGAGAATGGGGTTGAGAGTGATAATAAATTTAGCCATGATGGAATGGTGAAACAGACTTGATGGGGCAAATGGACGAATTCTGCTCCCATGTCTTCTGGACAGTGACTAGAGAGAGGAAAAGAAGTCTACACAAAGTAAGGCAAAGACACTATCAGAGACAAGTACATGGTGGATCCATAGAATCCCACTCCGATGTGGTAATCAGGATTGGGCAGGTTCTTCAAGAACTATCCCAGAACTGCCACCTGGATGGGCAAAGTGGTAATTCCAGAGGGAACTTGAATCAATGAAGAATGCGGCAGGGCGTGAACCTCACCTCATGTAAGGTTAAATCAGATGACATGGGTGACAACAGGGGCTGCGCTCCCAGATTAGCTCAATGCCTTCTCTGCTCACTTTGACCGTCAGAACATGAAGGAACTATCACAAACTCCCACGGCCCCCAAGATCCTGTGAGTTCAATCTCTGAGGCCGACGTGCAAGCAGCCTTCAGGAAGGAGAACCCACGAAGAGCGTTCAGCCTAGACAGGGTACCTGGCCGAGTACGAAAGACCTGTGCTGATCAACCGGCTGGTGTGTTCGCCAATGACACCTGCCAGAGAAGTGACCTGGATCTGCTGTAATTTTCCTACTGGAGCAATAGGTCCCCAGCAGATGCCATCTCATTGGCTCTTCACTCAACCTTGGAACATCTGGACAGCAAAGATGCACACATCAGGGTGCTCTTTATTGACTACAGCTCAGCGTTCAATACTATCATCCCCTCAAAGCTAATGAATAAGCTCCAAGCCCTCCTCAATCCAACCTTGTGCAATTGGATCCTCGATTTTCTGACTTGTAGGCCCCAGTTAGTTTGACTTAGCAACAACATCTCCTCCACGATCTCCACCAGCACAGGAGCACCACAAGTTTGTGTGCTTAGCCCCCTGCTCCGCTTGTTTTACACCTACGGCTGTGTGGTTAAGCACAGCTCCAATGCCATAATCAAGTTTGCTGATGACACCACTATAGTTGGCCAAATCAAAGGTGGTGATGAAAGGGAGCTTGAAAACCTGGCTGACTGGTGCCACAACAACATCTCATTTACTGGCAGCAAAGCTGTAAATGACGTCTGGAGAAGGAAACTGTGCTAAGAATCCTTAACAAGGATGGTTTGGACCCAAATGAACATAGAACGTAGAATAGTACAGCACAGTACAGGCCCTTCGGCCCACAATGTTGTGCCGACACTTAAACCCTGCCTTCCTTATACCTCCCCCCACCTTAAATTCCTCCATATCCCTGTCTAGTAGTCTCTTAAATTTCACTAGTGTATCTGTCTCCACCACTGACTCAGGCAGTGCATTCCACGCACCAACCACTCTCTGAGTGAAAAACCTTCCTCTAATATCCCCCTTGAACTTCCCTCCCCTTACCTTAAAGCCATGTCCTCTTGTACTGAGCAGTGGTGCCCGGGGGAGGAGGTGCTGGCTGTCCACTCTATCTATTCCTCTTAATATCTTGTACACCTCTATCATGTCTCCTCTCATCCTCCTTCTCTCCAGAGAGTAAAGCCCTAGATCCCTTAATCTCTGATCATAATCCATACTCTCTAAACCAGGCAGCATCCTGGTAAATCTCCTCTGTACCCTTTCCAATGCTTCCACATCCTTCCTATAGTGAGGCAACCAGAACTGGACACAGTACTCCAAGTGTGGCCTAACCAGAGTTGTATAGAGCTGCATCATTACCTCGTGACTCTTAAACTCTATCCCTTGGCTTATGAAAGCTAACGCCCCATTAGCTTTCTTAACTACCTTATCTACCTGTGAGGCAACTTTCAGGGAACTGTGGAGATGTACCCCCAGATCCCTCTGCTCCTCCACACTTCAGAGTATCCTGCCATTTACTGCTGGAGCATCTGAGGCTAGGATTGGGACACGGAATAAAACCGGTTGGAGAACTGAGCACGAAACAAAACCCTGGATGAAATCTCTGGCTGGGCTTACGACTGAGCACTGTTCAGGTGCTTTTTAAATACTCAGTTCTTGGTGCTCAAAACATGATCACCAATTAGCGGGACGATCCTGAATTTTTAAAAGGGCTGCTCCAGCTATCCGTTTTCCGGAGAGTAAGAGCGTCTAAACCCCGGAAGCTGGCGCGCTTGGGTGTGTATCGTAACAGAACCCCTGGCCCTATGGCCGACTCCTGATGGTCCTGGCTGCTCAGAGAGACGATGGTGGAAGTCATGGGTGAGAGCCAGATCCAAGATGTCCCTTCAGGCACCCAGCACCGTTCCTCAGGTCCAAATCCTTCCACAAGGAGCTGCCAAACACCCCTTACAGTTCGTGACTCTAAAATTCTTCTCATGGTGAAGACCTGTTCCCCATCGACAAACCTGGGTGGTGGGGCTAAAGGGCTGGTGTTCACGGGTTTGAATTTGGGAACATGGAAGGTGGGGTTGATCTTGAGGGTTTTGGGGAACTGCAAGGTGTAAGCCACCGGGTTTACCTTCCTGAGGATCGTGAAGTGCCTAATGAACTTTGGCACCAATTTCCTGGACTCCACCCGGAGAGGCAAATCCTGAGTCGACAGCCAGACCTGTTGCCTAGGCAGCAAAGCTGGTCTCTATCTTCTCCAGTGGTTATCCTTTATTTCAGCCTTCTGGGTTGAAGCTAACAGAATCTGCCATGCCCTAATCCGTCTCTCCTTGCATCGTCGGACGAGATCTTTGGCCGTAGGAACCCCAACTTCGGCCTCCTGCTTAGGGAAGAGTGGCGGAGAATACCCAAGTTGGCGTTAGAAAGGGGACAGCCCGTGTGCCAAATGTCATAAAGCATTGTGGGCAACCTCTGCCCACATCGTAGGCACACCACTTGTCGAGTCTTTGAGGCCAGGCATCTTAGGATTCATTCCTTGCAAGATCACTTGCTCCGTCTGGCCGTTGGACAGCGGGTGAAACCCAGAGGAAAGACTCGTTGCTGCCCCAGTCAGCTTACAGAATGCCCTCCGAAAACGCGACATGAACTGTGGACCTTGATCTGACACCATGTCAGCTGGAAGTTTTGGCGGACTCCACCGCAGACGGTGGTCAGTGCAAGGTGATGAATTCGCTGGCCTTCAAAAAAAACCAAAATTAATAGTTACCACGGAAGGAGGGAGTCCTGTGACAAAGTCCACAGTGATAAGCGCCCATGGTCTGCCCGGAACTGGCAGAGGATGAAGGAGCCCTTGAGGTTGGGTGTGGGCTCCTTGTTCTGGGTGCACACCTTGCATGCCTGCACATATTGACAGACCTCCCTCGACATTCCAGACCACCGATATCTTATCCCAATGAACTTGAGGGTCTGGGCAATCCCTGGGTGAGACGTCAATCTCGATGCATGCCCCCACTGAAGATGCTGAGACTAGGAATGAACAGCGGACCTGGAGGGCCGTTCTGAGGAATCTCCCCTTGTGGCTGGCTATTGTGAACGGGTTTGTTAATCCAACCATGAATTGGTGCTATCACCTTGGTTTGGGACAAAATGGTGGGCTGCTCCTCTTGTTCTGGTTCATCAAACTGACGGGACTAAGTATCTTCTTCTGATTCTTCAACCCCGGTCGAAAGGACGAAATTAAATCTGTTAAAGAAACGAGACCACCTGGCCTGCCAGGAACTCAGTATCTTGGCCTCCTGAATATAAGCCAGGTTCTTGTGATCTGTCCAAATGATGAAAGGGTTTTTGGCCCCACAAGCCCATGCCGCCATTCCTCCAGAGTTAAGTTGACTGGGAGCAGCTCTCTGTTTTCTGTGTTGTAGTTCACCTCTGCCAGGGATACTCATCTGGAAAGAAAGGCACACGGGTGCAATTTATTGTCTGAAGGTGTCAGTTGAGACACAACTGCACCCATTCAGACGTCTGAGGAAATGAAGACAATGAAGAGAAGATCAGGTTAGGTGCAATGAAAATGGGAGCTGTCGTAAACCTCTGTTTGAGCTCTGCAAAAGCAGCCTCAGCTTCGGTAGTCCAAACAAAAGGGCCCATAATTTTCCTACAGGAGCAACAGGTCCATGGCAGATGCAGAGTTCCACAAGCCAGCCCTCTTCAGAGGATCAACAGTGGAAAGGGTCAGCAACTTTAAATTCCTTGCTGCTAGTATTTTAGAGGACCTGTCCTGGGCCCAGCACAAAAATGTAATTATGAAGAAAGCATGGTAGCCCCTCTACTTCCTTAGGAGTTTGCAAAGATTCTGCATGACCTTTAAAACTTTGACAAACTTCTATAGATATGTAGTGGATTTCAACACGCCTTTTATATATAAAGCAGGATCTGGAACCAAGGCATATTTTTGTTCTAATTGTTTTAACTGATTAGCTAACTCTATTCTCTCTTTTCTAGCTTTTTTCTTGACACTTGCAGTATAGGAAATAATTTGACCTCTAATAAAAGCCTTAAAGGCATCCCAACTAATAAGACTAGAAGTATTCTCTTCAAAAAAAGAATAATTTGTCTCTCCAGAAATTTTAAGAAATCTTTATCAGATAACAATATTAAATTAAAATGCCAAGATCTGTTTATTTGAGGAAGACGAGGGAGATTTAAAGATAAAATTACCGGAGCATGATCTGAAACAGCAATTTCTTTGTATTCACAGGATCAAACTAAAGGAATCATTTGACTATCAATAAAAAAGTAATCAATCCTGGAATACGTATGATGGACATGAGAAAAAAACAAATACTCCCTATCTAGTGGATGTAAGAAACACCATATATCAATAATACCGCATTTCATTAAAAAAGATTGAATAAACAAAGCTGATTTATTAAGTGTCGCTGTTGTAAAGGATGACTTATCTAAAAGTGGATCTAGCCAACAATTAAAATCTCCTCCCATCACTAATGAGTAAAGGCTCAAATCTGGCAAAAACAAAAAAAAAAACGCTCAAAAAATCCTGGATCACCTGTATTCGGAGCGTACAGATTGGCAAATACCATTAATTTATTACCTAATTTCCTTTTTTCTTGCTTTTCCTAACAGCTCTGACTTTATAGTGGGTTTAGATTCTTTTTCTGTACAACAAAATTATTATATTTTAATATTACGATTTAATTTAATTTTTATTAATACAGGGTTTTGTGATGGTAACTGTATTTTTAATACAATGTATTTGGTACTATTTTATTTTTTTCTTTTGACTTATATATCTTCTTGTACTCTGTATTCCTTTATGCAGAAACTAATAAAAATATTTAAAGAGATATCTAGTGGAGTATATTGACTGGCTGCATCACAGCCTGGTATGGAAACAACAATGCCCCTGAGAGGAAAATGCTACTAAAGTAGTAGATACGGCCCAGTCCATCACAGGTGAAGCCCTCCCTAACATTGAGCACATCTACACAAAATGTAGCTGAAGAGCATCATCCATCATCAGGGTCTCCCACCACCCAGGTCACGCTCTCTTCTTGCTGCTACCCACCAGGAAGAAGGTGCAGGAGCTTCAGGACTCATACCATGAGGTTCAGGAACAGTTATTACCCCCTCAACAACCAGGCTCTTGAATCAAAGGGGATACCTTCACTCAAGTAATCTTGCCCCATCACTGAACTTTTCCCACAACGTATGGACTCAGTTTCAAGGACCTCATGTTTTCAGTTTATTGCTTGTTGATATTTTGGGCCTGTGCTGTGCCTGCTACTCTCTGCAGCCTCTTGTGTCTCTGCACATTGCAATTGATGCAACTGGTAAACCTGCAGAAGTTCGGTAAATATCTGGAGTTCAGTGCTATCAAGATGGTGGAAATGAGAATTGACATTCACTGACAACCTGCACCCCCCCCTCCAGAAATTAATAGTCAGGATATGTCTGTGGTTGAATCATTCCGATTTCTGGGTAACACCATTACCAATACACTCAAGTGGGGCAAGCACATTACACTCGAAGAAATTCCAGCAGAGATTGTTATTCCTACGCCAGCTTAAGATGCATCTCAGGGTGTGTCCTGTTGAATTTTTACTCAGCCATCGTTGTGATCATCTCTGTCACCGTTAGGTTTCCCGTCACCTCCTCCCTCTCCAAGTCCTGGTTGCACTCAGCAGAGAAGATCACTGGCTGTCAGCTACTGACGTTAAAAGACCTGTTCATCGCCAGACCGAAGAAAAGAGCCGAAAACAATTTCTACTGACTCTAGCAGTCCTCTAGTTACCAGACTGCTACCAGGGAGATGCTACAAGTCCATCACCACCAGGTCATCTCCAAAGCTTCTTTCCTGTAGCTATCCAGCTTCTCAACAGAACTCACTCAGGGGTAAGACCCTGACTGTCCCTGCACAACATCCCTCTGTCCCCCTTCTGATCATAATTACTGAGCCTGTCCCTTTGTCCACATTGTTTTCAGTCTGATTATTGATGTTAGCACATGTGACTGTTCTGATAATTGTTGATTGCTCAGGGATGTTTGCACTATTGTCTTGTAAACTGTTGGTTGCTACCGTGTTGTCTGTTATGATATCGTCCTGTGTTTTGTACTTGGCACTGAACCACTATCAATTCTGTTACGTTTTAATACTGGCAATAAAGTGATTCTGATTCTGAGACACACCAAAATCACCTTAAGTTTCCAAGACATGCTTTCTTGGCTTGAGGAGACTTGGTATGTCACCACCAGGTTTGAGGAGTTTGGTATGTCACCAAGCCAATTCCAGTTTCAATTCTAACTCAACATGATTCACCTGCTTAGTTGGAAGATGTTACGGTGGTTGCCTGGAACCTGCACTTGCACATTATGGCCACTAGGTGACATTTCATATTGAGCTTACTCACAAAATGCTGGAGGAACTCAGCAGGCCAGGCAGCATCTAGGGAAAAGTACAGTCAACGTTTCGGGCCGAGTCCCTTCATCTGGACTGGAGAAAAAACAGAGATGAGGAGTCAGAGTTAGAGGGTGGGGGAGGGGAGGGAGAAGCACAAGGTGATAGGTGAAACCAGGAGGGTGGGGGAGGGGTGAAGTAAAGAGGTGGGAATTTGATTGGTACAAGAGATACACGGTTGGAGAAGGGGAAACTGATAGGTGGGGATAGAAGGCCATAGAAGAAAGCAAAGGGGAGGAACACCAGAGGGAGGCAGTGGGCAGGTAAAGAGATAAGGTGAGAGAGGGAAAGGGGAATGGGGAATAGAAAAAAGGGGGGGGGAGAGGCATTACCGGATGTTTATACCATCAGGCTGGAGGCTACCCAGATGGAATACAAGGTGTTGCTCCTCCAGCCTGAGCGTGGCCTCATTGTGACAGTAGAGGAGGCCATGGACTGACATGTTGGAATGGGAATTGGAATTAAAATGGATGGCTACTAGGAGATCCCGCTTTTTCTGGCAAATGGAACATAGGTGCTCAGTGAAGTGGTCTCCAAATCTCTGACGGGTCTCACCGATGTACAGGAGGCCACACTGGATATAGTACATGATCCCAACAGACTCCCCTCACCTGGAAGGACTCTTTAGAGACCTGAATGGTAGTGAGGGAGGAGGTGTAGGGGCAGGTGTGGCCCTTGTTTCACTTGCAAGGATAAGTGCCAGGAGAGAGATCAGTGGGGAGGGACAAATGGACAAGGGAGTTGTGTAGGGAGCGACCCCTGTGGAAAGCAGAAGGTAGGGGGAAGGGAAAGATGTGCTTGGTGGTGGGATCGTTGGAGATAGTGGAAGTTATGGAGAATTATGTGCTGGACACGGAGGCTGGTGGGATGGTAGGCGAGGACAAGAGGAACCCTATCCCTGGTAGGGTGGCAGGAGGATGGTGTGAGGGTAGACGTGTGTGAAATGGAAGAGATGCATATGAGGGCAATATTAATGGTGGAGGAAGGGAAGCACCTTTCTTTAAAGGAGGGCAAGCAGCAGGGTGGGAAGAAGTTTAGCCCAGGTAGCTGTGAGAGTCTGTGAGTTTGTAATAGATGCCGGTAGATAAGCTGTCTCGAGAGATGGAGACAGAGATAGAAAAAGGGGAGGGAGGTGTAGGAAATGGACCTGGTAAGTTTGAGGGCAGGGTGGAATTTGGAGGCAAAGTTAATGAAGTCAGCTAGCTCGGCATGGGTGCAGGAAGCAGTGCCAATGCAGTTGTTGATGTAGCATTAGGAAAAGTGGGGGACGGTCACCAGTGTAGGCTTGGAACATAGACAGTGTAGTTGATGGAACCCCCTCCTTCTCTATTACCCATCCCCTTCTCCCTCTCTCACCTTATCTCCTTGCCTGCCCATCATCTCCCTCTGGTGCTCCTCCCCCTTTTTCTTTCTCCCATGGTCTTCTCCAGTCCTTTATCCCTTTCACCAATTGACTTCCCAGCTCTTTACTTCACCCCTTCCCCCCCCCCCTTGGTTTCACCTGTCACCTTGTCTTGCTCCCTCCCCTCTGCCCATCTTCTAATTCTGGGCTCCTCATTTTTTTCCTTGGCCCAAAAAATCAACTGTTCTCTTTTCCCTAGATGCTGCCTGGCCTACTGAGTTCCTGCAGCATTTTGTGTGTGTTGCTAGAATTTCCGGCATCTGCAGATTTTCTCTTGTTTGTCATATTTGACTGGACTAGTCACGGATGGGGAGGCTTCCTGTGAGAGATTCATTTCCAGCATTGCCAGAACACAACAGTGTCACCTGGTCCAGCACCATCAACACGAAGTTCTGCAGATGCTGGAAATCTGAAACAAGATAAGTGGAGGGGCAGGTAGTGTTGAGGAAACGGGAAGGCTGCAGAAGGACTTAGACAGGTTAGGAGAATGGGCAAAGAAGTGGCAGATGAAATACAATGTTGGAAAATGCATGTTCATGCACTTTGGTAGTCGAAGTAAATGTGCAGACTATTTTCTAAATGGAGAGAAAATCCAAAAATCTGAGATGCAAAGGGGATTGGGAGTCCTTGTGCGGAACGCACTAAAGGTTAACTTGCAGGTGGAGTTATTGGTGAGGAAGGCAAATGCAATGTTAGCATTCATTTCAGGAGGTCTAAAATACAAGAGCAGGGATGTGACACTGAGGCTTTATAAGGCATTGGTGAGGCCTCACCTTGAGTATTGTGAACAGTTTTGGGCTCCTCATCTTAGATAAGATGTGCTGGCATTGGAGAGGGTCCAGAGGAGGTTCACAAGGATGATTCTGGGAATGAAAGGGTTACCATATGAGGAATGTCCGTTATCTCTGGGCCTGTACTTGGTGGAATTCAGAAGGATGAGGGGAGATCTCATTGAAACCATCTGATGGTTGAAAGGCCTAGACAGAGTATATGTGGAAAGGATATATTCCATGGATGGGGAATCTAGGGCACAGACTCAGGATAGAGGGGCAGCCATTTAAAACACAGGTGCGGAGAAATATCTTTAGCCTGGGCGTGGTGAATGTGTGAAATTGTTACCACAGGCAGCTGTGGAGGCCGGGTCATTAGGTATATATTAAGACAGAGATTGGCAGGTCTTGATTGGTCACGACAACAAAGGTTACGGGGAGTGGGGATGAAGAGGGAAAAAATGGATCATGATTGAATGGCAGAGCAGACTCGATGGGTCAAATAGCCCAATTCTGCTTCTATGTCTTATGGTTTTATCGTCTAAAATATTGGATGAACTCGACAGGTCTTGCAATATCTATGGAGGGGAATGAACAGTTGATGTTTTGGCCCAAAACCCTTCATCAAGATTCAGGAATCCCTCAAGTGTCCTAATGAAGGCTTCTAGCCCAAAACGTTGACTGTTGACTTCCCTCAGTAGACCAGTCTGACCAGAATTCTGTGCGAATTTCTCATTCCATTTCACTCACTCTGTTGACCTTGAGTAATTAAATAATGGAATTGCTCCGTTGATAAAAACTAGAAATGACCGTCTTATTCCTACATGATTTACAGGGCATCTTGCAAGATGCTAATTAGGTTTTAACTCTTTATCAGTCAGCCTTTGTGAAAACTCTACCAGTTGAGTATGTGATTCAGGCAACCTTGCAACAGAAGAATTTGATTATCACCCCCGCCCAAGCTGGAATCTTCTGTGTGCCTCACCCTCTTACTCACGTTAGTAGGTAGCCTCCTGAGTCAGGTGTCATGGGTAATACAACAATTCCATTTTATCGACATGTTCCTAGCTGACGGTGCAGGTGAAGCACTGAGACTATTGGATGTACCTGTATTGTCCTCAGAAAGAACATTAAACCAAACTGCATGCTGCTTGTTTAAGGGAAGCAAGAGTACTCTGGTGTCAATATCACAAAAACAGACTGGAGTAAACTTCATTATCACAGCTTATTTCCAATCCCCAGAGCCGTTTTCCAGCACTACCCCCATAACCATTTGTTCCCTGAATAACCAGAAAATATTAAACAACACACACAAAATCCCTGAGGGACTGAAGAAGTTAGGCAGCACTCCTCTCTCCCGCCAACTCTGGAGACAGTCTATACACTGATATTTTTTTAAATCAACCTACTGACTGCCATATCATTCTTCCTACCCTGTCACATGTAAAAATGCTATCCCTTTTCTCAGCCTCTGTCGCATCTGTTCTCAGGATGAGGCTTTCCAATCTCAAACATAACCTCCTTTTTCAAAGAATGGGGTTTCCCTTCCATCTCTGCCAATACTGCCCTCATGCGTGTCTCCTCTATTTCCTTCACGCCTGCCCTCACCCCATCCTCCTGCCATCATAAGTGATAGGGATCCCCTTGTTGTATTCTACCAACTCACGAGCTGCCATATCCAGCACATCATTCCCCATAACTTCTGCCTTTTCCAATGGGATCTTTCCCTCCCTCCCACCCCACTTTCTGTAGGGGTTGCTCTCTCTGTCACTCGCTTCCCACCAATATCCCTCCAATACTTACACCTGCCCCTACTCATCCTCCCCCACCTCCATCCAGAGTCCCCCCCAAACAGTCCTTTGGTGTGACCTGCAAGCCTGTCAGGATTGTCCACTGTATCCGGTACAGCTGCCTCTGTGCTGGTGACCTCTGACATAGGCTGGACAGACTGGGCACTTTGCTTTGCCCACCACAAAATGTGGCATTTCCTGGTGGTCACCCACGTCAATTCTACTTCCCATTCCTATCCTGACATGTCAGTCTGTGGCCTCCTCCATTGCCACCATTAATTTTTCGAACTTCCAGTAATTTCGCCCACCTCCCACTTTTCTCTTTTTCTATGCGCCACCCCTTCTCTTCTTGCCTACCAATCACTTCTGTCTGGTGCCTCCCCTCCTCCCCTTTCTTCCATGGCCCACTGACCTCTCCTCTCAGATTTCTGCTTCTTCATCCCTTCATCTCTTCCACTTGTCACCACCCAGCATCTTACCACATGCACCCTATCCCAACTTCCCCCCTTCCTTTTCCAGTCCAGAAAAAGGGTTTTGGCCCGAAACAACTGTTTATTCTCCCCCGCCATAGATTCTATCTGGCCTGCTGAGTTCCTCGGGGTGGGTGTGTGTGTGTGTGTCTCTCAAGATTTCCAGCAACTGCAAAATCTTTTCTGGTTAAAAAAACCTTAAATGGTCTAAACCGCAACCCCCACCCCCCCCCCACCAATGCTCTGATGTAAATCTTGTAAATTTTAATGAGATTACTCATTTATTTTTTTGGTGTAACACAATGGAGGCCATTAATGTGATTGGCTCTGAATAGAGGAACTTCATCAATCTTGTTGCCTTTCTTATACAATGAGTTGACAACTTAATCTCACTCACACACCAATCAGATCCCTTTTGATTTTCCTTGTTGGTGCACTATGTACACATGACCTCTCATTTCCCACTCTGGAGAGTAAAGCCCTGCGTTACTCAATGTGTTGTCCTGCTGCGGACCTGCATTGTAGCAATTAATCACGGGGACTTTTGTTACACTCTGTCCATCATGATTCAGAAATTTACCGAGTTATACAGCACAAAAGCAAACATTTCTCTCTAGCTGGTTCTTACTGACCAAGATGTTTGTCTGTGCTAATCTCCTTTGCCTATAACCTTCAGCAGCCGCTCCCTCACTCCACCGCCATCGCAGAGTGGCAGCAGCAAGCAGCACCTGTCAAAGGCACGACCTCCACCAGCTAAAGGCGGGGAACGCCACCACTGCACATTGGCCTGCGAGTCACTCGTCATCCCGACTTGGAAATCTACCACACTTCCATCGCTGCTTCCTGGAAATCCCTCCCTACAAGCAGAGCGGGTATGCCCACACCTCACGGACTGCAGCTGTTCGAGAAGGCAGATCACCCCCTCAAGGGCAACTAGGGATGGGCTATTAAATGCTGGCTCAGCCTGTGAAGCCCACATCCATTGTCTATTAGCTCCTCTGGCAGCTCACTCTATATATCCACTGTAATCTTTGAGTACAAAATTGTCCCTTAGGTCCCCTTTAAATGCTTCCCCTCGCACCTTAAACCTGTACCTTCTAGTTTTAGATTTGCCTAACCTGGGAAAAAGACCATCAATCTACACTTCCTATCCATTTGTTCATTATGTGCCATGTTGTACGACTTCACCATTATGCGCCATGTCATATGACTTCACCATTATGCGCCATGTCATATGATGTTACCATTATGTGCCATGTCGTATGATGTGGGCGATCATGGTCTTTCCGTCACCATTATTGTTCTTGGCAAATGTTTCTACAGAAGTGGTTTGCCACTGCCTTCTTCTGGGCAGTGTCTTTACAAGACGGATGACCCCAGCCATGATCAATACTCTTCAGAGATTGTCTGCCTGGTGTCAGTGGTCACATAACCTGGACTTGTGATCTGTACTGGCTGCTCATACGACCGTCCACCATCTGCTCCCATGGCTTCATGTGACCTTGATCAGGGGGAAAGCTAAGCAGGGTCACCTTGCTCAAGGGTGACCTGAGGGCTGGCAGAGGGAGGGAGGGCCTTACACCTCCTTTGGTAGAGACGTATCTCCACCCCACCACTTATACCCCTCATAATTTTGTAAACCTCTAAAATGTCACACTTGGCCTCCTTTGCTCCATGGGAAACAGTCACATCTTTCCCAGTGTTTCCTTCTAATGTAAGCCCCCCAGTTCTGGCAACATTTCCTGCACCCTCTAACTTGATCCCATAATTCCAACAGCGTGGCACCTGAACTGCTCTCAACACTTCAAGCATGGACAAGCAACAATTTGTAAAACTGTGTCTCAGTTTCTATATTCAAGCCTTCTCCAGCCCTTTATCTCTTTCACCTGTCACTTCCCAGCTCTTTACTTCACCCGTCCCCATCTCCCACTTTCACCCACCACCTTGTACTTCTTCCTCCCCTCTCCCACCTTCTTGCTCCAACTTCTCATCTTTTCTTCCAGTCCTGATGAAGGGACATGGCCCGAAACATTGACTATCCACTCTTTCCCATTGGTGCGGCCTGGCCTGCTGGGTTCCTCCAGCACTTTGTGAGTGTTGCTCCGATACTCAGTGCCTCTTCTGATGAAGATCGCGTACCACCTTCACCGCTCTGTCACTATTCGGCCAAAGTTTCAGTACCGTCAGTCTCGCATTAGTGATACTACCAGACATTCGTTGCTTGTTTCCGCTATTACAGGCTTTTGGGTACATCCCATCACCCTTGAAAAACGTTCAAAAAGACAAGTGGTTAGCCATTGACTGACAATGACACCAAGCCCAAGTTTATTGTCATAGGCTAACATACCCAAGGTGACAACTACGGTAGTTCTTTAGCAGCTGCACAGGCCCATATTTAATAGCTTCCTGTTTTACAGTGTTAAAGATGAAAGATTAGCTCTATATAGACCATAAGACATAGGAGAGGAATTAGGCCATTTGGCCCCTCGAGTCTGCTCTGCCATTCCATCATGGCTGATCCCTTATTTGTCACATACAGATCAAAACATGAAACATCCAGTGAAATGTGTCAATGACCGTCACAGTCCAAGGAAGTGCTGGGGGCAGCCAGTAAATGTCACCACCCTCCGGTGCCAACATACAATACCCACAACTCACTAACCCCGACCCATACATCTTTGGAATGTGGGAGGAAACTGGGCACCTGGAGGAAATGCATGCGGTCACTGAGAAAGTTTATAAACTCAGTAAGTAAGTAGTACTGCCGTGAGCTATTAGTGGCACAGGATTTAACTGGACCAGCACTCGAGTATGAGTGGGCTTCCCTCACACACAGTGCCTTCCCTTATTCAAAACCTTATGCAGGTTGCCAAGTTCAAAATTCAAAGTAATTTAATTATCCAAGTATTCTACCCTGAGATACATTTTCTTGTGGGTATTCATAGAAGGAAAAAAATAAAAATACTACAATTTACTCTAAACTATACATAAACAGACAGACTGACAAACACTAGTGTGCAAAAGAAGACAATATTTGCAAATAAAAAATAGTAATGAGAGTATGTGTTGTAAGGAATCCTTGAAAGTGGGTCTGTAGGCTGTGGAATCAGTTTAGTGGTTGAAGTTACCCATGCCAGTTCAGAAGCTGGCGGACTGTAGGGTAATAACTCTCTAAACCTGGTCTTTGCAATCGGTACCTCCTGCCCGATGATCGTATCAAGAAGAGAACATGGCTGGATGGTGGGGTTCTCAAGTGACAGATGCCACTTTCATGTGGCAATGCTCCTTGTTAATGTATTCGATGGTGGAGAGGGTTGTGACTGTAATGGAGTGAGCTATGTCCTGCACGTTCTGTAGCCTCTTCATCTTGGGCATTAGTGTTTCCATACCAGCCAGGATACTCTCGAGTTTGGTGACATGTCAAATTTACTCAAACTTCTAGGAAAGTTGTGTCTTCTTTGTGATGACACTTACATGCTGGATAGATTTTGTGACATGTTAACACCAAGGAATTTAGAGCTAACAATCTCCACGTTGTTCAGTTCACCCATGGCACGACAGTGGTGGGACTCATCACCAACAATGATGAGGTGCCTACAGAGAGAAGATGGAAGAGCTCGAGGCCTGGTGCCAGGCAAAGAGGGAGATGGTTATCCACTTCAGGTGAACTTGCACCACCCACACCTCCTCTTTACATCGGTGGCACAGTAGTGGAAACTGGGAGCAGTTTCAAACTCCTGAGAGTGCACATTTCGCTCAACCGCTCCTGCTCCTAGAACATCCTACACGGTCAGGAGAGCTCACCAATGCCTCCATTTACTGAGGAGGCTGAAGAGAGCTGGATTGTGTCCATCTCTACAGATGCACTGTAGAGAGCATCCTAACATGTTGCGTCACTGCACGGTACAGAAACTGCATTGCAGCGGACAGTAAGGCTCTGCAATGGGTAGCCAAAGCTGCCCAGCAGATCACCGGCACCAGCCTAGCCACCGATAATGAGATATGTACAGAAAGGTTCAGAAAGAGGGCCAGTAACATCATCAAAGATCCCATCCATCCTGCTCATGGACTGTTTGTCCCACCCCCATCAGGGAGGAGGCTACGTAGCTTCGAAACCAGATACTTTCCCCAAGCAGTAAGCACCCCCACCCCTCCACAACATCCACCACCACAGCTTTATCATTTCCTGTTAGCGTCACTTTATCTACAGACACTCCTGTGCCTAGCATCACTTTATGGATATACAATCAATCTGTGTATCTAATGTACTCATATTTATTGTGTTTTTAAAATTATTGTGCTCTTTATCTTACTGAGAAAATTTTTGTGCTGCATTGGACTTGGAGTGACAATTATTTCATTCGCCTTTACACTAAGGAAAATCATAACATTGAATCCATAGCACAGACCTATTGTGCCCTGAGATTGTAAACTGATCTATTCTTGGCATTTTCCCTTAAGTGCAGGTTAAGTGCAGTCATGAGAGAGGTTGCTGAAGAGATAATGGATGCCTTGGTCATGATTTTTAAAGAATCACTTGATTCTGGTATGGTCCCGGAGGACTGAAAATTGTAAATGTCACTCCACTCTTTAAGAAATGACGAAGGCAAAAGAAGGGAAATTACGGGCCAGTTAGCCTAACCTCAGAGGTTGGGAAAGTGTTGGAGTCGATTATTAAGGATGAGGTTTCAGGGTACTTGGAGACTAATGATAAAATAAGTCAAAGTCAGCATGGTTTCTGTAAAGGGAAATCTTGCCTGATGAATCTGTTGGAGTTCTTCGAGGAAGTAACAAGCAGGGTGGACAAAGGAGAGGCAGTGGATGTCATTCACTTGGATTTTCAGAAGGCATTTGATAAGGTGCCACACATGAGGCTGCTTAACAAGATAAGATCCTATCGTGTTACAGGGTACTGGCATAGATAGAGGAATGGCTGACAGGTAGGAGACAGCGAGTGGGAAAAAAAGGGGCTTTTCCTGGTTGGCTGCCAGTGTCTAGCGGTGTTCCTCAGCGGTCAGTATTGGACCGCTACTTTTCACATTGTTTGTCAATGATTTAGGTAATGGAATTGATGGCTTTGTGACAAAGTTTGCAGATGATATGAAGATAGGTGGAGGGGTAGGTAGTGCTGAGGAAGCAATGTGATTACAGCAGGACTTATTTAAATGGGGAGAAGGTTCAAACTTCAGAGATGCAGAGGGACTTAGGAGTCCTCATGCAAGACTCCTAGAAGGCTAATTTACAGGTTGAGTCTGTGGTAAATAAGGAAAGTGCAATGTTGGTATTTATTTAAAGGAGACTAAAATATTAAACCAAGGAGATAATGCTGAGCCATTATAAAACACTAGTCAGGCCACACTTAGAGTATTGTCAACAGTTTTGGGCCCCATATCTCAGAAAGGATGTGTTGTCATTAGAGAGTCCAGAGGAGGTTCATGAGGATGATTCCAGGAATGAAGGGGTTAACATGTGAGGGGCGCTTGGCAGCTTTGGGCCTGTACTCACTGGAATTTAGAAGAATGTGAAGGGATCTCATTAAAACCTACTGAATATAGAAAGGACTAGATCAGGTGGTTGTGGAGAGTATGTTTCCTATGGTGGGGGTATCCAGAACTAGAGGGCACAGCCTCAAAATTGAGGGGCGATCTTTTAGAACAGAGGTGAGGAGGATTTTTTTAAAGTTAGAGAGTAGTGCATCTGTGGAATGCTCTGCCACAGACTGTGTTGGAGGTCAAGTCCATGGGTATATTTAAAGTTGATAATAGTTTCCAGACCGGTCAGGGCATCAGATGATATGGCGAGAAGGCAGATGTATGAGGTTGAGTGGGTTCTGGGATCAGACATGGTGTAATAGCAGAGCAGACTCAATGGGCTGAATGGCCTAATTCTTCTCCTATGTTTTATGGTCTTAATCTGTTAGATTGAGAGTATAGCCTTCAGTCTCCTAATTGCCTCTGGAAAAAGAGTGAAGGGTTAAACACTGTGAGCAAGCTCCTACCAGGATCCTCCCCTAGGTCTTGAGTTTCTTGTCTTAAAGGGCTAACTTCTGGGTTTCAAGGCCCTGAGTCTCAAAGCTTTTTTCCCAGCCTAAGCATCCAAGCTTCTCAAGGATTCCCATGGCACTCCAGGTTACCCAAGGACTTCCCTCAATGTTTTGAAGGTTGTTTTCAATGTTCTCCCCATCTTGAGGACTCCTAAGCCCCCCTCTTGGGAACACTCGTGGTTCCCCAGTCTCTCACTCTCTCGAAGTTCACTAATCTATCAGTCTCTCAAGGTCTCCAGGTCTTTCTGTCTCACGGGGAACCCATGTATCTCTCTCGAGATCCCCAGGCCTTACTCTTGGATTTTCCAGGTCTCTTGAATCATCCCTGGATTTTGAGTTTTCAGGTCTCCCTGGGCCATCAGGTGCCATCCATAGGCAGTGGTTGGCTGGGGGTGGCGGGTGGGGTCCTAAATGAGTTCTGGCCTCTGCGGGGTGCCAGAGAGCGTAGGGCTCTGAGGGTTTTAGAGCTCATGAACTGGTTAATTGTTGTTAAATGATGATATTTAAGCATTTAGAGTTCTTTCTCAAGCAACTTGCTCTTTGTAATGTGGTCTTCAGGACCTTTCTGTTGAAACTTGTTAAGTTTATTTTGATCGGCTCAGGGATTCTGTGTAATTTATATTATTTAAGTGGATTAGTGCTCATCACGGGGTCCTAGTTCTGAGAAAGTTACTTCTCATGGTGTCGCTCAGCCGAACCACCAGTGCTCTTTTGGAATTATTGTAAATAAACTCTCATTGTCCTCACTACATCCGAGTTTGTACTTCCCCCACACTTGGGCTTTGATTCCAGTACACACCTCGTGACAGGATGAGATTATTGCTTCACCCAAGAATGCCTTCCCCAATCATAGATTGTGCAAAAGCTGTGATTCAGAAGATAAATGAGAATTCCACACATTTCTTATCAGTTAGAATACCTTACTGTTCATTGTATAACAGTACACTCCTATTTTTAAATATTACTCAACTCTGTTGGTCTGCTCCAAACGCTTGTTAATTTATATAAGCTAACACAGTACTTCCTTGTTGGAGGTTCGTCACGGTCAAGCTTCCAGTATCCTGACAACCTAAAATCTCCAAATTCCTTGAATTTTGCTTGTCTGTCCAATGAAGGCTCCATCTTTATGGAGGGCTGTCTGCTCTCATATTTTTTCCCACTAACATTTCTTGGGAGGCTATTTTGGATGAAGAACCAGCGCCCCATGGTGGTGTGGGTGGGGTTGTAGAATATTTAAATCGAACAGAGTTTACTGTCAGTGTTCTGTTTTCCGAGTTCATTACAATATTAGAAAGGTTGTAACCTTCCGATCTGATTTTCAGAATCTGATTTATTTATCACGTGTACAGTGAAATGCATCGTTTGCATCATCAACCAACAAAACTAAGGGTGCGCTGGGACGTCACTTAAATGTCAGCACACATTCCAATGTCAACATAGCGTGCTGGCAATGCTCGTCAGATCACACCAAGCAACAAAACAACAGCAAAACCCACCCACACACATGAACTATCTCCAAGTCCAGTGCAGGTCAGGTCTCTCTCCAGTCTCCAGACTTCTGATTGACTTTCAGGCTTTGATCTTTCATATCAATCCCTGGCCTAGCCACTGACAGGGCCCCAAACTCCAGCTCTTGAGCCTCCATCTGATCCTTGGACCCACCGTCCTGGGACAGCCTAACATCCACAGATGTCCTTCCTCACCTGTTCAAGTTGCTGCCTTTTGGGTGCATGGCGGACGTCTGGACTCTGGCGTGACCTGTAGCTCCCCACATCCCTGTCTCGGAACCCTAATCTGACCTGTAACCTCCCCACATCACTGTCCCTAAATGCCCCTGACTGCCCTTTCTGTCCAGAAAACATTCCTACAAACTTAAAAATACAGCTGAGTCTGGGTTGTGATTTCGACGGAGACTGTAGCTCAGTGCTGTCTTGACTGGAGTAACTGTTATTAAACAATTAAAACAAGTTGTACAGGTATCATCATGTCTGAGAAAGCCAGTGGGCCGATGAAACTGGTAATGGGGTAAATGAAGCCCGGATACACCCAGTCCAATCTCCCAATGACTCAGACTGCAGAAAGAGTGGGTGCAAATGCTCCAAAACAGCGCATTTTGCTTTTCTTGTGCCACTGACGCTCAAAAAATTATTATGTATGGTGAGGAATGGGTGCATCCGGCCCCTCAAGATGCACCACTCAGCAATCCCTCAATTTAACCCTAGCCTAACCATGGGACGATTAACCAACTGACCGGTACATCTTTGGACTGTAGGAGGAAACCGGAGCACCCGGAGGAAACCCACACGGTCACAACAAGAACGTACAAACTCCTCACAGGCAGTGGCAGGAAAATCAAAGCAACACACACAAAATGCTGGTGGAACGCAGCAGGCCAGGCAGCTTCTATAGGGAGAAGCGCTGTTGACGTTTCGGGCTGAGACCCTTCATCAGGACTAATGGAAAGAAAAGATAGTAAGAGATTTGAAAGTGGGAGGGGGAGGGGGAAATCCAAAATGATAGGAGAAGACTGGAGGGAGGTGGGGTGAAGCTAAGAGCTGGAAAGGTGATTGGCGAAAGTGATACAGAGCTAGAGAAGGGAAAGGATCATGGGACGGGAGGCCTAGGGAGAAAGAAAGGGGGAGGGGAGCACCAGAGGGAGATGGAGAACAGGCAAAGAGTGATTGTGAGAGGGGCAGAGAGAGAAAAAAAAGGAAGGGGGAATAAATAAATAAATAAGGGATGGGGTAAGAAGGGGAGGAGAGGCATTAACGGAAGTTAGAGAAATCAATGTTCATGCCATCAGGTTGGAGGCTACCCAGCCGGTATATAAGGCGTTGTTCCTCCAACCTGAGAGTGGCTTCATCTTGACAGTAGAGGAGGCCATGGATAGACATATCAGAATGGGAATGGGACGTGGAATTAAAATGTGTGGCCACTGGGAGATCCTGCTTTTTCTGGCGGACAGAGCATAGGTGTTCAGCGAAATGGTCTCCCAGTCTGCATCAGGTCTCACCAATATACAGAAGGCCGCACTGGGAGCACTGGACGCAGTATACCACACCAGCGGACTCACAAGTGAAGTGTCGCCTCACCTGGAAGGACTGTCTGGGGAACATCGAATTAAGTGTGTGGCCATTGATGAAGGTACAGTAGTAGAGATGTACTGTATATGCATTTCAGCAAGGCATTTGATTAGGTACCCCATGCAAGGCTTATTGAGAAAGTAAGGAGACTTGGGATCCAAGGGGACATTGCTTTGTGGATCCAGAATTGGCTTGATCACAGAAGGCAAAGAGTGGTTGTAGACAGGTCACATTCTGCATGGAGGTCGGTGACCAGTGGGGTGCCTCAGGGATCTGTTCTGGAACCCCTTCTTTTCATAATTTTCATATATAACTTGGATGAGTAAGTGAAGGGATGGGTTAATAGATTTGCTGATGACACAAAGGTTGGAGGTGTTGGAGATGTTGTGGATAGTGTGGAGGGCTGTCAGAGGTTACAGCAGGACATTGATAAGATACAAAACTGGGCTGAGAAGTGGCAGATGGAGTTCAACCCAGATAAGGGTGAGGTGGTTCATTTTGGTAGGTCAAATATGACAGCAGAATATAGTATTAATGGTAAAACTCTTGGCAGTGTGGAGGATCAGGGGTCTACAGGAAGGATATGGAAACCATAGAAAGGGTACAGAGGAGATTTACAAGGATGTTGCCTGGATTGGGGAGCATTCCTTATGAGAAAAGGTTGAGTGAACTTGGCCTTTTCTCCTTGGAGCAATGGAGGATGAGAGATGATCTGATAGAGAGGCACTGATCGCGTGGATAGTCAGAGGCTTTTTCCCAGGGCTGAAATGCCTAACATGAGAGGACACAGTTTTAAGGTGCTTGGAAGTAGGTACAGAGAAGATGTCAGGGATAAGTATTTTTACGCAGAGAGTGGGGCTGTCAGCAAGGGTGGTGGAGGCGGATACGATAGGATAAAGATAAGATAAAGGATTAAGAGGCTACTGGACAGGTACATGAAGCTCAGAAAAATAGAGGGCTATGGGTAACCTTAGGTAATTTCTAAAGTAAGTACATGTTCGTCACAGCTTTGTGGGCCGAAGGGCCTGTATTGTGCTGTTGGTTTTCTATGTTTCTATTTTTCACCTTTGGGAGAAGATCTCCTGCCTGAGTCTGTGAGGCTTCCATCCAGCCAGGGGAACATCTGACATGATTTTTACAGCACGTCATTGCAGGAGAAAGTCTGGGAACAAAATCTCCCACTTTATCTGGCCATCATAAACCTTATAAAAGCATTTGACTCTGTAAATTGTCCTGTCCTTTGGCAGGTACTGTCCAAAATTGGGTGCCCGGAGAAATACCTCAAGATCCTGCAGTTCTTACACTGTGATTTGAGTGCAACAGTCCTCAGCAACAGCAGCTCTGAAACAGCAACTTTCAGGGCAGAGATCAGGGTCAGACAGGGGTGCATCATTGCCCCAAGTCTGTTTGCCACTTTCATTGCAACCATTCTTCAGCTCACAGGCCAAGACCTCCCACAGGGAGTCTAGGTTCTTTGTAGGACAGATAGGGAGGGGGACTGCTCTTTAACCTTAACAGATTCAAGGCAAAGAGCCAGGTGTCCACTGCTTCCATCATGGATCTGCACTATGCAGACAACAACACCACTGTAGCTCACTCTGATAATGGATGCTTTAGGCAGAGCATACAAGTTCCTGGGACTTGATTTAAACATCAAGAAAACCCAAGTAAATCCTGCAACCACCTGCTCCAGATCAAGCTTCTGAACTTCCAACCATCCAAGTTGACAACATCCCCCTGGGGAACACTGGTCATTTCCTATATCTTGGCAGCCATCTTCCTTCAAGAGCCAATGCTGACCTGGAAATGAATCATAGAATAGGCTGCGTGAGTGGAGCTTTGCCAGGCTGAGAAAAAGGGTTTTTGAAGATTGGAATATCACGACCAGCACTACGCTTCTGGTCTATAACAGAACTTGCACAGGATAGGGAAAGCTGGAGAAGGACTGTCTTGGGGAATACCTCCACTGTGCCGCTGAGTCTAAGCAGTTCCAACGTAAGGAGAGAGTGGGGAAAGGCCCAATGGTTACATCCACTACCACCTCAATGACCTACACCTGCCAACACTGCAGTCGGACTTGTGGATCACGGATCTGCCTCTTCAGTCATTTCACAACCCACAAGTGACCAGATCAATCACCGTGAATAGAATCATACTCATTTGTGAGTGATCGCTGATGATGACAACAACAACGTGTGAATGTATTTGGTTCCAAGGCCAAAAGTATGCACTCATTGTTGTGTTACACTTCCCTTGAAAAGTAATTTACTATAATTTAGTTAGTTATATTGACAGTCATTGCATGATTATGTTTGGCTCACACTGATAAAATGGCATCAAATGAAAAACTGATAAGGGAAGATAATAAAGAGATTACATTCAGCAACCACTGTGTGTTACCATGCAAAACATAACCTGCAATCTACAGGTACATAATGTCTAAAGGTGCATTGAAGAGCCTGATAGATTTATGTTGATTGATGAAGTTAGTCAAACAAATCTAGTTGCTTAGGAAATTGGTATTTAGGAGCGAAGCGCAATTAAGTGTGTTATCAGGAAGATTTTGTTAAAAACAGACCTGGAGGGTAAACATTGTGCATCAGTGATGCACCATCAGTAACTCACTCTGAGACGTAAGAAGCGAGATATCGGCTTTTATTGACTGGAAGAATGAACAACACTACATTCTGGAGACAGAGAGGCAGGGCTCAGGCCTCAATCGCCTTTATACAGGGGTCTGTGGGAGGAGCCACAGGAGCAGTCAGCAGGGGGTCTGTGGGAGGAGCCACAGGAGCAGTCAGCAGGGGTCTGTGGGAGGAGCCACAGGAGCAGTCAGCGGGGGTCTGTGGGAGGAGCCACAGGAGCAGTCAGCGGGGGTCTGTGGGAGGAGCCACAGGAGCAGTCAGCGGGGGGTCTGTGGGAGGAGCCACAGGAGCAGTCAGCGGGGGTCTGTGGGAGGAGCCACAGGAGCAGTCAGCAGGGGGTCTGTGGGAGGAGCCAGCAGGGGTCTGTGGGAGGAGCCACAGGAGCAGTCAGCAGGGGGTCTGTGGGAGGAGCCACAGGAGCAGTCAGCAGGGGTCTGTGGGAGGAGCCACAGGAGCAGTCCAGACAGGTATATGTAATTCACCACAATCAGAATGCAATGTTGACAATTGTGGGGCAAAGGAAGGCTGAGAAATGGATGTGTATAATTGGGGTTTTCAGACTGAAGGAGCTTTCAGAGTTAGCTAGATTCTAAACTTTAAACACTGGCTGTTTAAGAATTATGACGCTGATCGGTGGGGTGGGGTGGAGTCTAAACAAGTACTACATCTTGCGTGAGGGTGACCTGCAGGCTAGTGGAGGGAAGGAGCACCTTACACCTCCTTTGGGAGTGACGTATAGCTCACCCCACCACCCATATCTTGCAACGCTGTTGTAAAAAGCTGTAAATGGTTTTCGACCCCTCCTTTGTTTACAGGTATTTCTCCTGAGTTGTTTCTTGTTGCTAGGTAGTTTCTAAATTAAAGATAAAGTAACAATGTTGGAATTCTCTGTGGAAAGCAGCAATAAACCAAGAGCACAGGCCTCATGCAGCGACAGCTGTTTGATTCTGACACACAGAGTGAAATACCATGTGTTCAATCTCTGCTCCTGAAATTTAAGATAATGGCTGATGATAGAAACACAGAAACGTTGAAAATCTACAGCACGTTACAGGCCCTTCGGCCCACAATGTTGTGCTGTCCATGTAACCTACTCTAGAGACTGCCTAGAATTTCCCTAATGCATAACCCTCTAGTCAGAATTCTAAGCTCCATGTACCTATCTAAAAGTCTCTTAAAAGACCCTATTGTATCCGCCTCCACCACCATCGCTGGCAGTCCATTCCACACACCCTCCACTCTCTGTGTAAAAAACTTACCCCTGACATCCCCTCTGTACCTACTTCTAAGCACCTTAAAACTATGCCCTCTCATGCTAGCCATTGCAGCCCTGGGGAAAAGCCTATGACTATCCACGCGATCAATGCCTCTCATCATCTTACACACCTCTATCAGGACACTCTCATCCTCTGTCGCTCCAAGGAGAAAAGGCCAACTTCACTCAACCTATTCTCATAAGGCATGCCCTCCAATCCAGGCAACATCCTTGTAAATCTCATCTGCACCCTTTCCATAGTTTCCACATCCTTCCTGTAGTGAGGTGACCAGAACTGAAGATAGAGCTCCGTGGGGTCTGACCAGGGTCCTATAATAGCTGTAACATTACCAATGATGATCTCGGCTGACTCAGCCGACACAAGCTTATGGGAGCACACCCATACTAAACAGAAAGACAACAGACCTTTAGCTCTCCCAGGTTTACACTGATCATCACCAATACCATTTTTTAAAACATTTCCCCATCAATTCTGGGTTCTATCATTCACAATGCTAAGCATATTCATGATTAAAGTACACATAGAGAATACAACTCTGAGATTTGTCCTCCCGCAGGCAGCCACCAAACAAAGAAACACCACGGAACCTGTTCAAACAAACATCAAGCACCCAAAGTTCAATAACAGAGAACAGAACGAGCAAATGGCAAAAAGCGAGTGAACACCACAGAGTATCAAACATCAAACCAGTAGTGTTCAATTTTGTTCATCTTCGAGGAGCAATGCATCAAATAGACGGCAACCAGCATTAAGGACCCCCATCACTCAGGACCCCCATGCCTTCTTCTCATTGTCTCCATGAGGAAGGAGGTACAGGAGCCTGAAGCCACACATTCAGTGATTCAGGAACAGCTTCCTCCCCTCTGCCATCTGATTTCTGAATGGACATTCAACCCATGAACACTAACTCAATACTTTATTTATTTCTATTTTTGCGCTACTTAATTAAAGTTTTTAAAATATATATATATATATACATACATACTGTATTTCACAGTTTTTTCTATGATTATGTATTACAATGTTCTGCTGCTGTAAAGACAACAAATTTGATATGCCAGTGATATTAAAGCTGATTCTGATTCTGCTGTCCCTGGTCAATAATTTTTCTTCAACTGAGATGCCAACAACAGATGCTTTCTTTTCAAATCTTTTTATTATTGTTATTATTCAAAAATAACACAGGTACATCGCAGTAACAACACTTACAATGCCTCAAAAAAAAGAAATTATCTTAAAGATTGAAAATTTTTGTGAATAAAAGAAAATGCTACTAAACAAGAAAAGTGAGAAAAAAAAAGAAACCCATTGGAGGTACAACCCCGGAGCCATGCGCCATACAGAAAGCTTCTAAAAATAAACATCAAACCGCCAACAAGAAAAAAAGATATATCCAAAAAAAAATTACACTTAGATCATGGAGGAAATCTATCAGTTAACTGAAATGATAACAACAAGCAAATGAGCCCCATCTCTTCTCAAAATCAAATAAAGGTTCAAAGGTTCGACTTCTAATTTTCTCCAAGCTAAGACACAGCATCACTTGAGAGAACCATTGTGACAAAGTGGGAGCTGATATATCCTTCCATTTCAACAAAATGGCCCTCCTAGCTATCAATGTACCAAACGCAATAACATGTTGGTCAGACACAGAAATACCATGGATATTTTGAGGAATTATTCCAAAAAGCACAGTCAATTTATTAGGTTGTAAGTTGATTCTGAGTGCTTTAGAAGTTGTCGAAAAGGCTGACTTCCAAAACTGTTTTAATATAGAACATGACCAGAACATATGTGTCAGTTTAGCTATCTCAGTTTTACATCGATCACAATACTTGTCAACATTGGGAAATATTTTAGAAAGTCTCTCCTTTGTCAAGTGGTAACAATCTATAATTTTAAATTGAATCAGTGAATGACTAGCACAGATCGAAGAAGAATTAACCAGCTTTAGAATCTGCGTCCAATCCTCCCATATAAAGTCAAATTGACTTCTTTCTCCCAATCCTGTTTAATCTTAAGTAAAGGACGCTTATCCCATTGTAATAGTAAATTATAAATTCTTCCAATAGAACCTTTCATCAAAGGGTTCATATTCATAATAGTATCTAACAAGTCAGCCTCCAATATGTAAGGAAACTTACTTAAATATTTTTGTAAAAAATGTCTAACTTGAAGGTATTGTCAAAAGTGTGAATATGAGAGAGAATATTTATCGACTAATTGTTCAAAAGACATCAATCTGCCTTCTTTAAATAAGTCCAAAAAAGAATTAATACCTTTATTTTTCCAAAGTAAAAAAATTGGATCACTCCAGGAAGGTTTAAAAAAGTAATTACGATAAACTATACTACAAAGTTTAAATGTTTTAAGATTTAAAAAATTGCGGAACTGGAGCCAAATTTGTAAAGTGTGCTTAACCACAGGATATAGGTTTAAATTAGCAACTTTAGCTGAGTGTATAGGTAGCGCAACTCCTAATAACGAAGTTAAATAAAACTGTTTCACAGCTCTCAGTTCCAGGTCTACCCAAATTGGCCGATCATTTTTATTACCCCAATATAACTAAAAGGACATATACCGCAAATTAACAGCCAGATAATACATTCTTAGATTAGGCAAAGCGAGACCTCCATCCTTTTTCAACTTTTGTAAATGACATTTACTAATTCTTGGTCTTTTATTATCCCAAATAAAAGATAGAATAATAGAATCAATCTGATCAAAAAACTTCTTAGTCAAAAAACAGGAATATTCTGAAATAAGTATAAAATTTTGGTAAGATCGTCATTTTAATTACATGAATATGACCAACAAGTGAAAATATAAGTGGGCTCCATCTACTAAATGAGTACTTCATAGAGTCCACTAAAGGAGGAAAATTGGCTTTAAAAAGATCCTTATATTTTTTAGTAATTATGACACCTAAATATCTAAAAGAATCCTTAACTTTAAAAGGAATATTATCATATATAGAGACAGATTCATTTAAAGGAAGTGATTCACTTTTACTAAAATTTATTCTATATCCTGAAAAATCTCCAAATTTGTCAAATAATTTTAGCAAAGCAGGAATAGATTCTTCAGGCTTAGATATATATACCAATAAATCATTAGCGTAAAGAGAGATCTTGCGCATGGTTTCATTCACAGAAATCCCATGAATATTTTTGGCTTCACAAAGAGCAATAGCAAGGGGTTCTAATATTAAATTAAATAACAAAGGACTTAATGGACAATCTTGTCTTGTCCCCCGTGATAGCTGAAAAAAAGGAGACCTACAGTTATAGTGACAACAGCAGCAATAGGAGCTTTATATATTATTTTAATCCAATTATTAAAATTAATACCAAAACCAAATTTTTCTAAAACATTAAATAAATATTTCCATTCGACGCGATCAAATGCTTTTTCAGCATCCAAAGATACAACGCATAGTGGAGTTTTAGAAGAGGGCAAATATATAATGTTAAATAGTCTCCGAACATTTGAAAAAGAATAACGACCCTTTATAAAGCCTGTTTGATCTTTAAAAATGATTTTACCCAAAAATCTCTCCAACCAATTGGCCATTATCTTTGACAGAATCTTAGCATCAACATTTAATAATGAAATAGGTCTGTATGAGGCACAATCAGTAGGATCTTTATCCTTTTTGAGAATTAAAGAAATAGAAGCCTCATAAAAAGTAGAGGGTAAATCACTTTTCACAAAAGAATCTTTAAACATCTCCAACATATATGGAGAAAGCAATTTTCCAAATTTTTATAAAATTCTACAGGATAACCATCAAGTCCCGGGGCCTTACCAGATTGCATTGAAGAAATAGCTTTATGAATTTTGGATTCAGTAATTTGGGCATCAAGAGTTTTTTGATCCTCAGCAGAAATTTTAGGAAAATTTTGTAAAAAAGCATTCCTTTCAGAAGAGTCTACTGGACATTGAGATTTATAAAGTTCAATATAAAAATCTTGAAAAATCTTATTAATTTCTTCATATTCCTGAGCCAGGGTGCCACCCTTTCTACGAATTTTCAAAATTTGCCTTTTGGCTCTAGCCGATTTTAATTGAGATGCAAGTAGTTTATTATTTTTATCTCCAAACATATAAAATGGGCTCTTTGACCTAAGTAGATAACCTAGAACTGGCTGAGTTAATAATAGGTTATATTGTGATTGAAGTTCCACCCTTTTTAAAAATAAGTCAATATTAGGGGAAGTCGCATAGATATTATCTAAATCTTTAATTTGTTTTGAAATTTTATCTAATTCTGCTTTAGTCTGTTTTTTAAATTTAGCTGAATAAGAAATAATTTGACCACATAAAAATGCTTTAAATGTATCCCATATAATAAATTTGGACATACCTCCTATATCATTAAAAAGAAAAAATTCTTTTATCTGGCTTTCAATAAAACTGATAAAGTCAGAGTTTTGCAATAAAGTCTGAGAGATCTGCCATGGTGGACAGGCAAAAATGACATAATCAACTTCAAAGGACAAACTCAAAGGTGCATGATCAGATATAGCAATAGCATCATATTCACAACTTTTAACATTAGGCAAAATGCGGGGATCAATTATAATATAATCAATCTTTGAATACTTTTTATAGATATGCGAAGAAAAAGAATATTCTCTGTTATCAGGGTGCAACAGCAGATTATGTGGACATTGTCACATTGAAGAGCTAACTCAGCCCAATTTAAATTTTGTTGCATGATGCGAGACTAGCTTATTGTCCTATACACCAGGGTATAATTAAATCCTTGCTAGCATGAAATTAAAAAGAATCTAGAACAATGATGGAAAAATAGCAGAATGATGCATAGATTGTATCGTATGGGATGTGAAAAAGGTACGCCCTTCCGGAGTCTGACGGCAGTGTGGAAGCTGTTCCCGAGTCTGGAAGCCAGGGCTTTCAAGCTCCTGTACAGAAGGTAGAAAAGAGAAAAGGGAATGGCCACAGGAACAGACATCTCTGACCGAACGATTAGCCTTCCTGAAACAGCATCTTGTGACAGTGGGCTGGGATGAGCCTGCGATGGACTGGTCAGTGTTCTGCACTCCCTGAAGGTTCTGTCAGTTCAGAGCAGAGCAGTTATCACAGATGTAACCTGATAAAGGGTCTCAGCCCAATACAGCGACAGTTTATTCCCCTCCACAGATGCAGCATGGCCTGCTGAGTTCCTCCCCCTCACACACTCCCACCCTCTCACTCTCCCCCTCACACTGACCCCTCACACACTCCCACCCTCTCACTCTCCCCCTCACACATTCCCACCCTCTCACTCTCCCCCTCACACTGACCCCTCACACACTCCCACTCTCTCACTCGCCCCCTCACACACTCCCACCCTCTCACTGTCCCCCTCACACTGACCCCTCACACACTCCCACCCTCTCACTCTCCCCATCTCACTGACCCCTCACCCACCCTCTCACTCTCCCCATCTCACTGACCCCTCACACACTCCCACCCTCTCACTCTCAGCCTCACACACTCCCACCCTCTCACTCTCCCCATCTCACTGACCCCTCACACATTCCCACCCTCTCACTCTCCCCATCTCACTGACCCCTCACACATTCCCACCCTTTCACTCTCTCCCTCACACTGACCCCTCACACACTCTCACCCTCTCACTCTCCCTATCTCACTGACCCCTCACACACTCCCACCCTCTCACTCTCCCTATCTCACTGACCCCTCACACACTCCCACCCTCTCACTCTCCCCATCTCACTGACCCCTCACACACTCCCACCCTCTCACTCTCCCCATCTCACTGACCCCTCACACACTCCCACCCTCTCACTCTCCCCCTCACACACTCCCACCCTCTCACTCTCCCCATCTCACTGACCCCTCACACATTCGCACCCTCTCACTCTCCCCCTCACACTGGCCCCTCACACACTCTCACCCTCTCCCCCTCAAACATGCCCCCTCACTCTCCTGTCTCTCACACTCATACTCTCCATCTCACATACACTTCCACTCTCCCCTGCCACTCTCATACTCTTGCCCCATCACATTCTCCCTCCTGTCAAACATTCACCCCTCACACCCTCCCACTCTTTCCCCCCTCACACTCACCCCACTCTCACTCTTCCCTCTCTCACACTCATACTCCACCTCTCTCACTCTCACTACCCCTCTCCCCTCATACTCTCAGCTCTATCAGACTATCCCCACTCACATTCCCCATACCCTCTCCCCCTCTCACACACCCCTCTCACACCCTCACCCTCTCCCACTCTCCCTCTCTCACATTCCCTCCCAACTCACACTCTCTAGCCCTCACACACTCTCCCCCTCACACTCAAACACGACTCTCACACTCTCACACTCACCCCTTTCACATCCTCTACCCCCACACCCTCCACTCCTCTCACACTCTCTCTTCTCACACACTCTACCACTTCTCACACTCCCGTCTCAAACTTCCGCTCTCCCTCTTTCACACTCTTCCCGTTCACACCCTCTGAACACCCTTCACACACCCACTCTCCCCCTTGCCCTCTCATACCCTGGCCCTCTCAGGACCTCTCTCTCCTCTCACACTCCCTGTCTCCTCCTCAAACACTCTACCTCCTCACACTCACTCCTCTCCCCACTTTCACACACTCAGCCCTCCGAATCCCCCTTCTCACACTCTCACCCCCACACTCTCCCCACTCTCTCACTCTTACCCCTCCCAATCTCCCCCACTCACACACTCTCCCCTTCCCACATCCTCCCCCCTCTCAACCCTCCCTCCTCAGAATCTCCTTCTTCTCACCTTCTCCCCTCTCCCACTCTTACTCTCCTCCCACACACAACCCCCTTTCACACTCAACCCCTTTTCACACCCACCCCCTCTCACATTCACCACTTCTCACACCCTCCCCATTAGACACCTTCACCCTCATACACCCTCCACTTCTCACACACCCTGTCCCCCCACACCGTTCCACTCCTCCCCTCACACACTCTCACCCGCCCTCCCCCCACACTCTCGCCCCTCTCTGCCTGGTGTCAGTGATCAGACTGCCAGGAGTTGAGATCTCTGCACCGGCTGCTCGTACGACCACCCACCCCCTGACCCCCCGGCCCCACAGTTTTCACTGTTTGTGTTGTTATGTATCGCATTGTACTGCTGCCACACAACAACAAATTACATGACCTCTGCTGATGATATTAATCCTGATTCTGATTCTAATTCACGTGACCCTGATCAGGAGGCTAAGCAGATTCTAACCTTGCCTAAAGGTGACCCCAGACTGGCGGAGGGAAAGAGTGACTTACACCTCCTTTGGTGGAGCTGTATCTCCACCTTGCCTCAAAAGTACTTTGTAAGCTTGTGATTGCAGCTGCTGGAATCTGGAGCTACAGCTAGAGTAGAAAACAGAGAGGAACTCAGCTGGTTGGGCAGCACCCTTGGGAGGTTGACATTTCAGGTCCAAACCCTACCTCAGGACTGAGCGTGGAGTGAATTAAGATTTATTATCCGAGTACATATTAGTCACCACCTCCTTTTCCCTGCAGTCATACTCAGGAAGTCTACAGAACAGTAACTGTAAACAGAACAACAAACTGTGCAAATGCAAATACTAAAAATTAACAATAAATAACGAGTATGAGATAACTCTATAAAGAGTACTTTCTGCCTGATGGCAGCAGTGAGAAAAAAGCATGGCCTGGGCAGTGAGGATCTCTGATGATGGACACTGCTTTCCTACGGCAACGTTTCATGTACGTGTGCTCAATAGTTGGGAAGGCGTTGCCCGTGATGGACGGGGCTGAATCCACTGCCTTTTGCAGGATTTTACGCTCAAAGGCATTGGTGCTCCCATACCTGACCATAATGCAGCCAGTCAGCACACTCTCCACCGCACACCTATGGAAAGTTTTCGATGATCCTTTGGTCTCAGTATCTGAAGATATTGAGGAAGTAGAAGCACTGTGGTACTTTCTTCGCTATAATATTTATATGAGGAGTCCTCTGAGATAGTGACACCGGGAAATTTGAAGTTACTGACTCTCCACCTCTGATCCTCCGATGATTATTGGCTCACGGACCTCTAGTTTCCCTCTCTTGAAGGCTTCAATCAGTTCCTCGGTCTTGCTGACATTGAGTGAGACAATTTGTGAAGCCAAATTAAATCCATAGTGATTCAATGTTGTAAAACAATAAAACATGAAAACTTCAAAGGGGTTGAATACTTTTTTATAGGCATTGTAACTCTGTAGGAGGTTATGGCATTCAAACATTGCCACAACTGTCAAGTATCCCTCATTGATTCGCAACTAGTCCAGAATCTCCACTTCGTCTGAGAGATGGCTATTTGGAGATCATACCTCCACCCCTTGTAGCATTCCTGATCTCCAGGCTTGAATGCCTCTGAGCAGGTTCTGGATTTCTTTGTTCATCCAGGGCTCCTGATTGGGGAAATCTCTGAATCATTTTGTGGGGACACGCTCATCCACAACTGTTTTAATAAAGTCTGTAATGACCCTGGTGTAGTTATTCAGATCCCCAGATGAGTTCTTGAACATGGCCCAGTCCATTGACTCAAGACAATCCTTTAACCATTCCTCAGCCTCCCAGAACCACCTCTTAGCTGTCTTGATCCCTGAGCCTTGTGCTTGAGGCTCTGTCTGTGTGTAGGTAGTAGGGGTACAGGTGTCCCAAAATGCGGTCTTGGGAAGGAACCATAGGCATTCCTTATCACAATGTAGCAGTAGTCTAGTGTGTTGGGGCCTCTAGTGCCACAGGTTACATGATCGTGATAATTGGGCAGGGTTTTCTTCAAACAAGCCTGGTTAAAGTCACCGACTATAATTTGAAATGCTTTGGGATGGGCTGTTTCTTGTTTACAGACAGCATCATGCAAGTTCACGAGTGCTTGCTTATAATCGGCAGCCGGTGGTACGTAAACCGCAGTCAGGAACGTGGATGAGAACTCCTGAGGCAAGTAGAATGGTCTACATTTAATCGTTAGTTGCTCTAAGTCAGGGGAACAAGAAGTTGACAGAACCCTAGTGTCTGGGCACCAATGAGAATTGACTATAAAGCATACGCTGTCACCTCTTTCCTTACCAGAGATCATGGGTCGATACATTCTGATAATCATTATACCTTCGGGTTGTATCACTGCATTCAGCGTATCTGCATTTCACTAAGTTTCAGTGCAACAAACAACTGGTGATTTGCTTCATCTGCCTCAAATACAGCAGTCTTGCCCTGAGATCATCAATCTTACTTTCCACCGACGACATATTCACCAACAGGATACTAGGTTTCCCTCTCCTGAAGTCTACAATCAGTTCTTTGGTTTTGCTGGACAGGTTGTTGTTATGACTCCACTCGGCCAAATTTTTAACCTCCCTCAAGAGGGTGGTGCGCGATGGTTCTGGTGGTCAAAGTGAGTATTGAGCTCATCGGGAGCAAAGCTCTGCTGCCCTCCACCCCCGTAGATTTTACTGCATAAAGGGAAGAATGTTAGGTGTTTAGTGGGCTGAGAACCTTCATCAAGACTGGGCAGAAGTCAGATTAAGAAGGGGAGGAGAGGGGAGGAGTACAAGCTGGCACCTATCACCCATATTTCCAAAAGCCAATGATTACATTTAATGATGCAACATTAATTCCAGCCTTTTCCCAGGTAATACCAGGGCATAATTGGAATGGTCACAATACAAACATTACGCCCAGTGACATAGTCAGAACAAAATATAAGTAGAGGCCAAATACAAACCTGTTCACAAGGCTGAATAATAACTTTCCAATGACACACGTTTTTAAATTGACCCTCCAACGCTTTATCTGCTCTTAGTTTGAAAGAAATTTAAAGACTGTACCTCCAGAAGCTTTGCAAGTCTGGATTACACTAATTTCAGGCACCACTTGGATCTCTCAAGACAGCACTTTTGAATAACTTTTCATTGCTTCACGTATTTTTAAGTTGGAACTTCTCGTTCAAAATGGACAAAGCCACGAAGAGTCTGCTACAGGCGGTGGTGTTGTGCTGTCTGCTTTCCCCTGTGATCACAGTTGCATCAAGTGAGTGAGACGGCTTGTACTAATAGTTCCTTTTTTTTGCAGGAATAGATATCTCATGTTTGTGCAGAACTCACAAAATATTTGTATTCTTGAAATGTGATCAGTTACTTGTGATACAGCACTTTTTCAATTTTGAAGGCTAGTGGGAAATGTATCTTTGTACTCTGTGCTCTTGAATAGTTCTGTTTCTACAGTGCCGGGAATGTTTCCTATAGATCAGGGATTCATAACTTTTTTTATGCCATGAAACCCTTCTACTAAATGAGGGGCCCCCAGACTGGAAACCCCTGCTTTAGAACATAGATGATTACAGCCCATGACGTGTCGATCTTTTAACCTACTTGAAGATCAATCTACACCTTGCAGTCTATCATTCATGTGCCTACCTGAGTCTCTTAAATGCCCCTAATGTATCTGCCTCTATCACCATCCCTGGCAGAGCATTCCATGCACCCTGCATAAAAAATTTACCTTTGAGATCCTCTCCTATTTTAAAAATCATTTTTAAAATTGTGCCCTCTTGTATTAGTCCTGGCTGTCTACTCCCTTTGCTTCTTATCGTCTTGTACACCTCCATCAAGCCACCTCTCATACTTCTTCACTCCAAAGAGAAAAGCCCCAGCTTGCTCAGCCGATCTCCATAAGACATACCCATACAGCAATGGTGAATCTCCTCTGCACCCTTTCTAACGCTGCCTTGTCCTTCCAGAAATGAACACGCTATTCCAAGTGTGGTCTAACCAGGGTTTTATAGAGCTGTAACATTACCTTGCATCCAGTTTGCGACTGATGAAGACCAGCACACCGTATGCCACCCTATCAACATCTGCAGCAAATTTGAGGGGACACCAAGATCCTTCTGTTCCTCCAATTCTGAAGGCACATTTCTGGGTTGAAATTCATCAGCCAGCTCTCCATCCTTGTCAATGTCCTGTTGTAAACTACAACAACCCAGTACACAATCTACAACACCACCTACTGCCCCTATTAAATTACTAACCCACCCTTCCGCCTGCTCATCCAAGCCATTGATAAAAATCACAAAGAGCAGTGGTCCCAGAAGAGATCCCTATAGAATACCACTGGTCACTGACCTCCAGGACGAATATTCTGCACCTACAGAGACCCTCTGCCTTCTGTGGGGAAGCAAAGTTTGTACCCACACAGCCAAGTTTCCCCGGATCCCAGGCCTCCTGACTCTTTAAGTGAGCCTACCTTATCAAATGCCTACCTAACATCCAAATACACTACATCCACTGTTTTACCTTCATCAACATGCTTTTGAAATTGTCCTGAAAGAATTTAATCAGGCTCGTAAGGCATGACCAGCCCCTCTCAAAGCCATGCTGACTATCCCCAATCAGACTACGCTTCTCCCAATGCTCGTAAATCCTGTCTCTAACAATCTTCTCCAATAATTTGCCCACCAGGCAAGTAAGTCTCTTTGGTCTATAATTTAAAATAATTTATTGGTCAATGAATGTAGTTGAACTAGTTTCGACAAACACCATTTTGGGAGAAGGCAGGAGAATGGAGTTGAGAGGGATAATAAATCAGTCGTGTTGGAATGTGGAGCAGACTCAATGGACCGAATGGCCTAATTCTGCTCTTAGGTCTTCTGGTCAATCTCCTGAATTGATTTCAAAATTCTCATCCTTGCTTCCATACTCTTATATCAGTTTGTGCTAATAGGTGTTCTTTATCAAACTGCTCAGCTGAAATATATATCAGGAAAAGGAAGTCTCGTATTTGTACAAATCTTACAGAACACTTTTACAGTGCCTTGAAAAATTATTCAGCCCCAAACCCTTTGTTAACATAAATGAGTATTACAACCAGAGATTTTGATCAATTTAACTGAGAATTTTTATTTGATTTGCATGCTCCATTTTTCCACAGTAGAGCCAAATAAAAAGGGAAAAGTAAGCACAAAAAAACTAAAAATTCAAGAACTGAAAACTCACCCCCCCCCCCACTTTGCTCAGTACTTCGTTGATCTGCCTCTCGCAGATATTACAGTCTTTCTGGACAAGTCTCTTTTAGCTGTGCACAACGTGTTGGCGCAAGCTTTACCTTCACCATACTTTACAGTAGGGATGGTGTTACCAAGCTGATGCACAACGTTAGATTTATGCCACGTGTACCACTTAGTGTTGAGGGCAAAAAGTTCCACTCTAGTCTCATCTAGCCACAAGACCTTCTTCCACATCTTTGCAGTATCTTCTAAGTGATGCTTTGCAAAGTCTTTGGGGCAAGGATATGCCTTTCCATAAATACCCTTTTTTTGGCATCACAGTAGTTCTCCGGTGACTAAGCTTCAAGATTCAGGGGAGTAGATTTGGGACGGAGATGAGGGGAAACTGCTTGTCCCAGAGAGTGGTGGATCTGTGGAATTCTCTGCCCAATGAAGCAGTGGAGGCCACCTCAGTAAATATATTTAAGACAAGGTTGGATAGATTTTTGCATGGTAAGGGAATTAAGGGTTATGGGGAAAAGGCAGGTAGGTGGAGATGAGTCCATGGTCAGACCAGCCATGATCTTAATGAATGATGGAGCAGGCTTGATGGGCCAGATGGTCTACTCCTTCTCCTGTCTCTTATGTTCTAAGTATAGAGGGGCAATTTTGTATTTTCCTCTTTTTCATGGTGGATTACACTGAGCTCTGAGGCAAGTCCAATGCCTTTGAGATGGTCTTGTACCCTTCCCCAGATTTCTGCTTCTCTATTATCATTTCCCTGACTTGTCTGGAATGCTCTGTTTTCAATTTGGTTTGGTCTGTTGAAAATCTACCTTACAGAGAGAGGGGGTATTTATTCTTATGTATGCCTGTGGCCATCAAACTTTACAACTCCTCCCTCGGAGTGTCAGACACTCTGAGCCAATAGGCTGGTCCTGGACTTATTTCCACTTGGCATAATTTACTTATTATCATTTAATTATTTCTGGTTTTATTTTGCTATATTTCTACTCTATTCTTGGTTGGCGCAACTGTAACGAAACCCAATTTCCCTCGGGATCAATAAAGTATGTCTGTCTGTCTGTCTGTCTGTAAATATCCCCTCTGAAAACAGGTGATCCTTCAATTTTCTACAACAAATTAGGTGAGTTGATAAGGTAATACTGTACATTGCACCTCAGGAAAGTTAGCATAGTAATTACAAAGGGATGCCCTGGCTAATATCCATCTCTGCCTTAAATGCATCCAATGGCAACAAATTCCACAGATTTACCACCCTCTGATTGAAGTAATTTCTCTGCATCTCTGTTCGAAATGGACATCCTTCAATCCTGAAGTTGTGCCCTCTTGTCCTAGACCCCCCCCCATGGGAAATAACTTTGCCATATCTAATCTGTTCAGGCCTTTTAATATTTGGAATATTTCTATGAGATCCTCCTTCATTCTCCTGAATTCCAGGGAATACAGCCCAAGAGCTGCCAGACATTCCTCATATGGTAACCCTTTCATTCCTGGAATAATTTTCCTGAAATAAGATGTACAAGATTTGCAAGTCAAAGATTACAAGACTTCCAAGTTCACACTGATGAAATGGCAAAAATTACTGTAAAATTATACAGCAATGGGTGCACATTCACACCGTCTGGATAAGAAATGACGGTAGTATTGCACAGTATCGCACAGGATGTGGTAAACAGAGCTTAAGCAATCTACAGGAGGGGAGTCATCACTTCCCCAGCTATCAGTTGATTCAGAATCAGAATCAGGTTTATTATCACCGGCATGTGACGTGAATTTTGTTAACTAAGCAGCAGCAGTTCAATGCAATACATAATATAGAAGAAAAACACAAAATAAAATAATAATAATAAATAAGTCAATTACAATAGATGTATATTGAACAGATTAAAAATTGTGCAATAAGCCCAAACACTAGATATTAAAAAAAAGTGAGATAGTGTTCATGGGTTCAATGTCTGTTTAGGAATTGGATGGCAGAGGGGAAGAAGCTGTTCCTGAATCGCTGAGTGTGTGCCTTCAGGCTTCTGTACCTCCTACCTGATGGTAACACTGAGAAAAGGGCATGCCCTGGGTGCTGGGGGTCTTTAATAATGGTTGCTGCCTTTCTGAGACACCGCTCCCTGAAGATGTCCTGGGGGCTTTGTAGGCTAGCACCCAAGATGGAGCCGACTAAATTTATGACCCTCGGCAGCTTTTCTTTGCACACTCATTACAGAGCCTAAAGGCCAGGGGTAAGAATAAACTCATATAGCGCTCTTCGGAACAGAGTAGTTGTCTTAGTCTGTCACTGAAAGTGCTCCCCTGTTCAGCCATGGTGGCATGCACAGTGTGAGAAACATTGTCCAAATTGCCAGGATTTTCCGTAGGGTCCTTTGTTCTGCCATAGACTCCAGTGTGTCCAGTTTGACTCTTCTAACAGAGCCAGCCTTTCTAATCAGTTTATTGAGCCTGTTGGCATCACTTGTGCTGATGCCATTGCCCTAGTACACCACCACATAGAAGACAGTGCTGGCAACAACAGACTGGTAGAACATGTGAAGAAGAGGCCTCCATATTCCAAAGTACTTGAAACTGCAGTAAAATTATTTGAACGCTTGAATATTTCACTCAGTAATCAACTCAAGAATATTAGGCCTGCATTGCTTATTTGTCAGAATTATTCTCAAAGTTTAATGAAATCATTCTTTATTTGCAAGGGAATGATGTGAATCTTATCAAAGTCAAATCAGTTGATCCACATTTCTGTCCAAGTTAACCCTATTTAAGTGTAACTTCGGCTGTTCCAACTTCTGAGCCTCTCTGAGTTGAAAGAGAAAGAAAGAACACCAGATAATGATCTTCAAGAGCACTGTGCCCACCTGGATGAAGACACATCAGAGAGATTTCAGGATCTTCTCTCGATCCAAATTCCAGATTGGGTAATAAGTCCATTCCTGAACACTTGTAATGAGGAATTAACAGGAAGGATGGAGGAAGAACTGATCTCACTGCAAAGTGACTTTCAGCTGAAGCTGAATAATCATATCAAGACTTTTGTTTGCAGTAAGAAATCTCTGACTGCAATCCTGCACTGTGGATAAAGGACAAAATGTTCTTTATTGCCTTTCCAACATCATATTTAGTGGAGCATGTTTTCGGTGCAGTCGCCCAATTTCTTTGAAAGCACTGAAGCAGACTGCAAATTACTGAACGTGGGGATCTGAGACTCCTTCTGAGAGACAGTCAGCCTGACATTGGGAAGCTGATGTCACTGCACCAAGCCCATCCATCTCACTGAAAGGTGAAAATCAATGAGGTGCTGAATAGTTGGACTATTGTTGATGAATATTGTTTATACTGTAATTAAATAAAGAAGTAATTTTATTTGTAGATTAAAATAGACCTGAATATTTTTTGCAATTATATGTTATTGCTTTGAATTTGCAGCTCCTATTTTCTTTTCACCGTAAATCAAAATTCTTTATAGTATTTATGTAATGGCTGAAAAGGGAGAGAGGACGCTGGGGAGGGAGGCTCAGTAGCACAACACTTTACAGTACCTAACAGGTTAACGTGGAATGGTATGGCTTTGTACAGAGCAGGCAGTCAGACTTGATTTCAAGCTTTTTGAGAAGGTGACAACCAATGATAGAACAGTGGAAGTTGTCCACTTGGACTTTGATAATGTATTTGACAAGATCCCTCATGGGAGATTAATCAGAAAAATTGATGTGCATGGGATCTACGGTGACTTGGTAGTTTGGAATAGCTTGCCCATAGAAGATAGAGGGTGGTGAAGGAAGGTTGTTATTCTGGCTGGAGGGCCATGGCCAGCAGTGTTCTGTAGGGATCAGTGCTGGGACCACAGAGTTTATGTTAGACACATTGACTTGGATGAAAATGCAGATGCGTTGATTAGTAAGTTGGTCAACAACACAAAAAGAGATCCAAATGCAGACAGTAACGATGGTTTACAGAGGGTTCTTTGGGCCGAAGTCCATAACTCCCTGAAAATGACATAGCCTGATAAAGAAAGCATATATGGTATGCTGGCCTTCATCGCAAGGGAAACAGCCGATTCAATTTTAAAATTTATTTATTGACATACAGCATGGAATAGACCCTTCCAGCCCTTTCTGCCCAGCAATCCCCTGATTTAATCCGAGCTTAATCACGGGACAATTTACAATGACCAATTAACCTATCTTTGGACTGTGGGAAGAAGCCTACACGGTCACGGGGAGGATGTACAAACTCCTTACAGGCAGCGGCGCGATAAGAGTCACAAAGTCAGAATGAAATTGAAAACACTTTTTTGGTTAGGCTGCACGTGGAGGGTTGCATTCATTTCTGGTTGCCCAATTGCAGGAAGTATATATTGACATTGGAAAAGGTGCTGAAAAGTTTCCTCAGGATGTTGCCCCAAACAGAGGGTATTAGCGATAGGAAGGTGGACAAAATGAATAGTTTCAGAGCCTGAGGGGAAATGTGGCAGAACTTTATAAAATGAGGAGAGAAATGCATAGGGTGGACAGTCAGAGTTACTTTTAGAGGGTAAGACTAACCAACATAAAAGGGCATAGATGCAAGTGAGGGGAGGATAGATTAAAGGAGATATTCGGGGCAAACTTCTTTACAGATAGAGTAGTAGATGCCATGAACACACCACTGAGGTGGGCATCATCATCATTATGAGCCGTGTCACATGATTATTGTCCATCACCATGATTGTTCTTGGCAATTTTTTGCCATTGCCTTCCTCTGGGCAGCGTCTTTACAAGACGGGTGACCCCAGCCATCATCAACACTCTTCAGTGATTGTCTGCCTGGGATCAGTGGTCATACAACCAGGACTTGTGATCTGCACCGGCTGCTCGTACGACCATCCACCACCTGCTCCCGTGGCTTTGATCGGGGGCTAAGCAGGGGCTACACCTCGCCCAAGGGTGACCAGCAGGGTAGCAGAAGGAATGAGGCGGATCTCCACCTCAACATCCAACAGAGGAGGCAGCAGACGCAGACACATTTGTGGCGTTTAGCAATTGGGAGCGCAGAACCATGGAGAAAATAGCTCAATTCAGCAGTCAGAAAAACCCCGCCCTTCCAAGTTCAATAGCAAGAGTAGGAGCAAAGCTGATATACAGTGCAGTCAGCCATCTATACAGAGCAAAAGAATGCAGAAATGTAAATGGTGCCTCACCTGACGCAGGTACAGGGTAGGTCAGGCAGTCTGAATATGCTGAGCATCGTACACAACTCCAAGAGTAGCATAGCTCCTGGATGGAAGCTCCCCACAAATACAATTCAAATTGTTGGAAATGTATTGAGGCAAATCAAGTGCCTAAGAAGAAGAATAATGTGAACTGCTGTAATGACTATCGCCCGGTAGCACTCACATCTACAGTGATGAAATGCTTTGGGAGGTTGGTCATGACTAGACTGAACTCCTGCCTCAGCAAGGACCTGGACCCATTGCAATTTGCCTATCGTCACAATAGGTCAAAGTCAGACACAATCTCAATGGCTCTTCACACAACACCACCTGGACAACACAAACACCTTTGTCAGGATGCTGTTCATTGATTATAGCTCAGCTTTTAACACCATCATTCCCACAGTCCTGATTGAGAAACGGAAGACCATGATCTGTGCAGATTGGTGATAATATCTCCTCCTCGCTGACAACACTAGTGCACCTCGGGTGTGTGCTTGGCCCACTGCTCTACTCTCTCTATACCCATGACTGTGTGGCTAGGCATAGTTCAAATCCCATCTATAAATTTGCTGATGATACCATTGTTAGTAGAGTCTCAGATGGAGATGAGAGAGTGTACAGGAGTGAGATACAGTATATCAGCTGGCTGAGTGGCATTGCAGCAACAACCTGGCACTCAACGTCAGTAAGACCAAAGAGCTGATTGTGGACTTTAGGAAGGGTAAGATGAAAGAACACATAACCATCCTCACAGAGGGATCAGAAGTTGAGAGAGTGAACAGTTTCAAGTTCCTCGGTGTCAAGATCTCTGAGGACCTAACCTGGTCCCAACATGTAAAGAAGGCAAGACAGCGATTATACTTCATTAGGAGTTTGAAGAGTTTTGGTATGTCAATAAATACACTCAAAAACTTCTATAGATGTACTATGGAGAGCATTCTGACAGGCTGCATCACTGTCTGGTATGAAGGGGCTACTGCACAGGACTGAAAGAAGCTGCAGAGGGTTGTAAGTCTAGTCGGCTCCATCTTGTGTACAAAATACCCAGGACATCTTCAAGGAGCGGTGTCTCAGAAAGACAGTGTCCATTATTAAGGACCTCCAACCTCCAACAGTCTTTTCTCACTGTTACCATCAAGTAGGAGGTACAGGAGCCTGAAGGCACACACTCGGCGATTCAGGAACAGCTTCTTCCCCTCTGCCATCCGATTCCTAAATGGACATTGAACCCTTGGACACTACCTCACTTTTTTAGTTTATTATTTCTATGTTTTGCACGATTTTTAATCTATTCAATATACATATACTATAATATTAAAGTACTGGATTTACTTTTTATTATTATTATTGTATTTTTTCTTCTTCTATATTGCATTGAACTGCTGCTGCTAAGTTAACAAATTTCACAACACATGCCGGTGATAATAAACCTGATTCTGAATCTGATTTTGAGAATGGAGTAGAAAGAGAAATTCATGGAAGAGAAGATAAGGTTTCCAGAATTTCCTGGTGTAGCTACAATTGTCACACAAAATGGTAAAGTAATCCCAGCTCCCCTTCAATGATCTTTTCCGCTGGCAAATCCCAGCAGCATTTTAAACCAAACCATCATGATTTGGAAACATGAATGAGAAAGGGATTCTTGGCTCCTAATCGGCTCAGTGATTTTGAGCCCTTTGTACCAATGTGACAGTAAACAGGAGGCTGCTGTGACTTCAGTCTGACGGCTGATCAAAGGCAGACGGTGCAGATGTCAGAAATGTTCCTACCTTGTTCCTAGCCTCCAGCAGCCGCTGTGCAGCTGGAACCTACAGTATTCTGCAGGGGGATCATGAGGTTGAGCTTTGAGTTGAAGGGGTCATAAGGAAGAAAAGGATCAGCTGCAAATAATCACTTTATTTTCAAACAGAGTCCAGCACACCGACCACAGAGACCAGCACAATGACAACAGAGTCCAGAACACCGACCGCAGAGTCCAGCACAACTATCACAGTGTCCAGCACACCAACCAGCACGCAGACGACAGGGTCTAGAACACCAACAGCCACACCGACCACAGAGATCAGCACAACGACAACAGAGTCCAGCACACTGACTACAGAATCCAGCACAACGACCACAGAGTCCAGCACACCGACCACAGAGACCAGCACAATGACAACAGAGTACAGCACGTCGACCCCAGAGTCCAGCACAACGACAACAGAGTCCAGCACACCGACCACAGAGACCAGCACAATGACAACAGAGTCCAGCACACCGACCACAGAGACCAGCACAACGACAACAGAGTCCAGAACACCGACCGCAGAGTCCAGCACAACGACAACAGAGACCAGCACATCGACAACAGAGTCCAGCACACCGACCACAGAGACCAGCACAACGACAACAGAGTCCAGCACACCGACAACAAAGTCCAGAACACCGACCGCAGAGTCCAGCACAACGACAACAGAGACCAGCACATCGACAACAGAGTCCAGCACACCGACCACAGAGACCAGCACAACGACAACAGAGTCCAGAACACTGACCGCAGAGTCCAGCACAACTATCACAGTTTCCAGCACACCAACCAGCACACAGACGGCAGGGTCTAGAACACCAACAGCCACACTGACCACGAAGACCAGCACAATGACAACAGAGTACAGCACGTCGACCCCAGAGACCAGCACATTGACCAGCACACCAGCAACAAGTTCCAGCACACCAACAAGCACACCAGCCACAGAGACCAGTAGAACGACCGCAGAGTCCAGCAGAACGACCACAGAGTCCAGCACACCGATCATAGAGACCAGCACAACGACAACAGAGTCCAGCACACCGACCACCGAGACCAGCACGTCGACCTCAGAGTCCAGCACATTGACCAGCACACCAGCAACAGGGTCCAGCACACCAACCAGCACACCAACCACAGAGACCAGCACAACAACCCCAGAATCCAGCAGAACGACAACAGAGTCCAGCACACCGACCACAGAGACCAGCACAACGACAACAGAGACCAGCACACCGACCACAGAGTCCAGCACACCATCAACAGAGACCAGCACAACAACCCCAGAATCCAGCCGAACGACCGCAGAGTCCAGCACAACTATCACAGTTTCCAGCACACCAACCAGCACACAGACAGCAGGGTCTAGAACACCAACAGCCACACCGACCACAGAGATCAGCACAATGACAACAGAGTCCAGCACACCGACCACAGAGACCAGCACAACGACAACAGAGTCCAGCACACCGACCACAGAGTCCAGCACAACGACAACAGAGTCCAGCACACCGACCACAGAGACCAGCACAACGACAACAGAGTCCAGCACACCGACCACAGAGACCAGCACAACGACATCAGAGTCCAGAACACCGACCGCAGAGTCCAGCACAACGACAACAGAGACCAGCACAACGACAACAGAGTCCAGCACTCCATCCACAGAGACCAGCACAACGACAACAGAGTCCAGCACACCGACCACAGAGACCAGCACAACGACAACAGAGTCCAGAACACTGACCGCAGAGTCCAGCACAACTATCACAGTTTCCAGCACACCAACCAGCACACAGATGGCAGGGTCTAGAACACCAACAGCCACACCGACCACAGAGATCAGCACAACGACAACAGAGTCCAGCACACTGACTACAGAATCCAGCACAACGACCACAGAGTCCAGCACAACTATCACAGTGTCCAGCACACCAACCAGCACGCAGACGACAGGGTCTAGAACACCAACAGCCACACCGACCACGGAGACCAGCACAATGACAACAGAGTCCAGCACGTCGACCCCAGAGTCCAGCACATTGACCAGCACACAAGCAACAAGTTCCAGCACACCAACCAGCACACCAGCCACAGAGACCAGCAGAACGACCGCAGAGTCCAGCACAAATACCACAGTGTTCAGAACACCGACCACAGAGACCAGCACAACGACAACAGAGTCCAGCACACCGACCACAGAGATCAGCTCAATGACAACAGAGTCCAGCAGAACGACCGCAGAGTCCAGCACAACTATCACAGTTTCCAGCACACCAACCAGCACACAGACGACAGGGTCTAGAACACCAACAGCCACACTGACAACAGAGACCAGCACAAAAACCACAGAGTCCAGCACACCTACCACAGAGACCAGCTCAACGACAACAGAGTCCAGCACGTCTACCCCAGAGTCCAGCACATTGACCAGCACACCAGTAACAGGTTCCAGCACACCAACCAGCACACAGACGGCAGGGTCTAGAACACCAACAGCCACACCGACCACAGAGACCAGCACAACAACCCCAGAGTCCAGCACATTGACCAGCACACCAGCAACAGGTTCCAGCACACCAACCAGCACACCGACCACAGAGACCAGCACAACAACCGCAGAGTCCAGCACATCTACCACAGAGACCAGCTCAACGACAACAGAGTCCAGCACGTCTACCCCAGAGTCCAGCACATTGACCAGCACACCAGTAACAGGTTCCAGCACACCAACCAGCACACAGATGACAGGGTCTAGAACACCAACAGCCACACTGACAACAGAGACCAGCACAAAAACCACAGAGTCCAGCACACCTACCACAGAGACCAGCTCAACGACAACAGAGTCCAGCACGTCTACCCCAGAGTCCAGCACATTGACCAGCACACCAGCAACAGGTTCCAGCACACTAACCAGCACACCGACCACAGAGACCAGCACAACAACCGCAGAGTCCAGCAGAACGACCGCAGAGTCCAGCACAACTATCACAGTTTCCAGCACACCAACCAGCACACAGACGACAGGGTCTAGAACACCAACAGCCACACTGACAACAGAGACCAGCACAAAAACCACAGCGTCCAGCACACCGACCACAGAGACCAGCTCAACGACAACAGAGTCCAGCACGTCTACCCCAGAGTCCAGCACATTGACCAGCACACCAGTAACAGGTTCCAGCACACCAACCAGCACACCGACCACAGAGACCAGCAGAACGACCGCAGAGTCCAGCACAACTATCACAGTTTCCAGCCCACCAACCAGCACACAGACGGCAGGGTCTAGAACACCAACAGCCACACCGACCACAGAGACCAGCACAACGACAACAGAGTCCAGCACACCGACCACAGAGACCAGCACAATGACAACAGTGTACAGCACACTGACCACAGAGTCCAGCACACCGTCCACAGGGTCCAGCACACCGACCCCAGAGTCCAGCACACCGACCACAGAGTCCAGCACATTGACCACAGAGACCAGCACACCGACCACAGAGTCCAGCACATTGACCACAGAGACCAGCACACTGACCACAGAGACCAGCATGTCGCTTGCAGAGTCCAGCACGTCGATCGCAGAGTCCAGCACAACTATCACAGTGTCCAGCACACCAACCAGCACACAGACCACAGAGACCAGCAGAACGACCGCAGAGTCCAGCACAACTATCACAGTTTCCAGCCCACCAACCAGCACACAGACGGCAGGGTCTAGAACACCAACAGCCACACCGACCACAGAGACCAGCACAACGACAACAGAGTCCAGCACAACTATCACAGTGTCCAGCACACCAACCAGCACGCAGACGACAGGGTCTAGAACACCAACAGCCACACCGACCACAGAGACCAGCACAATGACAACAGAGTCCTTCACGTCGACCCCAGAGTCCAGCACATTGACCAGCACACCAGCAACAAGTTCCAGCACACCAACCAGCACACCAGCCACAGAGACCAGCAGAACGACCGCAGAGTCCAGCACAACTACCACAGTGTTCAGAACACCGACCACAGAGACCAGCACAACGACAACAGAGTCCAGCACACCGACCACAGAGACCAGCACAACGACAACAGAGTCCAGCACACCGACCACAGAGATCAGCTCAATGACAACAGAGTCCAGCACGTCGACCCCAGAGTCCAGCACAACTATCACAGTTTCCAGCACACCAACCAGCACACAGACGACAGGGTCTAGAACACCAACAGCCACACTGACAACAGAGACCAGCACAAAAACCACAGAGTCCAGCACACCTACCACAGAGACCAGCTCAACGACAACAGAGTCCAGCACGTCTACCCCAGAGTCCAGCACATTGACCAGCACACCAGCAACAGGTTCCAGCACACTAACCAGCACACCGACCACAGAGACCAGCACAACAACCGCAGAGTCCAGCAGAACGACCGCAGAGTCCAGCACAACTATCACAGTTTCCAGCACACCAACCAGCACACAGACGACAGGGTCTAGAACACCAACAGCCACACTGACAACAGAGACCAGCACAAAAACCACAGCGTCCAGCACACCGACCACAGAGACCAGCTCAACGACAACAGAGTCCAGCACGTCTACCCCAGAGTCCAGCACATTGACCAGCACAACTATCACAGTTTCCAGCCCACCAACCAGCACACAGACGGCAGGGTCTAGAACACCAACAGCCACACCGACCACAGAGACCAGCACAACGACAACAGAGTCCAGCACACCGACCACAGAGACCAGCACAATGACAACAGTGTACAGCACACTGACCACAGAGTCCAGCACACCGACCACAGAGTCCAGCACATTGACCACAGAGACCAGCACACTGACCACAGAGACCAGCACGTCGCTTGCAGAGTCCAGCACGTCGCTTGCAGAGTCCAGCACGTCGATCGCAGAGTCCAGCACAACTATCACAGTGTCCAGCACACCAACCAGCACACAGACCACAGAGACCAGCAGAACGACCGCAGAGTCCAGCACAACTATCACAGTTTCCAGCACACCAACCAGCACACAGACGACAGGGTCTAGAACACCAACAGCCACACTGACAACAGAGACCAGCACGTCTACCCCAGAGTCCAGCACATTGACCAGCACACCAGTAACAGGTTCCAGCACACCAACCAGCACACCGACCACAGAGACCAGCAGAACGACCGCAGAGTCCAGCACAACTATCACAGTTTCCAGCCCACCAACCAGCACACAGACGGCAGGGTCTAGAACACCAACAGCCACACCGACCACAGAGACCAGCACAACGACAACAGAGTCCAGCACAACTATCACAGTGTCCAGCACACCAACCAGCACGCAGACGACAGGGTCTAGAACACCAACAGCCACACCGACCACGGAGACCAGCACAATGACAAAAGAGTCCAGCACGTCGACCGCAGAGTCCAGCACATTGACCAGCACACCAGCAACAAGTTCCAGCACACCAACCAGCACACCAGCCACAGAGACCAGCAGAACGACCGCAGAGTCCAGCACAACTACCACAGTGTTCAGAACACCGACCACAGAGACCAGCACAACGACAACAGAGTCCAGCACACCGACCACAGAGACCAGCACAACGACAACAGAGTCCAGCACACCGACCACAGAGATCAGCTCAATGACAACAGAGTCCAGCACGTCGACCCCAGAGTCCAGCACAACTATCACAGTTTCCAGCACACCAACCAGCACACAGACGACAGGGTCTAGAACACCAACAGCCACACTGACAACAGAGACCAGCACAAAAACCACAGAGTCCAGCACACCTACCACAGAGACCAGCTCAACGACAACAGAGTCCAGCACGTCTACCCCAGAGTCCAGCACATTGACCAGCACACCAGTAACAGGTTCCAGCACACCAACCAGCACACCGACCACAGAGACCAGCAGAACGACCGCAGAGTCCAGCACAACTATCACAGTTTCCAGCCCACCAACCAGCACACAGACGGCAGGGTCTAGAACACCAACAGCCACACCGAGAACAGAGTCCAGCACAACAACCCCAGAGTCCAGCACATTGACCAGCACACCAGTAACAGGTTCCAGCACACCAACCAGCACACCGACCACAGAGACCAGCAGAACGACCGCAGAGTCCAGCACAACTATCACAGTTTCCAGCCCACCAACCAGCACACAGACGGCAGGGTCTAGAACACCAACAGCCACACCGACAACAGAGTCCAGCACAACAACCCCAGAGTCCAGCACATTGACCAGCACACAGGCAACAGGTTCCAGCACTCCAACCAGCACACCGACCACAGAGACCAGCACAACAACCGCAGAGTCCAGCCGAACGACCGCAGAGTCCAGCACAACTATCACAGTGTCCAGCACACCAACCAGCACACAGACGGCAGGGTCTAGAATACCAACAGCCACACCGACCACAGAGATCAGCACAATGACAACAGAGTCCAGCACAACTATCACAGTTTTCAGCACACCAACCAGCACGCAGACGACAGGGTCTAGAACACCAACAGCCACACCGACCACGGAGACCAGCACAATGACAACAGAGTCCAGCACGTCGACCCCAGAGTCCAGCACATTGACCAGCACACCAGCAACAAGTTCCAGCACACCAACCAGCACACCAGCCACAGAGACCAGCAGAACGACCGCAGAGTCCAGCACAACTACCACAGTGTTCAGAACACCGACCACAGAGACCAGCACAACGACAACAGAGTCCAGCACACCGACCACAGAGATCAGCTCAATGACAACAGAGTCCAGCAGAACGACTGCAGAGTCCAGCACAACTATCACAGTTTCCAGCACACCAACCAGCACACAGACGACAGGGTCTAGAACACCAACAGCCACACTGACAACAGAGACCAGCACAAAAACCACAGAGTCCAGCACACCTACCACAGAGACCAGCTCAACGACAACAGAGTCCAGCACGTCTACCCCAGAGTCCAGCACATTGACCAGCACACCAGCAACAGGTTCCAGCACACCAACCAGCACACCGACCACAGAGACCAGCACAACAACCGCAGAGTCCAGCCGAACGACCGCAGAGTCCAGCACAACTATCACAGTGTCCAGCACACCAACCAGCACACAGACTACAGAGACCAGCAGAACGACTGCAGAGTCCAGCACAACTATCACAGTTTCCAGCACACCAACCAGCACACAGACGACAGGGTCTAGAACACCAACAGCCACACTGACAACAGAGACCAGCACAAAAACCACAGCGTCCAGCACACCGACCACAGAGACCAGCTCAACGACAACAGAGTCCAGCACTTCTACCCCAGAGTCCAGCACATTGACCAGCACACCAGTAACCGTTTCCAGCACACCAACCAGCACACAGACGACAGGGTCTAGAACACCAACAGCCACACTGACAACAGAGACCAGCACAAAAACCACAGAGTCCAGCACACCTACCACAGAGACCAGCTCAACGACAACAGAGTCCAGCACGTCTACCCCAGAGTCCAGCACATTGACCAGCACACCAGCAACAGGTTCCAGCACACTAACCAGCACACCGACCACAGAGACCAGCACAACAACCGCAGAGTCCAGCCGACCGACCGCAGAGTCCAGCACAACTATCACAGTGTCCAGCACACCAACCAGCACACAGACCACAGAGACCAGCAGAACGACCGCAGAGTCCAGCACAACTATCACAGTTTCCAGCACACCAACCAGCACACAGACGACAGGGTCTAGAACACCAACAGCCACACTGACAACAGAGACCAGCACAAAAACCACAGCGTCCAGCACACCGACCACAGAGACCAGCTCAACGACAACAGAGTCCAGCACGTCTACCCCAGAGTCCAGCACATTGACCAGCACACCAGTAACAGGTTCCAGCACACCAACCAGCACACCGACCACAGAGACCAGCAGAACGACCGCAGATTCCAGCACAACTATCACAGTTTCCAGCCCACCAACCAGCACACAGACGGCAGGGTCTAGAACACCAACAGCCACACCGACCACAGAGACCAGCACAACGACAACAGAGTCCAGCACAACAACCCCAGAGTCCAGCACATTGACCAGCACACCAGCAACAAGTTCCAGCACACCAACCAGCACACCAGCCACAGAGACCAGCAGAACGACCGCAGAGTCCAGCACAACTACCACAGTGTTCAGAACACCGACCACAGAGACCAGCACAACGACAACAGAGTCCAGCACACCGACCACAGAGACCAGCACAACGACAACAGAGTCCAGCACACCGACCACAGAGATCAGCTCAATGACAACAGAGTCCAGCAGAACGACTGCAGAGTCCAGCACAACTATCACAGTTTCCAGCACACCAACCAGCACACAGACGACAGGGTCTAGAACACCAACAGCCACACTGACAACAGAGACCAGCACAAAAACCACAGAGTCCAGCACACCTACCACAGAGACCAGCTCAACGACAACAGAGTCCAGCACGTCTACCCCAGAGTCCAGCACATTGACCAGCACACCAGCAACAGGTTCCAGCACACTAACCAGCACACCGACCACAGAGACCAGCACAACAACCGCAGAGTCCAGCCGACCGACCGCAGAGTCCAGCACAACTATCACAGTGTCCAGCACACCAACCAGCACACAGACCACAGAGACCAGCAGAACGACCGCAGAGTCCAGCACAACTATCACAGTTTCCAGCACACCAACCAGCACACAGACGACAGGGTCTAGAACACCAACAGCCACACTGACAACAGAGACCAGCACAAAAACCACAGCGTCCAGCACACCGACCACAGAGACCAGCACAACGACAACAGAGTCCAGCACAACAACCCCAGAGTCCAGCACATTGACCAGCACACCAGCAACAGGTTCCCGCACTCCAACTAGCACACCGACCACAGAGACCAGCACAACAACCGCAGAGTCCAGCCGAACGACCGCAGAGTCCAGCACAACTATCACAGTGTCCAGCACACCAACCAGCACACAGACGGCAGGGTCTAGAACACCAACAGCCACACCGACCACAGAGACCAGCACAACGACAACAGAGTCCAGCACACCGACCACAGAGACCAGCACAATGACAACAGTGTACAGCACACCGACCACAGAGTCCAGCACACCGTCCACAGGGTCCAGCACACCGACCCCAGAGTCCAGCACACCGACCACAGAGACCAGCACACTGACCACAGAGACCAGCACGTCGATTGCAGAGTCCAGCACGTCGATCGCAGAGTCCAGCACAACTATCACAGTGTCCAGCACACCAACCAGCACACAGACCACAGAGACCAGCAGAACGACCACAGAGTCCAGCACAACTATCACAGTTTCCAGCACACCAACCAGCTCACAGATGACAGGGTCTAGAACACCAACAGCCACACTGACAACAGAGACCAGCACAAAAACCACAGAGTCCAGCACACCGACCACAGAGACCAGCTCAACGACAACAGAGTCCAGCACGTCTACCCCAGAGTCCAGCACATTGACCAGCACACCAGTCACAGGTTCCAGCACACCAACCAGCACACCGACCACAGAGACCAGCAGAACGACCGCAGAGTCCAGCACAACTATCACAGTTTCCAGCCTACCAACCAGCCCACAGACCGCAGGGTCTAGAACACCAACAGTCACACCGACCACAGAGACCAGCACAACGACAACAGAGTCCAGCACAACAACCCCAGAGTCCAGCACATTGACCAGCACACCAGCAACAGGTTCCAGCACACCAACCAGCACACCGACCACAGAGACCAGCACAACAACCGCAGAGTCCAGCCGAACGACCGCAGAGTCCAGCACAACTATCACAGTGTCCAGCACACCAACCAGCACACAGACGGCAGGGTCTAGAATACCAACAGCCACACCGACCACAGAGACCAGCACAACGACAACAGAGTCCAGCACACCGACCACAGAGACCAGCACAATGACAACAGTGTACAGCACACCGACCACAGAGTCCAGCACACCAACCAGCACACAGACGACAGGGTCTAGAACACCAACAGCCACACTGACAACAGAGACCAGCACAAAAACCACAGCGTCCAGCACACCGACCACAGAGACCAGCTCAACGACAACAGAGTCCAGCACTTCTACCCCAGAGTCCAGCACATTGACCAGCACACCAGTAACCGTTTCCAGCACACCAACCAGCACACAGACGACAGGGTCTAGAACACCAACAGCCACACTGACAACAGAGACCAGCACAAAAACCACAGAGTCCAGCACACCTACCACAGAGACCAGCTCAACGACAACAGAGTCCAGCACGTCTACCCCAGAGTCCAGCACATTGACCAGCACACCAGCAACAGGTTCCAGCACACTAACCAGCACACCGACCACAGAGACCAGCACAACAACCGCAGAGTCCAGCCGACCGACCGCAGAGTCCAGCACAACTATCACAGTGTCCAGCACACCAACCAGCACACAGACCACAGAGACCAGCAGAACGACCGCAGAGTCCAGCACAACTATCACAGTTTCCAGCACACCAACCAGCACACAGACGACAGGGTCTAGAACACCAACAGCCACACTGACAACAGAGACCAGCACAAAAACCACAGCGTCCAGCACACCGACCACAGAGACCAGCTCAACGACAACAGAGTCCAGCACGTCTACCCCAGAGTCCAGCACATTGACCAGCACACCAGTAACAGGTTCCAGCACACCAACCAGCACACCGACCACAGAGACCAGCAGAACGACCGCAGAGTCCAGCACAACTATCACAGTTTCCAGCCCACCAACCAGCACACAGACGGCAGGGTCTAGAACACCAACAGCCACACCGACCACAGAGACCAGCACAACGACAACAGAGTCCAGCACAACTATCACAGTGTCCAGCACACCAACCAGCACGCAGACGACAGGGTCTAGAACACCAACAGCCACACCGACCACGGAGACCAGCACAATGACAAAAGAGTCCAGCACGTCGACCGCAGAGTCCAGCACATTGACCAGCACACCAGCAACAAGTTCCAGCACACCAACCAGCACACCAGCCACAGAGACCAGCAGAACGACCGCAGAGTCCAGCACAACTACCACAGTGTTCAGAACACCGACCACAGAGACCAGCACAACGACAACAGAGTCCAGCACACCGACCACAGAGACCAGCACAACGACAACAGAGTCCAGCACACCGACCACAGAGATCAGCTCAATGACAACAGAGTCCAGCACGTCGACCCCAGAGTCCAGCACAACTATCACAGTTTCCAGCACACCAACCAGCACACAGACGACAGGGTCTAGAACACCAACAGCCACACTGACAACAGAGACCAGCACAAAAACCACAGAGTCCAGCACACCTACCACAGAGACCAGCTCAACGACAACAGAGTCCAGCACGTCTACCCCAGAGTCCAGCACATTGACCAGCACACCAGTAACAGGTTCCAGCACACCAACCAGCACACCGACCACAGAGACCAGCAGAACGACCGCAGAGTCCAGCACAACTATCACAGTTTCCAGCCCACCAACCAGCACACAGACGGCAGGGTCTAGAACACCAACAGCCACACCGAGAACAGAGTCCAGCACAACAACCCCAGAGTCCAGCACATTGACCAGCACACCAGTAACAGGTTCCAGCACACCAACCAGCACACCGACCACAGAGACCAGCAGAACGACCGCAGAGTCCAGCACAACTATCACAGTTTCCAGCCCACCAACCAGCACACAGACGGCAGGGTCTAGAACACCAACAGCCACACCGACAACAGAGTCCAGCACAACAACCCCAGAGTCCAGCACATTGACCAGCACACAGGCAACAGGTTCCAGCACTCCAACCAGCACACCGACCACAGAGACCAGCACAACAACCGCAGAGTCCAGCCGAACGACCGCAGAGTCCAGCACAACTATCACAGTGTCCAGCACACCAACCAGCACACAGACGGCAGGGTCTAGAATACCAACAGCCACACCGACCACAGAGATCAGCACAATGACAACAGAGTCCAGCACAACTATCACAGTTTTCAGCACACCAACCAGCACGCAGACGACAGGGTCTAGAACACCAACAGCCACACCGACCACGGAGACCAGCACAATGACAACAGAGTCCAGCACGTCGACCCCAGAGTCCAGCACATTGACCAGCACACCAGCAACAAGTTCCAGCACACCAACCAGCACACCAGCCACAGAGACCAGCAGAACGACCGCAGAGTCCAGCACAACTACCACAGTGTTCAGAACACCGACCACAGAGACCAGCACAACGACAACAGAGTCCAGCACACCGACCACAGAGATCAGCTCAATGACAACAGAGTCCAGCAGAACGACTGCAGAGTCCAGCACAACTATCACAGTTTCCAGCACACCAACCAGCACACAGACGACAGGGTCTAGAACACCAACAGCCACACTGACAACAGAGACCAGCACAAAAACCACAGAGTCCAGCACACCTACCACAGAGACCAGCTCAACGACAACAGAGTCCAGCACGTCTACCCCAGAGTCCAGCACATTGACCAGCACACCAGCAACAGGTTCCAGCACACCAACCAGCACACCGACCACAGAGACCAGCACAACAACCGCAGAGTCCAGCCGAACGACCGCAGAGTCCAGCACAACTATCACAGTGTCCAGCACACCAACCAGCACACAGACTACAGAGACCAGCAGAACGACTGCAGAGTCCAGCACAACTATCACAGTTTCCAGCACACCAACCAGCACACAGACGACAGGGTCTAGAACACCAACAGCCACACTGACAACAGAGACCAGCACAAAAACCACAGCGTCCAGCACACCGACCACAGAGACCAGCTCAACGACAACAGAGTCCAGCACTTCTACCCCAGAGTCCAGCACATTGACCAGCACACCAGTAACCGTTTCCAGCACACCAACCAGCACACAGACGACAGGGTCTAGAACACCAACAGCCACACTGACAACAGAGACCAGCACAAAAACCACAGAGTCCAGCACACCTACCACAGAGACCAGCTCAACGACAACAGAGTCCAGCACGTCTACCCCAGAGTCCAGCACATTGACCAGCACACCAGCAACAGGTTCCAGCACACTAACCAGCACACCGACCACAGAGACCAGCACAACAACCGCAGAGTCCAGCCGACCGACCGCAGAGTCCAGCACAACTATCACAGTGTCCAGCACACCAACCAGCACACAGACCACAGAGACCAGCAGAACGACCGCAGAGTCCAGCACAACTATCACAGTTTCCAGCACACCAACCAGCACACAGACGACAGGGTCTAGAACACCAACAGCCACACTGACAACAGAGACCAGCACAAAAACCACAGCGTCCAGCACACCGACCACAGAGACCAGCTCAACGACAACAGAGTCCAGCACGTCTACCCCAGAGTCCAGCACATTGACCAGCACACCAGTAACAGGTTCCAGCACACCAACCAGCACACCGACCACAGAGACCAGCAGAACGACCGCAGATTCCAGCACAACTATCACAGTTTCCAGCCCACCAACCAGCACACAGACGGCAGGGTCTAGAACACCAACAGCCACACCGACCACAGAGACCAGCACAACGACAACAGAGTCCAGCACAACAACCCCAGAGTCCAGCACATTGACCAGCACACCAGCAACAAGTTCCAGCACACCAACCAGCACACCAGCCACAGAGACCAGCAGAACGACCGCAGAGTCCAGCACAACTACCACAGTGTTCAGAACACCGACCACAGAGACCAGCACAACGACAACAGAGTCCAGCACACCGACCACAGAGACCAGCACAACGACAACAGAGTCCAGCACACCGACCACAGAGATCAGCTCAATGACAACAGAGTCCAGCAGAACGACTGCAGAGTCCAGCACAACTATCACAGTTTCCAGCACACCAACCAGCACACAGACGACAGGGTCTAGAACACCAACAGCCACACTGACAACAGAGACCAGCACAAAAACCACAGAGTCCAGCACACCTACCACAGAGACCAGCTCAACGACAACAGAGTCCAGCACGTCTACCCCAGAGTCCAGCACATTGACCAGCACACCAGCAACAGGTTCCAGCACACTAACCAGCACACCGACCACAGAGACCAGCACAACAACCGCAGAGTCCAGCCGACCGACCGCAGAGTCCAGCACAACTATCACAGTGTCCAGCACACCAACCAGCACACAGACCACAGAGACCAGCAGAACGACCGCAGAGTCCAGCACAACTATCACAGTTTCCAGCACACCAACCAGCACACAGACGACAGGGTCTAGAACACCAACAGCCACACTGACAACAGAGACCAGCACAAAAACCACAGCGTCCAGCACACCGACCACAGAGACCAGCACAACGACAACAGAGTCCAGCACAACAACCCCAGAGTCCAGCACATTGACCAGCACACCAGCAACAGGTTCCCGCACTCCAACTAGCACACCGACCACAGAGACCAGCACAACAACCGCAGAGTCCAGCCGAACGACCGCAGAGTCCAGCACAACTATCACAGTGTCCAGCACACCAACCAGCACACAGACGGCAGGGTCTAGAACACCAACAGCCACACCGACCACAGAGACCAGCACAACGACAACAGAGTCCAGCACACCGACCACAGAGACCAGCACAATGACAACAGTGTACAGCACACCGACCACAGAGTCCAGCACACCGTCCACAGGGTCCAGCACACCGACCCCAGAGTCCAGCACACCGACCACAGAGACCAGCACACTGACCACAGAGACCAGCACGTCGATTGCAGAGTCCAGCACGTCGATCGCAGAGTCCAGCACAACTATCACAGTGTCCAGCACACCAACCAGCACACAGACCACAGAGACCAGCAGAACGACCACAGAGTCCAGCACAACTATCACAGTTTCCAGCACACCAACCAGCTCACAGATGACAGGGTCTAGAACACCAACAGCCACACTGACAACAGAGACCAGCACAAAAACCACAGAGTCCAGCACACCGACCACAGAGACCAGCTCAACGACAACAGAGTCCAGCACGTCTACCCCAGAGTCCAGCACATTGACCAGCACACCAGTCACAGGTTCCAGCACACCAACCAGCACACCGACCACAGAGACCAGCAGAACGACCGCAGAGTCCAGCACAACTATCACAGTTTCCAGCCTACCAACCAGCCCACAGACCGCAGGGTCTAGAACACCAACAGTCACACCGACCACAGAGACCAGCACAACGACAACAGAGTCCAGCACAACAACCCCAGAGTCCAGCACATTGACCAGCACACCAGCAACAGGTTCCAGCACACCAACCAGCACACCGACCACAGAGACCAGCACAACAACCGCAGAGTCCAGCCGAACGACCGCAGAGTCCAGCACAACTATCACAGTGTCCAGCACACCAACCAGCACACAGACGGCAGGGTCTAGAATACCAACAGCCACACCGACCACAGAGACCAGCACAACGACAACAGAGTCCAGCACACCGACCACAGAGACCAGCACAATGACAACAGTGTACAGCACACCGACCACAGAGTCCAGCACACCAACCAGCACACAGACGACAGGGTCTAGAACACCAACAGCCACACTGACAACAGAGACCAGCACAAAAACCACAGCGTCCAGCACACCGACCACAGAGACCAGCTCAACGACAACAGAGTCCAGCACTTCTACCCCAGAGTCCAGCACATTGACCAGCACACCAGTAACCGTTTCCAGCACACCAACCAGCACACAGACGACAGGGTCTAGAACACCAACAGCCACACTGACAACAGAGACCAGCACAAAAACCACAGAGTCCAGCACACCTACCACAGAGACCAGCTCAACGACAACAGAGTCCAGCACGTCTACCCCAGAGTCCAGCACATTGACCAGCACACCAGCAACAGGTTCCAGCACACTAACCAGCACACCGACCACAGAGACCAGCACAACAACCGCAGAGTCCAGCCGACCGACCGCAGAGTCCAGCACAACTATCACAGTGTCCAGCACACCAACCAGCACACAGACCACAGAGACCAGCAGAACGACCGCAGAGTCCAGCACAACTATCACAGTTTCCAGCACACCAACCAGCACACAGACGACAGGGTCTAGAACACCAACAGCCACACTGACAACAGAGACCAGCACAAAAACCACAGCGTCCAGCACACCGACCACAGAGACCAGCTCAACGACAACAGAGTCCAGCACGTCTACCCCAGAGTCCAGCACATTGACCAGCACACCAGTAACAGGTTCCAGCACACCAACCAGCACACCGACCACAGAGACCAGCAGAACGACCGCAGATTCCAGCACAACTATCACAGTTTCCAGCCCACCAACCAGCACACAGACGGCAGGGTCTAGAACACCAACAGCCACACCGACCACAGAGACCAGCACAACGACAACAGAGTCCAGCACAACAACCCCAGAGTCCAGCACATTGACCAGCACACCAGCAACAGGTTCCCGCACTCGAACTAGCACACCGACCACAGAGACCAGCACAACAACCGCAGAGTCCAGCCGAACGACCGCAGAGTCCAGCACAACTATCACAGTGTCCAGCACACCAACCAGCACACAGACGGCAGGGTCTAGAACACCAACAGCCACACCGACCACAGAGACCAGCACAACGACAACAGAGTCCAGCACACCGACCACAGAGACCAGCACAATGACAACAGTGTACAGCACACCGACCACAGAGTCCAGCACACCGTCCACAGGGTCCAGCACACCGACCCCAGAGTCCAGCACACCGACCACAGAGACCAGCACACTGACCACAGAGACCAGCACGTCGATTGCAGAGTCCAGCACGTCGATTGCAGAGTCCAGCACGTCGATCGCAGAGTCCAGCACAACTATCACAGTGTCCAGCACACCAACCAGCACACAGACCACAGAGACCAGCAGAACGACCGCAGAGTCCAGCACAACTATCACAGTTTCCAGCACACCAACCAGCTCACAGATGACAGGGTCTAGAACACCAACAGCCACACTGACAACAGAGACCAGCACAAAAACCACAGAGTCCAGCACACCGACCACAGAGACCAGCTCAACGACAACAGAGTCCAGCACGTCTACCCCAGAGTCCAGCACATTGACCAGCACACCAGTAACAGGTTCCAGCACACCAACCAGCACACCGACCACAGAGACCAGCAGAACGACCGCAGAGTCCAGCACAACTATCACAGTTTCCAGCCTACCAACCAGCCCACAGACCGCAGGGTCTAGAACACCAACAGTCACACCGACCACAGAGACCAGCACAACGACAACAGAGTCCAGCACAACAACCCCAGAGTCCAGCACATTGACCAGCACACCAGCAACAGGTTCCAGCACACCAACCAGCACACCGACCACAGAGACCAGCACAACAACCGCAGAGTCCAGCCGAACGACCGCAGAGTCCAGCACAACTATCACAGTGTCCAGCACACCAACCAGCACACAGACGGCAGGGTCTAGAATACCAACAGCCACACCGACCACAGAGACCAGCACAACGACAACAGAGTCCAGCACACCGACCACAGAGACCAGCACAATGACAACAGTGTACAGCACACCGACCACAGAGTCCAGCACACCGACCACAGGGTCCAGCACACCGACCACAGAGACCAGCACACCGACCACAGAGTCCAGCACATTGACCACAGAGTCCAGCGCACCGACCACAGAGTCCAGCACATGGACCACAGAGACCAGCACACTGACCACAGAGACCAGCACGTCGGTTGCAGAGTCCAGCACAACAACCACAGGGTCCAGCTCACCGACCACGGAGTCGAGCACACTGAACGCAGAATCCAGCCCATCGACTGCAGTGTCCAGCATGTCAATCGAAGGGTCCAGCACGTTGACAGCTGAGTCCAGCACACAGACCACAATGTCCAGCAGAACAACGAGCACACCAACTACAGTGACCAGCACACTGACCACATATTCCAGTATGTTGACCGCAGAGTCCAGCACTCTGAGCATAGTGTCCAGCACACCAACCATACGTTTGAGCACAATGATGACAGAGTCCAGTACACCATTGAGCACGCTGAATGCAGCGACCAGTAAACCAACCACACAGTCCAGCTCACCGACCAGCACATTGACTACAGTGACCAGTAAACCAACCACACAGTCCAGCTCACCGACCAGCACATTGACTACAGTGACCAGTAAACCAACCACACAGTCCAGCTCACCGACCAGCACATTGACTACAGTGACCAGTAAACCAACCACACAGTCCAGCTCACCGACCAGCACATTGACTACAGTGACCAGTAAACCAACCACACAGTCCAGCTCACCGACCAGCACATTGACTACAGTGACCAGTAAACCAACCACACAGTCCAGCTCACCGACCAGCACATTGACTACAGTGACCAGTAAACCAACCACACAGTCCAGCTCACCGACCAGCACATTGACTACAGTGACCAGTAGACCAACCACACAGTCCAGCTCACCGACCAGCACATTGACTACAGTGACCAGTAGACCAACGACACAGTCCAGCACACTGACCAGCACATTGACTACAGTGACCAGTAGACCAACCACACAGTCCAGCACACTGACCAACACACCAACTACAGTGACCAGTAGACCAACGACACAGTCCAGCACACTGACCAACACACCAACTACAGTGACCAGTAGACCAACCACACAGTCCAGCACACTGACCAACACACCGACTACAGTGACCAGTAGACTAACCATGCAGTCCAGCACACCGACCAGCACACCAACTACAGTGACCAGTAGACCAACCACACAGTCCAGCACACTGACCAACACACCGACTACAGTGACCAGTAGACCGACCACACATTCTAGCACACTGACCAGCACATTGACGACAGTGACCAGTAGACCAACCACACAGTCCAGCACACTGACCAGCACACTGACCACAGAGTCCAGCACACCGACCACAGAGTCCAGTACACCATTGAGCACATCGACTACAGCGACCAGTACACCAACAGGAACTTCAGCAAAGCCACCAGGTAAACCCAGCAGTACATCAAACGTGCCAAGCACAGATACTACGACAAGCCGCACGACATCCACAATGACCTCCTCCTCAACAACCGAGAAACAGGTGTTGACAACAGCCGTTACAACTCCTCGGACCACTGTGCGTCCCACCACAACTAAAAGACCAGGTAATTGTTGATTCTGTTGCTTAGTTTGTTCATATCACTGCAAACAGTCTGATTTGTGCATCATCCTGTCCTGAATTATAGAATTGTCTTTCACTTTCTCCATATACTAACTGACCACTGGATGATTTTCAATATTTCTGGTGTTATTTATTAGTTACAAAACATCCTGCTGTCTCACGTCATTAATAAAACCTGAATATGGACAACCAAATATTGGTGGCAAAATATGCAGCATCAAGATTACAAGGGTGTCCAATAATAAAAGGTTCCAGCAGGATTTCGACTATTTATATTCTGGACTAAGAATGATCTGGAGGCTTTGGAAAGAGTAAAGGAGGGGTTGAGCAGAAAGTTGCCTAAATTTGAGGGTATGAGTTATAACAGAGATTGGATCAGGAATAAAGTGTCAAAGCGTGTATTTAAATAAAAAAGACAAAGTGTTTTTGTAGGAATGTTACGAAGACTGTACACTTGCTTGTGACGTTCTGACTCTCAGGCAAAGTTGCAGTTTCTAGCAGGCAATTGGAGAAAATCTAATGAAGGAGAATATTGTGAGGGAACAGAGAGTAGCTCAGGCAATATGCATGGAGTGCAACATACAGTGGGAGTGTAAAGTCCATCAACTGACACATGTACAGTGTAGGCTTGGCACAAAGACAGGAATTAGCAATGGTGTTGAAATAATCTGAATGAAAGTGTCAATTATCTGATCACTAATTTGTAGACAACACAACAACTGCTGGAATTGTGGATGGTGAGAAAGCTTGTTAAAGGAGGTAGCAAGATAACAACCAACTGGAAATCTGTGGTTGATCTGGAGAAACATGAGGCTTTGCAGTTTGGAAAGTCAAAAGCAAGAGGAAAGTAAATCTCAGGGCCACTGGGAGTATTGCAATAAAGGAATCTTGGGGTGCAAGTCCTGAACTCCCTGAAAGTGCCATTGCTAACTGATCGGACAGTTAAGAGCAAATTTGCATGCTTGCCTTTATCAGATGGTGCATTGGGAATAAAACCCAGCAAGTCACTATGTAGCCGTGCAAAACTTTATTCAGCCAGGTTTGGAAGAGTGAATGCATTTTTGGTTGCCACATTGTAGCAAGCATCTTTAGGCTTTGGAGGTTTGCAGAAAATTTCACTGAGACTGGTGTCTGGACTGGAGAATATTAGCTAAAAGGATGAGATGGAAAAACCTAGATTGTTGGAGATGGAGATGCAACCTATCAGAGATACAAGGAATTATGAGGGACATAATGCAGTTGATAATTAAAGTCCTTTATCAGCCTATCATCATCATCTCTATGTGTCATGTTGTATGACATGGGCCTTCATGGTCCTTTATCTAACTTCCATTTATCTTTAATCCAATCTCTATCCATCACCATGATAGTTCTTAGCAAATTTTCCGAAACATGTGGTTTGCCATTGTCTTCTTCCAGGCAGGGTCTTTACAATATGGGGGACCCCAGTCATTATCAATAATCTTCAGAGATTGTCTGCCTGGTGTCAGTAGTCGCATAACCAGGACTTGTGATATCCAGCAGCTACTCCCATAGCTTCACGTGCCCCCGATTGGCTGTGGGGGGGGGGGGGGTTGGTGGTGTGGGGGGTGTAGATAAGCAGGTTCTACACCTTGCCCAAGGGTGACCTACAGGCTGGCAGAGGGAAGGAGTGCCTTATACCATGTTTGGTAGAGACGTATCTGCACGTCGCCCCAAGAGTTAAAACATTGAGGACATTGAATATCAAGTAACTAATGAATAATGAAAGTAAGAACGTCTACAGTAGATATGGTGTTGTGTCAACAATGGGACTTGGAAACCTGATCCCACTCAAACATGTTTGTGGCTTGTGTTGTTTCAATTTATGCCACCCTGAATTGTATCGGTGATGAACATAGAAAATACCCTGCTTAAAGAAAACAACTGCCTGACTGCCAATGAAGCAGTGTCAGTGAAAAGGGACATCAAAATAATCAACAGTTCAATTAAATATCAGAGACGCATACGGTTTACAACCTGAAATTTGTACTCTATCCAGACATCCACAAAATAGAGAAAAAAAAACAAGATCACTCCTCCTCTCCTTCTGTTGCACAATAAGTATTGAAAGTTTCAAACCTCTCCCCACCTTGCTTCAGTAGAAGCCTCGCCCCCTCCCCACTCGGCGACTCCCCACCTTGCTTCAGTAGAAGCCTCACCCCCTCCCCACTCGGCAAATCCCCACCTTGCTTCAGTAGAAGCCTCGCCCCCTCCCCACTCGGTGACTCCCCACCTTGCTTCAGTAGAAGCCTCGCCCCCTCCCCACTCGGCGACTCCCCACTTTGCTTCAGTAGAAGCCTCGCCCCCTCCCCACTCGGCGACTCCCCACCTTGCTTCAGTAGAAGCCTCGCCCCCTCCCCACTCGGCGACTCCCCACTTTGCTTCAGTAGAAGCCTCGCCCCCTCCCCACTCGGCGACTCCCCACTTTGCTTCAGTAGAAGCCTCGCCCCCTCCCCACTCGGCGACTCCCCACCTTGCTTCAGTAGAAGCCTCGCCCCCTCCCCACTCGGCGACTCCCCACTTTGCTTCAGTAGAAGCCTCGCCCCCTCCCCACTCGGCGACTCCCCACCTTGCTTCAGTAGAAGCCTCGCCCCCTCCCCACTCGGTGACTCCCCACCTTGCTTCAGTAGAAGCCTCGCCCCCTCCCCACTCGGCGACTCCCCACTTTGCTTCAGTAGAAGCCTCGCCCCCTCCCCACTCGGCGACTCCCCACCTTGCTTCAGTAGAAGCCTCGCCCCCTCCCCACTCGGTGACTCCCCACCTTGCTTCAGTAGAAGCATCAGCCCCCCACCTCCCACCATACAAGCAAATACTACTGCCCATTGCCTCGTGTTGACATTTCCTCAGGCTCTTTCTCAGACTAATAAGGGAGAGAGAGAGAGATATCGTTCCCGGCACCGCGAAAGGGGAATCCATCAGCTCGCTGACTCAATGTTTCAGTCTGCAGCGCCTCTGATTCCAGTTCCCCTGCATTCTTTGCTGAAATCATCCTGGGAGTCATTCGAAATGCTACAAACTAGTGATGCCACGCCACTCAATGACACCACATATGGCTGACTATAAACGTCATCAACCATGATATGGTAACTGAAATGAGCAATGTCACAGGTTTGACCCTCCAATGACAAGTTGAGCAAGACTTACCATTACCAGACAAGATCCAATAAAGCGTGGTTGGTGTATCCTCACTGAAGTACACCCTGCAGCACATACTGATTCCGGCATCAGAAACACTGTGCTAATTAAATTATCCCAAAATAAATAAAAGTGATAAAACAAAGAGTTTGATCCCAGATGAGACACCTGTAACTCATTGTGAAAAACAAGAGTTGGTCCAAAGACGAACAACTAGACTAAAAGGTAAATGCTCCAATGAACAGAGTGTGTACCCATGACGTGAAACAAAGGAAAACACAGTCGACATACTAACTGACAAAAACACTTTTATTATTTACAGACGATCCCTAGTTGTGACACAAAACACCTGCATAGATGAAATGAAATATACCGAATGGAATGGGCATGAATTAATTGAATACCCTTGATGGACAATGCATTCATTCAAAATTTGAAAGTCATTCTTTAAATACTTTACATTATTTGTCAATTGCTACAAATTGCCTTTATTTTATTTTCAAGCTGTTAACCCATGTGCAAATGGAGGCACCTGGAATGGTCATAATTGTTCCTGTCCCAGTCCATATATGGGATCTTACTGTGAGACAATACCTAATTCTATCCCTGGTGAGTTGGATTTGTTTTCAAATATATGCATCGTTCTGACATTGCTGAGATAGAGATATGGAGATCTATCTGAGGGATTACAACTATGTAGTATAGGAGTTCAAAGTATATTCATTATCAAAATACACACATCACCATATACAACTCTGAGACCCATTCTTTGTGGACATTACTCAATAAATCCTTATTAGAATAATAACCATAACAGAATCAATGAGAGACCACACAACTAGAGTGTTCAACCAAGTGCAGAAGGTAACAAACTACAAAAAGAAGAAATAATAAATAAATAAGCAATAACTTTCAGGAACATGAGATGAAGAGTCATTGAAAGTGAGTTCATTGGTTGCGGGCAAACACGAGGAAATCTGCAGATGCTGGAAATTCAAACGACACGCACAAAATGCTGGTGGAACACAGCAGGCCAAGCAGCATCTATAAGGAGAAGCACTGTCGATGTTTCGGGCCGAGACCCTTCGTCAGGACAGGGCATATTGAAAACCTGGACTCCAGCACCATCAACGCGTGCTCCAACGATGTTGGAAAGCGATTGCACAACCACCGACTGCAACTCCAGCCTTGAACTCCAGGCCGGGTCTTCACATGCTGCGATTGTGACTCCCGTCTCCCCTTCCCACACTTCCACTCTGTAATCCCCTCTCCCTCAGATCCCATTGTCAGCTCCTGGGCCCTCAGAGGTTCCATCTTCCTCTCACCCCAACCCTTCCCTCTCCACTGACACTACCAGCCTCCCTCCCCCCTCTGATCCCATCTCTCATCCGTGCCGGGTCTTTACCATTCCCTCCGCCCTTCAACTCTGAGGCAGAGCACTCTGTCCTCAGTAAGGGCCTCAGCTTTGTCCCCTTCGCCCACACCTCAGCGAGTTCCACGTACGCCATGACGCTGAACTCTTCTTCCACCGGCTCCGTCTCCGAGCTTACTTCTTTGACAAGGACTGTCCTACCCCCACCGATGACCCCTTCTCCCGTCTTCAACCCTCCTACTCTTCATGGACACCCCGCTCTGGTCTTCTGTCTGCTCTGGATCTCTTTATTGCTAATTGCCGACGGGACATCAACCGTCTCGACTTCTCTAGTCCTGACGAAGGGTCTCGGCCCGAAACGTCGACAGTGCTTCTCCTTATAGATGCTGCCTGGCCTGCTGTGTTCCACCAGCATTTTGTGTGTGTCATTGGTTGCGGGAAAGTTTCAATGATGGGGCGAGTGAAGTTATCCCCTTTGGTTCAAGAGCCTGATGGTTGAGGGATTGTAACTGTTCCTGAACCTGGTGTGAGCCCTGGTGCTCCTGTACCTTCCTCCTGATGGCAGCAGCAAGAAGGAAGAATGTCTTGAATGCAAAGGTTCCCTAAGGATGGATGCTTCTCTCCAATGACAGCGTTTCATGTAGATGTGCTCAATGGTTGGAGGGGTTTCCCTGTAATAGGCCGGGCTGTATCCAGTACTTTTTGCAGGATTTAAGGGTATTGGAGTTTCCATTCCAGGCTAGGATGCATTAAAACTACTTAATAGCACAGAGTTGGTGGGGGGAAGGGTAGAGCAATGGGAATGTGGGGACGTAAAACGGGCTTGGTAAGATTAGAGTAAAAATGGCTGCATAATGGTCAAAGGGCTAAGGGGTCCTTTCTGTAATACCTTTCCATGTCTCCGAAACAATTGTGATTTAATATAGAATGGCTTAGTGCATCCTAAAATATCCATGGAAACACTGCCCTGACAATAATCCCGCAACGTTACATCCTAATATTAAGATCACAAGCTACAGGAACAGAATTAGGCCATTTTGGCCGATCAAGTCTGCTCTGCTGTTTTATCAAAGCTGATCCATTAGTCCTCCCAGCCCTAATCTCCTGCCTCCCCCTCCCCTATCCCTTCATGCTCTTAACTAATCAAGAATCTGTTAACCTCTGTCTTAAAGAGACCCAATGACTTGGCCTCGACAGCCACTTGAGGCAATGACTTTCACAGGGTCATCACCCTCTGGCTAAAGAAATTCCTCCTCATCTTTGTTCTAAATGGATGACCCTCTATTCTGAAGCTGTGTCATCTGGTCTTAGACTCCCCATCATAGGAAACATCCTCCCCACATTGACTCTGTCGAGCGCTTTGAACATTCGATTGGTTTCAATATTCCCCCCTCATTCTTCCGAATTCCAGTGAGTAAAGGCCCAGAGCTATCAAATGCACCTCATATGATAAACCTTTCAACACCTGAATTATTTTCATGAATCTCCTTTGAACCCTCTCCCATGTCAGTACATGCTTTCTTAGATAAGGGACCCAAAACTGTTCAGGATACTCCATGTGAGGCCTCACCGGTGCCTTAGAATGCCTCAACATATAAGCTTTCTTTTATAGCACTGACACCTGACATGTCACTGTTCCTTTAAAGGGCATTTAAAAGGGTTCTATTATATTGTGCACTGGAGTTAGTTATTGACACATTCCATTGTTTTACAGTAAAGGTTGAATATGAGATTGGTGTAACCGTGGAGATTGTGAACAGAAATTACACTCCAGAGCTGAATTCCACAACTTCCAATGCATTCCAGAACTTTTCAACGGAATTCCAGCAGCAGGTTGTATGATTTCAATATACTGTAATGTACATTGAGACCCCACTGGAAATGGTTTTGAAACACATCACATGTTGAACGCGAGTGTTTGTACCTGAAGTTTATTAAACTCTTAATCAACTTTACCCCCACCACCCTATAATATTACTGACAACATTCCACTGGAAGCTGGTTCTGCTGCTATTTCTATATGGTGGGATCTTCATCTCTAACCTCTACAAAAATGGCCAAAACAATGCGACTGAATGAGGGTCCACATTTGCAATGATTCCCTGCAGGTTTTGGCATTGAGCTCAGCATCACAAAATTGCTGAGACAATTATCGTTATCTGCTTAGTGAAACTGTTCTGCCCCAAACCCATACTAATCTTCTCATTACCAGTCCACACAAGAGTTCTAGCACAGGTTTAGTATCACCGGCATATGTGGTGAAATTTGTTAACTTTGTGACAGCAGTCACTGCAGTGCGTGATAAACAGATACAGAGAAAAACACTGAATTTACAGAAAGCATATATATGTCTATTAATTAGTAGCGAGGTAGTGTTCATGGGTTCAATGTCCATTTAGAATTGGATGGCAGCTGTTGCTGAATCACCGAGTGTGTGCCTTTAGGGAACTGTACCTCCTCCCTGACAGTAACAGCGTGAAGAGGGTACGTGCTGGCTGGTGGGAATCTTTAATGATGGACGCCGCCTGCCCAAGGCACCACTCCTTAAAGATGTCCTGGTTACCACAGAAGCTACCCATGATGGAGCTGACTAATTTACAAGTTTCTGCAACTGATTTTGATCTTGTGCATCACCCCCCATACCAGACGGTGATGCAGCTATTCAGAATGCTCTCCACTTGTAGAAGTTTTTGAGTGTTTTAGTTGACAAATCAAATCTCAAACTCCTAATGAAATTTAGCAGCTATCTGGCCTTCTTTATGGTTGCATCAACATGTTGCGTCCAGGTTAGGTCCTCAGAGAGATTGACACCCAGGAGTTGAAATTGCTCACTCCTGTCACTTCTGATCCCTCCATGAGGATTGGTTTGTGTTCCTCATTTTACCCTTCCTGAAGGCCACCATCAGCTCTTTGGTCTTGCTGACATTGTGTCATTGCGACACAACTCAACTAATTGGTGTATCTCACTCGTTTTGTGTTAATTGTCAGTGAGGTGCTGATGTTATTTCCAATTCACACAGATTGTGGTCTTCCAGTCAGGAAGTTGAGGATCCAGTTGCAGAGGCCCAGGTTCTGTAGTTGTTTGATCGGGACTGTAGGAATGATCGTGTTAAATGTTGATCTATAGTCAGTAAACAGCATCCTGACAGAGGTATTTGCATTGTCCAGGTGATCCAAGGCTGGGTGGAGAACTATTGAGATCACGTCTGCTGTTGTGGCGATAGGCAACTTGCATTGGTTCCAGGTCCTTCCTGAGGACAGGAGTTGATTCTAGTCATGACCAACATCTCAAACCATTTCATCACCGTAGGCAAGAGGCTACAGGTCGTTAGTTCTTGAGGCTAGGGTACAACATCCATGCTCAATCCTGGCTGACAGAGGCCTCAACTCCTTTTGTCCTCTCCCTTCCTCAATACACATCTTTAGCAAATGACAATCAACACCAGGTTAGTTAGCAGATATACTGAAGGCACCTAGCACAAGCTTGACCCTTTCCGACAGTAACAACCTAACTTCACCCTCCACTTTCCGCAAACATCAGCTCATCCAAAACTCTCCTTCCATTTCTCTGCCATCCTTTCTGCCATCAATCCTGCCTTTACTGATCACCACTTGACTCCTGGGATCCCCAGGTCTGCAAGTTAAACTTAGCCTCTTAAAAATTCATAAACTGAGTCAGCTCCATCAAGGGCACTAACCTCCCCAGCATCCAGGACATGACCTTTCTCATTGCTGCCATCAAGAAGTACAGAAAGCTGAAAACACACACTCAATGATTCAGGAACAACTTCTTCCACTCATGAGCCCTCTCTACCTTCTACACTACTTACTTAATTGAATATATGTATATATATATATATATATATATATATATATATATATATGTATATTCAATGGAACAGTGGAACTGCAGTATTCTTGCCGAATTTGTGAAGTCAAACATGTCTCATTAAAGCCAAATATGACCTATAATGTAAACATCTAATATTTCTGTGCACCCACATCTATCCATACTAATCAACCTGTTCAATTTTCCCTTTCAGATGAAACGTGTATATGGTGGAATCCCTGGATACTCTGATGTCAAGATTATAAAAACACGGTAACTATCTTAGCAAAATTAAGCCTGAACTGATAAATTTTATCACTGTGACAAAGACTGAGTCACAGAACACGACCGCGCAGAAACAGGCTTTTTGGCCCATTTGGTGTGTGCTATCATGGCCTTGTGCCTGGTGTCATCTCCCTGTACCTAGATCGTAGCCCTATATTCCTCCCTCATCCAAACTTCTCTGAAGTGTTGGAATTGAGTTTGCATCTACCCGTTCTGCTGGAGACTCATTCTGCACTCTCACCACGCTGGAAATGGCGTCCTGTTCAATCTGCTTGTTAATAGAGTTTTCTGTTGTGAACCAAGCTTCTAAGAATTGGTGGCGAAACATTTGGGACCCAACCTCCAAGCTCGGCAAATAACCCTGCCCTGCAAACAAACAATCAACCTGAGCTAGCAGCTTTCTCTTCGTAGCATTTAATCTACATTGTTTCTATTTTATTTCTTTGTTAAAATCAATCACTGACAATAGTTTGTAATAAATTCCATCCTGGTCTGCACTGCCCTATGGAGCAGATGAAGTGGTGTTGCTGACAACATTTAAGACAGCTCCAGATGAGCAGTTGAAATGGTTGGGAATCAATGAGTATGGACCAAGTGCAGAGCATTAGTACACACAGGCTGGCATGGATGTGAGGGGCCAAATGGCCTGTTTCCATGTGGGTTACCACTATGACTCTATCGAGACACAGCTTGGCAATGCCTCTGTGTAAAGGAAAACTGCATCGAGCCAAACTGGAGATCATTAGCATAAGAAAATGACAAAAAACTCAATGGGAATCGATACAGATCTTAGCGGCTGAGATGAGAATATAAATTCGATCACCACAGGGAGCAATTGAGGTAAACGACATGGATGGGCTGAATGATAATTCGGACTCAAGGGGGAGATTTTTAAAAGGAATGATGACAGTGGCATTTCTGTATGTGTGGAACAGTTGGACAAAAACATCAAAAGTCAATGAGGAATACAGCACAGACAAAAGGCAGTTCAGCCTACCAAGTCTGGTGATCTTCAAGCACTCAATTCTATATTAAACTTAAATCTCTTATTCTCCCATATTAACAAATGATTTGTTTCTGTTCTGTAATCTCGATGTAGTTCTCCAAGGAACAAGGGTATTTATTCAAATGTTCAAAGTACATTTATTATCAAAGTGTATCTACTTTGTACAAACTTGAGATTCATCTCCTTACAGGCAGCCACAAAACAAAGAAACCCAATAGACCAATTTAAAAATGACCGTCAAAGGCCCAACGTGTAAAAAATCCTGCAAACAATGAAAGCGATCAGCATTCAGTACTGAAGCTTACACAGACATGAAACCAGTCATCACTGCAGCCGGAGCAGGCCACAGCCACAGTTCAGCCACTCCCATCTTCCTGTAGTTTCCAGTCTGGCCTCTTACCTCATCTCACCTGCCTATCACCTCCCACCGTGTCTCCTCCTCCTTCCCTTTCTCCTATGGTCCACTCTCCTCTCCTATCGGATCCCTTCTTCTCCAGCCATTTACCTTTCCCGCACACCTGGCTTCAGCTATCGCCTTCCAGCTAGCCTCCTTCTCCTCCCTCTCCACCACACCCAGCCCCCCACCTTTATCATCCGGAATCTTCCCCCTTTCCTTTCCAGTCCCGATGAGGGATCTCGGCCCGAAATGTCGACTGTTTATTCATTTCCGTAGATGCTGCCTGACCTGTTGATCTCCTCCAATATTCTTTTGTGTGAACTATGTGATTATTTAATCTTTAAATATTTACCCAATACCTTTTTGAAAGCTCCTTTTTTGCAAATTTCACCCCTTTCCTTTGAATACAATTTCCTCAATTGTCCACTGGCTATTCCAATGGCAGAGAAGCTTTGTTCGACCCAACCCGACACTCAGGTGACACACTCCATTAAATGCACTTTCTTTGGCCTTTTGGGAAAGTATTCTGGCAACACACCTTATTTTGATCCATGATAAAGGCTTAGGGGGCTCCTGGGCTGGATTTCACTTTAATGTACAATTGCAAAAATGATTGAACTGAGAGCCTTCATTTGACCTTACCTCATCTATTTACAGATCTTAATCAAGATAAAACTGTATTCTTTCAGGGACATAGTGCGAAATGTAACTTAACCTGCCTTATTTCTGGTTTCTTATTTTTCAAGACCGGGCAGTATTATTGTGGACCACAAGGCGATCTTTCGCACAGAAACACAAACGTTCAATGAAAACACGATAAGAAGAACAGAGCAATCAATTAAATCAAACTTAAATGAAACAAACTGCACTAATAGCCACATATCAGGTGATGGATCAATTCTGTTCTCTGTTGTACTTAAGCATTCACTTTAACTTGCTCATCAGAAAGGCACAGTAGCAGCTGCATTTCAGGAGGAGTTAGAGGAGGTTTGGCATGTCACCAAAGACACTCGCAAATTTCTACAGATGCACTGTGGAGGGCATTGAGACAGGTTGCATCACTACCTGGTATCGGGGTGTGGGTAGGGGTGCTGCACTGGATTGAAATAAGCTGCAACTTTCAGCAGCTTTTTCCAATCCTGTGCAAGGGGTGCACCTTCCCAGGCTGTGATGCAACCCTTTAGAATGCTCTGTACGGTACACCCGTAGAAACTTGCGAGAGTCCTTGCTGACATACCAAGCTTCCTCAAACCCCTCATGAAATATAGTCACTGTCATGCCTTCTTTGTAGCTGTTGGGCCCAGGAAAGATCTTCAGAAATGTTGACATCCAGGAACTTGAAACTGCTCATTCTTTCCACTACTGATCCCTAGACGAGGACTGGTGTGTGTTCCCTCGACTTCCCCTTCCCGAAGTCCACAATCAATATGTTGATTCAAGGTTGCTGTTGTGACGTCACTTAACCAGCTGCTCTATCTCACTCCTGTATGCCTCCTTGAAACATCCAAAATTCTGCAAAGAATGGTTTTGTCACTGGCCAATTTATAAGTGGTGTTTGAGCTGTACCTATCCACTCAGTCGTGGGTGTAGAGCAGTGGGATAAACACGCATCGAGGTGGGACATTGTTGATTGTCAGTGAGGAGGAGATGTTATTTCCAATCCATATTGACTGTGGTCTCCTGTTGAGCAAGTTAAGGAACTAGTTGCTGAGGGAGGTAACGATGCCCATGTTTTGGAGCTTGTTGGTCAGTACTGAGGGTAAGATATGATGGTGTTGAATGCCAATCCGTAATCAATAAACAGTGATGTTCACCTCCTTTAAACAAATAAAGCACAGTGATGGTGAATCACTTGTACTGATGACTTTGCTAACAAACCCATGAGAGGGTGAAAGATAACATGCTGTGCAAATGAATATTTATCACAACCCCAACCAAGTCTGAAATTCATCATGTGCTTAATTCAGAGTTAACAGTTTTTGTTTCCTGTTTTAATTGTATAATAATCAATATTTCAGAACACTGTACGGGACTTCAACTCTCTCCCAATTTCAAAAATGTATCATTCATAAATAAAGACGTGACTGGTAAGTTTTACATTCTCAATCTGAACTCTGCAAAAATAACACAAGTGAACCTCAATCGGATCGTCATAGTATATGCAGCCTTAAATTATTAATAATTTTGGTTTACTGCTTCAATGCTTTAGAATATGAATTCTTGAATTTGAATCTTCCTCCTTTGACTGAATATGGATTCTCTATAAGTAATTGCTTTAAAATAAAAAAGAGAGGGAATGGAGACACAATATTCTGAAGAAAAAATATCAACTGCCTCCTTCCTATACTAATTGTCAGATATTGGCATTTTGTGTGTGATTAGTCATTATTTCTGTTTTCCAAACATGCTCTCCGAATTGATCTTAACCATGTACTGGTTATAAGGGTTGTCTGGCTAAATATGGTGTGTTTACCTCTCTGGTCTTTCACAGAAAGAGTCACTGAACCATATATCATGGGATATATCTCAGTTAGGAGAATTGCCTATAATTGATTTATTGAGATACAGAGTGAATAAGCCCTTCCAGCTCTTTGAACTTTGTCACCCTGCAACCCCGAATTTAATCCAAACTTAATCACGGGACAATTTACAATGACCAAATAACCAACCAACCGGTACGTCTTTGGACTGGGAGGAGACTGGAGCACTCCGTGAAACTCATGAGGTCATGGAGAGAACGTGCAAGAACTCCTTACAGACAGCAGAGGGAATAGAACCCGGGTTGCTGGTACTGTTGAGTGTTGTGCTAACCACTATGCTACTGTGTTGCCCTGTAAAAGCAAGGTTCCATGTTCCTCAGATCCCAGTTCTGGCAGAACTCCAGGTACTGGTGAGAGATGGGAAAGAATCTGACTAAAACAATTAAATAATCATACGAATTTACATGCATAAAGGAAGGCCAAGGGAGCAAAATTAAGACCTTGGACTCCCTTTATGCATGTAAATGATAAAGCATTTCAAGTCAAGTTAATGAAAGAAGTGCTAAATAAAAACTGGATCTTCTGGATGAAAGAGAAGTGAGAATTTGACCAGACATAATTAGCCAGCTGTATAAAAGATAAACTGCAGCAAGCTCAGGACATTCTGACGTGGGAACTGCACAAATGGATGGGTGAAGGGCTTGCTGGTTGGATGGGGGATACCGGGAAGATAATGATATTATGACTCAGTAACACACTTCATTTAACAGTTGATTGCACTACGAACACTGCGGAGGAGTTCAAGTCGTATTTCAAGGCTGAAAATACTTCTCTGGGATGGCTCTGTGTATCGAGATGTAACAAGGAGAGCAAAGACCCTTTACAGTGCATATATGGGAAATGTGGATTGACAAAGAATGGCCCTAGATGCTTGTAAGTTTTAACTATTATAATTATAATTGATTCATTATAAAAATGATAAGTCTTAGTGAGGCCTGATTATCCACAGGAAAATCAAGACTTGGAGCTGCTGAACATTTCTGCAAAAGCTCCTGGAAATACTCAGCAAGTTAGGCAGCATCCGTGAAAGAGAAAGAAAAATAATTGTCCGTTTTCAAACTGATGAACTTTCTGATTGCAAATATCAATCATATTTAGAATCATGTTTAGAATCAGATGGCAGAAGGGAAGAAGCTGCTCTTGAATCATTGAGTGTGTGTCTTCAGGTTCCAGTACCTCCTTCCTGATGAAACAGGGCATGTGATACAGAATTCCCTTGGGTTTAAGATTTACTCTCCAAAACAATTCTAGAAACATGTTTTTCTTTCACTTTCATTAAATAGTTTGTCGGTATAAAATCTAGTCAGCTATAGGGTGGATGTTTGGGCAATTAAATAAGAGAACTTCACTAATATGTACAGGTATACAGTATTCCCTGTTAGAGATGTTTGCAGTCCCATCAGAATGGATTATAGAATGGTCACAGCTTATATTCTAACCCTGAAGTGGAGGATCGGAAAATTAATCATTCAGTTTTCTATGCAAAACTGTTTTACCAACTGTCCTTGATTTGATCTGACTTTTAATGATCTGTGTGGTTTGAAATCAGTGCTAAATTTTCATCAATTGCTGGCCATGGGTTGAATGTGGCAAAGTTTGCTGGGAGGAGCAAAGTCTTCATCGAATGCCCACCTCTAGTTGATGTAGTTACTACACATCATATTTGTCCAAAGTAGCCATACAATAAAACGACCTGCAAGTCTAATTTAACTGGAAGATGATCAGTGAAGCTCGGTGGGTGGGAAGGTCAAGGGCTGGAGAGGAAGAATGTGATAGTAGAGGAGAGTGGACCATAAGTGGGGATCCAGTGGAAAGTGATAGGTGGATGAAAAGAGATAAAAGGCCAGTGTGGGGAATAGAAAAAGAGGGGAGAGGGAGGGGAGATTTTTTTCTCTAGAAAACTAGGAGGAGGCTTTGTCTCTGTCTGTATATCTCTTTAGTAGTTTCAAATACATCCAACTATTTGCTTTTGATTTCAGTTGCAATACTTCGAGAAAGTATTGGTACATTGGAGAAAACTGCCAGTTCCCAGTCAACATACTGGCGCTAATCCTGGTAACAGTAGCCATTGCTCTGATAATCATAACTGTGCTGGTCACTCTGACAGTATGCTGTACAAGATACCGATATGCACCCAATAAAGACGACAAATTAAGGTAATCTTTCATTTTTCCAGTTTCTATTTCTTGCATTCAATGGCATTTACGCTTAACGATTGGGATCATTTTATAGTATTGATGGTGCCTTTATAAATGGTCACTGTCTTTGAACAGCAGAATACATCCCATGAAAATAGACTTCCCTCATATCACTACCAAAGGCTTCTGTTTATGCTGGAATGGGAATTGAACCAGTTACTAAATTGGTGCGCCATGGTAGCGCAGCAGTTAATGCGACACTTTTACAGCTTGGGTCATGGGAGTTCAGAGTTCAATTGCTGCCACTGTCTGTAACGAGTTTGGACGTTCTCCCCGTGACTGTGAGGGTTTCCTCCCGCATTCCAAAGATGTACTGGTTAGTAGGTTAATTGGTCATTGTAAATTGTCCTGTGATTACAGAACTGAATGCTAGTAACTTAGTTTCACTTTCTCCTCAGGGCTCGTAAATGCCAACTTGGTACTGAGAAGGGTATCTTCACCATTGCACCATTGGCTGAGGGATTAAATTTAGCTTAGAGCTCTGGGAAGAGACCCCTTTACTTCATTAATCCTTATGTTTAAGGCAGAGTGTGGTAGTAAATGTCAGTTATTAATGAAAAAATAATGATATTCAGTGTGTCCACTAGGCATATTTGATCTACCTCATAAGTCCAATTTTCCTCTGCGGGCTAAACCTTGCAAGAAGGAATTCTGTTTCATTTCTCTTTGAGATTGAAATGGTAAAGAGGCTCATAACTTGCTAATCCAACAGGGAGACACCAGAGAGATATGCATCCAATCAGTGGTTTGAGGATGACTGGATTTGGCGTGCATCCCGAAATTTAACTTTGGAAAATCCTGCACCTGAGAATTTTTACGGTAAGACACACTTAGGTGTAATTTGGGGAAAAGGAGGCAAATAGTGTCAAGTAGGTGCAGTGCTGATAAAACATAAAAGTGGGACTTACCGTAGGCCAAACTTTTTGAATTCCCTTTTCCATTCCGGTTCTGACATGTTCGTCCTTAACCCCCCTTGTGCCAAAATGAGACCACCCTCAGAGTGGAGGATCCACACGATGCCATGAATATCAATTTCAATTTCTGGTAAAAGAAAATTATTCCCTCCCCATCCCCTCCTCTTCTACGCCCCACTCTGCTCTTACCTCTTTGCATCTGCTTATCACTCACCCAGGGTCCCCTCCTCGTCCTTCCCTTTCTCCTATAGTCCACTCTCCTCTCCTATTAGATTCCTTCCTCTCCAGCCCTTGACTTTTCCTACCCACCTGGCTTCACCTATCACTTTCTAGCTATCCCCTTCCCCTCCCTCACCTTTTAATTCTGGCATCTTTCCCCTTCCTTCTCAGCCCTGATGGGGGGGTCTCAGACCGAAGTGTCGACTGCTTATTTATTTCCATAGATGCTGCCTAACCTGCCGAGTTTCTCCAGCACTTTGTGTGTGGGGCTCTGTTTGATAGCTTGATTTTGGTTCTAGCACTCCAATTTGTCCAAAATGCTGATAGATGTTAATCTGAGTTTGCCTGGAAGCATTAAATCAGTTAGTGAGGCTGTGAAGCATGCAGTAACACAGGACGGCAGATGCTAAGAAGTGGAGAACAATTTAGCTCAGAAGGTCAAGCAACAGCTGTGGACCATGTTCGGGGTTGAGACCCTGTATCAATACTGGGCGGGGGAAAGGGCCAGTATGTGGAAGTGCAGGGGAGGGGTACAACAGGAACCACATGAGACCAGCAGTGATGGGCACGTGGAGTGTTCTGGGTAACTATGTTGGTACTCACACTTGCATCGAGTGCTCTGTTGGACGGATCTTGGGGATTTGTGATGATGCAGAAAGTTGGGAGTGTCTGTCGGGGATGCATGAAGGTTGGTTCTCAATATAGCTAAGGCTGCAGAATATTCTCAAAGCATTGGTCTGCAGGCAATTGCCAAACTTGTAAAGATATGCAGATTATGAGGTCTTCTAACACCAACATTTCAATATTCAGGTGAATCAAAGCACGCACAATTAAACAGAATCACACCCAGACTGGATGACGTGGACTCATCTGCCAGGGTAAGTTTATTGGGTAATCCGGTGTTTGGGAGGGGAATGAGTGATCTCATCAGGCTAGTGACGGTGATTTGACCAGTGGACTCTGCACACAGTCTCAAAGTTCGCAGGTTGTTCTGTTGCAAAGTTGACCTGACAGCTGTAAGGAGCTGAGTGAGAGTGATAATTGGGCAGGTGCGGTACAATGACAATTTCAGTAAGATGAAACCAAGTGACAAGCAGAACTATGAACAGCGGTGTTTGGGGGGGGGAGGAATGCTTTGAATGGCAGGATGCAGTTAATCTGTTGCCAAACAATATTTCTCGAGTTCTCTGTTAAGTTTGTGAACAAAAATCAACTGTTCATAGCGTCTTCTGATAGATCTCTTTATCCATAGGCTTTTTGGATAAAACTTTCAATTCTTCCACAAACGTTATGTGAAAAACATTCCTAAAGTATTTCCTGAATTAATTTCAAAGTAATACCCATTTTTCCTGATAAATAAAACCCATTGTTATGGATAAATACAAATTTTTCTGATAAATATAACCCATTGTTCCTGATACCCATTATTCCTGATAAATAATACCCATTGTTCATGATGTATACCCAGTTTTCCTGATAAGTAAATCCCATAGATCCTGATAAATAACACCCACGGTTCCTGATAAATAATACCCATTGTTATTGATAAATAATACCCATTGTTCCTGATAAATACCCATTGGTCCTAGGAAATGATACCCGTTTCTTCGTGATAAATAATACCTTTTTTCCTGATAAATATCCATTGTTCCTGATAAATACCCATTGTTTCTGATAAATACCCATTGTTTCTGATAAATACCCATTGTTCCTGATAAATACCCGTTTCTGATAAATACCCATTGTTCCTGACAACTAATACCCATTTGTTCCTAATAAATCACACCCAGCTATCTGATAAATACCCATTGTTTCTGATAATACCCATTTGTTCCTAATAAATCACACCCAGCTATCTGATAAATACCCATTTTCCCTGAAAAGTAAGGTGTGTGTTGCACTGTGCTGAATGTTAAAACTTTCAGCAGGTCACCCATCAAACATTTTCAACCAAATTTTGGCTATGCTCCTGCCAACAGGATATTTTACAACATCAATGATGTTATATAAATTTTTACTGATTTATATCTGAAAGACGGCTAGTGTTTTCTTCATAACCTGCCCTCACAATATAGCCTCTGGCATCTTTCCAGCAAACATGTGCTACATCCCACCTTTCTGAGCTGCATTGGCAGAGATGAATGTAATTACTCCAGATAAAGTCTAAACAGAACGGTAAACATTTCTCTGTACTTCATTCTAGTTGTCAGACACACTCACTGTTGTTTTCACTTTGCAGATGAAAATCTCAAGACCGCACATCACAGGACTACATGCTGCTTAAATTCTTCCTGTTCTGATTACCCTCCGGTGATGGAACTGATCTGTCACGTTAATATTGTCTTCAGGAGTGCAAGTATTAATATTAAGAATATTTGCTCTGCCTTCAAATTCCAATACCAAGTTTGCAATCCAGTATACATTTTATACAGGCCACTATGTTTGCCATTCATCCCATCCTCCCAAGGCGTACAATCAACCCTATTGTAAGTCAGTAAGGTTAATTTTGCACAGAGCAGTGATGTTGATAGATGTGGATGGGTCCTTTTACACACAGGATACCAGCAATCTCGGTTGGATCCTTTCTTCATGTGTTAAATCTGAACCCATTTCAAATCAGCTGCAGACAAGCCCAGGACTTACTAAGATTGTGTTGGGCAGCAACTCACCTAAAATGAAATAAGATATTAAAAATAATTGGACTATGAATCTGACCAAATCTCAGTCTTTCTGAAGGAGACGGAATGTGATGGAAGTAATCCGGTGATTTACTGTTATACTGCATTGAGATTTTTTCAGTCCTGATGAAGGGACTCAGCCCGAAACTGCGCACTCTTTTCCATAGATGCTGCCCGGCCTGCTGAGTTCTCCAGCATTTTATGTGTGTTGCTTTGGATTTCCAGCATCTGCAGACTTTCGTGTGTTCAGATACATTCTCTCTGATATATGTTTTGTAGCAGACATATAGTAAAAAAAAGACAAAAAGTGTTATAATTTCAAGAATATATGAATAGTGCAAAGGAGGAATAAGAAGGCTTATGGACTGTTGAAGAATCTGCTGGCAGAGGTGAAGAAGCTGTTCCTAAAACACGGAGTGACCTCCTCCCAATGGTAGTAATGAGAAAAGGGCATGTCCTGGATGGTGAGGGTCCTTGATGATGGATGTCACCTTCTCGAGGCACCATTCTTGAAGATGCCCTCTGTGATGAAACTGGCTGAGTGAACAACCCTCAGCAGCCTCATTTGATCCTGTGTATCAAATCGTCTGTATCAGGCAGAAATGCAACCAGTCAGAATGGGCTCCAGCATACGTTTGTAGAAGTTTACAAGAATCCTCTTTACAAAATTTCCTCTAACTAATGAAGTAGAGTTGCTAGCAGAACACATTTTTAAATATATTTATTATTGAAACACTTTTGCAGATTGTGTAAATATTGAAAACTGCTGACATGGGTTGTGAGGAGCCCAAGGGAGACAAGATCAGCCGACTGCCTTACACCTGTTAACTCTCGGTCTTGAGAGACATGGCTACTAGCTGCTCCCTTTATCACCTCATACACAATGCTTACAAATTATTTGTGAAGAGCGTATTTTGAACAGTCAGAGCAGAATGAAAGCAATGACTTAAATGGAAATGATCTCAGTCAATACTGAGGGAGATGACTTTAGTCTGACACTCCCTGAACCGGAAGCAGGAGACCTACCTAGACCAACTCACTCTGAATGACAGCCTGGTTTCAAAAGGCTGGACGGAGTCTGGGAACTGGGACCACCCTTCTCAGATTCACAGCACTGACAGTATTTTGGACTAAAAGTACCTGATGCAATTTACAAATTAAATCTAGGACCAGGGATGAAATTAATCAAGAATAATGATTAGATCAATTGTGGAATACTCTATTATTTCTATCTAATGCTCAGATAATAGAGATAATATTGGCAATATTAATTAAGATTTTCAATAACTATTTTACCTCAGTCAGAAAAATTAAAGCTGTACTATGCCTCTTTTTTCTTTTCAGAAAGCAGGTCAAGTGATTACCTGATAATTAACATAAAATTAAGAGACAGAAGCAGGAAAATGTGAGGCTTTCCAGTCATGTTGCTGAGAAGAGAAAGGAAGGGAGAGAGAGATGGCGAGAAAGAGACAGAGAGAGGGAGAGATTGTAATGAAACATAAGTGCTGAGAATTTCTTTCTCCTCAATGACCAATGTCAGACTAGCAATCCATTATTGTCGTTAACATGCTGACTGTTCAAAGAAATTTTGCATGATCCATTGCAAAGAACCTTCTTTTCACCAGTGGGTAAAAAGTTTCCTTATTTAGTCTATGAAAACTTTAAATATCAGAATTTCATTCAACTTGTCATTTATGTGTTTCGAGTGAAGTTTACTATGCCTGTAATCTATATCAACCTTAGACTTGGCATTGTACAGAAGAAATTATACTCTGAATCTGTATTTATATATGATGGCTGTTAATTATTGCAAGTTTATAATCTGACTTCCAATGTGTTAACTTATTCTTTGCTTTCAATAAAAATTATTTTTAATTACTTATATTGAACTGGACTTTAGTCGCAGTAACAGTTTGTTTTATCACAATATCTAAGTGCGATCCAATATTTAGATTAAATATTAACTTATCTGATCATTTCCTTAAGAAAAATATGATTTGTGGTTTATGACATTTAGGATGGAGCTAAGAACAAGAGCTGGTCCTACCTCCATTGGAAATGATGGTATGACAACACAACAGGAAGTAAAAACACTCAAGTTCTTCAACGAGTGGGCTTACCTTCACTCACTCCATCACTGAACGGTTCCCCCAACCTATGGACTCACTCTCAACTACTCTTCATCTCACATTCTCCATATTTATATCTTATTTTTTTTTAATCAAAGATCTCCTTTTTATTTTCTGCTCAGTTTATTGTCTTTTGCACTTTGGTTGCTCATCTGCCGTGTTGGGTGTGGTCTTCCATTGATTTTATTATGGTTCTTGGATTTGCCCAGAAGAAAATGAATCTCAGGATTACATCTCCAACGTACTCTGATACCCACTGGAGACTGTTTATCCACTGATGTCTATTATAAACACACGGACTCTCACAGCTGCCTGGACTATACCTCTTCTCACCCAGTTAATTGTAAAACCACCATCCTCTTCCCTCAATTCCTCCGTCTCTGCCGCATCTGCACTCAGGATGAGGTTTTTCTTTCTAGAACGACGGAGATGTCCTCCTTTTTCAAAGAAAGAGGCTTCCCTTCCTCCACTATCAATGCTGCCCCCTCAATCTCTCTATTTCATGCACGTCTGCTCTTTAATCCATCCTCCCGGCACCCTACCAAGGATAGGGTTCGTCTTGTCCTCACCTACGCCACCACCAGCCTCCACGTCCAGCACATAATTTTCCAGAACTTCCGCCAGCAGCACATCTTTCCCTCCCCTCCACCCTCTGCTTTCCACCGGGACTCCCTTGTCCATTCATCCATCCTCACTGATCTCCCTCCCAGCACTTATCCTTGCAAGTGGAACAAGTGCTACACCTGCCCCTACACCTGCTTCCTCACTACCATTCAGGTCCCCAAACAGTCCTTCTATATGTTGTTACACTTAACCTGCATGTCTGTTGGGGTCATATACCTGATCCGGTGTTCTCGGTGTGGCCTCCTGTACATCACTGAGACCGGATGTAGATTGAAAGACCGTGTTGCTGAGCACCCTATGCTCCATCCAACAGACCAAGCGGCATTTCCCAATGACAACCCATTTTAATTCCATTTCCCATTCCCATTCTGATATGTCCATCCATGGCCTCCTGCACTGTCAAGATGAGGCTACACTTGGGTTTGAGGAACAACACATATTCCATTTGGGTAGCCTCCAACCTGATGGCATGAACAATGATTTCCCAAACTTCTGGTAATGTCCCCCCTCACTACCACACCCCTCACTCTGCACCTGCAGCTTTTCTCTCGTTTGGACTTAGACAAGAAATTTACTTTTATGTTGGAAATGAAATCAAGGTGGATAAATAAGAAACAAGAGAGGCTTGAGAAATTTGAGACAGGACTGGTAAAACCCAAGATAGACAAACTGCTCTCAAGACAGGGCTGGAAAATTCAAAATAGAGCACATAACTCATAGCGTTGGGCATATAACTTGGGAGCATTGCAGATTAGATATAGCAAAGTTATTTCCCATGGTAGGGGACTCTAGGACAAGAGGGACGTCCTTTTAGAACTGAGATACGGAGAAACTACTTTAGTCAGAGGGTGGCAAATGGGTTGCCATGAGTGCCTGTTGAGGCCAAGTCATTGGGTGTATTTAAGGCAGAGATAGATAGGTTCTTGATTAGTCAGGGCATCAAAGGATATGGGGTGAAAGTAGGGGAGTGAGGATGACTGGAAGAATTGGATCAGTCCATGATTGAATAGCAGAACAGACTCAATGGGCCAAATAGCTGAATTCTGCTCCTATATGTTATGGTCTTATATAACTTGGAATCTTTGCACATATAAATTGGAAACTTTGCTATATAACTTGGAAATACTGAATAGCTTGGAAGACCAATCAAACCTTGCCAACCAATAGAACCTCAGAAAAAATCTTGAACATGGACTGGAGAATGTACACTCAAAAAGTTGACTTGAAGCCCTCAGAAGAAAGAGTCAGGGCACTTGAAACAAAGACTCCGGACACCCAGAATGCAGACTCAAGACACTCGGAACTTGAACTGAAAGCAGAAGGCACCCTTGCCTCCTGCCTGCCGACCAATGTCCAAAACACTGTTGTAACTTTGCTGTGTCCATAGAAGATGGAGACCTTGTGTCACTGTGGCTGCTGGCAGGACAGCCCAGCTACGGAGGAACAGGACACTCTGTAACGCTGACACTGGCAATGACTCAACCCAGGTGTGGAGGGACTGCAGAATCCCACGTGGAGAAGGAAACAAGAGCTTATATATCAGAATACCAATAAAACATTGGAGGCACAGCCGAGCGACATCGTGAGACAAATTATTCTCCACAAACGAAAACTCCGGGAACAACTCTAAATGGGAGTCCGCTTTAAATAACTATAGAATGAAAAAAACCTGTGCTAGTCACAATTCACTTGACAAGATTAACCAGAGAACACAAGGGCTTTGTGACTCTAGTTAAGGCGACTATTAGTAAGACAGGTGCTCGAGAACCCGCAGAGGTCCGCAGGGCACACGACACCGCCAGTTCTAGCCACTCCCCCAGGAGAAATATCAATCCTTGCAACTTCCCTGTCAAGCCCTGAAAGAAGGTTGTATGAATCTCTCTACTTCAGGCAATACTCACCACCATCTCTACTCCATCCTGACTCTATCACGATGATCCATCTTGTGAACCTGAGTCTCATGAAAGGTTTGATACCTTTAAACAGAGGGAAAGTTGTCGTCATTAGTTACATCACGCTGATGACTGTTGACACAACTAATGCTCTGGTCTTGGCAGAATCACCTGGACGCAGCTTTCAGTATTCAGAAAGCTTTTGAGCCAGTGGTCAACAATTCAGTCAGTCAACACCGCTGCACTGGAAATGTTATTCCAGGCTATCAGTTCAAGTCTCTAGAATGCATTGTGAACTCACAGTCGCTGACCTGATAGGCTTGAGTGTTACTGATTGAATCACAGTTAGGTAACATTACAAACTCAGTCAACACCGGCAAACCTCAGGGATGTGTGCTCTACCCCGCCAACACTGATGACTGTGTGGCAAGGCATAGCTCAAATGTCATTTGTAAATTTGCTGATGATACAACCATTGTTGGTAGACGGTGATGAGAGGGTGTGCAGGAGTGTGATGTATCAGCTGGTTGAGTGGTGTCGTAGCAACAACCTTGCACGTAACTTCAGTAAGACCGAAGAACTGATTGTGGAAAGATTTAAAGTACATTTATTATCAAAGTATTTATAAATAATACAACCTTGAGATTTGTCTGCATATAAGCAACCATGAGACAAGAAAAGCAAAATAAACCCACTTAAATAAAAGACCAACACCCAACGTGCAGGGAGAGAGGTAAGACGAGGAAAACCACTCCAGTCCTCATACAGGGATCAGAGTGAGCAATTTCAAATTCTTGGGTGTCAATATCCCTGAGGATCTAACAATCTGGACCCAGCCTATCAATGCAGATATTAAAAAAGCATGACGATGGCTATAGTTCATTAGAAGTTTGAGAAGATTTGGTATGTCTCCAAAAACACACAAAGATTTCTGCAGATAGACCATGGAGATCATTCTAACTGGCTGTATCTCCATCTGGGAGGCAACTGCAGAGAGGTGTTAAGTTAGGCAGCTCCATCATAGGCACCAGCCTCCATAGTATCCAAGACAGCTTCAAAGAGTGATGTTTCAAAAAGGCGGCATCCATCATTAAGGACCCTCATCACCGCGGATTTGCCCCCTTCTGACTGCTACCATCAGGAAAGAGGTACAGAAATCTGAAGGCACACATTTGACAATTCAGGAACAACTTTTCCCCCTCTGCCATCAGATTTCTGAATGGACTTTGAACCCATGAACACAACCTCAATTCTATAAAACTATAACTATAAAATATATATACTTACTGTTATTCAAAGATTTTATTTCTTTATTATAATGGATTACATCATCAACAAATTTCCCGACATACGCCGGTGATATTGAATCTGATTTTGATTCTGATTCCTTGGGGATAGCTTGTGTGTGTTGAGCTGTATCAGGAATTTCCAATAATCGTGAATTTAAAACAATATTAATAACATCTTTCAATTAATATGATGCGACGGGGTGCCAATCTTTACAACTGCTAAATTGCTAGAAGTTTTCCTTAACTACATGATCCAATATTTCAAGAACACAAAATGCTTTGACAACAGTCATGTTTTTAGTGTTTGGGTGGAGTTGGACTGGATTACACAATAACACTGAAATACTGAATGACTCTTCACTTTTGCAAAGGAAAGCAATGTCCAGTGGAAATCTTCTTTGTTGTGCACCTCTCCCATTGGATACTTGAAACAGATAGCTAACATCCCTTGAATCTTGTTCTATCTCTTATCTATGTCTTTTTATAAGTAATAAACTATGGGCTTGGTTTAAGTCGTCACTCAGAGAGTTTCCACCTCTATATCTTCTAGCACAACTATTTAACTTTATCACCATCGTCCTGCCGCACACAACTGAGGAGTGGACTGTTGAATTGGGTTTCCTTTTCCCTGAAGATACCGTGAAAGAGAAAAGCTGCAGTTCCAATATTCAACTTTCTTTTATTTCAGTGAAATTTTGTTTTGATCTGAGATTTTAAAATGAAACAAAGCCGCTGGAAAATAAACAGTACTGTATACTTCTGCTGTCTGTATTCTGCTACATTCCTCGGTAAGTCTCAATGTAATGCTTTATAGATTATTTTTGCAACTTTCACATTTGTATTGGTCTGAAACTTGTCTTGGTCATTCCTTACTACTATTCAGTTGTTAGATAACTTCACTGAACACATTTTAACTAATGGAATTAGGAAGAAGATTGCTGTTTCAACCTAATGCCAAATTCTACTCTGAGGTGGGGTCCGTAACATGTGGCCGACTGAAAAAACGTGGGTAGACGATGTTAAAATAATTTCCAGAACTTCAACTCCACTTTGTGGGCTACCAGATTCCAGAAACAGTGGCACTTTTCAGTGTCATAAATCTGAGCATTTACACCTAATACGGTGATAAGATTAACATCTGTATACATTTGGATACCAGGCAAGTTTCATGCACAAACTAGACATTAAAGAGGCAGTACAGCGTTTAAATCATAAAATCAAAGAACAGAGACTTGCAATGATCTTTCCCCAGGATCCTTCTTTTCATATAACTGCTCTATTCCTGACTGAAAATGTTAATTGATTTAGAATCATGAATTATTTTAAATCGGCCCTTACAGATACACAACTCCTGATGTATAAATGTTTGTATGATGTGGCCATTCATGGTCTTTCCATGGCCATGATTGTTCTTGACAAGTTTTTCTGCTGAAGTGGTTTGCCATTGCCATGGTCTTTAGAGATTGTCTGCCTGGCGTAAGTGGTCACACAACCAGGAGTTGTGATGGACACCAATTGCTCGTATGACCATCCACCACCTGCTGCCATGGCTTGATGTGACCCTGATTGGGGAGGATGGGGGAGGTTAAGCAGGTTCTACAACTTGCCCGAGGGGAACTGCAGGCTGGCGGAGGGAACAAGCACCTTACACCTCCTGTGGTAGAGATGTATCTCCACTCCACCATTCAACATTCCTAGTGTCATCCTTATAGATGTCTGCAATAAATATAGTGGATTTGGAGCAGGAAAAAGCACTCTCCCCTTTCAAGCTTGATGTAACATTTAAATTAAGATCATGGCTGATCTGAACTGAAAATTCATCAACTCGTGAACATCTATGCTCACCTTAAAATTCTTCAGAAACTCTGCATTTTTAGTACCTTAAATGAAGAAAACTTCAAAGACTCATGGGTGGTAAAATTTCAACTCATTAATTTCTTAAATTAGCGATCCCTTATTATTAAAGAGTGACCCCTGGCTATACCCTCTGTCATGAGAAAAGCGCTTCTCTACGTCCACATCACCAGAATACTCTTTCACCCTTCCAAACTCCCATAGATACCAGCCTAACCTCTCCAAACATTCCTCTTAAACCACCCTTCTCCTTCCAGCTATTAGTCACGAATACTTTCTCTGAACTGCTTGCAACACCTTCACAGGTTTTAAGTAAGGAGACCAATAATGTCTCACTAATGCTTTGCATAACAAAAACATAACTTCAATATCTTTACACTCTGTACTCCAAATTATAAACTTATAGTTACATCTGTACCTGCAAACAATCCTTTTAAAGCTCCTTCAGATAAGTTAGAATTTGACATCAAGAATGGCGACTGGATTGATGTACTCTGTGTAGGGAAAATGAACATTGAAAATTTAGTTTTCAATTTCTGTGTTTCTTCCAATAAAAAGGAAGTTGCTGAAGTCCATCTCTGTCAAATGCTTGATCATCAATGCAAATATCGTCACTGCTCCACACGATATTAACTGCCAATGAATGACACCAGCCATTCCACGTAGTGTTGGAAAAAGACACCAACACAGACCTTTATAATTAGATGTGTCATGTTAACATGTGAAAAGTTGTAACCAGCTAATGTATCATCTTTTTCATGATTTAATCCAGTCACTGGACTCAGCAGTACGACCACAGAGACCGGCACGTTGAACACAGAGTCCAGCACAATGACCGCAGTGTCCAGCACGCTAATCCCAGGGTCCGGCACACTGACCGTAGAGCCCAGCACGTCGACCCCTGAGTCCAGTACAACGACCGTAGAGTCCAGCACAACCACCGCAGACTCCAGCTCAAGCACTGCAGAGACCAGAACTACGACCCCAGAGTCCAGCACACTGACGTCAGAGTCCAGCACACTGACCTCAGAGTCCTCTACACTGAGCACGGAGTCCAGCACACTGACCACAGAGTCCAGTACACTGACCACAGAGACCAGAACACCGAACACAGAGTCCAACACACTGACCACAGAGTCCAGTACACCAAACACAGAGACCAGAACACCGACCACAGAGTCCAGCACACCGACCCCAGAGTCCAGCACACAGACCACAGAGTCCAGCACACCGACCCCAGAGTCCAGCACACCGACCCCAGAGTCCAGCACACAGACCACAGAGTCCAGCACACCAACTGCAGAGTCCAGCACGTCGACCACAGAGTCCAGCACACCGACCGCAGAGTCCAGCACACCGACCGCAGAGTCCAGCACACTGACCTCAGAGTCCTCTACACTGAGCATGAAGTCCAGCACACTGACCACAGAGTCCAGTACACTGACCACAGAATCCAGTACACCGACCACAGAGACCAGTACACTGACCACAGAGTCCAGTACACTGACCACAGAGTCCAGTACACCGACTACGGAGTCCAGTACACCGACCACAGAATCCAGTACACTGACCACAGAGTCCAGTACACTGACCACAGAGTCCAGTACATCGACTACGGAGTCCAGTACACTGACCACAGAGTCCAGCACACCGACCACAGAGTCCAGTACACCGACCACAGAGTCCAGTACACCGACCACAGAGTCCAGTACACTGACCACAGAGTCCAGCACACCGACCACAGAGTCCAGCACACCGACCACAGAGTCCAGTACACTGACCACAGAGTCCAGTACACCGACTACGGAGTCCAGTACACTGACCACAGAATCCAGTACACCGACCACAGAGTCCAGTACACTGACCACAGAGTCCAGTACATCGACTACGGAGTCCAGTACACTGACCACAGAGTCCAGCACACCGATCACAGAGTCCAGTACACCGACCACAGAGTCCAGCACACCGATCACAGAGTCCAGTACACTGACCACAGAGTCCAGTACACCGACTACGGAGTCCAGTACACTGACCACAGAGTCCAGCACACCGACTACGGAGTCCAGTACACCGACCACAGAGTCCAGCACACCGACCACAGAGTCCAGCACACCGACCACAGAGTCCAGCACACCAATCACAGAGTCCAGTACACCGACCACAGAGTACAGCACACCGATCACAGAGTCCAGTACACCGACCACAGAGTCCAGTACACTGACCACAGAGTCCAGTACACCGACTATGGAGTCCAGTACACTGACCACAGAGTCCAGTACACTGACCACAGAGACCAGAACACCGAACACAGAGTCCAGTACACTGACCACAGAGTCCAGTACACCGAACACAGAGTCCAGCACACTAAACACAGAGTCCAGCACACCGACAACAGAGTCCAGTACACCGAACACAGAGTCCAGCACGCTGACCACAGAGTCCAGTACACTGGCCACAGAGTCCAGCACTCTGACCACAGAGTCCAGTACACCGACTACGGAGTCCAGTAAACTGACCACAGAGTCCAGCACACCGACCACAGAGTCCAGCACACCGACCACAGAGTCCAGCACACCGATCACAGAGTCCAGTACACCGACCACAGAGTACAGCACACCGATCACAGAGTCCAGTACACCGACCACAGAGTCCAGTACACTGACCACAGAGTCCAGTACACCGACCACAGAGTCCAGTACACTGACCACAGAGTCCAGTACACCGACTATGGAGTCCAGTACACTGACCACAGAGACCAGAACACCGAACACAGAGTCCAGTACACTGACCACAGAGTCCAGTACACCGAACACAGAGTCCAGCACACTAAACACAGAGTCCAGCACACCGACCACAGAGTCCAGCACGCTGACCACAGAGTCCAGTACACTGACCACAGAGTCCAGTACTCTGACAACAGGGTCCAGTACACGGAACACAGAGTCCAGTACACTGACCACAGAGTCCAGTACACCGAACACAGAGTCCAGCACACTAAACACAGAGTCCAGCACACCGACCACAGAGTCCAGCACACCGACCACAGAGTCCAGCACGCTGACCACAGAGTCCAGTACACTGACCACAGAGTCCAGTACTCTGACAACAGGGTCCAGTACACGGAACACAGAGTCCAGTACACTGACCACAGAGTCCAGTACACCGAACACAGAGTCCAGCACACCGAACACCGAGTCCAGTACACTGAACACAGAATTAAGTACACCGAACACAGAATCCAGTACACCGAACACAGAGTCCAGCACACTGACCACAGAGTCCAGTACACTGACCACAGAGTCCAGTACACCGAACACAGAATCCAGTACACCGAACACAGAGTCCAGCACACTGACCACAGAGTCCAGTACACTGACCACAGAGTCCAGTACACCGACCACAGAGTCCAGTACATCGAACACAGAGTCCAGTACACTGAACACAGAGTCCAGTACACCGAACACAGAGTCCAGCACACTGACCACAGAGTCCAGTACACTGACCACAGGGTCCAGTACACCGAACACAGAGTCCAGCACACTGACAACAGAGTCCAGTACACCGAACACAGAGTTCATTACACTGACCACAGAGTCCAGTACACCGAACACAGAGTCCAGTACACTGACCACAGAGTCCAGTACACCGAACACAGAGTCCAGCACACTGACCACAGAGTCCAGTACACTGACCACAGGGTCCAGTACACCGAACACAGAGTCCAGCACACTGACAACAGAGTCCAGTACACCGAACACAGAGTCCATTACACCGACCACAGAGTCCAGTACACCGAACACAGAGTCCAGCACACTGACCACAGAATCCAGCACACTGAACACAGAGTCTAGTACACCGAACACAGAGTCCAGTACACCGAACACAGAGTCCAGCACACTGACCACAGAGTCCAGTACACCGAACACAGAGTCCAGTCCACTGACCACAGAGTCCAATACACTGACCACAGAGTCCAGTACACCGAACACAGAGTCCAGTACACTGACCACAGAGTCCAGTACACCGAACACAGAGTCCAGTCCACTGACCACAGAGTCCAATACACTGACCACAGAGTCCAGTACACCGAACACAGAGTCCAGTACACTGACCACAGAGTCCAGTACACCGAACACAGAGTCCAGCACACTGACCACAGAGTCCAGTACACTGACCACAGGGTCCAGTACACTGACCACAGAGTCCAGTACACGGACAACAGAGTCCAGTACACCGAACACAGAGTCTAGTACACTGACAACAGAGTCCAGAACACCGACCACAGAATCCAGTACACCGAACACGGTGTCCAGAACACCAAACACAGAGTCCAGTACACCGACCACAGAGTCCAGTACACCGAACACAGAGTCCAGCACGCTGACCACAGAGTCCAGTACACTGGCCACAGAGTCCAGTACACCGACCACAGAGTCCAGCACGCCGACCACAGGGTCCAGCACGCTGACCACAGAGTCCAGCACGCTGACCACAGAGTCCAGTACACTGACCACAGAGTCCAGTACACGGAACACAGAGTCCAGCACGCTGACCACAGAGTCCAGTACACCGAACACAGAGTCCAGCACACTGACCTCAGAGTCCAGTACACCGACCACAGAGTCCAGTACACTGACCACAGAGTCCAGTACACGGAACACAGAGTCCAGTACACTGACAACTGAGTCCAGTACACCGAACACAGAGTCCAGTACACTGACCACAGAGTCCAGTACACCGAACACAGAGTCCAGCACACCGACCATTGAGTCCAGTACACCGACCACAGAATCCAGTACACTGACCACAGAGTCCAGTACACGGAACACAGAGTCCAGTACACTGACAACTGAGTCCAGTACACCGAACACAGAGTCCAGTACAAAGAACACAGAGTCCAGTACACTGACCATAGAGTCCAGTACATCGAACACGGTGTCCAGAACACCAAATACAGAGTCCAGTACACCGAACACAGAGTCCAGTACACTGACCATAGAGTCCAGTACATCGAACACGGTGTCCAGAACACCAAACACAGAGTCCAGTACACTGACCACAGAGTCCAGTACACCGAACACTGAGTCCAGTACACTGACCACAGAGTCCAGTACACCGAACACAGAGTCCAGCACACTGACAACAGAGTCCAGTACATCGAACACAGAGTCCAGTACACTGACCACAGAGTCCAGTACACTGACCACAGAGTCCAGTACACCGAACACAGAGTCCAGTACACTGACCACAGAGTCCAGTACACCGACCACAGAGTCCAGCACACTTGCAACAGAGTCCAGTACACCGAACACAGAGTCCAGTACACTGACCACAGAGTCCAGCACACATGCAACAGAGTCCAGCACACTGACAACAGAGTCCAGTACATCGAACACAGAGTCCAGTACACTGACCACAGAGTCCAGTACACTGACCACAGAGTCCAGTACACCAAACACAGAGTCCAGTACACTGACCACAGAGTCCAGTACACCGACCACAGAGTCCAGCACACTTGCAACAGAGTCCAGCACACTTGTCACAGAGTCCAGTACACCGAACACAGAGTCCAGTACACCGAACACAGAGTCCAGTACACCGACCACAGAGTCCAGTACACTGACCACAGAGTCCAGCACACTTGCAACAGAGTCCAGTACACTGACCACAGAGTCCAGTACACCGAACACAGAGTCCAGTACACCAAACACAGAGTCCAGTACACTGACCACAGAGTCCAGTACACTGACCACAGAGTCCAGTACACCAAACACAGAGTCCAGTACACCGAACACAGAGTCCAGCACACTGACCACAGTGTCCAGTACACCGAACACAGAGTCCATTACACCGACCACAGAGTCCAGTACACCGACCATAGAGTCCAGTACACTGACCACAGAGTCCAGCACAATGACCACAGAGTCCAGTACATTGAACACAGAGTCCAGTACACTGACCACAGAGTCCAGTACACCAAACACAGAGTCCATTACACCGACCACAGAGTCCAGAACACTGACCACAGAGTCCAGTACATCGATCACAGCTTCCAGTATATCGAACACAGAGTCCAGTACACTGACCACAGAGTCCACTACACTGAACACAGAGTCCAGTACACTGTCTACAGAGTCCACTACACTGAACACAGAGTCCAGTACACTGTCTACAGTGTCCAGTACACTGATCACAGAGTCCAGTACACCGACAACAGAGTCCAGTACACCGAACACAGAGTCCAGTACACCGAACACAGAGTACAGCACACTGACCACAGAGTCCAGTACACTGACAACAGGGTCCAGTACACCGAACACAAAGTCCAGTACACCGAACACAGAGTCCAGTACACCGAACACAGAGTCCAGCACACTGACCACAGAGTCCAGCACATTGATTACAGTGACCAGTAGACCCACCAGACAGTCCAGCACACCACTGAGCACACCGACTACAGTGACCAGTTCACTGACCACACAGTCCAGCACACCAAGCAGTATACCAACAGGAACTTCAGCAAAGCCACCAGGTAAACCCAGCAGTACATCAAACGTGCCAACCACAGATTCTTTGACAAGCCTCAGGACATCCACAGTGACCTCCTCCTCGACAACCAAAATGCCAGTGTTGACAACAGCCGTTACAACTCCTCGGGCCACTGTGCGTCCTACCACAGCTAAAAGACCAGGTAATTGTTGATTCTGTTACTGAGTTTGTTCGTATCACTGCAAACAGTCTGATTTGTGCATCATCCTGTCCTGAATTATAGAACTTTCTCCATATGCTAACTGACCACTGGATGTTTTCAATATTTCTGGTGTTATTTATTAGTTAGAAAACATCCTGCTGTCTCACGTCATTAATAAAACCTGAATATTGACAACCAAATATTAGTGGGAAAATATGCAGCAGTGAGATTACAAGGGTGTCCAATAATAAAAGGTTCCAGCAGGATTTTGACTAATACTCTGGACTAAGAATGATCTGGAGGCTTTGGAAAGGGTAAAGGAGGGGTTGAGCAGAAAGTTGCCTAAATTTGAGGGTATGAGTTATAACAGAGATTGGATCAGGAATGAAGTGTCAAAGTGTGTATTTAAATAAAAAAGACAAAGTGTTTTTGTATGAATGTTACGAAGACTGTACACTTGCTTGTGACGTTCTGACTCTCAGGCAAAGTTGCAGTTTCTAGCAGGCAATTGGAGAAAATCTAATGAAGAAGGAGAATATTGTGAGGGAACAGAGAGTAGCTCAGGCAATATGCATGGAGTGCAACATACAGTGGGAGTGTAAAGTCCATCAACTGACACATGTACAGTATAGACTTGGCACAAAGACAAAACACCGGCAACCTGACTGTCTTGAATTCAGTATTAGGGCTCCAACAGTGGCCTTACGCTTGAATGGAAGGGGACACACTGTTCCTTCAAATTGCAGTTGAAATGTTAGAACAGTAATGAGGCAAAGAGAGGCATTTACTCTCTGCTATTTACAGTGCAGAAGTGAAAGATTAAAAAACGCTTTAAGGATCAACATATACAGTGCAATCTAAGAATGGTAAGAACATTATACAGGTCCATGGGCTTGAAATGAAAGTCTTTGGAATCAATACTACTTCTGCGTAACAGTGATCAGAACCACACTGGAAGAGTCATGATGCTGATCTCTCTCTTAGAAGCTGTGGTGTCATCGAGAATCAGGAATTAGCAAAGGTGTTGAAATAATCTGAATGAAAGTGTCAATTATCTGATCACTAATTTGTAGACAACACAACAACTGCTGGAATTGTGGATGGTGAGAAAGCTTGTTAAAGGAGGTAGCAAGATAACAACCAACTGGAAATCTGTGGTTGATCTGGAGAAACATGAGGCTTTGCAGTTTGGAAAGTCAAAAGCAAGAGGAAAGTAAATCTCAGGGCCACTGGGAGTATTGCAATAAAGGAATCTTGGGGTGCAAGTCCTGAACTCCCTGAAAGTGCCATTGCTAACTGATCGGACAGTTAAGAGCAAATTTGCATGCTTGCCTTTATCAGATGGTGCATTGGGAATAAAACCCAGCAAGTCACTATGTAGCCGTGCAAAACTTTATTCAGCCAGGTTTGGAAGAGTGAATGCATTTTTGGTTGCCACATTGTAGCAAGCATCTTTAGGCTTTGGAGGTTTGCAGAAAATTTCACTGAGAATGGTGTCTGGACTGGAGAATATTAGCTAAAAGGATGAGATGGAAAAACCTAGATTGTTGGAGATGGAGATGCAACCTATCAGAGATACAAGGAATTATGAGGGACATAATGCAGTTGATAATTAAAGTCCTTTATCAGCCTATCATCATCATCACTATGTGTCATGTTGTATGACACGGGCCTTCATGGTCCTTTATCTAACTTCCATCTATATTTAATCCAATCTCTATCCATCACCATGATAGTTCTTAGCAAATTTTCCGAAACATGTGGTTTGCCATTGTCTTCTTCCAGGCAGGGTCTTTACAATATGGGGGACCCCAGTCATTATCAATAATCTTCAGAGATTGTCTGCCTGGTGTCAGTAGTCGCATAACCAGGACTTGTGATATCCAGCAGCTACTCCCATAGCTTCACGTGCCCCCGATTGGCTGGGGGGGGGGGTTGGTGGTGTGGGGGGTGTAGATAAGCAGGTGTTACACCTTGCCCAAGGGTGACCTACAGGCTGGCAGAGGGAAGGAGTGCCTTATACCACGTTTGGTAGAGACGTATCTGCACGTCGCCCCAAGAGTTAAAACATTGAGGACATTGAATATCAAGTAACTAATGAATAATGAAAGTAAGAACGTCTACAGTAGATATGGTGTTGTGTCAACAATGGGACTTGGAAACCTGATCCCACTCAAACATGTTTGTGGCTTGTGTTGTTTCAATTTATGCCACCCTGAATTGTATCGGCGATGAATATAGAAAATACCCTGCTTAAAGAAAACAACTGCCCGACTGCCAATGAAGCAGTGTCAGTGAAAAGGGACATCAAAATAATCAACAGTTCAATTAAATATCAGAGACGCATACAGTTTACAACCTGAAATTTGTACTCTATCCAGACATCCACAAAATAGAGAAAAAAAAGCAAGATCACTCCTCCTCTCCTTCTGTTGCACAATAAGTATTGAAAGTTTCAAACCTCTCCCCACCTTGCTTCAGTAGAAGCCTCGCCCCCTCCCCACTCGGCGACTCCCCACCTTGCTTCAGTAGAAGCCTCGCCCCCTCCCCACTCGGCGACTCCCCACCTTGCTTCAGTAGAAGCCTCGCCCCCTCCCCACTCGGCGACTCCCCACCTTGCTTCAGTAGAAGCCTCGCCCCCTCCCCACTCGGCGACTCCCCACCTTGCTTCAGTAGAAGCCTCGCCCCCTCCCCACTCGGTGACTCCCCACCTTGCTTCAGTAGAAGCCTCGCCCCCTCCCCACTCGGCGACTCCCCACCTTGCTTCAGTAGAAGCCTCGCCCCCTCCCCACTCGGCGACTCCCCACTTTGCTTCAGTAGAAGCCTCGCCCCCTCCCCACTCTGCGACTCCCCACCTTGCTTCAGTAGAAGCCTCGCCCCCTCCCCACTCGGTGACTCCCCACTTTGCTTCAGTAGAAGCCTCACCCCCTCCCCACTCGGCAAATCCCCACCTTGCTTCAGTAGAAGCCTCGCCCCCTCCCCACTCGGTGACTCCCCACTTTGCTTCAGTAGAAGCCTCGCCCCCTCCCCACTCGGCGACTCCCCACTTTGCTTCAGTAGAAGCCTCACCACCTCCCCACTCGGCAAATCCCCACCTTGCTTCAGTAGAAGCCTCGCCCCCTCCCCACTCGGTGACTCCCCACTTTGCTTCAGTAGAAGCCTCGCCCCCTCCCCACTCGGCGACTCCCCACTTTGCTTCAGTAGAAGCCTCGCCCCCTCCCCACTCGGCGACTCCCCACCTTGCTTCAGTAGAAGCCTCGCCCCCTCCCCACTCGGCGACTCCCCACCTTGCTTCAGTAGAAGCCTCGCCCCCTCCCCACTCGGCGACTCCCCACTTTGCTTCAGTAGAAGCCTCGCCCCCTCCCCACTCGGCGACTCCCCACCTTGCTTCAGTAGAAGCCTCGCCCCCTCCCCACTCGGCGACTCCCCACTTTGCTTCAGTAGAAGCCTCACCCCCTCCCCACTCGGCGACTCCCCACCTTGCTTCAGTAGAAGCCTCGCCCCCTCCCCACTCGGTGACTCCCCACTTTGCTTCAGTAGAAGCATCAGCCCCCCACCTCCCACCATACAAGCAAATACTACTGCCCATTGCCTCGTGTTGACATTTCCTCAGGCTCTTTCTCAGACTAATAAGGGAGAGAGAGAGAGATATCGTTCCCGGCACCGCGAAAGGGGAATCCATCAGCTCGCTGACTCAATGTTTCAGTCTGTAGCGCCTCTGATTCCAGTTCCCCTGCATTCCTTGCTGAAATCATCCTGGGAGTCATTCGAAATGCTACAAACTAGTGATGCCACGCCACTCAATGACACCACATATGGCTGACTATAAACGTCATCAACCATGATATGGTAACTGAAATGAGCAATGTCACAGGTTTGACCCTCCAATGACAAGTTGAGCAAGACTTACCATTACCAGACAAGATCCAATAAAGCGTGGTTGGTGTATCCTCACTGAAGTACACCCTGCAGCACATACTGATTCCGGCATCGGAAACACTGTGCTAATTAAATTATCCCAAAATAAATAAAAGTGATAAAACAAAGAGTTTGATCCCAGATGAGACACCTGTAACTCATTGTGAAAAACAAGAGTTGGTCCAAAGACGAACAACTAGACTAAAAGGTAAATGCTCCAATGAACAGAGTGTGTACCCATGACGTGAAACAAAGGAAAACACAGTCGACATACTAACTGACAAAAACACTTTTATTATTTACAGACGATCCCTAGTTGTGACACAAAACACCTGCATAGATGAAATGAAATATACCGAATGGAATGGGCATGAATTAATTGAATACCCTTGATGGACAATGCATTCATTCAAAATTTGAAAGTCATTCTTTTTAAATACTTTACATTATTTGTCAATTGCTACAAATTGCCTTTATTTTATTTTCAAGCTGTTAACCCATGTGCAAATGGAGGCTCCTGGAATGGTCATAATTGTTCCTGTCCCAGTCCATATGTGGGATCTTACTGTGAGACAATACCTAATTCTATCCCTGGTGAGTTGGATTTGTTTTCAAATATATGCATCGTTCTGATATTGCTGAGATAGAGATATGGAGATCTATCTGAGGGATTACAAATATGTAGTATAGGAGTTCAAAGTATATTCATTATCAAAATACACACATCACCATATACAACTCTGAGACCCATTCTTTGTGGACATTACTCAATAAATCCTTATTAGAATAATAACCATAACAGAATCAATGAGAGACCACACAACTAGAGTGTTCAACCAAGTGCAGAAGGTAACAAACTACAAAAAGAAGAAATAATAAATAAATAAGCAATAACTTTCAGGAACATGAGATGAAGAGTCATTGAAAGTGAGTTCATTGGTTACGGGCAAACACGAGGAAATCTGCAGATGCTGGAAATTCAAACAACACACACAAAATACTGGTGGAACACAACAGGCCAGGCAGCATCTATGAGGAGAAGCACTGTCGACGTTTCAGGCCGAGACCCTTCGTCAGGACAGGGCATATTGAAAACCTGGACTCCAGCACCATCAACGCATGCTCCAACGATGTTGTAAAGCGATTGCACAACCACCGCCTGCAACTCCAGCCTTGAACTCCAGGCCGGGTCTTCACATGCTGCGATTGTGACTCCCGTCTCCCCTTCCCACACCTCCACTCTGTAATCCCCTCTCCCTCAGATCCCATTGTCAGCTCCTGGGCCCTCAGAGGTTCCATCTTCCTCTCACCCCAACCCTTCCCTCTCCACTGACACTACCAGCCTCCCCCTCACCTCTGATCCCATCTCTCATCCGTGCCGGGTCTTTACCATTCCCTCCGCCCTTCAACTCTGAGGCAGAGCACTCTGTCCTCAGTAAGAGCCTCAGTTTTGTCCCCTTCGCCCACACCTCAGTGAGTTCCACGTACGCCATGACGCTGAACTCCTCTTCCACCGGCTCCGTCTCCGAGCTTACTTCTTTGACAAGGACTGTCCTACCCCCACCGATGACCCCTTCTCCCGTCTTCAACCCTCCTCCTCTTCATGGACACCCCGCTCTGGTCTTCTGCCTGCTCTGGATCTCTTTATTGCTAATTGCCGACGGGACATCAACCGTCTCGACTTCTCTAGTCCTGACGAAGGGTCTCGGTCCGAAACGTCGACAGTGCTTCTCCTTATAGATGCTGCCTGGCCTGCTGTGTTCCACCAGCATTTTGTGTGTGTCATTGGTTGCGGGAACGTTTCAATGATGGGGCGAGTGAAGTTATCCCCTTTGGTTCAAGAGCCTGATGGTTGAGGGATAGTAACTGTTCCTAAACCTGGTGTGAGCCCTGGTGCTCCTGTACCTTCTTCCTGATGGCAGCAGCAAGAAGGAAGAATGTCTTGAATGCAAAGGTTCCCTAAGGATGGATGCTTCTCTCCAATGACAGCGTTTCATGTAGATGTGCTCAAAGGTTGGAGGGGTTTCCCTGTAATAGGCTGGGCTGTATCCAGTACTTTTTGCAGGATTTAAGGGTATTGGAGTTTCCATTCCAGGCTAGGATGCATTAAAACTACTTAATAGCACAGAGTTGGTGGGGGGAAGGGTAGAGCAATGGGAATGTGGGGATGTAAAATGGGCTTGGTAAGATTAGAGTAAAAATGACTGCATAATGGTCAAAGGGCTAAGGGGTCCTTTCTGTAATACCTTTCCATGTCTCCGAAACAATTGTGATTTAATATAGAATGGCTTAGTGCATCCTAAAATATCCATGGAAACACTGCCCTGACAATAATCCCGCAACGTTACATCCTAATATTAAGATCACAAGCTACAGGAACAGAATTAGGCCATTTTGGCCGATCAAGTCTGCTCTGCTGTTTTATCAAAGCTGATCCATTAGTCCTCCCAGCCCTAATCTCCTGCCTCCCCCTCCCCTATCCCTTCATGCTCTTAACTAATCAAGAATCTGTTAACCTCTGTCTTAAAGAGACCCAATGACTTGGCCTCGACAGCCACTTGAGGCAATGACTTTCACAGGGTCATCACCCTCTGGCTAAAGAAATTCCTCCTCATCTTTGTTCTAAATGGATGACCCTCTATTCTGAAGCTGTGTCATCTGGTCTTAGACTCCCCATCATAGGAAACATCCTCCCCACATTGACTCTGTCGAGCGCTTTGAACATTCGATTGGTTTCAATATTCCCCCCTCATTCTTCCGAATTCCAGTGAGTAAAGGCCCAGAGCTATCAAATGCACCTCATATGATAAACCTTTCAACCCCTGAATTATTTTCATGAATCTCCTTTGAACCCTCTCCCATGTCAGTACATGCTTTCTTAGATAAGGGACCCAAAACTGTTCAGGATACTCCATGTGAGGCCTCACCGGTGCCTTAGAATGCCTCAACATATAAGCTTTCTTTTATAGCACTGACACCTGACATGTCACTATTCCTTTAAAGGGCATTTAAAAGGGTTCTATTATATTGTGCACTAGAGTTAGTTATTGACACATTCCATTGTTTTACAGTAAAGGTTGAATATGAGATTGGTGTAACCGTGGAGATTGTGAACAGAAATTACAGTCCAGAGCTGAATTCCACAACTTCCAATGCATTCCAGAACTTTTCAACGGAATTCCAGCAGCAGGTTGTATGATTTCAATATACTGTAATGTACATTGAGACCCCACTGGAAATGGTTTTGATCTCATCACATTCTGAACGCGAGTGTTTGTACCTGAAGTTTATTAAACTCTTAATCAACTTTACCCCCACCACCCTATAATATTACTGACAACATTCCACTGGAAGCTGGTTCTGCTGCTATTTCTATATGGTGGGATCTTCATCTCTAACCTCTACAAAAATGGCCAAAACAATGTGACTGAATGAGGGTCCACATTTGCAACAATTCCCTGCAGGTTTTGGCATTGAGCTCAGCATCACAAAATTGCTGAGACAATTATCGTTATCTGCTTAGTGAAACTGTTCTGCCCCAAACCCATACTAATCTTCTCATTAACAGTCCACACAAGAGTTCTAGCACAGGTTTAGTATCACCGGCATATGTGGTGAAATTTGTTAACTTTGTGACAGCAGTCACTGCAGTGCGTGATAAACAGATACAGAGAAAAACACAGAATTTACAGAAAGCATATATACGTCTATTAATTAGTAGCGAGGTATTGTTCATGGGTTCAATGTCCATTTAGAATTGGATGGTAGCTGTTGCTGAATCACCGAGTGTGTGCCTTTAGGGAACTGTACCTCCTCCCTGACAGTAACAGCGTGAAGAGGGTACGTGCTGGCTGGTGGGAATCTTTAATGATGGACGCCGCCTGCCCAAGGCACCACTCCTTAAAGATGTCCTGGTTACCTCAGAAGCTACCCATGATGGAGCTGACTAATTTACAAGTTTCTGCAACTGATTTTGATCTTGTGCATCACACCCCATACCAGACGGTGATGCAGCTATTCAGAATGCTCTCCACTTGAAGAAGTTTTTGAGTGTTTTAGTTGACAAATCAAATCTCAAACTCCTAATGAAATTTAGCAGCTATCTGGCCTTCTTTATGGTTGCATCAACATGTTGCGTCCAGGTTAGGTCCTCAGAGAGATTGACACCCAGGAGTTGAAATTGCTCACTCCTGTCACTTCTGATCCCTCCATGAGGATTGGTTTGTGTTCCTCATTTTACCCTTCCTGAAGGCCACCATCAGCTCTTTGGTCTTGCTGACATTGTGTCGTTGCGACACGTTGCTGTTAACCCCCCCCCCCCCTCCCGGCAGAGCCCACCGGTCCTGGAACACTCTAGATGCTGTTAACCCCCCCCCCCCTCACCCCCCGGCAGAGCCCACCGGTCCTGGAACACTCTAGATGCTGTTAACCCCCCCCCCCCTCACCCCCCGGCAGAGCCCACCGGTCCTGGAACACTCTAGATGCTGTTAACCACCCCCCTCCCGGCAGATCCCACCGGTTCTGGAACACTCTAGATGCTGTTAACCCCCCCCCCTCTCGGCAGATCCCACCGGTCCTGGAACACTCTAGATGCTGTTAATTGGTGTATCTCACTTGTCCCTAGACAGCTAGGATACAACATCCATGCTCAATCCTGAGTGACAGAGGCCTCAATTCCTTTTGTCCTCTCCCTTCCTCAATACACATCTTTAGCAAATGACACTCAACACCAGGTTAGTTAGCAGATATACTGAAGGCACCTAACACAAGCTTGACCCTTTCCGACAGTAACAACCTAACTTCACCCTCCACTTTCCGCAAACATCAGCTCATCCGAAACTCTCCTTCCATTTCTCTGCCATCCTTTCTGCTATCAATCCTGCCTTTACTGATCACCACTTGACTCCTGGGATCCCCAGGTCTGCAAGTTAAACTTAGCCTCTTAAAAATTCATAAACTGAGTCAGCTCCACCAAGGGCACTAACCTCCCCAGCATCCAGGACATGACCTGTTCTCATTGCTGCCATCAGGAAGTACAGAAAGCTGAAAACACACACTCAGTGGTTCAGGAACAACTTCTTCCACTCATGAGCCCTCTCTACCTTCTACACTACTTACTTAATTGAATATATATATATATATATATATATATGTATATTCAATGGAACAGTGGAACTGCAGTATTCTTGCCGAATTTGTGAAGTCAAACATGTCTCATTAAAGCCAAATATGACCTATAATGTAAACATCTAATATTTCTGTGCACCCACACCTATCCATACTAATCAACCTGTTCAATTTTCCCTTTCAGATGAAACGTGTATATGGTGGAATCCCTGGATACTCTGATGTCAAGATTATAAAAACACGGTAACTATCTTAGCAAAATTTAGCCTGAACTGATAAATTTTATCACTGTGACAAAGACTGAGTCACAGAACACGACCGCGCAGAAACAGGCTTTTTGGCCCATTTGGTGTGTGCTATCATGGCCTTGTGCCTGGTGTCATCTCCCTGTACCTGGATCGTAGCCCTATATTCCTCCCTCATCCAAACTTCTCTGAAGTGTTGGAATTGAGTTTGCATCTACCCGTTCTGCTGGAGACCCATTCTGCACTCTCACCACCCTGGAAATGGCGTCCTGTTCAATCTGCTTGTTAATAGAGTTTTCTGTTGTGAACCAAGCTTCTAAGAATTGGTGGCGAAACATTTGGGACCCAACCTCCAAGCCCGGCAAACAACCCTGCCCTGCAAACAAGCAATCAACCTGAGCTACCAGCTTTCTCTTCGTAGCATTTAATCTACATTGTTTCTATTTTTTTTCTTTGTTAAAATCAATCACTGACAATAGTTTGCAATAAATTCCATCCTGGTCTGCACTGCCCTATGGAGCAGATGAAGTGGTGTTGCTGACAACATTTAAGACAGCTCCAGATGAGCAGTTGAAATGGTTGGGAATCATTGAGTACGGACCAAGTGCAGAGCATTAGTACACACAGGCTGGCATGGATGTGAGGGGCCAAATGGCCTGTTTCCATGTGGGTTACCACTATGACTCTATCGAGACACAGCTTGGCAATGCCTCTGTCTAAAGGAAAACTGCATCGAGCCAAACTGGAGATCATTAGCATAAGAAAATGACAAAAAACTCAATGGGAATCGATACAGATCTTAGCGGCTGAGATGAGAATATAAACTCGATCACCACAGGGAGCAATTGAGGTAAACGACATGGATGGGCTGAATGATAATTCGGACTCAAGGGGGAGATTTTTAAAAGGAATGATGACAGTGGCATTTCTGTATGTGTGGAACAGTTGGACAAAAACATCAAAAGTCAATGAGGAATACAGCACAGACAAAAGGCAGTTCAGCCTACCAAGTCTGGTGATCTTCAAGCACTCAATTCTATATTAAACTTAAATCTCTTATTCTCCCATATTAACAAATGATTTGTTTCTGTTCTGTAATCTCGATGTAGTTCTCCAAGGAACAAGGGTATTTATTCAAATGTTCAAAGTACATTTATTATCAAAGTGTATCTACTTTGTACAAACTTGAGATTCATCTCCTTACAGGCAGCCACAAAACAAAGAAACCCAATAGACCAATTTAAAAATGACCGTCAAAGGCCCAACGTGTAAAAAATCCTGCAAACAATGAAAGCGATCAGCATTCAGAACTGAAGCTTACACAGACATGAAACCAGTCATCACTGCAGCCGGAGCAGGCCACAGCCACAGTTCAGCCACTCCCATCTTCCTGTAGTTTCCAGTCTGGCCTCTTACCTCATCTCACCTGCCTATCACCTCCCACTGTGTCTCCTCCTCCTTCCCTTTCTCCTATGGTCCACTCTCCTCTCCTATCGGATCCCTTCTTCTCCAGCCATTTACCTTTCCCGCACACCTGGCTTCAGCTATCGCCTTCCAGCTAGCCTCCTTCTCCTCCCTCTCCACCACACCCAGCCCCCCACCTTTATCATCCGGAATCTTCCCCCTTTCCTTTCCAGTCCCGATGAGGGATCTCGGCCCGAAATGTCGACTGTTTATTCATTTCCATAGATGCTGCCTGACCTGTTGATCTCCTCCAATATTCTTTTGTGTGAACTATGTGATTATTTAATCTTTAAATATTTACCTAGTACCTTTTTGAAAGCTCCTTTTTTGCAAATATCACCCCTTTCCCTTGAATACAATTTCCTCAATTGTCCACTGGCTATTCCAATGGCAGAGAGGCTTTGTTCGACCCAACCCGACACTCAGGTGACACACTCCATTAAATGCACTTTCTTTGGCCTTTTGGGAAAGTATTCTGGCAACACAACACCTTATTTTGATCCATGATAAAGGCTTAGGGGGCTCCTGGGCTGGATTTCACTTTAATGTACAATTGCAAAAATGATTGAACTGAGAGCCTTCATTTGACCTTACCTCATCTATTTACAGATCTTAATCAAGATAAAACTGTATTCTTTCAGGGACATAGTGTGAAATGTAACTTAACCTGCCTTATTTCTGGTTTCTTATTTTTCAAGACCGGGCAGTATTATTGTGGACCACAAGGTGATCTTTCGCACAGAAACACAAACGTTCAATGAAAACACGATAAGAAGAACAGAGCAATCGATTAAATCAAACTTAAATGAAACAAACTGCACTAATAGCCACATATCAGGTGATGGATCAATTCTGTTCTCTGTTGTACTTAAGCATTCACTTTGACTTGCTCATCAGAAAGGCACAGTAGCAGCTGCATTTCAGGAGGCGTTAGAGGAGGTTTGGCATGTCACCAAAGACACTCGCAAATTTCTACAGATGCACTGTGGAGGGCATTGAGACAGGTTGCATCACTACCTGGTATCGGGGTGTGGGTAGGGGTGCTGCACTGGATTGAAATAAGCTGCAACTTTCAGCAGCTTTTTCCAATCCTGTGCAAGGGGTGCACCTTCCCAGGCTGTGATGCAACCCTTTAGAATGCTCTGCACGGTACACCCGTAGAAACTTGCGAGAGTCCTTGCTGACATACCAAGCTTCCTCAAACCCCTCATGAAATATAGTCACTGTCATGCCTTCTTTGTAGCTGTTGGGCCCAGGAAAGATCTTCAGAAATGTTGACATCCAGGAACTTGAAACTGCTCACTCTTTCCACTACTGATCCCTAGACGAGGACTAGTGTGTATTCCCTCGACTTCCCCTTCCCGAAGTCCGCAATCAATATGTTGATTCAAGGTTGCTGTTGTGACGTCACTTAACCAGCTGCTCTAGCTCACTCCTGTATGCCTCCTTGAAACATCCAAAGTTCTGCAAAGAATGGTTTTGTCACTGGCCAATTTATAAGTGGTGTTTGAGCTGTACCTATCCGCTCAGTCGTGGGTGTAGAGGGAGTAGAGCAGTGGGATAAACACGCATCGAGGTGGGACATTGTTGATTGTCAGTGAGGAGGAGATGTTATTTCCAATCCATACTGACTGTGGTCTCCTGTTGAGCAAGTTAAGGAACTAGTTGCTGAGGGAGGTAACGATGCCCATGTTTTGGAGCTTGTTGGTCAGTACTGAGGGTAAGATATGATGGTGTTGAATGCCAATCCGTAATCAATAAACAGTGATGTTCACCTCCTTTAAACAAATAAAGCACAGTGATGGTGAATCACTTGTACTGACGACTTTGCTAACAAACCCATAAGAGGGTGAAAGATAACATGCTGTGCAAATGAATATTTATCACAACCCCAACCAAGTCTGAAATTCATCATGTGCTTAATTCAGAGTTAACAGTTTTTGTTTCCTGTTTTAATTGTATAATAATCAATATTTCAGAACACTGTACGGGACTTCAACTCTCTCCCAATTTCAAAAATGTATCATTCACAAATAAAGACGTGACTGGTAAGTTTTACATTCTCAGTCTGAACTCTGCAAAAATAACACAAGTGAACCTCAATCGGATCGTCATAGTATATGCAGCCTTAAATTATTAATAATTTTGGTTTACTGCTTCAATGCTTTAGAATATGAATTCTTGAATTTGAATCTTCCTCCTTTGACTGAATATGGATTCTCTATAAGTAATTGTTTTAAAATAAAAAAGAGAGGGAACAGAGACACAATATTCTGAAGAAAAAATATCAACTGCCTCCTTCCTATACTAATTGTCAGATATTGGCATTTTGTGTGTGATTAGTCATTATTTCTGTTTTCCAAACATGCTCTCCGAATTGATCTCAACCATGTACTGGTTATAAGGGTTGTCTGGCTAAATATGGTGTGTTTACCTCTCTGGTCTTTCACAGAAAGAGTCACTGAACCAAATATCATGGGATATATCTCAGTTAGGAGAATTGCCTATAATTGATTTATTGAGATACAGAGTGAATAAGCCCTTCCAGCCCTTTGAACTTTGTCACCCTGCAACCCCGAATTTAATCCAAACTTAATCACGGGACAATTTACAATGACCAAATAACCAACCAACCGGTACGTCTTTGGACTGGGAGGAGACTGGAGCACTCCGTGAAACTCATGAGGTCATGGAGAGAACGTGCAAGAACTCCTTACAGACAGCAGAGGGAATAGAACCCGGGTTGCTGGTACTGTTGAGTGTTGTGCTAACCACTATGCTACTGTGTTGCCCTGTAAAAGCAAGGTTCCATGTTCCTCAGATCCCAGTTCTGGCAGAACTCCAGGTACTGGTGAGAGATGGGAAAGAATCTGACTAAAACAATTAAATAATCATACGAATTTACATGCATAAAGGAAGGCCAAGGGAGCAAAATTAAGACCTTGGACTCCCTTTATGCATGTAAATGATAAAGCATTTCAAGTCAAGTTAATGAAAGAAGTGCTAAATAAAAACTGGATCTTCTGGATGAAAGAGAAGTGAGAATTTGACCAGACATAATTAGCCAGCTGTATAAAAGATAAACTGCAGCAAGCTCAGGACATTCTGACGTGGGAACTGCACAAATGGATGGGTGAAGGGCTTGCTGGTTGGATGGGGGATACCGGGAAGATAATGATATTATGACTCAGTAACACACTTCATTTAACAGTTGATTGCACTACGAACACTGCGGAGGAGTTCAAGTCGTATTTCAAGGCTGAAAATACTTCTCTGGGATGGCTCTGTGTATCGAGATGTAACAAGGAGAGCAAAGACCCTTTACAGTGCATATATGGGAAATGTGGATTGACAAAGAATGGCCCTAGATGCTTGTAAGTTTTAACTATTATAATTATAATTGATTCATTATAAAAATGATAAGTCTTAGTGAGGCCTGATTATCCACAGGAAAATCAAGACTTGGAGCTGCTGAACATTTCTGCAAAAGCTCCTGGAAATACTCAGCAAGTTAGGCAGCATCCGTGAAAGAGAAAGAAAAATAATTGTCCGTTTTCAAACTGATGAGCTTTCTGATTGCAAATATCAATCATATTTAGAATCATGTTTAGAATCAGATGGCAGAAGGGAAGAAGCTGCTCTTGAATCATTGAGTGTGTGTCTTCAGGTTCCAGTACCTCCTTCCTGATGAAACAGGGCATGTGATACAGAATTCCCTTGGGTTTAAGATTTACTCTCCAAAACAATTCTAGAAACATGTTTTTCTTTCACTTTCATTAAATAGTTTGTAGGTATAAAATCTAGTCAGCTATAGGGTGGATGTTTGGGCAATTAAATAAGAGAACTTCACTAATATGTACAGGTATACAGTATTCCCTGTTAGAGATGTTTGCAGTCCCAACATAATGGATTATAGAATGGTCACAGCCTATATCCTAACCCTGAAGTGGAGGATCGGAAAATTAATCATTCAGTTTTCTATGCAAAACTATTTTACCTACTGTCCTTGATTTGATCTGACTTTTAATGATCTGTGTGGTTTGAAATCAGTGCTAAATTTTCATCAATTGCTGGCCATGGGTTGAATGTGGCAAAGTTTGCTGGGAGGAACAAAGCGGGGAACAGCAAAAGAGGGGAGAGGGGGGTAGATGTTTTCTCTAGAAAACTAGAGGGAGGTTTTGTCTTTGCACATCTCTTTAGTAGTTTCAAATAAATCCAACTATTTGCTTTTGATTTCAGTTGCAATACTTCGAGAAAGTATTGGTACATTGGAGAAAACTGCCAGTTCCCAGTCAACATACTGGCGCTAATCCTGGTAACAGTAGCCATTGCTCTGATAATCATAACTGTGCTGGTCACTCTGACAGTATGCTGTACAAGATACCGATATGCACCCAGTAATGACTTCAAATTAAGGTAATCTTTCATTTTTCCAGTTTCTACTTCTTGCATTCAATGGCATTTACGCTTAACGATTGGGATCATTTTATAGTATTGATGGTGCCTTTATAAATGGTCACTGTCTTTGAATAGCAGAATACATCCCATGAAAATAGACTTCCCTCATATCACTACCAAAGGCTTCTGTTTATGCTGGAATGGGAATTGAACCAGTTACTAAATTGGTGCGCCATGGTATCGCAGCAGTTAATGCGACACTTTTACAGCTTGGGTCATGGGAGTTCAGAGTTCAATTGCTGCCACTGTCTGTAACGAGTTTGGACGTTCTCCCCGTGACTGTGAGGGTTTCCTCCCGCATTCCAAAGATGTACTGGTTAGTAGGTTAATTGGTCATTGTAAATTGTCCTGTGATTACAGAACTGAATGCTAGTAACTTAGTTTCACTTTCTCCTCAGGGCTCGTAAATGCCAACTTGGTACTGAGAAGGGTATCTTCACCATTGCACCATTGGCTGAGGGATTAAATTTAGCTTAGAGCTCTGGGAAGAGTCCCCTTTACTTCATTAATCCTTATGTTTAAGGCAGAGTGTGGTAGTAAATGTCAGTTATTAATGAAAAAATAATGATATTCAGTGTGTCCACTAGGCATATTTGATCTACCTCATAAGTCCAATTTTCCTCTGCGGGCTAAACCTTGCAAGAAGGAATTCTGTTTCATTTCTCTTTGAGATTGAAATGGTAAAGAGGCTCATAACTTGCTAATCCAACAGGGAGACACCAGAGAGATATGCATCCAATCAGTGGTTTGAGGATGACTGGATTTGGCGTGCATCCCGAAATTTAACTTTGGAAAATCCTGCACCTGAGAATTTTTACGGTAAGACACACTTAGGTGTAATTTGGGGAAAAGGAGGCAAATAGTGTCAAGTAGGTGCAGTGTTGATAAAACATAAAAGTGGGACTTACCGTAGGCCAAACTTTTTGAATTCCCTTTTCCATTCCGGTTCTGACATGTTCGTCCTTAACCCCCCTTGTGCCAAAATGAGACCACCCTCAGAGTGGAGGATCCACACGATGCCATGAATATCAATTTCAATTTCTGGTAAAAGAAAATTATTCCCTCCCCATCCCCTCCTCTTCTACGCCCCACTCTGCTCTTACCTCTTTGCATCTGCTTATCACTCACCCAGGGTCCCCTCCTCGTCCTTCCCTTTCTCCTATAGTCCACTCTCCTCTCCTATTAGATTCCTTCCTCTCCAGCCCTTGACTTTTCCTACCCACCTGGCTTCACCTATCACTTTCTAGCTATCCCCTTCCCCTCCCTCACCTTTTAATTCTGGCATCTTTCCCCTTCCTTCTCAGCCCTGATGGGGGGTCTCAGACCGAAGTGTCGACTGCTTATTTATTTCCATAGATGCTGCTTAACCTGCCGAGTTCCTCCAGCACTTTGTGTGTGGGGTTCTGTTTGATAGCTTGATTTTGGTTCTAGCACACCGATTTGTCCAAAATGCTGATAGATGTTAATCTGAGTTTGCCTGGAAGCATTAAATCAGTTAGTGAGGCTGTGAAGCATGCAGTAACACAGGACGGCAGATGCTAAGAAGTGGAGAACAATTTAGCTCAGAAGGTCAAGCAACAGCTGTGGACCATGTTCGGGGTTGAGACCCTGTATCAATACTGGGCGGGGGAAAGGGCCAGTATGTGGAAGTGCAGGGGAGGGGTACAACAGGAACCACATGAGACCAGCAGTGATGGGCACGTGGAGTATTCTGGGTAACTATGTTGGTACTCACACTTGCATCGAGTGCTCTGTTGGACGGATCTTGGGGATTTGTGATGATGCAGAAAGTTGGGAGTGTCTGTCGGGGATGCATGAAGGTTGGTTCTCAATATAGCTAAGGCTGCAGAATATTCTCAAAGCATTGGTCTGCAGGCAATTGCCAAACTTGTAAAGATATGCAGATTATGAGGTCTTCTAACACCAACATTTCAATATTCAGGTGAATCAAAGCACGCACAATTAAACAGAATCACGCCCAGACTGGATGACGTGGACTCATCTGCCAGGGTAAGTTTATTGGGTAATCCGGTGTTTGGGAGGGGAATGAGTGATCTCATCAGGCTAGTGACGGTGATATGAGCAGTGGACTCTGCACACAGTCTCAAAGTTCGCAGGTTGTTCTGTTGCAAAGTTGACCTGACAGCTGTAAGGAGCTGAGTGAGAGAGATAATTGGGCAGGTGCGGTACAATGACAATTTCAGTAAGATGAAACCAAGTGAAAAACAGAACTATGAACAGCGGTGTTTGGGGGGGGGGGGGGGGAGGAATGCTTTGAATGGCAGGATGCAGTTAATCTGTTGCCAAACAATATTTCTCGAGTTCTCTGTTAAGTTTGTGAACAAAAATCAACTGTTCATAGCGTCTTCTGATAGATCTCTTTATCCATCGGCTTTTTGGATAAAACTTTCAATTCTTCCACTAACTTTATGTGAAAAAGATTCCTAAAGTATTTCCTGAATTAATTTCAAAGTAATACCCATTTTTCCTGATAAATAAAACCCATTGTTACGGATAAATACCCATTGTTCCTGAAAAATAGCCATTTTTCCTGATAAAAAATACCAATTGTTCCTGATAAATACCCATTTTTCTGATAAATATAACCCATTGTTCATGATGTATACCCAGTTTTCCTGATAAATAAATCCCATAGATCCTGATAAATAACACCCACGGTTCCTGATAAATAATACCCATTGTTATTGATAAATAATACCCATTGTTCCTGATAAATACCCATTGGTCCTAGGAAATGATACCCGTTTCTTCTTGGTAAATAATACCTTTTTTCCTGATAAATAATATTCATTGTTCCTGATAAATACCCATTGTTCCTGAAAAATACCTATTGTTTCCGATGAATACCTATTGTTTCTGATAATACCCGTTGTTTCTGATAAATACCCATTGTTCCTGAAAAATACCCGTTTCTGATAAATACCCGTTGTTTCTGATAAATACCCATTGTTCCTGATAAATACCCATTGTTTCTGATAATACCCATTTGTTCCTAATAAATCACACCCAGCTATCTGATAAATACCCATTTTCCCTGAAAAGTAAGGTGTGTGTTGCACTGTGCTGAATGTTAAAACTTTCAGCAGGTCACCCATCAAACATTTTCAACCAAATTTTGGCTATGCTCCTGCCAACAGGATATTTTACAACATCAATGATGTTATATAAATTTTTACTGATTTATATCTGAAAGACGGCTAGTGTTTTCTTCATAACCTGCTCTCACAATATAGCCTCTGGCATCTTTCCAGCAAACATGTGCTACATCCCACCTTTCTGAGCTGCATTGGCAGAGATGAATGTAATTACTCCAGATAAAGTCTAAACAGAACGGTAAACATTTCTCTGTACTTCATTCTAGTTGTCAGACACACTCACTGTTGTTTTCACTTTGCAGATGAAAATCTCAAGACCGCACATCACAGGACTACATGCTGCTTAAATTCTTCCTGTTCTGATTACCCTCCGGTGATGGAACTGATCTGTCACGTTAATATTGTCTTCAGGAGTGCAAGTATTAATATTAAGAATATTTGCTCTGCCTTCAAATTCCAATACCAAGTTTGCAATCCAGTATACATTTTATACAGGCCACTATGTTTGCCATTCATCCCATCCTCCCAAGGCGTACAATCAACCCTATTGTAAGTCAGTAAGGTTAATTTTGCACAGAGCAGTGATGTTGATAGATGTGGATGGGTCCTTTTACACACAGGATACCAGCAATCTCGGTTGGATCCTTTCTTCATGTGTTAAATCTGAACCCATTTCAAATCAGCTGCAGACAAGCCCAGGACTTACTAAGATTGTGTTGGGCAGCAACTTACCTAAAATGAAATAAGATATTAAAAATAATTGGACTATGAACCTGACCAAATCTCAGTCTTTCTGAAGGAGGTGGAATGTGATGGAAGTAATCCGGTGATTTACTGTTATACTGCATTGAGATTTTTTCAGTCCTGATGAAGGGACTCAGCCCGAAACTGCGCACTCTTTTCCATAGATGCTGCCTGGCCTGCTGAGTTCTCCAGCATTTTCTGTGTGTTGCTTTGGATTTCCAGCATCTGCAGACTTTTGTGTGTTCAGATACATTCTCTCTGATATATGTTTTGTAGCAGACATATAGTAAAAAAAAGACAAAAAGTGTTATAATTTCAAGAATATATGAATAGTGCAAAGGAGGAATAAGAAGGCTTATGGACTGTTGAAGAATCTGCTGGCAGAGGTGAAGAAGCTGTTCCTAAAACACGGAGTGACCTCCTCCCAATGGTAGTAATGAGAAAAGGGCATGTCCTGGATGGTGAGGGTCCTTGATGATGGATGTCACCTTCTCGAGGCACCATTCTTGAAGATGCCCTCTGTGATGAAACTGGCTGAGTGAAAAACCCTCAGCAGCCTCATTTGATCCTGTGTATCAAATCGTCTGTATCAGGCAGAAATGCAACCAGTCAGAATGGGCTCCAGCATACGTTTGTAGAAGTTTACAAGATTCCTCTTTACAAAATTTCCTCTAACTAATGAAGTAGAGCTGCTAGCAGAACACATTTTTAAATATATTTATTATTGAAACACTTTTGCAGATTGTGTAAATATTGAAAACTGCTGACATGGGTTGTGAGGAGCCCAAGGGAGACAAGATCAGCCGACTGCCTTACACCTGTTAACTCTCGGTCTTGAGAGACATGGCTACTAGCTGCTCCCTTTATCACCTCATACACAATGCTTACAAATTAGTTGTGAAGAGCGTATTTTGAACAGTCAGAGCAGAACAAAAGCAATGACTTAAATGGAAATGATCTCAGTTAATACTGAGGGAGATGATTTTAGTCTGACACTCCCTGAACCAGAAGCAGGAGACCTACCTGGACCAACTCACTCTGAATGACAGCCTGGTTTCAAAAGGCTGGACGGAGTCTGGGAACTGGGTCCACCCTTCTCAGATTCACAGCACTGACAGTATTTTGGACTAAAAGTACCTGATGCAATTTACAAATTAAATCTAGGACCAGGGATGAAATTAATCAAGAGCAATGATTAGATCAATCGTGGAATGCTCTGTTATTTAGAAATCAGATAATAGAGATAATATTGGCAATATTAATTAAGATTTTCAATAACTATTTTACCTCAGTCAGAAAAATTAATGCCTCTTTTTTTCTTTTCAGAAAGCAGGTCAAGTGATTATCTGATAATTAACATAAAAATAAGAGACAGAAGCAGAAAAGAGAGGCTTTCCGATCATAGTGCTGAGAAGAGAAAGTGAGGGAGGGAGAGAGAGATGGCGAGAAAGAGACAGGGAGAGGAAGAGATTGTAATGAAACATAAGTGCTGAGAATTTCTTTCTCCTCAATGATCAATGTCAGACTAGCAATCCATTATTGTCTTTAGCATGTTGACTGTTCAAAGAATGTTTGCATGATCCACTGCAAAGGACCGTCTTTTCACCAGTGGGGAAAAAGGTTTCCTTATTTAGTCTATGAAAACTTTAAGTATCAAAATTTCATTCAACTTGTCATTTAAGTGTTTCGAGTGAAGTTTACCATGCCTGTAATCTATATTAACCTTGCACTTGGCATTGTACAGAAAAAAATATACTCTGAATCTGTATTTATATATAATGGATGTTAATAATTGCAAGTTTATAATCTGACTTTCAATGTGTTAACTTATTCTTTACTTTCAATAAAATTTATTTTTTAATTACTCAGTTATATTGAACTGGACTTTAGTCACAGTAACAGTCTGTTTTATCACAATATCCAAGTATGATCCTATATTTAGATTAAATATTACTTACTCTGATGATTTCATTAAGAAAAATATGATTTGTGGTTTATGACAATTAGGATGGAGCTAAGAACAAGAGCTGGTCCTACCTCCATTGGAAATGATGGTATGACAACACAACAGGATGTAAAAACACTCAAGTTCTTCAACAAGTGGGCTTACCTTCACTCACTCCATCACTGAACGGTTCCCCCAACCTATGGACTCACTCTCAACTACTCTTCATCTCACGTTCTCCATATTTATATCTTATTAATTTTTTTATCAAAGATCTCTTTTTTATTTTCTGCTCAGTTTATTGTCTTTTGCACTTTGGTTGCTCATCTGCCGTGTTGGGTGTGGTCTTCCATTGATTTTATTATGGTTCTTGGATTTGCCCAGAAGAAAATGAATCTCAGGATTACATCTCCAATGTACTCTGATACCCACTGGAGACAGTTTATCCACTGATGTCTATTATAAACACACGGACTCTCACAGCTGCCTGGACTATACCTCTTCTCACCCAGTTAATTGTAAAACCTTCATCCTCTTCCCTCAGTTGCTCTGCCACATCATCCTAAGGATGAGGCTTTTCATTCTAGAACTAAGGAGATGTCCTCCTTTTTCAAAGAAAGGCTTCCCTTCCTTCCCAACCAATGCTGCCCTCAATCTCTTCCATTTCACGCATATCTGCTCTTACCTCATCCTCCCGCCACCCTATCAGGGATAGGGTTCCTGTTGTCCTCACCTACACCCCCCACACCAGCCCCCACATCCAGCACATAATTGTCTGAACCTTCTGCCATCTCCAACGGGATCCCACCACCATGCACATCTTTCCTTCCCCTCCACTTTCTGCTTTCCACAGGAATCGCTGCTTACACGACTCCCTTGTCCATTCATCCTTGCCCACTCATCTCTCTCCTGAACTTATCCTCACCAGTGGAATAAGTGCTTCACCTGCCTCTATACCTCCTCCCTCACTACCATTCTGGGCCCTAAACAGTCCTTCCAGGTGAGGCAACACCTCACCTGTGAATCTGTTGGGGTCATATACTGTGCCTGGTGCTCCCAGTGTGGCCTCCTATATATCGGTGAGACCCGATATAGATTTGGAGACAACTTCACCGAGCATCTACACTCCGTCCGACAGATTGTGGGATATCCCAGTGGCCACCCATTTTAGTTCCACCTTATATCCATCTTCAACCTGATGCCAACTGCCCCACTTCACCACTTCCCATTCCCTTTTTCCTCTGTCACCTTCTCTCTTTGCCCGCCCATTGTCTTCCTCTTGTGCTCCTCCACTCCTTTTCATTCTTCCATGGCCTTCTGTTGCTTTTACAAATTTACTACCCAGCTCTTTTCTTCATTCTTCCCCGTTCAGGTTTCACCTATCACTTTGTGTGTCTCTCTCCCCTCCTCCCACCTTTCAAATCTACTCCTCAGCATTTTTCTCCAGTCCTGCCGAAAGGTTTCAGCCTGAATTGTCAACTGTACATTTTTCCATAGTTGCTGCCTGGTCCATTGAGTTCCTCCAGCATTTTGTGTGTGTTGCTTGGATTTCCAGCATCTGCAGATTTTCTCTTGTTTGTACTTTGACAACAAATTTACTTTGAACTTGGAAATGCAAATCAAGATGGATAAAGATGAAACAAGATAAAATCTGCAGGTGCTGGAAATCCAAGCGACACACACAAATGTTGGAGGAACTCTGCAGGCCAGGCAGCACCTATGGAAAAGAGTCTAGTCAACGTTCAGTCCGAAACTCTTCGCCAGGACTTCAACAGATTACACCCCATGGTTTCCAGATTCGTTTTCAAGCTTCTCGATTTGTAGCCTCTGAGGACCCCAGGTACTCACATTCAATTGAGTGCTTCTCCCACCGCGCTCTACGCATCATGCTTTCCGTCATGAGGAGGTACCTGGTGTCCCTATGCCAGGCACTTCCATAGCTCTGGAATTCTCTCTCTGCCGCTTCGAATGGACCTTTATGTTTCTGTATCTTTTGTCGGATCCACGATTTCAGTCACCGGTTCTTTGATATTTCTATGGATAAATAAGAGTTGTTATTTCACAAGGGAAGTAAGAATCTGATATGATCTTACCGAATGAAAAGCAAGGGCTTATTGTTCTCATTGGAAGTAATTAGGCAGATTGTAGAGAGCATAGCAGACTTAATAGTTTGATGTCTTCAGAGAAAATTGGTGAAGTCATGACTATGGACATAGTTTACATGGGCTTTAGGAAGGTTTTTGACAAGTCTCACAGGGTTAACTGGTCCAGAGGGCGCATGGGATCCAATCCTGTTGGCAAACTGCACCCAAAATTGCTTGGTGATAGAAGTCCAGTGGTAATGGTGGAAGGACAATTTTCAGACTGGAAGTCAGAGGCCAGTATACTGAATATTGATGTCATGGCATAAATCAGTGCTGGACCATTGTTAATTTTGAAAAACAACAAATTCTGTGGATGAGAATGTAAGAGAATTAATTAAAGACTGATAGAGGCAGATACCATTCATCATCATCACTATGTGCCATGTTGCATGGTCTTGATTGATCTTGGCAAATTTTTCTCCAGAAGAGGTTTGCCATTGCCTTCTTCTGGACAGTGTCTTTACAAGACGGGTGACCCCAGCCATTATCAATACTCTTCAGAGATTGTCTGCCTGGTGTCAGTGGTCACATGACCAGGGTCTCTGATATACACCAGCTCCTCCCATGGCTTCACGTGACCCTGTTTTGGTGGTGGGGGGTCTAAGCAGGTGCAACACCTTGCCCAAGGGTGACCTGCAGGACAATGGAGGGAAGGAGTGCCTTACACCTCTTTTGGTATCTCCACTGTGTCAGTAGAGGAACTATTAAAACATTTAAAAAGTACTTGGACATGTATTTAGACAGGAAAGGAGTGGAGGGATATAGACCTAGTGCAGGCAAATGAGATCACTGTGGATAGGCATCACAGCTGGCAGAGATGAGTTGAGCTCAAAGACCTGATTCTGTGCTATACAACTCCATGACCCTCTGAGTATTTCCAGTAATTTTATTCTAATATAAAAATTTCCAATATTTTACCTGTACTGAGAAGAGTTTATTCATTTTCAGATTTATTACACCTACAGTATTTTGGACTAAAATTAACAGTACAGCTGACACAATTAAGAAAGTAAAAAAACAAATAATGATTAGATAAATCATGCACTGCTGTATGTATTTTTGATTCTAGATAATAACAATAAGCCTATAATAAAGATTTTCTAGAACTATTCTATCTCTCTCAGGAAATAAGGTTCTTTTCTTCTCTTCAGAAAGAAGGTCAAGTGAATAGCCAATAACAAGCAGGAGAAAGCCATCTCTCGTGCCTGCATCACCATTCTACCAGGTCTCTTTTGAGTTGTTATCTCAGAGCCCATTTCCTGCATATCATCATATTCTTTGATTTCTATAAAATTGAGAAACTTTCTCATGTTCTTGAGTTTATTCTACTTTGAACCTCCACAGCCCTCTTGAGTCACGGATTACAAAGGCTTGCTATGCTCCCGGTGAGGGAATTTCTTTTTCTCCTATCTCGCTAACCGCTTATTCAGAAACTGCCATGTCAAGGTGATTGCTGCCAGGGTTGAACCCAGGTGTGGAGAAACATGGTGCCAGCACTCTGTCACCTTAAGTGCTGGCAATGACTCAACCCAGCAGAATCCCACGTAAAGAAGGAATCAAAAGGTTTTGAATCGGAATACCAACAGAGCATCGGAGGCTCGACTGAGCAATACTGCGAGACAAATCATTCTGCACAAAGACTCCCTGAACAGCACGAAATAACCATAGAATATGGAAAACACAAGTGAGTCAAAATTAACTTGATAAGTTAAACTGAAAGCACAAGGGGCTCAGCGACTCTAGTTAATATAACAATGAGTAAACACCGATGTTCGAGAAGCCCGGATGCCCAATACTCTACAGCTTGCCACAAAGGCCCGCAGGGCTCATGCTAGTATCTCCCTCCCTAAGGCTGGAACCTGATGGCCAAGGGAGGCTTGAGAAATTTGAGTCAGGGCTGGTAAAACCCGAGATAGACATACTGCTCTCAAGACAGGGCTGGAAAATTCAAAATAGAGCACATAACTCATAGCGTTGGGCATATAACTTGGGAGCATTGCAGATTAGATATAGCAAAGTTATTTCCCATGGTAGGGGACTCTAGGACAAGAGGGACATCCTTTTAGAACCGAGATACGGAGAAACTACTTTAGTCAGAGGGTGGCAAATGGGTTGCCATGAGTGCCTGTTGAGGCCAAGTCATTGGGTGTATTTAAGGCAGAGATAGATAGGTTCTTGATTAGTCAGGGCATCAAAGGATATGGGGTGAAAGTAGGGGAGTGAGGATGACTGGAAGAATTGGATCAGTCCATGATTGAATAGCAGAACAGACTCGATGGGCCAAATAGCTGAATTCTGCTCCTATATGTTATGGTCTTATATAACTTGGAATCTTTGCACATATAAATTGGAAACTTTGCTATATAACTTGGAAATACTGAATAGCTTGGAAGACCAATCAAACCTTGCCAACCAATAGAACCTCAGAACAAATCTTGAACATGGACTGGAGAATGTACACTCAAAAAGTTGACTTGAAGCCCTCAGAAGAAAGAGTCAGGGCACTTGAAACAAAGACTCCGGACACCCAGAATGCAGACTCAGGACACTCGGAACTTGAACTGAAAGCAGAAGGCACCCTTGCCTCCTGCCTGCCGACCAATGGTCCAAAACACTGTTGTAACTTTGCTGTGTCCATAGAAGATGGAACCTTGTGTCACTGTGGCTGCTGGCAGGACAGCCCAGCTACGGAGGAACAGGACACTCTGTAATGCTGACACTGGCAATGACTCAACCCAGGTGTGGAGGGACTGCAGAATCCCACGTGGAGAAGGAAACAAGAGCTTATATATCAGAATACCAATAAAACATTGGAGGCACAGTGGAGCGACGTCGTGAGACAAATTATTCTCCACAAACGAAAACTCCGGGAACAACTCTAAATGGGAGTCCGCTTTAAATAACCATAGAATGAAAAAAACCTGTGCTAGTCACAATTCACTTGACAAGATTAACCAGAGAACACAAGGGCTTTGTGACTCTAGTTAAGGCGACTATTAGTAAGACAGGTGCTCGAGAACCCGCAGAGGTCCGCAGGGCACACGACACCGCCAGTTCTAGCCACTCCCCCAGGAGAAATATCAATCCTTGCAACTTCCCTGTCAAGCCCTGAAAGAAGGTTGTATGAATCTCTCTACTTCAGGCAATACTCACCACCATCTCTACTCCATCCTGACTCTATCACGATGATCCATCTTGTGAACCTGAGTCTCATGAAAGGTTTGATACCTTTAAACAGAGGGAAAGTTGTCGTCATTAGTTACATCACGCTGATGTCTGTTGACACAACTAATGCTCTGGTCTTGGGAGAATCACCTGGACGCAGCTTTCAGTATTCAGAAAGCTTTTGAGCCAGTGGTCAACAATTCAGTCAGTCAACACCGCTGCACTGGAAATGTTATTCCAGGCTATCAGTTCAAGTCTCTAGAATGCATTGTGAACTCACAGTCGCTGACCTGATAGGCTTGAGTGTTACTGATTGAATCACAGTTAGGTAACATTACAAACTCAGTCAACACCGGCATACCTCAGGGATGTGTGTTCTACCCCGCCAACACTGATGACTGTGTAGCAAGGCATAGCTCAAATGTCATTTGTAAATTTGCTGATGATACAACCATCGTTGGTAGATGGTGATGAGAGGGTGTGCAGGAGTGTGATGTATCAGCTAGTTGAGTGGTGTCGTAGCAACAACCTTACACGTAACTTCAGTAACACCGAAGAACTGATTGTGGACTTCAGGAAGTGTTCAAAGATTTAAAGTACATTTATTATCAAAGTATTTATAAATAATACAACCTTGAGATTTGTTTGCTTATAAGCAACCATGAGACAAGAAAAGCAAAATAAACCCACTTAAATAAAAGACCAACACCCAACATGCAGGGAGAGAGGTAAGACGAGGAAAACCACTCCAGTCCTCATACAGGGATCAGAGAGAGCAATTTCAAATTCTTGGGTGTCAATATCCCTGAGGATCTAACAATCTGGACCCAGCCTATCAATGCAGATATTAAAAAAGCAGGACGATGGCTATAGTTCATTAGAAGTTTGAGAAGATTTGGTACGTCTCCAAAAACACACAAAGATTTCTGCAGATAGACCATGGAGATCATTCTAACTGGCTGTATCTCCATCTCGGAGGCAACTGCAGAGAGGTGTTAAGTTAGGCACACAAGATCACAGTAAACTGCAGAGAGATGTCAAATTAGGCACACAAGATCACAGTAAACTGCAGAGAGGTGTCAAATTAGGCACACAAGATCACAGTAAACTGCAGAGAGATGTCAAATTAGGCACACAAGATCACAGTAAACTGCAGAGAGATGTCAAATTAGGCACACAAGATCACAGTAAACTGCAGAGAGATGTCAAATTAGGCACACAAGATCACAGCAAACTGCAGAGAGATGTCAAATTAGGCACACAAGATCACAGTAAACTGCAGAGAGATGTCAAATTAGGCACACAAGATCACAGTAAACTGCAGAGAGATGTCAAATTAGGCACACAAGATCACAGTAAACTGCAGAGAGATGTCAAATTAGGCACACAAGATCACAGTAAACTGCAGAGAGATGTCAAATTAGGCACACAAGATCACAGTAAACTGCAGAGAGATGTCAAATTAGGCACACAAGATCACAGTAAACTGCAGGGAGGTGTTAAGTTAGGCACACAAGATCACAGTAAACTGCAGAGAGATGTCAAGTTAGGCACACAAGATCACAGTAAACTGCAGAGAGATGTCAAATTAGGCACACAAGATCACAGTAAACTGCAGAGAGATGTCAAATTAGGCACACAAGATCACAGTAAACTGCAGAGAGATGTCAAATTAGGCACACAAGATCACAGTAAACTGCAGGGAGGTGTTAAGTTAGGCACACAAGATCACAGTAAACTGCAGAGAGATGTCAAGTTAGGCACACAAGATCACAGTAAACTGCAGAGAGATGTCAAGTTAGGCACACAAGATCACAGTAAACTGCAGAGAGATGTCAAATTAGGCACACAAGATCACAGTAAACTGCAGAGAGATGTCAAATTAGGCACACAAGATCACAGTAAACTGCAGAGAGATGTCAAATTAGGCACACAAGATCACAGTAAACTGCAGGGAGATGTTAAGTTAGGCACACAAGATCACAGTAAACTGCAGAGAGATGTCAAATTAGGCACACAAGATCACAGTAAACTGCAGAGAGATGTCAAATTAGGCACACAAGATCACAGTAAACTGCAGAGAGATGTCAAGTTAGGCACACAAGATCACAGTAAACTGCAGAGAGATGTCAAGTTAGGCAGCTCCATCATAGGCACCAGCCTCCATAGTATCCAAGACAGCTTCAAAGAGTGATGTTTCAAAAAGGCGGCATCCATCATTAAGGACCCTCATCACCGCGGATTTGCCCCCTTCTGACTGCTACCATCAGGAAAGAGGTACAGAAATCTGAAGGCACACATTTGACAATTCAGGAACAACTTTTTCCCCTCTGCCATCAGATTTCTGAATGGACTTTGAACCCATGAACACAACCTCAATTCTATAAAACTATAACTATAAAATATATATGCTTACTGTTATTCAAAGATTTTATTTCTTTATTATAATGGATTACATCAGCTACAAATTTCATGACATACGCCGGTGATATTGAATCTGATTTTGATTCTGATTCCTTGGGGATAGCTTGTGTGTGTTGAGCTGTATCAGGAATTTCCAATAATCATGAATTTAAAATGAAATTAATAACATCTTTCAATTAATATGATGCGACGGGGTGCCAATCTTTACAACTGCTAAATTGCTAGAAGTTTTCCTTAACTACATGATCCAATATTTCAAGAACACAAAATGCTTTGACAACAGTCATGTTTTTAGTGTTTGGGTGGAGTTGGACTGGATTACTCAATAACACTGAAATACTGAATGACTCTTCACGTTTGGAAAGGAAAGCAATGTCCAGTGGAAATCTTCTTTGTTGTGCACCTCTCCCATTGGATATTTGAAACAGATAGCTAACATTCCTTGCATCTAGTTCTGTCTCTTATCTATGTCCTTTTATAAGTAATAAAATTTTATTGAACTATGGGTTTGGTCTAAGGTATGCAAATATCACTTAGAGATTTTCAGCCTCTGTAGCTTCTAGCATAACTATTTAATGTTATCACCATCGTCCTGCCGCACACAACTGAGGAGTGGACTGTTGAATTGGGTTTCTTTTTTCCTGAAGATACCGTGAAAGAGAAAAGCTGCAGTTCCAATATTCGACTTTCTTTTATTTCAGTGAAATTTTGTTTTGATCTGAGATTTTAAAATGAAGAAAAGCTGCTGGAAAACAAACACTACTGTATACTTCTGCTGTCTGTATTCTGCTACATTCTTCGGTAAGTTTCAATGTAATGTTTTCTAAATTATTTTTGCAACGTTAGCATTTGAACTGCTCTGAAACGTGGCTTGGTCATTCATTGCCTCTTATACACCCAGTTCCAGACATAGGGTTGGAGACGTGGATAGATAAAATTTCCACTGGATATGTAGGTAAAGCATGGAGTATAAAGCATAGAACCGTACCGCTTAGGAACAGACTCGTAAGCCCGTAATGCTGTGCTGAACTTATTAAATTAATAATCAGAGTAATCTAATCCATTCTGACAAACACAATGTCTGTATCCTTTCTGTTCCTGTACGTTCATGCGCCTGTCTAAAACCTCCATTAACAAGGAGATAAACTTTATCATTTCCTATACTGAAAGATTCAGTTGTTAGTTAACTTCACTGAACCCATCTTAACTAATGGAATTAGAAAGAAAATAGCTGTTTCAACCTAATGCCAAATTTTATTCTGAGGTGGGGTCCGTAACAAGTGGCAAACTTTAAAAAATTGGGTAGACTATGCTAAAATAATTTCCAGAACTTCAACTCCACTTTGTGGGCTACCAGATTCTAGTCATAGTGGCAAAAACCTGTGCATTTGCACCTGATACAATGATAAGATTAATGTCCGTATGGATTTAGCTACCAGGCAAATTTCACACACAGGCAAACTGCACTGTAAAGCATGATTCTCATTTTTTTGCATTAAAGAGGCAGAACAGCATTTAGAATCATAAAATCAGAGAGCAAAGACTTGCAATGATCTTTCCCCAGGATCTTTCTTTTTTATATAACTGTTCAACTCCCGACTGAAAACGTTAACTGATTTAGAATCACAAAACATTTTAAAAAGGCCATTACTGTTTCACAACTCCCGATGTCTAAATGTTTGGCTCTAATTCTTCCACTTGTGACCTTCTGTCTCTGCTGTAATTACCAATTCTTCCATCTCTGGGAATTTTTGCCTCATTTTCCAAACCTGCTGAACATTTCTGAAAGCTCTATCCACTACCGACTGACCTGAGATCAAAGGAGATAACCCAAGTGATTCCGGGGTCTCAATATATCTGGGGTCCCTCATTCCCAGTTCATTCGATTATTATCTGTCATATTGTATGATGTGGCCATTCTTGATCTTTCCATGGCCGTAATGTTCTTGACAAGTTTTTCTACAGAAGTGGTGTGCCATTGCCTTCTTCTGGACAGTGTCTTTACAAGACGGGTCACCCCAGCCATTGTCAATACTCTTCAGTGATTGTCTGCCTGGTGTCAGTGGTTGCATAACCAGGACTTGTGATATACGAGAGGTGATTGATAAGTTTTTGGCCTAAGGTAGTAGGAGTCAATTTTAGAAAACCTAGTGCATTTATTTTTCAACATAGTCCCCTCCTACATGTACACACTTAGTCCAGCGGTTGTGGAGCACACGGATCCCTTCTTTGTAGAAGTCGGCATCTTGGACGTCCAGAAAGTGGTTCATAGCAGGGGTGATTGATAAGCTCGTGGCCTAAGGTAGAAAGAGATGAGTTATACAGCTCTCGTTACATGCACCTGCAGTTCAACACTTTGAGTGATTATGCAGAAAGTTTGAAGTTAATAACTCAGCTCCATGACCACTGGACTAAGTGTGTACATGTAGGAGGGGACTATGTTCAAAAATAAATGTGCTCAGTTTTCTAAAATTAACTCCTTCTACCTTCGGCCACAAACTTATCAATCACCCCTCGTACACTAGCTGCTCATATGATCATCCACCACCTCTCCCATGGCTTGATGTGACCCTGATTGGAGAGGATGGGGGAGGTTAAGCAGGTTCTACAACTTGCCCGAGGTGAACTGCAGGCTGGCGGAGGGAACCAGCACCTTACACCTCACTTGGAAGAGATGTATCTCCACTCCACCATTCAACATTCCTAGTGTCATTCTTATAGATGTCTGCAATAAATATAGTGGATTTGGAGCAGGAAATAAGCAGTCTCCTCTTTCAAGCTTGATGTAACATTTAAATTATGATCATGGCTGATCTGAACTGAAAATTCATCAAATCGCTCACAAATGTTCTCACCTTGAAATTCTTTAGAAACTCTGCTTTATTAGTACCTTAAATGAAGAAAACTTCAAAGACATGGGAGATAAAATTTGAGCTCAATTTCTTAAAATAGCAATCCTTTTTTTTGTAATTTATTTTTTTATTGAAGTTCATCAAACAAACATTTTCATAAGATGTATTTCAAACATTGTACATATACATCATATAATCATATATATCACAAGATCTCCACAAAGTATTTATCTGGGGTATACACTTATAGAAAAGAGTGGGAAGAAAAAAACAAGCAAAAGGAAAGAATTATGTACAAGTAGGGAGTGATTTTTTTTTACAACAGATTCATTGATTTGTGAGAATAAAATCAGGCCTATGAGGCATTATGTAGTTAAACCATTTTTCCCTGTATGAATCAAATTGTTCCGGCTTATGATTAACAGTTGCTCTTATCTTCTCCATTTTGTAAATGTCCATTGTAATTTCCATCCATGCATTTAAAGTTGGGCTCTCCTGTGATAACCATTTCCTAATAAGTGTCTTTTTACCAGCCACCAACAGTATATTCATTAAATATTTATCTTTTCAACCATCACTCTCTCACCTAGAGGGGGTCAGTTGTGCTGTGAGGATTACATTCCTTGACTTCTCTAGTGCCTTTAACACCATCCAGCCCAAGATCTTAAGGCACAAACTAACGGAGATGGGAGTAGACTCTCACATGGTGGATTGGATAGTGGACTACTTGACAGATAGACCTCAGTATGTGCGGTTGGGAGACTGTAGGTCTGACATGGTGGTCAGCAGCACAGGGGCGCCGCAGGGAACCGTACTCTCTCCGGTCCTGTTCACCCTGTACACATCAGACTTCCAATATAACTCGGAGTCCTGCCATGTGCAGAAGTTCGCTGATGACACGGCCATAGTGGGGTGTGTCAGGAATGGACAGGAGGAGGAGTATAGGAAACTGATACAGGACTTTGTGATATGGTGCAACTCAAACTACCTGCGTCTCAATATCACCAAGACCAAGGAGATGGTGGTGGACTTTAGGAGATCTAGGCCTCATATGGAGCCAGTGATCATTAATGGAGAATGTGTGGAGCAGGTTAATACCTACAAGTATCTGGGAGTACAGTTAGACGAGAAGCTAGACTGGACTGCCAACACAGATGCCTTGTGCAGGAAGGCACAGAGTCGACTGTACTTCCTAAGAAGGTTGGCGTCATTCAATGTCTGTAGTGAGATGCTGAAGATGTTCTATAGGTCAGTTGTGGAGAGCGCCCTCTTCTTTGTGGTGGCGTGTTGGGGAGGAAGCATTAAGAAGAGGGACGCCTCACGTCTTAATAAGCTGGTAAGGAAGGTGGGCTCTGTCGTGGGCAAAGTACTGGAGAGTTTAACATCGGTAGCTGAGCGAAGGGCGCTGAGTAGGCTACGGTCAATTATGGATAACTCTGAACATCCTCTACATAGCACCATCCAGAGACAGAGAAGCAGTTTCAGCGACAGGTTACTATCGATGCAATGCTCCTCAGACAGGATGAAGAGGTCAATACTCCCCAATGCCATTAGGCTTTACAATTCTACCACCAGGACTTAAGAACTTTTTAAAAGCTATTATTAATGCTTTTTGAGATAGTGATTTAGATGCATATCATATTTTTTACTGAGTTAAGTATTGTATGTAATTAGTTTTGCTACAACAAGTGTATGGGACATTGGAAAAAAGTTGAATTTCCCCATGGGGATGAATAAAGTATCTATCTATCTATCTATCTATCTATCTATCTATCTATCTATCTATCTATCTATCTATCTATCTATCTATCTATCTATCTATCTATCTATCTATCTTCTTGAGGTAGATATCCAAAATATATGGTCTTACTCTCTAAGGGTATTTCACATTTAAAGATGTCTTGTAGGGCATTGTGTATCCCCCTCCAATAGTTTGGATAATGGGGCAGCCCCAAAAAATATGATAATGATTTGCATTTTGATTTTCACAATTTCTCCAGCAAACAGGGAGGTTACTATCATAATGGGATTTCTGAGAGGGTGTAATAAAATATCTTATCAAGTTTTTCCATACAAACTCCCTCCATTTCTGTGAACTGGTACACTTCCATTGATATCTCCATATTGTTGTCCATTCTTCCTCAGATATAATTATCCCTCCTTCCTTCTCCCATTTTGTTTGAATGTATGAAGTCAAATGTGTTTTAAGACTTGACAACCCCTTATGCATGCTTGAAATGATTCTACTACCATTATCTGAATTATATGCTTTTCTAAAGAGCTCTATCAAGCATGTATTTGCCTTGGTTACATTTTTAAGCATCTTATTAACATATTGTCGCATCTGTAAATACCGATAAAAATCTTGTTTTTCTAATAAGTGTTTCTCTTTAAGCATTTCAAAACTGAACAGTGTTCCTTCTTTCATTATGTTGCAAAGAACTGTTATTCCTTTAGCTGTCCAGTCCTTAAATCTAGCATCCAATTTATTTGGTGTAAAATCAGAGTCATATGCACACCATTTAAGAATTGCAATATCTCCCTCTGGAATATATTCTTTTATAGTGGTTTTCCATATTTTAAGAGTCAATTTCACCCATGGGTTATCAATAGTATTTATGTACCTTTGTAGGTTGTTATCAGCCAAAATTGCTTGTATGGGGATGGGAAGTACCCGCTCCTCAATGTTTTTCCATTGTGCGTCATATGATGGGTTGCACCAACATATCACAGCTCTCAACTGTGCTGCAAAATAATAATCTCTAAGAGAAGGCAAGCCCCATCCCCCCTTTTCCTTTGCTAATTGCAAAGTTTTGAGATGAACTCTAGGCCTTTTACCCTGCCAAATATACCTTGATAGCATCTTGTCCCATTCATTGAATTGATTTTGATTAATCTCTATTGGAAGGGTCTGAAAGAGATATAACAGCCTGGGCAGTATATTCATTTTAATAGACTCAATCCTCGAACTGAGACTGAAAAAAGGAATCAGGCTCCATCTTGCCACATCTTCCTTAATTTTTTTATATCAAGGCTGATAATTACATTCTGATAATTTTGTCAAATCTTTTGGCATAATGATGCCCAAATATTTGAAAGACTCTGTGTGCCATGCCCAGGGATATCTACTTTCAATTTCTCTTGGTGAGCTATAGTAATATGAAAGTAATTGGGTTTTATCTATGTTGATCTTGTATCCTGATAATTGATCATATTGTTCAAAGGATTGCATCAATTTAAGTAAAGAGTATGTTGGTTGCTCTGGATAGATCAAAATGTCATCCGCATAACAAGCCAATTTATGCTCTGTCCCTTTAATAGTAATTCCCCTGATATCTTCATTTTCTCTGATGTATTGAGCTAATGGTTCCAGATATAGCACGAAGAGTAGTGGTGACCACGCACAAACCTGTCTCGTGCCCCTTTCTAGGGTAAAACTATTTGATAAATATCCATTAATTTTAATCCTAGCAGTAGGATTGTCATATAGTGTCTGTATAGTTTTAATAATTGTGTCTTGGAAAACAAATCTCTTTAAAACTCTGTAAAGAAAATTCCAATTAACCAAATCAAATGCCTTTTCAGCTTCCACGTTTATCACTATTGATTAGCAATCCTTTATTTTTTTAAGAGTGATACACTCTCTAACAAGAAAAGCACCTCTCTATGCACACATCACCAGAATACTCTTTCGCTCTTCCAAACTCCCATAGGTACCAGCCTAGGCTCTCCAAACATTCCTCTTAAACCACCCTTCTCCTTCCAGCTATTAGTCACGAATACTTTCTCTGAACTGTTTGCAACACCTTCACAGGTTTTAAGTAAGGAGACCAATAATGTCTCACTAATGCTTTGCATAACAAACACATAACTTCAATATCTTTACACTCTGTACTCCAAATTATAAACTTATAGTTACATCTGTACCTGCAAACAATCCTTTTAAAGCTCCTTCAGATAAGTTAGAATTTGACATCAAGAATGGCGACTGGATTGATGTACTCTGTGTAGGGAAAATGAACATTGAAAATTTAGTTTTCAATTTCTGTGTTTCTTCCAATAAAAAGGAAGTTGCTGAAGTCCATCTCTGTCAAATGCTTGATCATCAATGCAAATATCGTCACTGCTCCACACGATATTAACTGCCAATGAATGACACCAGCCATTCCACGTAGTGTTGGAAAAAGACACCAACACAGACCTTTATAATTAGATGTGTCATGTTAACATGTGAAAAGTTGTAACCAGCTAATGTATCATCTTTTTCATGATTTAATCCAGTCACTGGACTCAGCAGTACGACCACAGAGACCAGACAGTTGAACACAGAGTCCAGCACAATGACCGCAGTGTCCAGCACGCTAATCCCAGGGTCCGGCACACTGACCGCAGAACCCAGCACGTCGACCCCTGAGTCCAGTACAACGACCGTAGAGTCCAGCACAACCACCGCAGACTCCAGCTCAAGCACTGCAGAGTCCAGAACAACGACCCCAGAGTCCAGCACAACCACCCCAGAGTCCGGCCCAACCACCCCAGAGTCCGGCACAACCACCCCAGAGTTCAGCACAACCACCCCAGAGTCCGGCACATCAACCCCAGAGTCCGGCACATCGACCGCAGATACCAGCAAGTCAACAGCAGATTCCAGCACAACGACCCCAGAGTCCAGCACAAAGACCGCAGATTCCAGCAAGTCAACAGTAGATTCCAGCACAACGACCCCAGAGTCCAGCACAACGACCCCAGAGTCCAGCACGTCAACAGCAGATTCCAGCACACCGACCGCAGATTCCAGCATGTCGACCCCAGAGTCCAGCACGTCGACCCCAGAGTCCAGCACAACCACCCCAGTGTCCGGCACAACCACCCCAGAGTCCAGCACAACAACCCCAGAGTCCAGCACAACCACCCCAGAGTCCAGCACGTCGACCCCAGAGTCCAGCACAACCACCCCAGAGTCCAGCACGTCGACCCCAGAGTCCAGCACAACCACCTCAGTGTCCGGCACATCGACCCCAGAGTCCAGCACAACCACCCCAGAGTCCAGCACAACCACCGCAGAGTCCAGCACGTCGACCCCAGAGTCCGGCACAACCACCCCAGAGTCCAGCACAACCACCGCAGAGTCCAGCACAACAACCCCAGAGTCCAGCACGTCGACCCCAGAGTCCGGCACAACCACCCCAGAGTCCAGCACAAACACCGCAGAGTCCAGCACAACGACCCCAGAGTCCAGCACATCGACCGTAGAGTCCAGCACAACTACCGCAGACTCCAGCTCAAGCACTGCAGAGTCCAGAACAACGACCCCAGAGTCCAGCACAACCACCCCAGAGTCCGGCACAACCACCCCAGAGTCCGGCACATCGACCGCAGATTCCAGCAAGTCAACAGCAGATTCCAGCACAACGACCCCAGAGTCCAGCACATCGACCGTAGAGTCCAGCACAACCACCGCAGACTCCAGCTCAAGCACTGCAGAGTCCAGAACAACGACCCCAGAGTCCAGCACAACCACCCCAGAGTCCGGCACAACCACCCCAGAGTCCGGCACATCGACCGCAGATTCCAGCAAGTCAACAGCAGATTCCAGCACAACAACCCCAGAGTCCAGCACAACCACCCCAGTGTCCGGCACAACCACCCCAGAGTCCAGCACAACAACCCCAGAGTCCAGCACAACCACCCCAGAGTCCAGCACGTCGACCCCAGAGTCCAGCACAACCACCCCAGAGTCCAGCACGTCGACCCCAGAGTCCAGCACAGCCACCTCAGTGTCCGGCACATCGACCCCAGAGTCCAGCACAACCACCCCAGAGTCCGGCACAACAACCCCAGAGTCCAGCACGTCGACCCCAGAGTCCAGCACAACCACCGCAGAGTCCAGCACAACAACCCCAGAGTCCAGCACGTCGACCCCAGAGTCCCGCACAACCACCCCAGAGTCCAGCACAACCACCCCAGAGTCCGGCACAACCACCCCAGAGTCCAGCACAAACACCGCAGATTCCAGCACAACGACCCCAGAGTCCAGCACATCGACCGTAGAGTCCAGCACAACCACCGCAGACTCCAGCTCAAGCACTGCAGAGTCCAGAACAACGACCCCAGAGTCCAGCACAACCACCCCAGAGTCCGGCACAACCACCCCAGAGTCCGGCACATCGACCGCAGATTCCAGCAAGTCAACAGCAGATTCCAGCACAACAACCCCAGAGTCCAGCACAACCACCCCAGTGTCCGGCACAACCACCCCAGAGTCCAGCACAACAACCCCAGAGTCCAGCACAACCACCCCAGAGTCCAGCACGTCGACCCCAGAGTCCAGCACAACCACCCCAGAGTCCAGCACGTCGACCCCAGAGTCCAGCACAGCCACCTCAGTGTCCGGCACATCGACCCCAGAGTCCAGCACAACCACCCCAGAGTCCGGCACAACAACCCCAGAGTCCAGCACGTCGACCCCAGAGTCCAGCACAACCACCGCAGAGTCCAGCACAACAACCCCAGAGTCCAGCACGTCGACCCCAGAGTCCCGCACAACCACCCCAGAGTCCAGCACAACCACCCCAGAGTCCGGCACAACCACCCCAGAGTCCAGCACAAACACCGCAGATTCCAGCACAACGACCCCAGAGTCCAGCACGTCGACCCCAGAGTCCAGCACATCGACCCCAGAGCCCAGCACAACCACACCAGAGTCCAGCACAACCACACCAGAGTCCAGCACAACCACCACAGAGTCCAGCATGTCGACCCCAGAGCCCAGCACAACCACACCAGAGTCCAGCACAACCACCCCAGAGTCCAGCACAACAACCCCAGAGTCCAGCACGTCAACAGCAGATTACAGCACACCGACCGCAGATTCCAGCATGTCGACCCCAGAGTCCAGCACGTCGACCCCAGAGTCCAGCACAACCACCCCAGTGTCTGGCACAACCACCCCAGAGTCCAGCACAACAACCCCAGCGTCCAGCAAAACCACCCCAGAGTCCGGCACAACAACCCCAGAGTCCAGCACGTCGACCCCAGAGTCCGGCACAACAACCCCAGAGTCCAGCACAACCACCCCAGAGTCCAGCACAACCACCGCAGAGTCCAGCACAACAACCCCAGAGTCCAGCACGTCGACCCCAGAGTCTGGCACATCGAACCCAGAGTCCAGCACATCGACCCCAGAGCCCAGCACAACCACCCCAGAGTCCAGCACAACCACACCAGAGTCCAGCACAACCACCCCAGAGTCCAGCACAACCACCACAGAGTCCAGCATGTCGACTCCAGAGCCCAGCACAACCACACCAGAGTCCAGCACAACCACCCCAGAGTCCAGCACAACAACCCCAGAGTCCAGCACGTCGACCCCAGAGCACAGCACAACCACCCCAGAGTCCAGCACAACCACACCAGAGTCCAGCACAACAACCCCAGAGTCCAGCACGTCGACCCCAGAGTCCGTCACAACAACCCCAGGGTCCGGCACATTGACCCTAGAGTCCGTCACAACAACCCCAGAGTCCGGCACATCGACCCCAGAGTCCGTCACAACAACCCCAGAGTCCAGCACACCGACCGCAGATTCCAGCACACCGACTGCAGATTCCAGCATGTCGACCCCAGAGTCCAGCACGTCGACCCCAGAGTCCAGCACAACCACCCCAGAGTCCAGCACAACAACCCCAGAGTCCAGCACAACCACCTCAGTGTCCGGCACATCAACCCCAGAGTCCAGCACAACCACCCCAGAGTACAGCACAACCACCCCAGAGTCCAGCACATCGACCCCAGAGTCCAGCACAACCACCTCAGTGTCCGGCACATCGACCCCAGAGTCCAGCACAACCACCCCAGAGTCCAGCACAACAACCCCAGAGTCCAGCACAACCACCCCAGTGTCCGGCACATCGACCCCAGAGTCCAGCACAACCACCCCAGAGTCCAGCACAACCACCCCAGAGTCCGGCACAACAACCCCAGAGTTCAGCACGTCGACCCCAGAGTCCGGCACAACCACTCCAGAGTCCAGCACAACCATCGCAGAGTCCAGCACAACAACCCCAGAGTCCAGCACGTCGACCCCAGAGTCCGGCACAACCACCCCAGAGTCCAGCACAACCTCCGCAGATTCCAGCACAACGACCCCAGAGTCCAGCACGTCGACCCCAGAGTCTGGCACATCGAACCCAGAGTCCAGCACAACAACCCCAGAGTCCAGCACGTCGACCCCAGAGTCCATCACAACCACCCCAGAGTCCGGCACAACAACCCCAGAGTCCAGCACGTCGACCCCAGAGTCCGGCACAACCACTCCAGAGTCCAGCACAACCACCGCAGAGTCCAGCACAACAACCCCAGAGTCCAGCACAACCACCCCAGAGTCCAGCACAACCACCCCAGAGTCCGGCACAACAACCCCAGAGTCCAGCACGTCGACCCCAGAGTCCGGCACAACCACTCCAGAGTCCAGCACAACCACCGCAGAGTCCAGCACAACAACCCCAGAGTCCAGCACGTCGACCCCAGAGTCCGGCACAACCACCCCAGAGTCCAGCACAACCTCCGCAGATTCCAGCACAACGACCCCAGAGTCCAGCACGTCGACCCCAGAGTCCAGCACGTCGACCCCAGAGTCCATCACAACAACCCCAGAGTCCGGCACATCGACCCCAGAGTCCAGCACAACCACCTCAGAGTCCGGCACAACCACCACAGAGTCCAGCACAACCACCACAGAGTCCAGCACAACCACCTCAGAGTCCGGCACAACCACCCCAGAGTCCAGCACAACAACCCCAGAGTCCAGCACATCAACCCCAGAGTCCGGCACAACAACCCCAGAGTCCGGCACAATCACCCCAGAGTCCAGCACAACAACCCCAGAGTCCAGCACAACAACCCCAGAGTCCAGCACGTCAACTCCAGAGTCTGGCACATTGACCCCAGAGTCTGGCACAACAGCCCCAGAGTCCGGCACATCGACCCCAGAGTCCGGCACAACAACCCCAGAGTCCAGCACAACTACCCCAGAGTCCAGCACTTCGACCGCAGAGTCTGGCACAACCACCACAGAGTCCGGCACATCGACCCCAGAGTCCGACACAACAACCCCAGAGTCCAGCACAACAACCCCAGAGTCCGGCACAACAACACCAGAGTCCAGCACAACCACCCCAGATTCCAGCACAACAACCCCAGAGTCCAGCACAACCACCACAGAGTCTGGCACAACCCCAGAGTCCAGCACGTTGACCCCAGAGTCTGGCACAACAACGCCAGAGTCCAGCAGATCGACCCCAGTGTCCGGCACAACAACCCCAGAGTCCAGCCCAACAACCCCAGATTCCAGCACAACAACCCCAGAGTCCAGCACAACCACCACAGAGTCTGGCACAACCCCAGAGTCCAGCACGTTGACCCCAGAGTCTGGCACAACTACGCCAGAGTCCAGCAGATCGACCCCAGTGTCCGGCACAACAACCCCAGAGTCCAGCACAACAACCCCAGAGTCCAGCACGTCGACCCCAGAGTCCAGCACAACAACCCCAGAGTCCAGCACAATGACCCCAGAGTCCAGCACGTCAACAGCAGATTCCAGCACAACGACCCCAGAGTCCAGCACTTCAACAGCAGATTCCAGCACACCGACCGCAGTTTCCAGCATGTCGACCCCAGAGTCCAGCACGTCGACCCCAGAGCCCAGCACAACCACCTCAGAGTCCAGCACAACCACCTCAGAGTCCAGCACAACCACTGCAGAGTCCAGCATGTCGACCCCAGATTCCAGCACAACCACCCCAGAGTCCAGCACAACCACCCCAGAGTCCAGCACAACCACCGTAGAGTCCAGCACGTTGACCCTAGAGTCCAGCACGTCAACAGCAGATTCCAGCACGTTGACTCCAGAGCCCAGCACAACAACTGCCGAGCCCAGCACACCGACCACAGAATCCAACATACCGACCAGAGAGTCCAGCACGTCGACTCCAGAGCCCAGCACAACAACCCCAGAGTCCAGCACATCGACTACAGAGTCCAGCACATCGACTACAGAGTCCAACACACCGACCACAGAGTCCAACATACTGACCACAGAGTCCAGCACAATGACCCCAGAGTCCAGCACGTCAACAGCAGATTCCAGCACAACGACCCCAGAGTCCAGCACTTCAACAGCAGATTCCAGCACAACCACCGCAGTTTCCAGCATGTCGACGCCAGAGTCCAGCACGTCGACCCCAGAGCCCAGCACAACCACCTCAGAGTCCAGCACAACCACCCCAGAGTCCAGCACAACAACCCCAGAGTCCAGCACAACCACCCCAGAGTCCAGCACGTCGACCCCAGAGTCCAGCACAACCACCCCAGAGTCCAGCACGTCGACCCCAGAGTCCAGCACAACCACCTCAGTGTCCGGCACATCGACCCCAGAGTCCAGCACAACCACCCCAGAGTCCAGCACAACCACCGTAGAGTCCAGCACGTTGACCCTAGAGTCCAGCACGTCAACAGCAGATTCCAGCACGTTGACTCCAGAGCCCAGCACAACAACTGCCGAGCCCAGCACACCGACCACAGAGTCCAACATACCGACCACAGAGTCCAGCACATCGACTACAGAGTCCAACATACCGACCAGAGAGTCCAGCACGTTGACTCCAGAGCCCAGTACAACAACCGCAGAGTCTAGCACATCGACCCCAGAGGCTGGCACAACAACCCCAGAGTCCAGCACAACCACCTCAGAGTCCAGCACAACAACCCCAGAGTCCGGCACAACAACCCCAGAGTCCAGCACAACCACCCCAAAGTCCAGCACAACAACCCCAGAGTCCGGCACAACAACCCCAGAGTCCAGCACAACCACCACAGAGTCCAGCACAACAACCCCAGAGTCCGGCACAACAACCCCAGAGTCCAGCACAACAACCCCAGAGTCCGGCACAACAACACCAGAGTCCAGCACAACCACCCCAGATTCCAGCACAACAACCCCAGAGTCCAGCACAACCACCACAGAGTCTGGCACAACCCCAGAGTCCAGCACGTCGACCCCAGAGTCTGGCACATTGACCCCAGAGTCTGGCACAACAATGCCAGAGTCCAGCAGATCGACCCCAGTGTCCGGCACAACAACCCCAGAGTCCAGCACAACAACCCCAGAGTCCAGCACGTCGACCCCAGAGTCCAGCACAACAACCCCAGAGTCCAGCACAATGACCCCAGAGTCCAGCACGTCAACAGCAGATTCCAGCACAATGACCCCAGAGTCCAGCACTTCAACAGCAGATTCCAGCACACCGACCGCAGTTTCCAGCATGTCGACCCCAGAGTCCAGCACAACAACCCCAGAGTCCAGCACAATGACCCCAGAGTCCAGCACGTCAACAGCAGATTCCAGCACAACGACCCCAGAGTCCAGCACTTCAACAGCAGATTCCAGCACACCGACCGCAGTTTCCAGCATGTCGACCCCAGAGTCCAGCATGTCGACCCCAGAGCCCAGCACAACCACCTCAGAGCCCAGCACAACCACTGCAGAGTCCAGCATGTCGACCCCAGATTCCAGCACAACCACCCCAGAGTCCAGCACAACCACCGTAGAGTCCAGCACGTTGACCCTAGAGTCCAGCACGTCAACAGCAGATTCCAGCACGTTGACTCCAGAGCCCAGCACAACAACTGCCGAGCCCAGCACACCGACCACAGAATCCAACATACCGACCAGAGAGTCCAGCACGTCGACTCCAGAGCCCAGCACAACAACCGCAGAGTCTAGCGCATCGACCCCAGAGTCCAGCACGTCGACCCCAGAGTCCAGCACAACCACTGCAGAGTCCAGCACGTTGACCGCAGTGTCCAGCTCAAGCACTGCAGAGTCCAGCACAATGACCCCTGAGCCCAGCACCTCGACTCCAGAGTCCAGCACGTTCACCCCAGTGTCCGGCACGTCGACCACAGAACCCAGCACCTCGACCCCAGAGTCCAGCACAACAACCACAGAGTCCAGTACACTGACCACAGAGTCCAGTACACTGACAACACAGTCCAGCACACTGACAACAGAGTCCAGCACGCTGACAACACAGTCCAGCACACCGACCACTGAGTCCAGCATACCGACCACAGAGTCCAGCAAACCAACCACAGAGTCCAGTACACTGACCACAGAGTCCAGCAAACCAACCACAGAGTCCAGAACACTGACCACAGAGACCAGCAAACCGACCACAGAGTCCAGAACACTGACCACAGAGACCAGCAAACCGACCACAGAGTCCAGAACACCGACCACAGAGTCCAGCACACCGACCACAGAGTCCAGTACACTGACCACAGAGTCCAGCACACTGACCACAGAGTCCAGTACACTGACCACAGAGTCCAGCACACTGACAACACAGTCCAGCACACCGACCACAGAGTCCAGCAAACTGACCACAGAGTCCAGCACACTGACCACAGAGTCCAGCAAACCGACCACAGAGTCCAGTACACCGACCACAGAGTCCAGTACACTGACCACAGAGTCCAGTACACCGACCACAGAGTCCAGCAAACCGACCACAGAGTCCAGTACACTGACCACAGAGTCCAGCACACTGACCACAGAGTCCAGCAAACCGACAACAGAGTCCAGTACACCGACTATGGTGACCAGTACACCAATGAGGACTTCAACAGATTTATCAAGTAAACCCAGCAGTACATCAAACGTGCCAACCACAGATACTTCGACAAGCCTCACGACATCCACAGTGACCTCCTCCTCAACAACCGAGAAACAGGTGTTGTCGACAGCTGGTACAACTCCTCGGACCACTGTACGTCCCACCACAATTAAAAGACCAGGTAATTGTTGATTCTGTTATGTAGTTTGTTCATGTCACTGCAAACAGTCTGATTTGTGCATCATCCTGTCCTGAATTATAGAATTATAGAATTTCACTTTCTCCAAAACTGGATGTTTTCAATATTTCTGGTGTTGTTTATTAGTCACAAACTGCTGTGTTGCCTCATTAATAAAACCTGAATATGTTCAACCAAATATTGATGGTAAAATATGCAGCATTGAGATTAAAGATGTCCAATAATAAAGGGTTACAGTAGGATTTTGTTCACTTAAATATTGGCTGAGAATTAGAAGATGGAGTTTAAACCAGGCTAGTGAGTGGTGTTGCATTTTGGGAGGTCTAATGTCTGTGCAAAGTAGGTGACTAATGGCAGGACACTTAATGATGTATAATTGGATCGGATCCTGGAATCCATGTCCATAGCTTCGTGAAAGTGGCCAAGCAAGTAGAAAGGGTGTTAGGGTGTACCTCATGCTTGCCTTAATTGATCAGGACACTGAGCAAAAGAATCTAGAGTAATGTGGCAACATTTGGAGTGTTGTATGCAAATCTTGTCACCCCATCATGAAATAACGTGGAGGCTTTGGAAAGGATGCGGAAGATTTCCCAGAACGCTGCCTGAACTTGAGGGCATGAGTTATAAGCAGAGGTTTGACAAACGTAGAGCTTCAGAAACTGTGGGAAACCAAGTAGAAGTTTATAGAATCAATTAGAGTAGACTGTCAGAGGGCAGAGGTGTCAAGTACATGTATTTAAGCTGATAGAGGGAAAGTTCAAAGGACCAGGACAAGTCTTTTTACACAGAAAGTGGGAGGTGTGTGGAGGGGTTGACCTGGGGCGGTGCTAGAACCAGATGATATTGACATTTAAGAGGCTTTTAGATTGGCACAGAATATGCAGGGAATAGAGGAATAGAGATCATGTGCAGGCAGACGAGATTTACTTTGGCATCATGCTTGACAGAGACATTGTAAGACAAAAGGTTTGTTCCTGTGTTGTACTGTTCTATGCTCTACATAAAATAGAACTGTAAATGTCAGAAACATTAGGGAGGTTAGACAGCATTAGCTAATGTTTGGATTAAACTTCAACAGCTTTTACTAGATTTCCATCACCTTCACTTTTCCTTCGATTCTGATCTCACATTGGGGGCAGCATTCCAGTTGGTGAAGTACACCCAGCAGTATGTCTGTTATAAACAAGGGTAAGTCTGCCGATGCTGGAAATCCAAAGCAACATGCATACATAACATGCAGGAGGAACTCAGCAGGTCAGACAGCATCTACATAAATGAATATTCAATATTTCAGGCCAAGACCCTTCTTCAAGACTGAGAAGAAAGGGGGAAAAAGCCAGAATAAAAAGGTGAGAGGGTAGGAGGCTAGCTGGAATGTGATAGGTGAGGCCAGGTGGGTGAGAAAGGTCAAGGGTTGGAGAGGAAGGAATCTGATTGGAGAGGGGAGTTGACCATGGGAGAAAGGGAAGGAGCAGGGAATCCTGGGGGAGATGACAGGCAGGTGAGGAGGTAAAAGGACAGAGTAGGGAATAGAAGAAGAGGGGAGGGGGACTGTTTTTTACTGTAAGGAGAAACCAATATACATGCCACCAGTTTGGAAGCTATCCAGAAGGTTCCTTTGCACTGAGGGTGGCCTCATCTTGGCACAAAAAGAGGCCATGGACAGGAACAGGGACGGGAGTAGGAATTAAAATGTTTGGCCACTGGCAAGTCCCACTTTTGGCAGATGGAGTGGAAGTGCTGGATGAAGCTGTCCTTCAATTTACGATGGGTCTCACCAATGTAGAGGAGGCTGCATTGGGGGCACCGAACACAATAGACGACCCCAGCAGAGTGGCAGGTGAAGTGTTGCCTCACCTGGAAGGATTGTTTGGGGTGCCTTTCATGATTAAAGTTGGTCTCCATTACACTGTTTAACTTGTACAATGTGATCTGATTATAAAATTTACTTTCCGTTTAGTTTTGTATAGTTGATTTTACAGTTCATAATTCACATGGATTCAGAAGAGCATCAGCCCTTAATGGCAGATTTTACACAATGGCAGAGTATTTCCCAATTTCCACAGAGGAACTTAGAATTCGTGTTTATGAAATATATGTGGAGAGAGGTCCCATGTGTTGGGCCAAGGCTAGAATGTCCACTTACACCACCAGTGGAAGAACTAGCAAGTGTAGGTTACATTTGGTTCCTCCAGTAGTAACAATCCCTAATGCAATGGAGCAATTAATTTCATAACCTATCGAGACACGGTGAGGTAAATGTCAAGCCTGTAAAATATTTACTCACTCACACATGAAGCAAAGGCTGTTACATTACTGACACTCTTCACTTGACCTTCCCTTTCCATACTCATCATTACTCAGTTACTGAAGTTCCAATCCCTTCTAACACAGATGCAAAATTTACCATAGACAGTCCAAAAGCCACATTTACCTCTTCAGGCAGTTTTGTCCAGTTCACATGGACTTGCTGCCCCTTCAGTTCTCAGAAACACTCACCATGATAGTCCCTCAGTTGTGTATCAGCCTCAGATTTTGAATGGAGATGAGGAGGAATTTCTTCAGCCAGAGAGTGGTGAATCTGTGGAGGCCAAGTCATTGGGTATATTTAAGGCAGAGGTTGATAGATTCTTGATTAGTCAGGGCTGAAGGGATAACAGGAGAGGGCAGGAATTTGGGGCTGAGAGGGAAATGGATCTGCCATGATGAAATGGCAGAGCAGACTCAATGGGCCAAATGGCCTTATTCTGCTTCTAAGACTTAGGGTCTAATGGTATCATAAAGGAAAGTTGTCTGTCATGTTGGACATTGATTCAGAATGACTCCTCTCATGCAAAACCAGCAGAGGCAGCTGGAGTGAAACTGGAGACCCAAAAACCACACCAACTGAGGTAAGAATTGATCCCCTTGATTAAAAGCTCCTCTCTCCAATCATAGGGAGACTCAAGTGCTTTTTTAAATGATTTGTTTTTGGCCAGTATTGAAAAGCAAATGTTGATGTTTGGAAATCTGACATGAAACATTGAATACAGAAATGATCTGTGAGTCAGACAGAATTGTAGATGAGAAACAGAATTAGTGGTTCCGATAAATCACCTTTCATTTTATCTCAGTGAACTGAAAATTGGGAGATGTGGCAGAGATGCACTGCAACCTAACGGGAACGCTTAGGTAGCAAGGAAATAGAAAAACAATGTAGCCTTCATCAATGGGAGAGAGCGTCCAAGCACAGGACAGTGACAAAAGTCCTGAAAAGCATCACTTACACTCAGTGGCCACTTTATTAGGTACACTGTACTCCTGATAATTAATGCAAATATCTTATCAGCTAATCATGCGTCAGCAACTCAATGCATAAAAGCATGCAGACAGGATCAGGAGGTTCAGTTGTTGCTCAGACCAAACATCAGAATGGGGCAGAAATGTGACTGAAGTGACTTTCAGAGGAATGATGGTTGGTGCCAGGCGGGATTGGCTGACTATCTCACAAACTGCTGATCTCCTGGGATTTTCAAGCCCAACAGTCTCTCGTGGTTACAGAGAACGGTGTGATAAACAAAAAACATCCAGTGAGCAGGAGATCCGTGGGTGAAAACGCCTTGTTAATGAGAGAGGTCAGAGGAGAATGGCCAGACAGGTTCAAGCTGACAGGAAGGTAACAGTAACTCAAATAACCACAAGTTACTACAGTGGTGTGAAGTGTATATCTGAATGCACAACATGTTGAACTTTGGATGGTCAACATAGAAAACCTCACTCAACGTACCCACATAAGATATTCTCACTAGTCCACACATCATCCTGGCAAATCTCCTGTGTACCCTCTCTTCCACATCCTTCCTATAAATGGAGTGACCAAAACTGAACCCCTTCTTTAAAGAAAGGAATTCCCTTCCTCTACTATTGATGCTGCCCTCACTCGCATCTCCTCCATTTCCCATACATCTGTGCTCACCCCATCTTCCTGTTGCCTTAACAGTGCTGGAGTCCTTCTTGTTCTCACCTACCACCCCATCAGCTTCTGAATCCTCCACAAGTCCCTTATCCATTTGTCCCTCCCCACTAATCTCCCTCCAGGCATTTACTTCTGCAAGTGGTCTAAGTGTTACACTGGCCCATTCACCTCCTCCCTCACCTCCATTCAGTCCCCAAACAGTCCTTCCAACACTTCACCTGCAAATCTGCTGGGGTCGTCTACTACGTCTGGAGCTCCTGAAGTGGCTTTCTCTACGCGGGAGGGACCTGTTGTAAACTGGGGGACCGCTTCATCAAGGACCTCCGCCCCATCCGCCACAAGTGAGACACTCAGTGGCCAAACGTTTTAATTTTGATTCCCATGCCCATTCTGACCTGTCAGTCCGTGTCTCCTCTTGTGCTGCCATGAGGCCCCCCTCTGGGTGGAGGAGCAACACTTTATATTGAGTCTGAGTAGCATCCAACCTGATGGCATGAATATCGATTTCTCCTTCCGGTAAACAAATTCAACCCCCCCCCCCCCCCATTCCCCACTCTGACCTTTTACTTCTTCTCTCCTGCCTATTACTTCCCCCTGGGTCCCCCCTCCTTCCTTTTCTCCTGAGGCCCACTCTCCTCTCCTATCAGATTCCTTCTTCTCCAACCTTTGACCTTTCCCACCCACCTGGCTTCACCTATCACCTATTAGCTAGCCACTTTCGCCTCCCCTCACCTTCTTTATTTTGGCATCTTCCCCCTTCCCTCTCGGACCTGAAGGAGGGTCTCAGCCTAAAACGTCAACTGTTTAGATTGTGCTTAGCCTGCTGAGTTCCTCCAGCATTTTGTGTGTTTTGCTTTGATCTTCTTGCGGAGTGAAAACATCCTCATTACAAAGCTATTTCTGTGCCATTAAGCACACTAAAATATGTTATATTCTGCTCCCTCTTCCCAAGTCATTAATGTAAGTTATAAGAAATTGAGGCCCCAGAACTGATACTTGGGGTAATCAACTAGTAACATCCTTCTAGCTGAACAAGGCCCATTTATTCTAACTCTGTCTTCTATGCAATAACCATTCATACTAATATTCTTTGCCTCGATCAGTGATTCCCAATCTTTTTTATGCCATGGTCCAATACCATTAAGCAGGGGTGTCCATGGACCCCAGGTTGGGAACCCCTGGCCTAGACCTTAATATGACAGCTTAGCCCTCTAAAAATCCAAATTCACACTACATCCCTCTACTCAAGCCCAACTAGTTTACTGAAGGGGTAGTAATGGCAGTCAGTGGAATGCTCCTTCTGTGAGATGTGGGAGTGCAGGGAGAGTACAAATGTCCCTAACAACACACACAAAATGCTGGAGGAAACTCACCAGGTCAGGCAGTATCTACGGAAATTAATGAACTTCGGGCTGAGACCCTTCATCGGGATCGGCCTGAAACATGGAATGTTTGTCAATTTCCATAGATGCTGCCTGACCTGCTGAGTTCCTGCAGCATCCAGTTTGTGTTGCTTTGGATTTCCAGCATCTGCAGAGTTTCTGCTGTTTACATTGTTACTGTTCCATTGAGAGTAGGGGAGATTCAAACGAGAGGACATGATTTGAGAGTTAGGGGGCAAAAGTTTAAGGGAAACACGAGGGGGTATTTCTTTACTCAGAGACTGATAGCTGTGTGGAATGAGCTTCCTGTAGAAGTAGTAGAGGCCAGTTCAGTTGTGTCATTTAAGGTAAAATTGGATAGGTATATGGACAGGAAAGGAGTGGAAGGTTATGGGCTGAGTGCGGGTAGGTGGGACTAGGTGAGATTAAGAGTTTGGCATGGACTAGGAGGGCCGGAATGGCCTGTTTCCGTGCTGTGATTGTTATATGGTTATATGGTTACATCTGCAGGAAGTATGTCCATTTCTCTTCTCAGGCTGCATGCATCACTTGGACTCACGGGAGACAGAGGGTGGTTGGTACGGGAGTTTCAGGGAGGTGGAGACACCGAAGTGTCAGATAGGTGCATGTGCAGTGCCAGGAAGGGAAGACAGGTAGAGCAGGAATCTCCTGTGGCTGTTCCCTTTCAAGTGAAAGCATCCATTTGTATACTGTTGTGAGTGGATAGCCCCTCAGTCATATTGGGGGCACAATGACTGTCTCTGTTGAACAACAGGGTAGTGTGAGGACTCAGGGAACAACAGTGGCATGGAACATCACAGACAAGGGCACAGAATAGCATCCAAAAGGTTCCAGGGTGGTGTGTTGTCTCCCTGGGCTAGGGCCAAAGATGTCTCTGAAAGGGGCAAATAAGCCGAGAGAAGTCTTGGTTCATTAATGATAAAGGCAGGAAGAGAAACAAGGTTCTGCAAAGCAGAACCTCCAAAATTGTAATCTCAGGATTATTGCTTGTGCTATGTTCTGTGGGAACAAGAAATAGAGAAGTAGTACTGTTAAATTTGTGGCTAAGGATCTGGTGCAGGAGTGTGGGCTTCAGATCATTCACTCATTCATTATGTGCCGTGTTGTGTGATGTGGTGATCATAGCTTTGACCATGGTTTGGTCTTGGCAAATTTTTCCGGAGAAGTAGTTTGCTATTGACTTCTTCTGAGCAGTGTCTCTATAAGACAGGTAACCCCGGCCATTACACAGGACAACAAATTTTTTTCTAAAAGTTTTTGTTATGATAAACCACTTGAAGCTGAAAACAAATATAATTTTGACTACTTGTATCATGTAGGAATTTGGAGAAATAAGCAGTTAACTTTTAATGAATATAATGCCTTTAATTGCATAAAAGTGCTGATGCTTTGCAATAGTTCAACTAAGCTAAAATGTTTTGTTGATGATTTTCATTTGCACTTGGTGTCTGAGGCTTCTCACTTAAGTGTTCAACAATAATCAGCCAGCATTGATATATTCCAATTGCCCTGATACCATTTCTCCACAATGCAATGTCCATGCTCATCACTGACATCACCAAGATTTGAAATGAATTGAATGATCTTTATTGTCATTATACATAGGTACAATGAAACTCTGTTTAGCTTCCTCTCAGGCAATCAAACAAAGAGATAGATAAAAACAAGACAGTAATAGAAAAACAGTATTAAATAGATAAGTAGCAGAAAGTAAGTTGCAGCAGCACCAGAATATCACAGTAATGCACAAAGTGCAGTTAGTGCGAGTATTTGAGTCCTTGTGTGTGCTCACAGTTTCAGTCATTGTTCTGTGGGAGTGGTGTGATGGAGGCCACAGCTCTGGGGTAGAAGCTGTTCCTCAGTCTATTTGTTCTGGCCTTTAGTGTCCTGAACCTTTTGCTGGACAGCAGCGGAGTGGCCGGGGTGTGTGGTGTCTCTGGTTATGCTGATTGCTTTCCTCCTGAGTCTGCTGGAGTAGATGGTGTCCAGTCCTGGGAGCTCCATCCTGACAATTCGCTGGGCCGCCTTCACCACGCGATGCAAGTCTTGTCACTCAGCGGCTGTGCAGCTGGCATACCACACTGTGGCGCTGTTGGTCAGGATGGTTTCAATTGTGCTTCTGTAGAAGTTAAGCAACAGCTTTTGTGGGAGTTTGTCCTGTTTCAGCTTTCTGAGGAAGAAGAGTCTTTCTTGCAGGGAAGAAGTCTAAATGGGACTGCAGAAAATGAATCTTTAGTGACAAGTTGCACTTCATGTTTTTCTATGCTTGAAGTATGTTGTCAACCACCTGCACATGGTTCTGTAGTTGCCATGAAAATTTTCAATGTATTTGAATGCCTTCCTTGCGATTTTCTTCAGTCTCACTGTAAGTTCTTCGAATTTCCTGTTATTGATGACCTGTTTGAATTGTGGACCAACAAAAGTACTTCCCTCAATCTTGGCATCAGTTATTCTGAGAAACATCTATCTCATATATCAAAATCTTTCATGAAAGGTTTTCTGCCTGGTGACAGTAGATTCCATCCTAGTCTTGAACCCAGTAATTCAGTTAATGCCTTTGACAAACCCAAGTCTCTGACTAAGGTCATTTAACTCAGAGTGAGTTATCGGATGAGGCTCACTCAACATAAAGGGTTCAATATCTGTATCAGTATCAGTGTTGTTTCCCTTTCCTGGCCTGTGCATCATGACATCTTTGTCCGCTTCCTCTAGACTCAATGTCTTTGGTGGCTTCGGTACTGGAAGATTATCGTCATGTAGCACAGGCCTCATGTCTGAAGGAAGACTGGATTCATGCTCAGTCTTTGAGATTTAAGTGTATACTCGCCACAGAAAGTACCTTGACTTTTGCAACATTGGTGATATTATTTTGCTATGACAAATACTGCTGAAAATACAATTCCTTTATTATAATGATTACACACAATATGCAATGTGCGTAGAGCTTGCACAATGTGATAGCAAACCAATATACTGTACATGCAAATGCAATGCATAGAGCGGTGTGTGCATGATGCTTTAATAACCTTTCTAAAACCTTTCCTGCCATGCAGCATCTGCCCTGCCTCAGCATACCCAGGTATGCCTGGACAAGAAAGAAAACTTTTCAACTTTTCAATGTGGGCAACATTTTAATTGACTTGAATTATGAATTGAAATAACAAATATATACAATTTTTAAAATTGATGCATGATGGTGACATTTCTCAGTGATTTTTACGAACAGCAGTCCATTATCTGTAAGATACACCAAAAGTATTCAGGAAGCAAAGTCCAGTGTTATCAACACTCTTCAGAGATTGTCTGCCTGGTGTTAGTGGTCACATGACCAGGACTTGTGATACACACCAGCTGCTCACACGACCATCCATCACCCATTCCCGTGGCTTCACATGAGGCTGATTGGGGGGAGCTAAGCAGGTGCAACACCTTGCCCAAGGGTGACCTGCAGACTAGTGGAGGGAAGAACCTTACACCTCCTTTGGTAGAGACGTGTATCCTCCCTGCCACCCAGGTACATTGATCACTGGGATCTCTTCCAAGGAAGATGGGACCTGTACAGAAAGGATGAGTTGAAGGGGAAAGAATGTCCCTGCAAGGAAATTTGTTTGGACTACTAGGGGGTGTTTAAACTTGTGTGGTAGGGTGGAAACCAGAATAATAGGATCAGCATATGAAGGATTTGAGGAGAAGGTAGAGATTAGATCAAGCAAATTTAAAAGTAAAGACAGAAATAAAAATTTAATGAATATGAATACAAAAAGTTCTGCAGATGCTGGAAATACCGAGTAACACTCACAAAATGATGGAAGCATGCCCCATTATAGGAAGGATGTTGAGGCTTCAGAGAGGGAGCAGAGGAGGTTTATCTGCATGCTGCCTGGTTTAGAGGACTGTACTATCATGAGGGGCTGGATAAACTTGGGTTGTTTTCTCTGGAGTTTCGGATCTGAGGAGAGATCTGATAGAGGTTTATATGATTATCAGAGGCATAGATAAAGTAGACAGGTGGTATTTGTTTCCCTGGGCTGAAATTTCCTCAATATTGACAGGCACTTCCCTAGTACCAGAGGATTCAGTGGGACAGAATTTGTTGATGTATTTAATGATTTTAATATAATTTGCAGGCAATCCAGTTACAGAAGGAGTCATGTTGGACAATGTATTAGTAAATTAGCTTGGCCAGGCAATTGGAGTTTCCATGAGAGAGCATTTGGGAATTGTGTTCTAACTCCATAAGTTTTCAAATAGTTAAGTATAAGGATAGCACATAGAACAGTACATCAGAGGAACAGGCCATTCGGCCCACAATGTTGTGCCAAAACAGCGAAAAAGCAAATCAAAATCACCTAAACTTTAATCCCTCCTACCTACACTATGTCTATATCCCTTCATCTTCCTTACATCCATGTGCCTATCCAAATGTCTCTTAAAAGCCTCTAATATATTTGCCTCTACTAGCATACCAGGCGGCGCATTCTGGGTATCCATCAAGTCTCTGAGTAAAAAAACTTACCCCTCACACCGCCCTTGAACCTACCCCCTCTTACCTTCAATGCATACCCTCTGGTATTAGACATTTCAACCCTGGGAAACAGATACTCCCAGCCTCACATAATCTTGTAGACCTCTATCAGATCTCCCCTCAGCCTCTGGCATACCAGAGAAAACAGCTCAAGTTTATCCAGTCTCTCCTGATAGCACATACCCTCTAAACCAGTTAGCAGCCTAGTAAACTTCTTCTACATTTTCTCCAAAGTCTCAACATCCCTTGTATTGTGGGACAACCAGAACTGTACACAATACTCCAGATATAGCCTAACCAGAGTTTTATAAAATTATAACTTTCTGACTTTGAACTCAATGTCTTGATTAATAAAACAAGCTTCACATAAGCCTTCTTAACCATCTTATTGATCTGTGTAGCCACTTTCACGGAGCTATGAACTTGGATCCCAAGATCTCTCTGTTCAGCAACACTGTTATGGACTTTGTATGCAGGGGGTGGGGAAGTGGAAGGAGGTATTGAATTGAGTTGAATTGACTTTATTACTCACATCCTTCATACGGTAGGAGTAAAAGGAGGAGTACATGAGGAGTAAAAATCTTTACGTTACGTCTGTGTCCAAATGTGCAACTATAGTAATTTATAATAAATATTATGTACAACAGGATAATCAATATAACATAGAAATACAGTTGTGTCAGCATGAATTAATCAGTCTGATGGCCTGGTGGGAAAAGCTGTCCTGGAGCCTGTTGGTCCTGGCTTTTATGCTGTGGTACCATTTCCCGGAATTGGGAAAAGACTAATTACAACTGTTTTAGGTGGGAGTGGCTTAGATGTAAGATTCATTTAAAGGCCATCTGGTCGGAATTCAGGCTAAAAGGGGCTATTAAAGGTCTGTGGGAAGCAGGATTAAAGAGAATCCCAAGCCAGTTTATGTATACTTTAAAAACAAGAGGGTAACTAGGATATGAGGACCTACTCACATCTGGAAAAGCATTCTTAAGGACTGTCAGCATAGCTTGGAGCAGGGTAGGGGAGTTCAGAATCAGGTTTAATTTGTTAACCGCTCATTGGTGCTAGTAATAAACTCGGCTTGTTAGCTAATTCTGGCTAATGACCACATAATTCAGCATGCATGGGTAACGGTAAGAAGGCCACCTTCAATCAGCAACATACATCTAGGGTCAGTATAATTTCTATTCAACCAAACAGGAAAGTTGGAATGTTCTGATGAAGGAATGAAAATTGTGGTGAATGTCATGCAATTACTGCCCCATGCAATGTTATCATTCATCAGGGATCATACACCAGAATAAAATTATAGTGGAAGTACATTTACCAATATTTCAACTGCCAAGCAATGGTTAACAGCTCTGGCTACCAGACTACAGAGGTACACCAAGGATGCAGAGGCCAAGCGAACAAATGCACTCCAAAGCAACAAAATACCAACCTGAAACAACCAAAACTGAGGAACTGGAAAAGAATGTGGGAGAAATGAAGACTTGGACTTGTTGAGGCCACAGTCCTGGAAGAACTGTAAAACATCCATGTGTATGTCAGGAAGATGGCCCCTGAGGCCAACTAAACAGCACAGCCAAATGGCAGGAATTGTGTACAGGAACATCTGTGCTGAGTATGGATTGGACACTCGAGAAGATTGTCCTAATGGGAAACACCCGAGAAGGTAGCGGAGAAGAACAGAGCTAAGATCCTGTGGGACTTCCAAACACAGACTGACGAGCAGGTACTGGCCAACCAACTAGACGTAGTAATACTGGACAAGGAACAGAAGAAAGCAATTGTAATGTATGTGGCAATCCAGAATGACAGTAACATCAGGAAGGAAGAACATGGGAAGCTGGAGAAATAGCAGGGCTTGAAAGAGCAGATAGAAGGGATGTGGAATGTTAAAGCCAGACTAATGCCATGGGTGACAGAAAGACTTAAGAGTTGTAACACCTGGACAGGGAGAGTGGCTCCAACAAATCCAGGGAACAATATCTGAGATCTCGGAGCACTACGAGGAAGAGCAAGGATACTGCGCCGAACCCTCACGCTCCCAACTCTCTGGCAGAGGACCCGAGACTGAGGGGAAAATACACATACACACCACCCACGAGGGGTGAGAAAAAATAATTTATTTTTTAATGATTTAAATTAAATAAACAGTGGCAAAGAGTGGAAATAAAAAAGTAGTGAGGTAGTGTTCATGGGTTCATTCAGAAATCTAATGGCAGAGGGGAAGAAGCTGTTCCTGAATCATTGTGTGTGTATCTTTTCCTGATGGTAGTAATGAGGAGGGGACATGGTGGAGACCCTTAATGATGGACACCGCCTTTATGAGGCACTGCAGCTTGAAGATGTCTTAAGTACTATAGACTTGAGGCTAGTGTCCATGATGGTGCTGACTGAGTTTACAACTCTCTGCAGTTGTTTTCAATTTTATGCAGTAGCACCCCACCCCCCCCCCCCCACCCACTCCCACACCATACGGGCTTGCATTCTTGTGAATTCATTTTGTGTAAACAATCTCCTTTCAATGTTCACATTCCCAGGCCCACTCCTGACTGCCTCTCCACTCTCACTCCCGAGCACAGCCATAACAAGCATGAAACAAGAGCAGCCTCTCTCCACCAATGCCCCAACACAATCCTTTTCTCCATTCCCTCTTCAGCATTTGCAGCTCCACTGATTTTCTTTTCAGTTCCCTGTACAAGGTGTAGACCAGGTGTTTCATTACACACATTATTCATTTATTTATTGAGATTACAGTGTGGAAAAGGCCCTTCCATCCATCAACCCTAGCCTAATTATGGAACAATTTATAATGACCAATTAACCAACCAGCTGTTCCGTCTTTCAACTGTGGGAGGAAGCCAGAGTGCTGGGAGGAAACCCACATGGTCACGGCAAGAAGGTACAAGCTTCTTATAGGCAGTGGTGGGAATTGAACCTGGGTCCCTGGTACTGTAAAGCTTTGTGCTAACCACTACACTACCATGCTGTCAGCCATTGTGTGAAATTTGGACCTTCTGTATGATTGAATATTCCTGCCAAGAAGACTGGTGCATAACATCAGATTAAAGATAGATTGATGCATCTGTTCAGGTGCAGTACAGTTTTCAGTCTGTAGGAAGTACTTGCAATGTGAGCTCAATCCAAAAAAATGCCCATATAAAACTTGTGATCTATTTATACAGAAAAAAATCCATGCCAGAATGGAGGGACCTGGGATGATGATGACGATGAATGTGATTGCCCCGATCCCTATGAAGGGACCTATTGTGAACATATAGATGATGAAATTGAAGTTGGTGAGTATGTTGTGAGTTTGGTGCTGTTGTTTTGACTGTCCTGCTGTCTCTTGCTATACAGACCATACAAAGATCAACCTGCCTCCATCCTGAAGCCCAGTAAATGAAAGAACAGTTTCTAACTCTACTCTGCTCCTACGTAGAAGTGTTATTAATTATTGAATCATGTTATATGATGGAATTTCAACCTGGTGTTAAATACAGTTGGGTGATATGGATGCAGAGAGCAGAACTCTGGGAAATCCATTAGAACAAAATTAATACATGTAACTTCTGTGAGCATATTACATGTAAGGAGGATCCTGGTGAATCTGAATGACATCTATTGTACATTCAGTAGAAGAAGAGTAGGCAACTTGGCAACTAACATCATGGCTCTGTGCTATTTCTCTGATTTACCCTCATTCCCCAAGTCTCTTCATATTAAAAATGTAATCAATTTCTGAGTATCCACACTCTCCAGAGCCCCTTACATGAACATACCCAGTGGCTGAGCCTTTATAGGTCCTTCTGTAATGAACGCAAAGTTTCATTATCCACTGGGTGAGGAACGTTCTGGGTTGTGGAGTGGAGATACATGCTACTAAAGAAGATGTCCCTGCTGACTACAACTGTGAAAAGTGCATCTACCTGCAGCTAAAGAGTTGGAGCCTGAATTGGATGAACTCCGGATCATTCAGTAGACAGAGGGACTGATAGTTAGGACATTTAGAGAGGTAGTTACACCCAAGATACAGGGTGCAGAAAACTGGCCGACAGTCAGGAAAGGGAAAGGTGTTAAACAGCCAGTGTAGTGTACCTCTGTGGCCATCCCCCTCAGCAACAGGAATATCAGTTTGGATATTGTTGAGGGATGGTTGACCTAACAGAGGAAAGTCATAGAGGAACTGTGGCTACCTCTGTGACTCAGAAGAGAAGGGGAGAGAAGAGGCACCCTGTGGTGACAGCGGATTTGTTAGTTAGGAAACAAACAGGAGGTTCTGTGGGCAGGAATGAGGATCCCAGATGATATGTTGCCTCCTGAGTGCCAGGGATCTCTGATTGAATCCTCAGTTTTCTTAAGTGGAAGGGTGAATAGTCAGTGGCATGGTCCATGTAGATACCAATGACATGGATAGGAGCGATGAGGTTCTGCATTTGGAGTTCAGGGAGCTAGGTGTAAGTTAAAGGGCAGGACCTCCAGGGTTGTGAACTCGGGATTGCCTCCCATGCCACGTGCTAGTGAGGCCAGAACCAGGAGGTTTATACAGTTTAATACCTGGCTAAGGAGTTGGTGTAGGAGGCAGGTCATAAGATTTTTGGATCATTGGGCTCTCTTCCAGGGAAGGTAGGACCTGTTCAGAAAGGATGGTTTGCACCTGAAATGGAGACGGGGCTGTTATCTTAGCAGGAAGGTTTTTTAATGCTGCATGGTGGGTTTAAACTAGAGTTGCAGGGGAACGAGTACTAGAGTGCCAGAACAGTTAGTGGGGAGGTTGTGGAGGTAGATGTTGGTAAGACCTCAGACAAAGTTAGGAATCAGAAGAGTGACTCATGTCCTCAGCTGCATATATTTCAATGCAAGAAATATCACAGGAAAAGCAGATGAGCTCAGGGCATGGATAAGCACATGGAATTATGATATTGTAGCAATGAGTGAGACTTGGTTGCAGGAAGAATAGAACTGGCTGCTCGATATTCTGGGGTTCCTTTGCTTTAGACACAACAGAGCAAGGGGGATTAAAGGGCGTTACTAGTCAGGGAAAATATCACCGTAATGCTCAATTGGGACAGACTGGAGAACTTGTCTAGTGAGGTGTTACAGATGGAACTGAGAAATAAGGCTATATTACAGACCACCCAACAGCCCTAGGGATTTAAAGGAACAAACTTGTAGAGAGATCGCAGACTGTTGCAAGAAACTTAAGGTTGTTATACTAGGTGAATTTAACTTTCCTCATTGACTGGGACTCCCATACCGTGGAAGTACTTGACCTGCTATTAGGGAATGAGATACCGCAGGTGTCAGAAGTTTGGAACACTATGCATCTAGTTAGTTTCAAAGTAAATAAGCAAAAAGTATGTCTGGTCTGTGGGTTGAAATTCTAGATTGGAGAAAGGCCAATTTTGATGGTATCAGAAATGATCTGGCAAGTGTGGATTGGGAGAAGCTGTTTTCTGGCAAAGGTGTACTTGGTAAATGGGATGCATTCAAATTTTGAGAGTAGAAAGCTTGTATGTGCCTATCAGAGTAAAAGGTAAAGATAACAAGTGTAGGGAACCCTGGTTTTCAAGAGATATTGAGGCCCTGGTTACGAAAAAAAAGGTACATAGCTGGTGTAGGCAGGTAGGAACAAATAAAGTGTTTATAGAATATAAGAAATGCAAGAGAATCCTTAAGACTAAAAGAAGGCACGAGGTTGCCCCAGCGGACAAAATGAAGGAGAATCTAAAGGGATTCTACAAATACTTCAAGAGCAAAGGGGACAAGAAATGGTCCTCTAGAAGATCAGAATGGTAATCATGTTTGGAGCCAAAAGAGATAGGGGAGATCTGAGATATTTTTGCATATGTATTTACTCAGGAGATGGACACTGAGTCAAAAGAAATGAGGCTTGACAAGGTGTTCCCTCAGATGCTATGGGAGGCAAGTAGAGAAATTGCTGGGACCCTAGCAGAGATTTTTAAATCATCCTTAGTGAAAGAAGAAGTAACAGAGGACTGGAGCATAGCCAGTGTCACTCTTATGTTCAAGAAAGGCTCTAAACATAAACCAGGAAATTATAGGCCAACGAGTCTGACATCAGTTGTGGAAAAGTTATGGGAAGGTATTCTAAGGAACTGTATATATAAGTATTTAGACAGACATAAAGCCCTCCCCACCACTGAAGACATCTACACGGACCACCGTCACAGGAAAGCATCATCCATCATCAGGGACCCCCACCACCCAGTTCATGCTCTCTTCTGCTGTTGCTATCAAGGTGTAGGAGTTTCAGGACTCAATCACCAGGTTCAAGAACAGTTCCTACCCCTCAACCCTCAAACTCTTGAACCAGTAGGGATAATTTCATTCAACTTTACTTGCCCCATCACTGAACAGTTTATTTATTATTATTTATTTTTCTTTCTTTGTCTTTGCTCAGTTTGTTGCCTTTTGCACAGTGGTTGTTTGTTCGCTCTGTTGGTGCATGATTTCATTGATTCTATTAAGGTTATTAGATTTACTGAGTATACCCACAAGAAAATGAATCTCAGGCTTGTATATGCTGACATACTGTATGTATTCTGAACTTTGAGTTTCTGTAAACTGGAAAGACTGCAGCTGAAATTGCTGTCAACTGAGATTGCAAAAGTTGCTCTAGTAGGGTAATTGGTTAGAGAGTAGTACAGATCTTGGTTAATTTACATAATAGTTAGAATTAATAGATAGTTCAGGTCAACATGAGAGATAAAGACAGGCTGGGTGACAGGAGATGTTGGACCACAAACTGTTAACCTGTATTCGCTTCAGTGATGTGTGACTTGAGTCTCAGGAATGCAGGTACTGCACCTGTAAGAGACCGGATGACACCCCGGTCTTCAGAACACCACCATGTTTCAGTTTACAACCACAAAAAAACATCTTGCTTTCCATCACTCTTCAAATGTTCTACTGCAAACACCCAGTTTCCAGATGATAATGGCTTTGATGAAGGAGCAGGCTTTTACAGAAATTGAAGGTCTATCCCTGCCGGTGCTGCTGGTATTTTCTATTTGGTTCGGTTCTGTTTTCTTCTCCTTTTTCAGCTTTGCATGTGCCAAGCTAACACCATTCCTGCATTCTGTCAAAGAAGAATTATTTCATGTAACCTCCTCCTCAACTCTCACAAGAGCAAATTTTCCCAAAGTAGCTCCACCAGATTTCTAGATTGGACTCTGTAGGCGGCTTGAACTCCCTACCGAACCTCACTCTCACCACATCAACACCATGGTCATTGACTGATGTCCCTTGGGTCTTGGATATTCAGAGCCTGTGCACATCAGAGTTGGAGAGCACCGTGATCAATTCCTCCTGATCAACTCGCCCAACACTCCTCTCATCCTGGTTACTCCTGACTCACCAGTCACAACCCTCTTCACCTGTTTGTCAGGTGCACTGCTGAGTTGGCGAACCACTTGTCGGACCTCCTGCCTACAACCCAGTTGACTTCAACCCATAAATCTGTGGAAATGGAGGAAATCTTCTACCTCACCAAACTCCCACAGGAATATCACAACTTAGCATTGCCCTCAGTAGAAAGAAAGCCAGCACCCTGCCACCTCACAGATCAGATGACTGACCACTTCCTGGATACCAGCCCTTCCTGAGGCCATCAGTTCTCACTCTCCACCTAAGACCAAAGCCGTGAATCACTGCATCACTGAAGGGCTACAGTGTGACTTTATTTACCCATCCCTGTCCCCAGTCAGTGCAGGATTCTATGTCAAAATGAAAGATGGGGGAGGGGTCTTCATCTCTGCATTGACTACTGTGGACTGCACAAAGTTACCATGAAGTACTCCTACCCTCTGTCCTTGATGGTAGTGCATTTGAAACCCTCCACGAGACCAAGATCTTCAAAAACTGGATCTACAGAGCACGTACAACCTGATCCATCTCTGACAGGGAGAAGAGTGGAAGGCACATTCATGACACCTACTGGCCACAGCAAATACTTGGAGATGCCTTTCGATCTTTTCAACAGTCCAAGCTCTCATTAATGAGACTCTCTGAGAATGCTACACAGGTATGCATTCATCTACCTTGATGACATCCTAATCTTCTCCAAGAACTTCCCAGGACTCCAACTGTCATGTTTGTTCAGCCCTTCAGCATCTCCTCAAGACAACTGTACTGTAACTCAGAAAAATGCCAGCTCCAAACCCCAGTTATTTCCTCCCTGGCTAATGTCCTTTCCCCTCAAGGCATAACCATGGACCCAGAGAAAGAGTTTGCCATTGTTTGAATGGTCTCAACCGTGCTCCCTCAAACAGCTACAGGCTTTCTTGGGGTTCTTCGACATCTGTACTGTAGTTGTTTCATCAGAAACTACAGCCAAGTCAACGCTTCTCTCACTTCACTCACCAAGTCACCTACCTCATGAATAACCTGATCTTCGATCATGTCCTGACCCAGACATGGTACCACAGCCACATCTCGTTTTTGGGAACGTATCTCCACCACCATCTTGTACCACAGGGATTCCGGCTCTGGTTCCAGGCCTCATAGTTCGGGCCCAGCGAGGATCCCAGGTACCTCCGTTTTATTGACCGCTGCTCCCGCCGGATCCTCTGAGCCACGCTCACCGCCATACGGAGATACCTCCGGGCCCTGTCCCTCTGTCTGCCACACTGCGGGCCTTGCTCTCCCCCGTCTGCCATGGACCTCTCCTACACTTCATTCTCCGCCGGATTCACGCCTCCAACCGCCGTTTCTCTTTCCTTGCGTCCAAGAAGGATCACAGGGTCGCGCGCCTGCAGCCCACGACAATGACCGCCTCCCGTCCGGACCCCGTCCCCTCAGACTTCGACTTCTCAGGCTTTCAGCAGGCCGAAGACCCATCCGCCTCTGACTCTGACACTGACACCGACTGGAACCACGGCCTTCTGGACATGGTCACCAGCCCCCGGCGCACCCACTCGCTTCTGAATCGGACCTCAGCTCTGGCGCCCTGCACGCCACAGGCTCCAACACCCCCAGCTCCAGATCCAGCTCAGACCGAGATCCTGACCCTCTCCAGACCGGGACTGCCGCTGATTCCTACCACTCATCTTATTCCTCTACTACCCCTATCCTCCCCACAACTCCCAACCTTCCCTCCACCCCTCATCCCTCTTCCATTCCTCTGATCCCTCATCCTCCCCTCAGCCCGCTCTCCCTGAACATCCCAACACCTTCTCCCTCCTGAGACCTCCCACTCTTCACCCTCCTCTGACCCCAGCCCCAACCCTTGCCACGTCTTCACCATCCCCTCTGACCTTCCCCTCTCTGAGGCAGAGCATTCTGTCCTCAGCAAGGGCCTCACTTTTGCCCCCCTCCGTCCACACCTCAGTGAGTTCCGTGCCCGCCATGACACTGAACTCTTCTTCCGTCGCCTACGTCTCCGAGCCTACTACTTTAACAAGGATTCCCCTCCCCCTATTGATGACCCCTTCTCCCGTCTTCAACCCTCCTCCTGGACACCCCCTCCAGGCCTTCTACCTGCACAGATCTCCAACTGTCGCAATACATCACCGTCTCAACTTCACCACTCCTCTCTCCTGTTCCAACCTCACTCCCTCTGAACGCACTGCCCTCCACTCTCTCCGCACTAATCCTAACCTCACCATCAAACCCGCGGACAAAGATGGTGCCGTAGCGGTCTGGCAGATGGACCTCTACCTCAGTGAGGCCAAACGGCAGCTCTCTGACACCTCCTCTTACTTACCCCTGGAACAGGACCCAATCAAAAAACATCAAACCATTGTCTCCCGTACCATCACTGCCCTTATCAACTCTGGAGACCTTCCATCCTCAGCCAAAAAACTCATAATTCCCACACCCCACACTACTCGTTACCTCTTCCCCAAGATCCACAAGCCAGACTGTCCTGGTAGACCCATAGTTTCAGCCTGCTCCTGCCCTACTGAACTTGTATCTGCCTACCTGGACTCCATTTTGTCACCCATAGTTCAGTGCCTCCCTACCTACATCCAGGATACATCCCATGCCCTCCACCTCTTCAATAACTTCCAGTTCCCCGGTCCCGACTGCTTCATTTTCACCATGGATGTCCAATCTTTATACAGTTCAATTCCCCATCAAGAAGGACTCAAAGCCCCCCGCTACTTTCTGGACAATAGACCTCACCAGTTCCCCAACACCACCACACTCCTCCGGTTGGCGGAACTGGTACTCACACTTAATAACTTCTCTTTTGGCTCGTCCCACTTCCTTCAGACCAAAGGTGTAGCTATGGGCACTCGCATGGGCACCAGCTATGCCTGCCTCTTCGTTGGTTATGTGGAACAGTCTATGCTCTAAATCTACACTGGTACTGCTCCCCAACTTTTCCTTCACTACATCGACAACTACATTGGTGCTGCTTCCTGCACCCATGCTGAGCTCGTCAATTTCATCGACTTTGACTCTTACTTCCAATCAGCCCTCAAATTCACTTGGTCCATCTCGGACACTTCTCTCCCCTTTCTCGATCTCTCGGTCTCCATCTCTGGAGACAGACTGTCCACTGACATCTTCTATAAACCCACTGACTCCCATAACTACCACAACAATACCTCTTCCCACCCTGCCACATGCAAAAATTCTATTCCCTATTCCCAGTTCTTCCGTCTCTGTCACATCTGCTCCCAGGATGAGGCTTTCCGTTCCAGGACATCCCAAATATCCTCTTTCTTTAAGGATAATGGTTTCCCTTCTGTCGTCGTCGATGATGCCCTCACCCACATCTCCTCCATTTCCCACACTTCGGCCCTCACCCCATCCTCCCATCACCACAACAGGGACCGTGTTCCCCTTGTCCTCACCTAACTCCCCACCAGCCTCCGGATCCAGCACATTATCCTCCACAACTTCCGCCACCTTCAACAGGACCCCACCAAGCACATCTTTCCCTCTCTACCCCTCTCTGCTTTTCGCAGGGATCGTTCCCCCCGCAACTGCCTGGTCCACACGTCCCTCCCCACAGATCTCCCACCTGGCACTTATCCCTGCAAGCGGAAGTGCTACACCTGTCCCTACACCTCCTCTCTTACCACCATTCAGGGCCCCAAACAGTCCTTCCAGGTGAGGCAACACTTCACCTGGGAGTCTGTTGGGGTAATCTATTGCATCCGGTGCTCCCAGAGCAGGCTCCTCTACATCGGTGAGACCTGATGCAGATTGGGGGACCACTTCGTCGAGCACCTCCGCTCCGTCCGCCACAACAGACAAGATCTCCCGGTTACCACCCACTTCAACTCCACATTGCCATTTGGATATATCTATCCATGGCCTCCTCTACTGCCATAATGAGGCCAAACTCAGGTTGGAGGAGCAACATCTCATATACTGTCTGGGTAGTCTCCAGCCCCTTGGCATGAACATTAAATTCTCCAACTTCCGGTAATTCCCTCCCTCTCCCTTCCCCCATCCCACTTTCACTCTGCCTCCTCCTCCAGCTGCCTATCACCTCTCTCATGATTCTGCCTTCTTCTACTACCCATAGTGCTTTCCCCTTTCATTCCTTCTTCACCTCTCCTGCCTATCCCCTCCCTGCTTCCCCTCCCCTACCTCTTGATCTTTCCCCTTACTGGTTATTCACCTGACACCTACCAGCCTTCTCCTTCCCACCTTCCCTGCACCTTCTTTATAGGGCCCCTGCCCCCTCCCTCTCCAGTTCTGACGAAGGGTCTCAGCCCGAAATGTTGACTGCTCATTTCCATGGATGCTGCCCGACCTGCTGTGTTGCTTTAACCACAGCATCTGCAGTATACTTTGTGTTCATGAATCACCTGGTCTGCTACCGCCATCAGGGAGTTTTCGAGGAGCTTGAGACACTTCACCACCACTCCTATTCTCTGTCATCCAAACCCCTCTGGAGGTTTAGTGTTAGAGATGGATTTATTTGACATGGGCACCGTTCTCTCCCAGTGACGACTGGATGGGAAGACATAACCTTCTGCAGGTTCAACCCTACACCACGCTGTTATGAGCTAGGAGACAAACAGCTATTCACCAAGCCCTTCCTGATCCGGACTGACCACCAGAACCTCATATCCATACAGCAGATCCACAAACTGAACCTTCTTCTTCAAACAATTCAACTTCACCACCTCCTCCCAACCCATTTTCCAGTTGAAATGGAGACTGATCCTCTCACCCCATCATCCCATCCTACAGATCCTTACACTGATCATCTGGAATCTTGAGAGCCAGTCCCTACAGCATGAGCCTGACCCAGCCAGCACACCTGACAATGTATCTGCTGGTGGCTGTGTACTCTGTGCACTCCAGTGGGCCCACTACTCGTCCCTCTCCAGCCATCAACACACATGATGGACTCCAGATTTTCTGCAATGCCAACTCTGGTGGCCCATCATGATTAGTTTGCTGCTGCCTGCCCTCAGTGCACCAGTCCAACTCCTCCAACCAGCGGCTCTCTGGACTCCTGCGGTCCCTACCGGGCACTCGACATCCATGGCCATGGATCGTCATGGGTTTGCTACTTCCCAATGGGGTAACGGTGATTGTAAGAGTGGCGGAGCAGTTTTCCAAGGTGGCCCACTTCATTGCTCTCCCCAAGCTTCAATCAACCACTGAGAGAACGGACTTGGTTCTGCAACATGTTGTTCACCTCCACGGCTTTCCTCAGGACGTTGTATCAGACCAGGGCACGTAATTCGTCTCCTGCTTCTGTCGTGCCACTGCTCATCCTCCACATTTCAGTGAGTGTGTCCTCTGGCCATCATCCACAGACCAACGGACAGTCAGAAAGAGCAAATCAGCAAGTGGCGAGGTTTCTGTGACACTTTGCCCATGGAAGAAGCATTAGGTCTAGGCTGAGTTGTCCCACAACTTAGACTCTTATTCTGCCACGGAATGTCACTCTGCAGTTTCATGGCCACCAGCCCCTGTTGTTCCCGACGGAGGTGCTGACAGTGGAGGTCCCATCCACCAGGGCACTGGTTTGTCAGTGTGTGAATACCTGGAGGAGGACACATGAGAGCCGCCCTAGCTGCCAACCATGCCTATTGCCACCAAGCTAACTCTGATCGGTGCCCAGCCAGACTGCTCTGGCTTGGGGACTGTGTCTGGCTGTCAGGCCAAGAACTGCCCTGCCCTGCACACTGACTTTCACAAGCTCACCTCAGTTCAATGGTCCCTTCAAGATCACCCATCGCATCAATCAGGTCACTTACTGTCTCCAGCTGTCACCATCCCTCCGAATCTCACCTACCTTCCATATGTCTTGACTGAGACCCGTTAACCACTGAACCCACCGGAGCCCACTCCAGAATCTAGGATGGCAGAATGTGGTCCAATGTACACGATTTGCTGCTTGATGGATTCACGTCACCATTGACAGGGTGTGCAGTACCTGGTTGACAGGTTAGCGTAGGCCCAGAGGAGATGTCTTGGGTGCTGTCTAGTTACATCATTGATCCGCCAGCACCTCTCTTACAGCCAGTCATTTCAGAATCATAATCAGGTTTAATATCAACGGTATGTCATGAAATGTGTCGTTATACAGCAGCAGTACATTGCAATACAAAATATTAAAAACTTTAAATTACAGTGAATATATACATACACACAAAATAGTTAAATTAAATAATTAGTGCAAAAAAGTAGTGAGGTAGTGTTCTGCATCAATGTCCATTCAGAAATCGGAAGGCTGAGGGGAAGAAGCTGTGTGCCTTCAAGCTCCTGTACCTCCTTCCTCATGGCATCAATGAGAAGAAGGCATGGGGGTCCTTAATTTCCAGTTCATTACAAGCTCCTGTGTCAAAAGAAGAATTCTATTTATCCCCTATTTAATTTTGGCTGATGTGTGATTGAATAAATTGTAACTGATGATTTACAGATGAAGTTGAAGCCAGTATTGATGTCGAACTCAGGATAACGAATCAGAATTTTTCAGCAGAGCTGGAGAACGAGAACTCACCAGAATACAAAAACTTCTCGAAAGACTTTGCAAATCAGGTTAGTCAAGTGCCATCCCTCCTGTATTTACTGTGCTCCCAATGGTAACATGTATCAGCTTAACATTACTTCCTTGCTTTCACAATCATTCCCACCATGTATTAAAGTTATTTGATTATTGATATTTTTCCTGTCATATCCACATTGACTTTCTTTAATCAGTGCCAATTGTCGAAGTGATTCAGTCTAATCATTCCTAATAGAATCCTCCCAATTGCCAAGTTAAATTAACTGGTCTGTAATACAGAGTTGATCCCCACCCTCTTTTGTTGAACAAGGATGCAACAATGCAATTTTCTGATATTAAGACATCAGTTGGAATCTATAGGTACTTGGAAAATTACGACTCATGTCCTTGCAGCTTCCATCAGTAACCTTAGATGCATCTTATCTGCAATATGTAACGTATCTACATCAAATGCACCTGGTCTTCCCAGTACCTCCATTTTAAAACCTTTTACCCATCCAGAATCCTGATAAAAACTTTTGGGGCTGTAGTTACAGCCACCATCATCTTTCTTGGTGGCAAGTAATACTTACTAACATACTTACTGAGTATCTTGGCCATGCCCTTTGCCTCTATTAGCAAATTTCCTTTTGGTTTTCAATTGGCCCAGTCGTTCTCTTGTAACTTTTTCTTTCCCATTTACATACCTATTTTGGATTCCATTTAATGATTTCTACCATCCTTATTTTCATTGTCTCGGTTATTTCATCTCTGAGCTTTCTATAATCAGTCTTTTTTCCACTGGTGTATTCAACCTGGGATCTTTCATATGTTCCAATAAAACAGAAATACTGATAACACTCAACTGAACAGGCAGCATCTATGGAAACAGACACTGAGCTAACACTTACCATCAGGAAGGTACAGGAGCCTCAGGACTCACACAACCAGGTTCAGGAACAGACACTACCCCACAACCATCAGCCTCTTGAACAAAGGGGAAAATATCACTCAACTTCACTTGCCCCATCATTGAAATGTTGCCACAACCTATGGACTCACTTTCAATGACCCTTCACATCATATTCACCTGGAGCACATCCCCCACCCCCACTACTGTTCAACAGCACTTTTATCTGCCAAACTCTGATTCCAATTTAACCTGGGAACGTCCTTTCCTATCAATGACACTTAGTCTGGACAGTACAGTGTTGAAGGCAGAAACATAGTCAATAAAAAGCATTCTGCACAGATGTCCTAATGCTCCTGGTGTTCCAGAATGATGTGGACGGAGATGGTGTCCTCGGTTGATCTGTTTGCCATATAGGCAATGTTCCTTAGATTCAGATCACTTCCTGAGGATTGGAGAATGGCTAATGTTATCCCACTTTTTAAGAAAGGAGGGAGGGAGAAAACAGAGAACTATCGTCCTGTCAGCCTAACATCAGTAGTGGGGAAGATGCTAGAGTCCATTATTAAAGATGAAATAGTGGCATATCTAGATAGCAGTGATAGGATTGGGCCAAGCCAGCTTGGATTTACCAAGGGCAAATCATGCTTGACTAATCTATTCGAGTTTTTCGAGGACGTAACCAGGAAGTTAGACAAGGGAGATCCAGTGGATGTAGTGTACCTCGATTTTCAGAAGGCATTTGATAAGGTCCCACATAGGAGATTGGTGGGTAAAATCAGAGTTCATGGCATTGGGGGGAAGATATTGACATGGATAGAAAACTGGTTGACAGATAGAAAGCAAAGGGTAACGGTGAATGGGTGTTTCTCGGAATGGCAGGTGGTGACTAGTGGGGTGCCACAGGGCTCGGTATTGGGACCACAGCTGTTTACGATTTACATCAACGATTTAGATGAAGGCATTGAGAATAACATCAGCAAGTTTGCTGATGATACTAAGCTGGGTGGCAGTGTGACATGTGATGAGGATGTTAGGAGAATTCAGGGTGACTTGGATAGGCTGGGTGAGTGGGCAGATACTTGGCAGATGACGTTTAATGTGAATAAGTGTGAGGTTATCCACTTTGGGAGTAAGAAAAGGAAGGCAGATTATTATCTGAACGGTGTAGAGTTCGGTAAGGGAGAAATACAAAGAGATCTAGGAGTCCTTGTTCATCAGTCACTGAAGGTGAATGAGCAAGTGCAGCAGGCAGTGAAGAAGGCTAATGGAATGTTGGCCTTTATTACAAAGGGAATTGAGTACAAGAGCAAGGAAATCCTTTTGCATTTGTACAGGGCCCTGGTGAGACCACACCTGGAGTATTGTGTACAGTTTTGGTCTCCAGGGTTAAGGAAGGACATCCTGGCTATAGAGGAAGTGCAGCGTAGATTCACGAGGTTAATTCCTGGGATGTCTGGACTGTCTTACGCAGAGAGGTTAAAGAGACTGGGTTTGTACATGCTGGAATTAAGGAGATTGAGAGGGGATGTGATTGCAACATATAAGATTATTAAGTGATTGGACAAGGTAGAGGCAGGAAATATGTTCCAGATGCTGGGAGAGTCCAGTACCAGAGGGCATTGTTTGAGAATAAGGGGTTGATCATTTAGGACAGAGTTAAGGAAAAACTTCTTCTCCCAGAGAGCTGTGGGGGTCTGGAATGCACTGCCTCGGAAGGCAGTGGAGGCCAATTCTCTGGATGCTTTCAAGAAGGAGCTAGATAGGTATCTTATGGATAGGGGAATCAAGGGATATGGGGACAAGGCAGGACCCGGGTATTGATAGTAGATGATCAGCCATGATCTCAGAATGGCAGTGCAGGCTCGAAGGGCCGAATGGTCTACTTCTGCACCTATTGTCTATTGCCTATTGTCTATAGGCAAACTGGTGCTGGTCTAGGGTAGTGGGGTGGCATTCTTAATGTGAGACATAACCAGTCTCTCCAGGCATTTGGCTGCTATGAGGGTGAGTGCCACCGGTCTGTACTTGTTGGGGCATGTTACTGCTGACAGCTTCGGGATTAGTATGGTTCCTGTTAGGAAACAGTTAGGGAAAGAGAGGTTATTGATTTCAGTAAAAACCTCTAGCTGGTCAGCTCAGCTGCTCTTTGTGTGTTGATACTGCAGAGATTACATCTCACCTCGTGTGCTCATTGTCAGCACTGTATCCTCCTCGGGTGTCAAGGCCTTCATCACTGGTTCGTTATTGTCCCTGTCGAACTGAGTAAAGAAATTGCTTAGCTCCTCTGCTCGTGTGGCATCACTGTTTGCAGGGCAGGAGATCTTTCCTTTATTGTCAGTGATGGACCTGTTGCCTTCCCACATGCATCAGGGGTAGGTGGTGTTATTGAAGTGTGTTGTTTGTAACTTGCTGGTTCTAATGCCTCTTTAACGGTTTGACTTGGCTTCGCTGCATGCTGCGCTGTCACTGGATCTGTGAGCAGCATTCCGAGCTCAGAGCAAGTTCATAGCTTCGGATTCAGGAATAAATAGATGTTTTCCCCAGGTCCCCTTTAAATATTTCCCCTCTCAGCTTAAATCTATGTCCTCTGGTTCACTACCCTGGAGAAATGGCAATGCTCATGCACGTTATCTACACCCTTCCTAATTTTATATCATTATCATGTGCCGTGTTGTATGACGTGGGTGATCATGGTCTCATGACCATGATTGTTCTTGGCAAATTTTTCTACAGAAGTAGTTTGCCATTGCCTTCTTCTGGGCAGTGTCTTTACAAGATGGGTGACCCCAGCCATTATCAACACCCTTCAGAGATTGTCTGCCTGGCGTCGGCGATCACATGACCAGGACTTGTGATATGCAACAGCTGCTCCCTTGGCTTCACGTGACCCTGATCATGGGGTTAAGCCCAAGGACGACCTACAGGCTATCAGAGGGAAGGAGCATCTTACACCCCTTTGGTAGAGATACAGTGTATCTTCACCTGGCCACCCTCTATCTCTAAAAGTTCACTTCTTATCGTCCTAAGGTCCTGGGATAAAAACATCAGATAAAATGTTTTCCTGAGGTTACTTCACCTGACTAATTTCCCAGAATGAATCTAGCAACGTTGTCTTGCCTACTGGGGCAGAAACTGCTGTTGAAAACTCTTTATAAACTCATCGTCCTCTTCACTCCCTGTGCTACTGCATTCTGGGTTTGCTTTATGGATAGTTGACGATCTGAACTATTATTACACTATGCTGTTTACAGGTTTATCTCCCTGCAAATTTGCTCAATGCCTTTCCCTAACTGTCAGACATAGAATAGTCTGGGTGATGTAACTGTACCTCTATCTTTCCTCAATTCTAAACAGATAAGATCAAGAGACCATAAGACATAGGAGTAGAATTAGGCCATTCAGCCCATCGAGGCTGCTCCATCAATCCATCATAACTGACCCTGGATCTCACTCAACCCCATACACCTGCCTTCTCGCCATATCCTTCGATGCCCTGACCGATCAGGAAACGATCAACCTCTGCCTTAAATATACTCACGGATTTGGTCTCCACCAGAGTCTGTGGCAGAGCATTCCACAGATTCACTACCCTCTGGCTAAAAAAATTCCTCCTTACCTCTGTTCTAAAGGGTTGCCCCTCAATTTTGAGGCTGTGCCCTCTAGTTCTGGATACGTGCACCACTGGAAAAATCCTCTCCGCATCCACCTTGTCTAGTCCTTTCAACATTCGGTAGGTTTCAATGAGATCCCTCCTATGATAAAGGATACATTGTGGCGACCCACTTCCCAGCGCACTCGAACCGGCTCACAAAGTGGCGCGTGCCGGCATTGAGGCCTGTCCAAAAAGGGCGCCAATTCTGCTTCACCAGCAAGGGGAAAAGCCCGCGCGCGGGACAGGACTGTGAATATGCGTCCCCTGCAGCATTCCCGCCCGGGGAGGGCGGGAACATGAAGGCTTTAAAGCGAGGCCGCCCAGTTTGAATATACCTCTTTTGCAACCCCAGCTCACTGACTGTGTGTCGTTATTCCAGTGCTGCGTGTAGCACACCGCTACAATTGGTGACCCCGACGGCCCAAATGATATTTGGACCGGAGATGAACGACGCCGCATCTGTTCATGCAGTTCTGTTAAAACTGCCAAGCTTCTGGACGCTGCGACCTCACCTATGGTTCCAGCAAGCAGAAGCCCAATTCCACATTCAGCAGATAATCTCGGATGCCACACATTACTACTACATGGTGAGCTCCCTCGACCAGGAGACAGCCGCCCAGGTTGAGGAGTTCATACAGTCGCCCCCAGCTGATGGCAAATACACAGAATTCAAAGCCTTGCTCATAAGGACTTTCGGACTCTCACGGCATGTGCGAGCTGCTCGCTTACTGCACCTGGATGGTTTGGGAGACAAGCCGTCGTCGGCTTTGATGAACGAGATGCTCTCCCTGGCCGGAGGACACAAGCCCTGCCTCATGTTTGAACAGACATTCCTGGAGCAGCTGCCCGAGGACATACGCCTGCTGCTGTCCGACGCGGATTTCAGCGACCCCCGGAAGGTGGCGGCCCGGGCGGACTTGCTGTGGAAAGCCAAGAAGGAGAGTGGGGCGTCCGTCACACAGTTCACCAGGCCATGCTCCCAGCAGCAAACCAGACCAGGCCCGGCCACAGAGCCTGCTAACCCCAGAGGCAGGGTGAGGAGACCAATGAACAATGGTGCTTCTACTACCAGCAGTGGGGCGCAGAAGCCCGCCGCTGTAGCCCATGCTGCAAGTTCCTGGGAAACGCCAGGGCCAGCCGTCGCTGATGGCTACGGCGGCTGGCCATCGGGATAGCCTCCTGTATGTGTGGGACAAGAGGTCGGGACGCCGCTTTTTGGTCGATACCGGAGCCGAGATCAGCGTCTTACTTCCGACGAGTTACGACACCCACAACAGAGAACCAGGTCCCACCCTGAGGGCCGCGAATGGCAGCACAGTAAGGACCTACGGCACCCGTACCGTGCAGCTACAGTTTGGCTCCAGCCGGTTCACGTGGGACTTCACACTGGCCACTGTAGCCCAACCGCTCCTGGGAGCGGATTTTTTGTGAGTTCACAGCCTACTGGTCGACCTGCCCAGGAAGAGACTGGTCCACGCCAAGACCTTTCAAACGTTCTCCCTGGATGAAGCCCAGTTGCCAGCCCCACACCTAGACTCCATCACGCTGTCCGACAATGACTTCACCAGAGTCCTGGCGGATTTCCCATCGGTTCTGGCACCGCAGTTCACGGCAGCCATGCCCCGACACGGCATACAGTACCACATCCCGACACAAGGACCACCCCTCCACACCTGTGCTCGAAGGCTTCCCCTGGACAAGCTCCGACTGGCGAAGGAGGAGTTCAAGAGGATGGAGGAATTGGGGATCATCCGGCGGTCCGACAGCCCATGGGCCTCCCCCCTGCACATGGTGCCCAAAGCCACAGGGGGCTGGAGACCATGCGGTGACTACTGCAGGCTGAACGAGGCTACAACACCGGACCGCTACCCTGTGCTGCACATTCAGGACTTTGCAGCAAACCTGCATGGCACATGGATCTTTTCCAAGGTAGACCTCGTCCGGGGATACCATCAAATCCTGATGCATCCGGACGACATCCCCAAAACGGCACTCATCACCCCTTTCGGCCTTTTCAAGTTCCTCCGCATGCCATTCGGCCTAAAGAATGCCGCACAGACGTTTCAGCGGTTAATGGACGCTGGTGGGATGTGACCTGGACTTCGCTTTCATCTATTTGGACGACATCCTCATAGCCAGCAGCAGTCATCAGGAGCATCTGTCCCACCTCTGTCAACTCAACGCCCGACTGAGTGAATACGGCCTGACAATCAACCCGGCCAAATGCCAGTTCGGGCTCGACACCATCGACTTCCTGGGCCACTGGATTACTAAAGACGGGGCAACCCCTCTGCCCGCTAAGGTAGACGCTGTCCGCCATTTCCCCTGACCCAACACAATCAAAGGCCTTCAGGAATTCGTGGGTATGGCGAATTTCTACCACTGCTTCCTCCCCTCAGCAGCCCGAATCATGCGCCCCCTGTTCGCCCAGATGTCGGGTAAGGGCAAGGATATTACCTGGGGTGAGGAGTCCGCAGCCGCTTTCATTAAACCCAAAGAAGCCTTGGCAAACGCCGCGATGCTAGTGCACCCCAGAACGGACGTCCCTACCGCCCTCACAGTGGACGCATCTAACACAGCAGTCGGTGGGGTGCTGGTACAACTCATTGAGGGTCACTGGCAACCCCTGGTGTTTTTCAGCAAACACCTGCGACCACCCAAACTCAAATACAGTGCTTTCGACCGGGAACTGTTGGCGCTATACCTGGCAATCCGGCATTTCAGGTACTTCTTAGAAGGTAGGCCTTTCACCGCATTCACGGACCACAAACCTCTTACCTTTGCGTTCACGAAAGCATCCGACCCCTGGTCGTCCCGCCAGCAGCGACATCTGTCCTACATCTCTGAATACACGACGGATGTCCGGCATGTCTCGGGAAAGGACAATGTCGTGGCGGATGCCCTCTCCCGCCCTAACATCCAAGCCCTGTCCCAGGGGGTAGAAGCGCTGGCGGAGGCGCAGCAGGCAGACGAGGAGATCCCTAGTTACAGAACTGCAGTCTCCGGTTTGCAGCTCCAGGACCTCCCCGTAGGCCCAGGTGAGAGGACCCTACTCTGTGACGTCACCACCAGCCAACTCCGTCCAGTCGTCCCGGTACCCTGGCGACGACGTGTTTTCGACTCCATTCACAACTTAGCGCACCCCTCCATCAGGACAACCGTCTGGATGGTAGCCAACAGGATCGTTTGACACGGACTCCGCAAGCAGGTCAGTGAATGGGCCAGAACGTGCATGCACTGCCAGACGGCCAAGGTGCAGCGGCACACCAAAGCCCCGCCGCAGCAGTTCCACCCCACCCACCGGCGTTTCGACCACATTCATGTGGATATCGTGGGCCCCCTGCCAGTGTCACGAGGAGCGCGGCACCTCCTGACTATCGTGGACCGGTTCACAAGATGGCCAGAGGCGGTCCCGCTCACCAACACCACCTCCGAATCTTGCGCCCGGGCACTGATTGCCACCTGGGTATCTCGCTTTGGTGTACCGGCCCACATTACCTCCGACAGAGGCGCCCAGTTCACCTCCAGCCTGTGGTCAGCTATGGCCAGCCTTTTGGGGACACAGCTGCACCACACCACTGCCTACCACCCACAGTCAAACGGACTGGTGGAGCGTTTCCACCATCACCTGAAGTCGGCTCTCATGGCCCACCTCACAGGGCCTAACTGGGTGGACGAGCTTCCCTGGGTCCTGCTCGGCATCCGCACGGCGCCCAATGACGATCTGCATGCCTCGTCGGCTGAGTTGGTGTACGGCGCACCCCTGGTCGTCCCAGGAGAGTTCATACCAGCCCCAAGGGGGCAAGAGGAAGAACCCGCAGCCGTCCTGGGCAGACTACGCGAGAGGCTCGGCAACCTGGCCCCCATGCCCACTTTGCAGCATGGGCAGAACCCGACCTGCGTACCCAAAGACCTGCAGAACTGAAAGTTTGTTTTTGTACGACGGGGCGGACATCGGGCACCGCTACAGCGGCCCTACGAGGGGCCATTTACGGTGATCAGAAACAACGGGTCCACGTTTGTGCTGGTCATTGGGGGGAAAGAGAAGGTTTTCACGGTGGACCGACTCAAACCGGCCCATGTGGACTTGGTGCAGCCGGTCGAGATTCAGGCACCGCGGCGCAGAGGCAGACCTCCCAAACAGAGTCCGACCCAAACTGCGGACATTGGGGGGTGTATTGCCGGTTCTGGGGGGGGGGGTTATGTGGCGACCCACTTCCCAGCGAACTCGAACCGGCTCTCAAAGTGACGCGTGCCGGCATTGAGGCCTGTCCAAAAAGGGCGCCAGGCCTGTTTCACCAGTAAGGGGAAAAGCCCCCGCGTGGGACAGGACTGTAAATATGCATTCCTGCCTGGGGAGGGAGGGAGGGAACAGGAAGGCTTTAAAGCGAGGCCGCGAAGTTTGAATAAACCTCTTTTGCAACTGCAGCTCACCGACTGTGTGTCGTTATTTCAGCGCTGCGTGTAGCACACCGCTACAACATTGTCCTTTATCATTCCAGGATAATCTTGGTGCCCAGCTCTGCAATATTATCCTTCATCCATCCTGTCAATTCCCTCCCCTTCCTTAACATCTAATATTCAGAAAATTTTAGCTAGGTGTATGTTGTTACCATGACATAGTAATATTACATAAGTAGCTGCACCTGTAACTGGAGAACTTTGTTTAAAATAAGCTTCTTACATTTTCATTATGCCTACTCCAATTCGATCTTAGACCACCCGGTACTCTCTCAGTCTTGTTTTGTTTGTCTGTTTATTTATTTATTGAGATACAGTCCGGAATAGGCCCTTCTGGTCCTTCGAGCTGCTCCACACAGCAGCACCTGGTTTAGCCCCAGCCTAATCATGGAACAATTAACCCATCAACTGCTACGTCTTTGGACTGTGGGAGGAAACCCAGCGTCTGGAGGAAACCCACATGGTCACAGGGAGAAAATACAAACTCCTTACAGGCAGCAGTGGGAATTGAACCCAATTCACTGGTACTGTAAAACATTGTGCTAACAACTGCCCTACTGTGCTCTGACTTTCAACTTAAACCAGTTTAGTTCTGGTATTATTTCTCTCTCCCAGTCACCTTTTTACTCTTTCTGAGCAAACCCGCTACAAAATTTGAAAAAGTTGACAGTTAATTTCTGTAGATTCAGCTCCCAAAAGAAGCAATGCTCTATGTTGTGTGATGTGAAAGTCAATTCATATTTATGCAAACAAGAGAAAATCTGCAGATGCTGGAAATCCAAGCAACACACACAAAATGCTGGAAGAACTCAGCAGGTCAGGCAGCATCAATGGAAACAAGTACAGACGGAGGGTATTGGACCAAAACATCAATTGTACCCTTTTCCATAGATGCTGCCTGACCTGCTGAGTTCCTCCAGCATTTTGTGTGTGTTTCTAGTATTTACACGCTGCTTTCATTCATTCAAGTGATGTAGGGTTCACTGTTTGAACAAGCATTTAATAAAAGTCATTGGTGACGATGACATAGAGGCGTGCTCTTCAATCCACCTAATCAATACTGAACTGGTTTGCTAGTCCCTGTCCTAGACAATAACCCTCCAGACCATTTTCATCCATATACCTATCTGAACATTTCTTACATCTCACAATTGAACTTGCAGACACTTCTACTGATAGCTAGTTGCACACTCACACCATCCTCACAGAAATTCCCCCTCTAGTTCCCTTTAAATATATCACCTTTTACCCTAAACATATGATAGTTCTAGTCTCACCCAATCTGGGGGGAAAATGCCTGCTTGCGTCCATCCTATCTTTACCCCTCATTATTTTGTACACCGCTAAAAGATGCCCGCTCATTCTCCTACGCTCCAGGGAATAGAAGTCCACTCCTATTCAACGTATCCCGTAACTCAGGGCCCCAAGTCCCAGCAATATCCGAGTAAATTTTCCCTGCACTTTTGATATCTTTTCTGCAGGTAGGTGACCAGAACGGCACACAATACTCCACATTTGAACGTGCCAACATCTTATACAACATCAGCATAATATCCTAACTCCTGTTCTCAATGCCCTGATTTATGAAGGCCAATGAGCCAAAAGCTCTCCTTACTATCCTACCCAGCTGTGATACCACATTCATGGAATTATGGATCTGCTCTAATTTGCCTACCGGTGCAATTGTCCACAGCAGATACATCTCATAGGCTCTTCAAACAACCCTGAAACATCTGGACAACAAAGGTGCATACATCGGGATGCTCCTTATTGACTACAGCTCAACATTCAATGGCGCCATCCCTTCAAAACAAATCAATAAGCTCTGGAACCTTTGTCTCAATACCTTGTGCAACCGGATCCTTGAATTTCTCACTTGCAGACCCCAGTCGATTTGGATTGGCAACAACATCTCTTCCATTTCTTTCTTTTTGTATTTTAACGCTATCGTCTTTTGCACACAGGTTGAATGCCTAAGTTGGTGTGGTCTTTCATTGATTCTATTATGACTGTTATTCTATTAGGATTTATTGAGTATGCCTGGAAGAAAATGAATCTCAGCATGCTATATGTGACATATATGTAATTCGATTATAATTTACTTTAAACTTTGAACCTTAACTGGCTTCTAGAGTTTCGTTTCTGGTCAATGTTATCTCCCAGAATGCTGACAGTGGGGTATTCAATGATAGTAATGAAAGTCATGGGCTGATCGCTGGATTTTCTCTTCTTGGGTATTGTCATTGGCTGGCATTGTTGGGGCATATGTTACCTACCACCTGTTCTTGCGCCTATCTGAACCACTTTCACTGGCAGCTTATTCCATAAATGCACTATCACTTGTGTGAAGTTGCTCTTCAAGTCTGATTTAAATCTTTCAACTCTCACATTAAACTTTTGCCCTTTAGTTTTTATTTCTCCTTCCATAAGAAAAAGACTGTTCATCCTATCCAGAAACATCAGGATGTTACACACCTCTATAAAGTCAGCCCTGAACCTTGAAAATATTTCCAGCTCACACAACTTCTCCCTCTGACTTAGGCCTTTGGTGCTTGGTAGCATTCTTATAAATCTTCTCTGAACTCTTTCCACTTCCGTGATGGATTTCCTACAACCGGGTGCCAAAGCTCAAAATGCTTCAAGTGCAGACTCGCCATTATCTTGTACAATTGCAATATTTTGTCTCAGCTCCCATATGAGTGTCCTGACTGACGAAGGCCAATGTGCCAAAGTCCTCCTTCACCAGTCTCTGCCTATGTCACCGTTATGTACGTCCACTGTCAGACCCTCTGTTCCACAACACTGCCCATGATGCTACCATTCACTGTACAAGTCTCATCCGGGTTTAACTTCCCAAAATGCAACACTTTGCACATCTGAACTGAACGCCATTTGCCAATCCTCAGCCCACTTCCCAAACTGATTCAAGATCCACCTTTAATTTTTCATCACCTCCTTCACTGCCTGAGGCACCACCTATTTTACTATCATCGACACACTTACTAACCAAGCCTTGTACATCCAAATTGTTCATATAAACAAATAACAAGTAACCCTGCACTGACCCCTGTGCAACTCCACATGTCGCCAGTCTTTGACCATCACTCTCTGCTTCCTACCATCGAGCCAATAATGAGTCCTGATAGCTGTCTCTCCCTGAATCCCTCACAATCTAACCATCCAGACTAGCCTGCCATGTGGGATCTTGATAAGGGCCTTGGCTGGAAACATCGACTCTTTATGAATTTCCATAGATACTCTCTGGCCTATTAAGTTCCTCCAGAATTTTGTGTGTTGCTTTGGATTTCCAGCATCTGTGTTACTGGACTGTAGTCCCCTGGCTTGTCTTTGCCGTCCTTCTGAAATAAAGGTACAGCATTCCCCACCCTCCAGCCTTCTGAGCCTGTGGCTCAAGCTGAAGCAAGTGTCTTTGCAAAGGTCTCTACAAGTGATTTCCTTATTTTCTCACAAGGTCCACGAACACACTCAGTCAGTCTCTGGGGACTTATACACCTTTATGTGCTTCAAGGCTGCCAATGCATCTTTCCTTACATGATCTAAAACATCACACTCATTTCTTTTGCATCCATTATTTTCTCTACAGTAAAAATCTAATCCACCCCTGTGCCACCTCAAATAGATGGATGATCTTTAAAGGGACTCATTCTGCCCCTGGCCACACGTTTACTCCTCATATACCAATGGAAATCTCCTTAACCCTACCTGCCAGATCCATCTCATACCCTCTATTTCCCCCCGATTTCTCTCTTGTGTATGCTACACTTGTCATCATCGAGGGATTTCTGAAACTCTCCCGACCTGAGACCACAATAACTCTTATTGACCAGGAATCTTGGCTTGCCAGCCTTGTCCATCATCAGAGCAGGATCGTGCTGCCACTGAACTCTTGCTATCATACTTTTAAAAACCCATCATTTGAAAATCATTCTTTACCAGCGAACAATCTCACACTTTCAGGGCCTATGTAACCAACAAATACTTCACACATAAAACCTAGTCCCACTCATCATGGACGAAGGTTTTGAATCTGTCATACACGTTGTGTATTATTGAAGAGAGGACAGTGAGCATCAATTCAGCTCACTAATCTGACACACAATAGCAGATCACTTAGACTGTCTGAAGCAAGGCATTACATGCCTAACAATATCCTGGCGAATGAAATGTTGGCCTTCATTACTAGAGGGATTGAATATGAGGGCAAGGAGGTTATGCTGCAACTATACAGGGTACTTGTGAGGCCACACCTGGAGTACTGCATGCAGTTCTGGTCTCCTTACTTGAGGAAGGATATACTGGCATTGGAAGTGGTGCCGAGGAGGTTCACCAGGTTGATTCCAGAGATGAGGGGGTTAACCTATGAGGAGAGATTGAGTCACCTGCATTATACTCGCTGGAATTCAGAAGAATGAGAGGGAATCTTATAGAGACATATAAAACTATGGAAGAGATATATAAGATAGAGGAAGGAAAGTTGTTTCCACTGGTTGGTGAGACAAGTACTAGGGGACATTCTAGGGGACTAGGGGACAAGATTTGGGGGAGTAAATTTAGGATGGTGATGAGGAGGAACTGCTTTTCCCAAAGAGTGCTGAATCTGTGAAATTCTCAGCCCAGTGAAGCAGTGGAGGCTAACTCAGTAAATATATTTAAGACAAGGTTGGACAGATTTTTGTATAGTAGGGGAATTAAGGGTTCTGGGGAAAAGCAAGGTTGCTGGAGATGAGTCCATGATCAGATCAGCCACGATCTTATTGAATGGCGGAGCAGGCTCGACGGGCCAGATGGCCCACTCCTGCTCCTATTTCTTATGTTCTTATGCCTAACAATATCTCAGCTTTCTTTCTTACCGTCAGTTCTATAAGAAAATGCTATTTACAGTCAAATTCAGGAATATTGACAATACATTCCTTGTTTCTTTTCAGATGAACATCATTTATATTACGGTTGAAGGATACAAAGGCGTGAAGATTATAAAGATTAGGTAATCTCAGCAATACCCTGCTCACTGATTCATGCTTTGCCAGGATCACACTGCTTCAGACTTCATTCCAACCTTGTTCCAAATCTGGGCCAGAGAGATGAAGTCCAGAGCTGTGGCTATAGTGATGGCCTTGACCGAGTGTGGCATTGACATGTTCTGGAAACTTAGTCAGTGGGCATTAAAAAGAAATCATTCTAGTTTCTGGAATCATAACTGATACAAAGTTGTGGTTATTTGAAGTAATTTATCATAACTGCGGGACATTTCTGCAGGAGATCTTCAGGGCAATGTCCTAGGATCAACCACCTCCATCAATAGCCACAGGTGGAGATGTTCACAGATTGCACAATGTTCAATTCCATCCACAGACCTTCAGCAAACGAAGCCACCCATCCCTCAGAAGTGGAAAGTAGTATTTGTGTGTCAAGTGATGAAAATGAGGAAACTTAACTAGTTAACTTTAATTTTGGTGATATTATTGTTTTTCTGTCTGCTGCCCCATCTACTCTGATAGCACCTGCCAAAGCTCAAGGGCAGCGGGCACAAAACACACCATTACTTGCAGGTTCTCCTTCAAATTGCACACCCTTCTGACTTGGAAATATATTGTCAGTCCTTCATTGAAGCTGGATCTAAATCCTGGAACTTACTCCCTGAAAATACTGAGGAAGTACCATCATCAGAGGGACTGCAACAGCATCCTCATGGAAATTGGGGATGGGCAATAAATACTGGCCATTTCAGCAAAGTATGGATGTAAAAAATAATTACTAAAATATTAGGTCACGTTGTAATCAGCTAGCTGCTTCAAAATGTTCTTTAGTCATGAAATGTACACCGACCCTGGATGGGTAGAGAAGAATTTGCATTATTTTCTAACTTTCACTTTGCCAGGATGAGCCAAAGCACTTCAACCTACTTCTGTCTTAATGTCGTTTTTACTATTGGCGTGAACACGAAAAAGCTTCAGTCAGAACAATAAAGATTTTGGTTCAGGATAACTATTGTCTAGAACATGGGGAAAGATGTCCCTGAGTTTGTTCCAGTAGATGATTTAGGATATTTCCACACCAGTATTTTCCCTACAATTGTGCTGGGAAATCTACCGAGATTGCATGATCAAGTCAGTCTCTGCAAAGGGATGAGAATCAAAGCCTTTACAACTCAGAGGATGCAAATATTTCCTGAGCCAAGCTCACTCTAAAGTTAAAGTCTGAAGCTCGATTCAGTCTGTCTGGCTGTGCAGCTGGTGATGTTACAGAATTCTTGGTGGGATGCATCACAAAAGTGAGATCAAACTGAGGACTAGTTGTGGTGTTGGAAGCTTAAATACATTTAGCAAACATTCCCACTTCAAAATCAACTTCCTTATCCTTTCATCTTATTCATCTGCATTGCATCAAAATCACATTTCTCTTTTTTATTCAACTAGTCCGTGCACTCAAAGGAACATCTTTCACCAGGAAATGTTTTTGAGTTTCTATCACGCAGACATTGTACCACAAACAAATGGAAGAAATAACAAGTGCTTCTCTAGATTTGTTCTTCTACAAGAACATCAGAAATTGGAGTAGGAGTTTGTCATGGCTCAGACTTTCAATAAGATAAGGCACCACGGTAGCATAGCAATTCACACGACGTCTTACAGCTTGGGAAGCGATTCTGACGTCATCTGTTAGGAGTCCTTACATCCTCCCCGTGTAATGCAAGGGTTTTCTCTTGGTGCTTCAGTTTCCTCCCAAAGTCCAAAGACCTAGTGGATGGCAGGTTAAATGGTCGTTGTAAATTGTCCCATGATTAGGCAAGGGTTGGGGACTTCCGGTGGCTGTAATGGAGTAGGTTGCAGTAGCTACGTGCTCCGAAATTATTCGCTTACTTTGCTGTTTAAACCTATCTCGGTGAGAGCACCATGAGTAGAAAACACTCAAAAAAAGAGGCTACTTTAGAGACTTTGACTGAACTGTTTCAACAAATGTCAGAGAGACTTGAAAAATTGGATAAACTGGATGACTTGGAATCCAAGTTTGACTTGTTACAGAATTCCTTCGACCTGGTTAAATCTGAACTGAAAACGCTTAATCGGAAACTTGGAAGTATGCAGCAGACTGTGAATGACCACGAAATTCATATTAAGATACATGAAGAATCTCTGCCAGTGTTGCAGAAGGATATCAAAGGTTACAAGAAAACTACTAAGGAACAACTTAAAAAATACGACGCGTTACTGAAGAAACTTACAGATTTGGAGACCAGGAACCGAAGGTGCAATATCAGAATTCTTGAGCTTCCTGAAAAACTGGAGGGTAATCAACCTATCGATTTTTGTGCTCAAATGCTGAAAGATTTATTCCCTGATATATTATCAGAACTACCAAAATTTGAGCACGTTCACTGAGTTACCGCGCCTAATTGGGATCCTGCCAAACCTCGCTTTATTATCATTTGCTTTTATGACTATCAGATTAAAGAATGGATCCTCTGTGAATCAAGGAAGAAACACATTATAATTTCATGATCAATAGTTTTGGATCGTTCAAGATTATCCACCGGAAGTTCTAAGAGCTAGACAGGCTTTTAAAGAGGTCATGTCTAATCTTTTTAAGCTTGGCTGTCGCCTTTCTCTCAGAGATCCGTGTAAACTCAAGATTACTACTTCTGATCATAAGGTTTCTTGGTTTATGAAGCCTGAAAACGCTAAGAAATTTTTACAAAGCCTCCATGCTTAAATTCAAATATGAGTTGTTTTATGTTAAATGTTTTAATTTCAGGTGTTCAATCAAGTAATTGGCGCTTTGTTGATAACAAGGTTTCTTGGTTTACGAAGCCAATCATTTGTTTGATTAAGTAATTGGCACCTTGTTATCTTTCAAACTATGCAAAATATGCAGGCAGACTGCATCCATTTTCTCTTTTGTTGTTTTCCGCCATGACACGGGTTCTCTAATGTTACTTTTTTGCAACTCTTTTTAAACAATACATTATATTCTTTCAATGTTATGTTGATTTTTACCTGCTTTTTAGTAATTTGACTGAAAGTAATTATGTAGGGTGTACATGTAGTAATTACTGAGGAATGAAACTATAGGGTGTTTTGCTTTACTTTAAATTCATTCTGATTTTTCCTATTGTTTGATTATTTATATACCTTTCGGTCTTATACTGTTTTTCAATAGTATACAATATTCTATATTTCTTATTGCTGGTTTTTGATTTTTCATTATTTTACCATTTTGTCTTCTTGTTTTTTTGTCTTCTCCAAGGACATCAGAAATTGGAGCAGGAGTTTGTCATGGCTCAGGCTTTCAATAAGATACGGCACCACGGTAGCGTAGCAATTCACATGATGTCTTACAGCTTGGGAAGTGGGGGTTCGATTCTGACGTCATCTGTAAGGAGTCCATACATCCTCCCCGTGTAATGCAAGGGTTTTCTCTTGGTGCTTCAGTTTCCTCCCACAGTCCAGACCTAGCGGATGGCAGGTGAAATGGTCATTATAAATTGTCCCATGATTAGGCAAGGGTTGAATTGGGGTTTGCTGAAGCAACACAGATTGAATGGCCAGAAGGGTCTCCTCTGCGCTGGATCCCAAATAATGTCTGATCCATTCCTGCAACACTTGATTCCACTGCAGATCCAAAATCTCTCAGTGTGGAATATCAATTGTTCCTAGAAATTCAGTTTTCTAATCATGGCCATTTGAAATTCGATCCGATTAATCAGAATTCTGTTCTGAAGCATTTATCACATTATTCTAGAAATCAAAAGAGTTCACTCCCTTCTAGGAGAGAACCTGCCATATTCTTGCCAACATGAAACTCTAGTTAATTGAATGTTAGTTAACCAGGTCAGTTGTAAAACTGATGACAAAAGAGTCTGACAATGAGTAATAAATGCAGCAACCACAACATGACAAAAATATATTTAGAAAATAAACCATTCAGTTCTGATGTTGCCATGAACACACCCAGGACCTGAGCAATGTGTTTCACAAAGGAACATCCTTAAATCAATTTGATTGTTGTAAAGGTGAATACTTTCAGTTGAAACCGTTGACCTGTGCATTATGGCTTCAAAAGAGTATAGTACTCAAATTCGAAAGTTCAACATAATATTTATTAACAAATTACATATATCACGATATACAACCCTGAAATTAATTTTATATGCTCAACAAATCTATAGAATAATAGCTATAATAGAATCAACAAAAGATCATCCAACTACTGTGTTTAACCAGAGTGCAGAAGACAACAAACTGTGCAAATCAAAATGAAGAAACAATAATACAAATAAATAAGCAATAAATATTGAGAACATGTAATGAAGAGTCCTTGAAAGTGAATTCATTGGTTGTGGGAACATTTCAGTAATGGAGTGAGTGAAATTGAGTGAAGTTATCCCCTTTGGTTCAAAGCCTCATGGTTAAGGGTTCATAACTGTTTCCGAACCGGCTGGTGTTCCTGAATCTGGATTAGATTTACAGCCCCAAAAGGGGAAGGAAGGTATTAAACTCAATTCCCCCAAAGAAAACCAAAACTGTTCATTGACATTTCTACCTCTAGATGATAGTTTTTTTAAAATCATTACCCATCTATACCCTTCTCTATTCAGATGCTAAGGTTTAACTCGACTAGCTTAACTTGTGTTTTATTTTTGCAAACAGGAACGGCAGTATCATTGTGGATCATGAAGTTTTACTTGCTATCAGCACCTCGGAAGGATTTTCTGAAGAAGTTCTCAATAAAACAGTCGAAAATATCCAAGCAAGTCTAAAAAATTCCAGTTCAGCAGGAGGTAGGAATTAAACTCAAAAGGGAGCTTTACACTGTACGTAATCTGTGCTTTACTGAAATGTTCAGTAGGACAGAGTGTATTACTGGCCTTGCAGTGTTTGATGGAACAGTGTAGGCCTTTCTCATATCAGAATATTTGACTGAATTTCCAAGAGTGTGATTTACCCGGTTTCATTTTTTTAACCTTTTACATTTAATTTTTATTTATCATACATTTTTTAAATTAATTTGTGCTGCATGAATTGTTATTATCTGCTCTGCACAGACTGGAGTAGTGCTGCCATCTCATTTTCCTGAGCAACAACAATAAAGTTTTGTGCTCTTCTGTTCTACTCATGGGTTTGGAAATGAAGTTTTGCTGTGCTCCATGACCCAGCACTGAAACCCTTCACCTAAATTGTCATCAGATTCAGAAAACTTCCTTTCTTTCATATTTCAGCTTTATTTCATCCTGCAATCATTTATGAAAATTATTTATTTTAAAATTTTAATTTTCAGGCAACAATGGATTTGTTTTTGATAATTCCAGTATAACTGTGAAAAAGCCTGCTTTGAAAGGTAGGACGTGCAATTTAATACTTTGTTACAACAGAACAAATCAATATTGGGTAATTAGGTGTAAATCTAAGTATATCCAGTTGTTTAAATAGCTTTGATGGTACTTTTAGTAGCAGAAATATTGGTAAGCAGAAAACTCCGTTTTAGGTTACACAACCAGCTGCAGTGGAGAAAAGATTCTTTTAAATCTGTGAGTTGTTGTGAATACACTGAGCAGTGGATTTTCTCATGTAATTAACAACATCCCAAAACAGCCTGTTAACGTCTCCCTAAGCAAAATACCAACACTTGACGAAGTCAAGGAGGCCATCAATACCCTGAAAAACAACTAGGCCGCTGGACTTGATAGAATACCAGCCAAGGTCTACAAAATTGGAGGTAACCCGTTTCATTACCAACTGTATCAACTTCTTATCAAGATCTGGATAAATGAAGACATACCAGCAGTCTTTAGATACTGAGCAATTATTACCGTCTACAAAAGGAAAGGCGACCGATCCGAATACAGAAACTTTCATGGAATTTCCCTGTTAGCAACAGCAGGAAAGCTCCTCACCCGCACCATGAACAACTGGCTCAAGCCTTTAGTTGAGAAGATCCTTCTGGAGAGACGTAGACCATCACGTAGAACAATCGACATGATCTTCACAATGCGACAACTACAAGAAAAATGTCCAGAACAACTTCAACCTTTGTACATGGCATTCATCGACCTCACCAAAGCCTTTGACTTGGTATCAAGCGAACTCCTATAGGATGTCCTATCCACCTATAGATGCCCTGAAAAGTACATTCATATCCTGAGGCTGCTCTGTGATGGCATGCTTGCCACAGTCATGGTCAGCAACAGTAACTGTGAGCCTTTTCAAATCAGATCAGGAGTAAAACTGGGATGTGTGATTGCCCCAACTTTGTTCACCATTTTCATTGCGACAATTATCCACATAATCAAGAATGACCTACCCCCAGGAATCAAAATTGTCTACAGAACAGATGGCAGACTTTTCAATCTTGCCCGTCTCAAGTCCAAAAACAAGACATCTACGAGTTCCCTCATCGAGTTCCAATACGCAGATGACAAGTGTTGCAGCTCTCTCAGAAAACCACCTACAACAGATTCTGACTACCTTCAACCGTGTATACACGGAACTTGGACTTACCATCAATTCCAAGAAGACTCAGATCATCTACCAACTGTCACCAACTGAGACAAATCAGATAGAACCAACAATTCAGCTTGGTGAAGCAACCCTAGAAAACATGGACTACTTTCCATATCTTGGAAGTCACCTCTCCTCCAATGTTGACCTTAATGACAAGATCCAACATCGTCTTCAATCTGCTGAAACAGCTTTTGAGCATCTCTGAACAAGAGTCTTTCATGATCGTGACATCTGAACAGACACCAAAATGTTAGTGTACAAAGCAGTGGTGATCCCAACACTCCTGTATGCATCAGAAACCTGGACAACATATCGACGACATCTGAAGGCACTTGAAAAGTTCCATCAACGCTGTCTTCAAAACATCTTAAATATCAGCTGGCAAGATAGAAGAACCAACGTCAGCGTGCTGAATGGAGCAAAAACAACAAGCATTGAAGCCTACGTGATCAAGAACCAACTAAGATGGAGCGGTCATGTCGTTCGGATGAAAGACAAACATCTGCCAAAACTAATCTTCTACTCCCAGCTTAAAGAAGGCAAACATAAAAGAGGCGGACAACAGATCTGCCACCTGGAACCATCTGTCCTGAATTCAGAAGAACTTTCAAAGCCAAGATTGGACTCATGATTCACTTGAGAGCCCATAAATAGATCAACAGAATGAAGACCATCATTCACGACTTTGAGGGATGGACACGATGACGACAACTTCTCGTGGTATCAAAGATCAAAAACCTGATACGAGTATAAAAATGGTTGAGTTTCTCCCAAGGAATTAGACAAAACTGGAATTCCACACTCAACAACTCTTCACCGTCTCATCTCCATGGTGCATGAACTGTACCTCAATATTCTTTCCTTCTGTACAATTTATTTACTTTGTAATTTATAGTAATTTTATGCCTTAGCACTGTACTGTTGCCACAAAACAACACATTTTTACACCATATATGACCTAATACTGCATCCTTTGCCTCACACATCTGCTCATCTTTGAGGTGTCATTTTGTTGTTCCACAACAGACCAAAACTGGTTCCAGTACAGTCAAACACCGACAGTCAGGGGTTTTATTCTCTGTTAATTCTCATGTCATTTCTGTAATGCTAATAGGTCCTTACATTTTGCAACAACGACATTAAATTTGTTATTCCACACTTCTTGTCATGAGTAGAGTAGAGAGCCCTCTGTATAGGCATGTCAGACATGAAGGACTTGGTACAATTTCACAGAGGATGATCACACAGAAAGTTTGATCACTTTTTGAGAATGGCAGTATCAACACACTGAAAACAAACATGCTGCTCAATTGTACCTTTCCCCCAAAACATTAAATTTTTAATAAATAGAGTCAAATTAACATTATTGTCATGTACGTGAATACAGTGAGGCCCAGGTATAAGGAAATAATTTCTTGCAGCGCATAGATTCTGACAATACACAACTTAAATTACACAAGACAATGAAGAAAAAGTGTGTAAACAGGACATCAGTGCAAATCACAGCTAAAACAAAGACAGACAGAAAGGGGAAACGAAGCCAGAGTAATCTGGTGTGGGAGGGGAAGGTGTAAAAGCTGGCAGGTGATGGGTGAAGCCAGAACAGGGGGATTGTAGGTGGCTGGGGGAGCGGCGATGAATCGAGAAGGTGGGAGGTGGTAGGTGGTAAAGGTTAAGGGTTGAAGAAGACATAATCTGACAGGAGAAGGAAGGGAGGTGACAGGCAGGTGAATGGAAGGGGTAAGAGGGCAGCAGGATGGGGAATGGAAAAGAAAGAAGGGGTAGGGAGAGAAATGACTGATAGAGAAATCGATGTTCATGCCGTCAGGTTGAAGGGTACCTAGAAGGAATGTGAGTGTTGCTCCTCCAGTCTGACAGTTACCTCATTGTGGCAGTAGAGAGGCCATGGACTGACATGTCGAGATGGGAATGGGGAACTAATTAAAATGGTTGGCCACTGGGAATTCCTGCCTGTTATGAACAGAGTTGTTCTATGTTGGGTCTCACAAGTGTCAAGGCCACACTGGGAGAACCTGATACAATAGATGACCCCGAAAGATTCGCAGGTGATATGTTGCCTCAGCTGAAAGGATGGTTTGGGGCTGTGAATGGTAGTGAGGGTGGAGGTGAATAGGCAGGTGTGGCACTTCCACTTGCAGGGAGAAGTGCCAGGAGGGATTTCAGTGCAGAGAGACAAAGGAGTCACGTAGAGCGCAATTCCTGCAGAAAGCGATGAGCAAGGGGGAGGAGTTTAGTGGTAGGATACCATGGAGGGTGGTGGAAGTTAGTAGAATGATGTAATGGATGTGGAGGCTTGTGTGGTGGTAGGTAAGGACAAGAGGAACTCTATCCTTTTTCATTTTTAATCTTTATTTTATTGATTTAAAAAAATATAAAAACAAATACAAATCAGAGGAGAAGTTATATCAAATAGATATTCCAATAAAAGTACAAACAAAAAAGGACTTTACACTATCAAAATCATATATAGCATAATATTGAGCTAATATATAAAAGGGACCACAACTCCTTTTAACAATTCAAGAAAAAAAGACTAAAAATTTCTATTATTAAGAAAAAACCCCACTAAACTAACCTAAAACAAAAAAAAGAAAGAAGACTGGGCATTCCATTTGAGGATATAATTACAAAAAAAGGGAGAAATCCTCCTGGTGAAATCTGAAACATCATGGAGAAGAAGACAAAAGATTACTTTAAAAAAGTGAAAAAAGTAAAAAAGAAGAAAATTTAAATCATATGAAAATATTGAATGAAAGGTCGCCAGGTTTGCTCAAATTCAAAAGATGTATCAAATGTCTGACTTTTAATTTTCTCCAAGCTTAAACACAACATAATGGAAGAGAGCCAAAAAAAGAACAATAGGTGGATTAGGACCTTTCTAATAGAACAAACTAGCTCTCCTAGCCAATAAAGTTGAAAAAGTGAAGATACATTGAGCGGAAGCAGAAACATTTCCTGCTTCCTTCGGCGTGATCCCAAAGATTGCCGTAAATGAATTAGGTTGTAGGTCCAAACCTATGACTTTGGATAACGTTCTAAAAAAATCTCTCCAAAAATTATTTAACTTTATACAAGACCAAAACATATGAGTGAAGGTAGCCACCTCAGCATTACATCTATCACAGGTGGGATTTATATTAGAAAAATTATGCGTTAGTTTGTCTGTTGACATATGCACTACCTTGAACTGAATCAGGGAGTGACGGGCACAGATGGATGAATCATTAACTAAATGATAAATTTGATTCCATTGATCATCTGAAAGTGACTGCGGAAGTTCCAGTTCCCAAGCACGTTTAACCTTATCATTAGACATCATTCGTAAATTCATAAGCCGTTTATATATAATGACTATCAATCCTTTTTGAGATGGTTTAAGCTGAAAAATAACATCTATCATATTTGGCAAATGAGCAAATGGATAATTCAGTAATAAATCTGGTAGAAAATTCCTAACTTGTAAATATTAAAAAAATATGATTTATCATATTTATCCACTAGCTGTGAAAAAGACATTAAACAATTCTCTAAAAACAAAACTAAATAAGTTTTTATTCCCTTAGTTTTCCTTATTTAAAAGGCCTTATCCAGAATTGATGGTTTAAAAAAATAGCGAAGATGGATATTACTAGACAGAACAAAGTTATTCAAATCAAAAAATCTGTGAAACTGAAACCAAATTTTTAATGTATGTCTAACAATGGGACTAAAATCTTGTCTACCAATCCTAGAAAATGAAAAAGGAAGAGGCGCTCCCAGTAAGGAAGCCAAAGAAAACCCCCTTACCAAGCTCTCCTCCAAGTCCAACCATGAAGGACAGTCTTGATTATCTATAACGTAAATCCAAAAATGGTTGGGCAAGAGAATGTAGTTATCCCTATTGATAAAGAGCCTGATGACTGAGGGGTAGCAGCTGCGCTTGAACCTGGTGGTGCAAGCACAGTTTACCTGATGGTAGTAGTGAGAAAAGAGCATGGCCTGGGTGGAAGGATCTCTGATGATGACTACTGCTTTCCTATGACAAGTTTCATGCAATGGTTGGGAAACATTTACCTGTGATGTACTGGGCCAAATCCTCTACCTTTTGTATGATTTCACTTCAAAGATATTGATGTTTCCATAACAATTCCGTTAAAATGTGTCAGAGTTTTTTAATGAGATGCCAAATCTCTGCAGATTCCAAAGAAAGTAGTGGTACTGCCGTGCTTTCTTTGCAATTGTATTTGCATGCTGGGTCCAGGAAAAGTCCACTGAACTAGTAACACCAAGGAATTTAAAGTTACTGACTGTCTCTACCCCTGATGCTCTGGTGAGGACTGGCTGATGGAACTCTGGTTTCCCTCTCCTGAAGTCTATAATCAGTTCCTTGTTCTTGGTGACATTGGGTAAGAGGATGTTGTTATGACACCACTCAGCCAAATTTTCAATTTTCAATTTTCCTAGCAAGATACTCAAAATGCTGGAGGAACTGAGCAGGCCAGGCAGCATCGATGCAAAAAGTACAGTCGAGGTTTCAGGCAAGACTGGAGGAAAATTGCTGAGGAGTAGATTGAATAGGTGGGGAGAGAGGAGAGAGCAATACCAGGTGATAGGTGAAACCTGGAAGGGAGAGAGGTTGAACTAAAGAGATGGGAAGTTAATCGGTGGAAGAGAAAGAAGGACATGGAAGAAAGAAAAAAGGGGGAGGAGCACCAGAAGGAGACGATGGATGGGCAAGGAGATAAGGTGAGGGAGGAAAAAGGGAGTGGGAAGTGGTGAAGTGGGTAGTGGGGAGCATTACCAGAAGTTTGAGAAATCGATATTCATACCACTAGCTTGGAGGCTACCCAAATGGAATATGTGTTGTTCCTCTATCCCAAGTGTGGCCTCATCCTGACAGTGGAGGAGGCCATGGATGGACATATCGGAATGGGAATGGGAAGTGGAATTGAAATGGGTGACCACTGGGAGGTCCAGCTTCTTTTGGCAGACCGAGCATAGGTACTCAATGAATAGGTCTCCCAATCTACGTCGGGTCATACCGATGTACAGGAGGCCACAATGAGAGCACCGGACACAATATCTGACACCAACAGACTCACAGGTGAAGTGTCACCTCACCTGGAAGGGCTGTTAAGGGTCCTGATTGGTAGTGAAGGAGGAAGTGTAGGGGCAGGTGTAGCAATTGTTTCACTTGCAAGCATAGATGCCAGGAAGGAGATCAATGGGGAGTGTGAAATAGACAAGGGAGTCAAGTAGGGAGCGATTCCTGCAGAAAGCATAAAGTAGGAATGGAGGGAAAGAAGTGCTTGGTGGTGGGAACCCGTTGGAGGTGGCAGAAGCTTCAGACATGATGGGAGGTGGGGTGGTAGGTGAGGACAAGAGGAACCCTATCCTTGGGAGGATGGCAGGAGAATGGGGTAAGAGCAGACGTGCATGAAATGGAAGAGATGCGGTTGAGGGCAGTGTAGAGTAAGGGAAGCTCCTTTCTTTGAAAAAGGAGGACATCTCCTTCATTCTAGAATGAAAAGCCTCATCCTGAGAGCAGATGCGGCGGAGATGGAAGAATTGAGAGAAGCAGGTGGCGTTTTTCCAGTGGGGTGGGACGAGGAGCAGGGACGGTATCTGTGAGAGTCCATGGGTTCGTAATAGACATCAGTGGATAAGCTGTCTCTGGAGATAGAGACAGTGAGATCGAGAAAGGGGAGGGAGGTGTCGAAAATGGACCAAGTGAATTTGAGGGCAGGGTGGAAGTTGGAGGCAAAGTGGATGAAGTCAATGAGTTCAGCACAGGTGCAGGGAGCAACACCAATGCAGATGTCAATGTAGTGTAGGAAAAGTGCTGGACAGTTGTCCATGTAGGCTTGGAACATAGACTGTTCCACACAGCCGACGAACATGCAGGCATAGCTGGGACCCATGCGAGAGCCCATGGCTACCCCTTTAGTTTGAAGGAAGTGAGAGGAGCCAAAGGAGAAATTATTCAGAGTGAGGACAAGTTCTGCTGGGTGGAGGAGTGTGGTGGTGGAGGGGAATTGGTTAGGTCTGGTGGCCAGAAAACAACGGAGAGCTTTGATGCCTTCCTGGTGGTGGATGGAGGTGTATGCTAACCCACCACCACATCAGTAATTCATCAATAATAATATCTATTTCTTTACTATTGACAGATAATTGCAGTGCATTGGTTCCTGGTAATGCCAGCAAATATTATAAACTGGTTTTCACTGAGAAGAAGGCTGTATGTCTTTCAATATGTGATTCAGCAAGGAATGACTCAATGAAGTGTGGAAATGGAATGTGCGGAATGACAAACAATGGACCCTTGTGCTAGTAAGAATTGACAATCATTGTTCTCTGAATATTTTCATATCTTTGCAGCCTTAATAGTATTCTTCTGCACAGTAAGGTTCCACAGCCATGAAATCATAAAGCATAAATAACTGCATGAAGAGCCAACATCATTTCCTTTCTTAGATGGAGTGGATTTGCCAATGCAATCTGGGTTCAATGTTCAAGGATCTGCAATATCTCGAGTCTCCAGATTTTATGAACTGTTGGACATTATTCATATTGATATCTAAACAAATTTCTATTTTACTATTTTTAGATGATACTTTGCAATGTAATAACATTTTTCTGTGGGCCTTTGTTAGGAAGAATGTGACCTCAAGTGTCCAGTGAAATTTCTTGATGGTTAGGATTTTATCAGGAAATGAATTTTAACACTCAAATATGCCCAAAGCACTGTCACTGCTCAGACAGAACAGGTGCATCAGTTCTAATAGCTGTGCAATTGTGGCAATGTGGGATGGATTTTCAGCCCTGAGGACCCCAAAGTACAAAACCAAAAGCAAGAAAGTTTGGTCTATAATAATGATCTTTTCCTTCACTTTCTTCCAGTTGCGATGTGAGTCGAGACTACTGGTACTTTGGTGTTCACTGTGATTATGCGATTCACAAGAATGGACTGATCGCTGGTTTATCAGTGACACTAATTGTACTTGTCCTTGGCCTTCTGGCTATTACCATCTACAACATGAAGTTTCGCAGGACCATAAAGCAATTTGAAAGCAAAGGGTATAGTAAAATATGTCCATATTTGTATTTTAATATAATTATTATGTTTTCATTCTGGAGATCCTGAGGATAGCAAAGACATCTCCTGAAATAAAATTTCCAAAAACTGAAAACTCTTGAAAAGTTACTAAGTGAGCACTTGAAGCACCATAACCTTCTGCTCTCTATCTGTACTGTAAATTGTTTCTCTGACTAACCAAATGACTGAACTTCTGGCTTCAGTATCTTTACATTCTTGCAAAAATAGATTCATTGGATCTTTAAAAAGGCTTTAATATACAAGAAATTAAATGGAAAAGAGTGTCAGGCTGAATTCTGAAGAAAGTTAGGCTAGACTTGAAGTTCAAAGTTCAACCAGGATCCTTTTGAATGTCAGAACATGGTCAAGGGGCTTGTCTGCATTTTGCATAATTTCCAAATAGAAAGGAAATTGTAGTTCCAAAAATGCAAATAAATTGGCAAAACCAGAATTATTGAAGGGATGTGGGAATAATTATGCAAACTGCTTATCTTCTCATCAGTTTTTTAAGCTTTAAAGGATTATGACTAGGTAACGTGGACTGTGATATGTTGAGTAACCTTGAGCGGTCCTGTTGAACAAAGTACAGAGCCTTGTCTAGTACAAGGTAGTGGTAAATTCAAAGCTAATCTGTAAAGCAGCATTTTGTGTGAACCAATGGTCAATCAATGAATCAGCTTCCACTGGAGTTACTATTCATTCAAATTGAGTTATTTTACCACACAGTGAACTTGCGTCTTGGTGCAGAAAAGAAAAGAAATGGGTGATAAGATCAGAATCAGAGGGTCGTTTCTCAGAATGAAGGCTGATGACTCGCATTGCTGTCATTGGAACCCTGGTTGTTTGTTATTTATATCAACAATTTGAATGTGGATGCATAAGGCTTGATTAGTTTTTGGATGACAACATTCAGATGTGCAGTTGATGGTGAGGAGATTGCTGGCTGATCTTGATCATTTTGGTGAGTGAGCTGAGGAGTGACAAGTGGATTTCAATACAGATAATTATGAGGTTATATTATGCAGTTTGGAAAGTGAAACCATTGTCGGGCTTGCTGTATACTATAAATAAATAGGACACTAGGGCTATAATGGAACAATGGGTCCTCGGAGTACAAGTACTTATTTCATTAAGAGCAGCATGACAGATAGACAGGGCGGTAAAAAGGGCATTTAGCATATTGGCCTTCATCAGTCAGGGCACTGAGTACAGGAATTGAGTTATAAAGTCATTCGAGCACAAGACATAGCATCAGAGGTTTGATAGAGGTATATAAAATTATGATGGGTATAGATAGAGTGAATGCAAGCAGGCTTTTTCCACTGAGGCTAGGGGAGAAAAAAAACCAGAGGACATGGGTAAAAGGTGAAGGGGGAAAATTTTAAAGGGAACATTAGGGGGGGGGCTTCTTCACACAGAGAGTGGTGGGAGTGTGGAATGAGCTGCCAGATGAAGTGGTAAATGCGGGCTTGGAAGGATATGGTCCAGCTGCAGGTCAGCGGGTCTCGGTAGAAAAATGGTTCAGCACAGCCAAGAAGGGCCAAAAGGCCTGTTTCTGTGCTGTAATGTTCTATGGTTCTATGGTTCTAATTAGACCATTTGGCCCATCACATTTGCTCCGCCATTTCATCATGCATTTTTTTCTCTCTCAATCCCAGTCTCCTGTCTTTTCTACTTAACTTTTAACGTCCAGAACCTGTTGAATAATCAACAGCCATCTTTGGCTTCTGTGGAAATGAATTCTACCCCCTGGCTAAAGAAATTCCTTCCAATCTCTATTCCAAATGGATGTCCCTCTATGCTGAGGCTGTGTCCTCTAGTCCAAGACTCGCTGACAACAGGAAAAATCCTCCCGACATCCACAGTATCTAAGCCTTTCAATATTTGATATTTTAGTGAGATCTCCCCTAATTTTCCAGTACTCTGGTTAGTACAGACCCAGAGACTATTAACCCTTTCACTCCTGGAATGATTCATGTGAACCTCCGCTGGATTCTCTCCAATGTCAGAACATATTTTCTGAGATAAGGGGCCCAAAACTGCTCACAATACACAGGTTTGGTCTGACTGATGTCTTACCAAGCCTTGACATGACTTTTATATCCTTGTCCTTTCAAAATGAACGTTAACATTGCAGTTGCCTTCCTTACCACTGACTCAACCTGCAAGTTAAACTCCAGGGAATCCTGCACAAGGACTCCCAAGCCCCTTTGCAGCTCTGATTTTCAATTTTCAGCCAATTTAGAAATAGTCTGCTCCATTGTTCCTTCTACCAAAGTACATGATCTCACACTTCCCTGAACTATATTCCATCTGTATCTTTGCCCTTACCCCTCATCTGTCTGTCCTTCTAAAGACTCACTGTGTCCCCAGAACTACCTGCTCCTCTACCTATCTTCATGTCATCTGAAAAAACTTGGACACAAAGTTATCCAAATCATTGATATATAACATGAAAAGATGCGGTCCCTGCACTGACCCGTTCGGAACACCATACAGCAAATCGGATAAAGCCCCTGTGATTTCTATACTTTCCCTTATGACAGAGAGACAATCTTTCCATGTAGTTATTTAATTATAGATTTTCAGTGATAAGGCCAATCAGTGTAGAGTCATCAGCAAATCTGATTAGCAGATTGGAGCTGTGGGTGGTGACACAGTCATGGGTTTACAGAGAGTAAAGGAGGGGGCTTAGTACACAGCACCGAGGGGCACCTGTGTTGAGGGTCAGAGGGGTAGAGGTGAGGGAGCCCACTCTTCCCACCTGCCGGTGATCTGACAAGTCCAGGATCCAGCTACACAAAGTAGGGAGAAGGCCGAGGTCTCTGAGCTTCTTGTCAAGCCTGGAGGGAATTATGGTGTCGAATGCTGAACTGTAGTCCAAGAGCAGCATTCTCACACAAGCATCCTTCTTCTCTGGAAGTGTAAGGACAGTGTGTAGAGCTGTGGCTATTGCGTCATCTGTCGATCGGTTTTGTCGGTAGGTGAATTGCAGGGGGTCCAGTGTGGGTGGCAGCAAGATGCAGATACAGTCCTTGTCCAGCCTCTCAAAGCATCTGATTATTATTAAGGTGAATGTGACAGGACACCAGTCTTCCAGACATGTTACCTTGGACTTTTTAGGTACCGGAACAATGGTGGATGTTTTGAAGCAGGAGGGTACTCTACACTGGGAGAAGGAGTGATTAAAAACATCTGTAAACACACCAGCCAGCTGTGCTGTGCACATCCTGAGCACTCACACTGGGATGCCATCCGTCTACCAGTTGGAAACATCTGTGTGCCTCAGCCTCAGAGATGACCAAGCTGCCGGTCACATCAGCTGTAAGTCTCCTCAGGGGCTCAGTATTGGCAACATTGAATCGACATAAAAAGGATCTAGCTCGTCTGGGAGAGAGGCGGCGATGTTGGCAGCATCATCGCATTTAGCTTTGAAGTCTGCGATGGTGTGCAGAACTTGCCATGAGCTGCGTGTGTTGTTGGTGGAGAGTTGTGTCTGGATCTTCTCCCTGTATTGTTGTTTCACTGACCTGATGACAGCGCAGATCGTAGCTGCATTTCTTGAGCTCCTGCTTATTATCGACCACGTAAGCTCTGTGTCGCGCGGTAAGTGTTGCTCGTACGGCACTGTTGACCCAGGGTTTCTGGTTTGGGTAGACCCTGACCGATTTCTGGGGCACAACATCCTCAATGCCCTTCCGGATGAATCTCTTGACCCCATCCGTGAACTCGGAGACATCCTTATCAACAAAGACATTCCAGTTGACATCATCAAAGCAGTCCTGTAGCATGGATTCCGATTGGTCGGACGAACAGTGGATGGTTTTAACTATGGCCGCCTCTTGATTCAGCTTCTGCCTGTAGCTTGGCAGCAACAAGATGGAGGAGTAATCCGATTTTCTAAATGGGGGCGAGGGAGCACTATGTATGCGTTGTGGAAGGGAGAGTAGTGGCGGTCAATTATGTTGTCTCCCCGTGTGCTCACCTGGATGTGTTGACAAAACTTCAGAGAGTCTTTAGTCAGCGACGCTCTATTAAAGTCAGTGGCGACGACGAAGGCAGCCTCCAGGTATGCAGTCTCCAGTGCTGATGGTCTCGTACATTTCCATGACCTGGTTACTATTCAGAGGCCTATATTTAACTCCCATCGTGGTCTCTTCACCCTTGCAGTTTCTTAAATCTACCCACAAAGATTCTACATCTTCCCACCCTACGTCACCTCTTTCTAAGGACTTTGGATTTCACCTTTTTTTTACCAACAGACTCTCCACACCCCCTCTGCCTACTTGCTTGTTCTTTCGATACAATCTGTTTCCTTCCATGTTCAGCTCCAAACTATGACCTTCCTTCAGCTACACCAACTTACCTGCCAATCTCTAACTGCGCTAAAAGATCATCCACCTTATTGCATCTCCTACATGCATTTAAGTATAACACCTTCAGTCTGGTATTCATCACCCTTTTCAATTTTGCCCCCAGGTTACACTTCAACTCAGTTTTGCTCTATCATCTGCCTGTTCTTCCTCACAGTCTCACACTGCATCTATTTGTATAAAACTGCCCAACTTCAGCGCCATCACTCCAGTACCCATCCCCCAGCCAAATTATTTTAAAGCCTCTCTAAAAACTCTATCACACCTGTCTACAAAGATATTGGACCCCCTGGGGTTTGAGTGTAATTCGTCCTCTTTGTGCAGGTCATACCTTCCGCAGAAGAGATCCTAATGATCCAAAAATCTGAACCCTGCACCTTGCACCAGTTCCTCAGCCACACATTCATCTGCCAAATCATCCCATTCTTACCCTCACTGGTGCGTGGCACAGACAGCAATTCAGAGATTACTACCCTGGAGGTCCTGCTTTTCAGCTTGTTAACTAATTCCCTACCCTTTTCCAACCTATGTTGTTGATACTAATATACCATTAACTTTGCACCCATTCTCAATGCAAGAGTTATGTACAAATAGATAAATAAAGAGAAAAAAATGTACTAGAACCTTACTTAGAACCTCTGCCTGTGCTTGGTCAAGCCCATCCTTGCTAAAGCCTGTTGAGCCAAAGCACCCATCTCTAACATTGGCCCACTCCAGTAATGGCTGCTCCAACAATGCCACTCTGCTTACATCTCTCCTCTTCTTATTGGCTCAAATAAAATTCAGTCCCAACCAGAATTGTTATTTTCAAAGGCTCCGCCTGACAGCAATGTCCCTCTCTCACCCACTGCTTCAAATTATGACTCACTCCCGATGAGACTGGTTCTTTCCAAATGGCTCCCAGCTTGCAATGACATCCTTGCAATGCATTTCCAAGATGGCGGCGCAACGCAGCTTGCAGCGGCCACTCCGGAGCTGATTATGCTATTTGTGAAATGGGGTGCCATGCACAATCATAATCGATTGAAAATGGACGTGGGAGCATGGAAGAACATCGGGAAATCTCCAGGAAGACCTCCTTTGTTGCTGCTGTTGCTGAGAGGTCCGGGACTCTGCTGGGAAGAACAGGCCCCCAGTCCTCGGGGTCGCGTTGCCGATGGCCGTTGGTGGGGTCGTCTTAATACGCTTGGCAGAGGATGGTGCTCGGAGAAGCTGTGCCAGAGGGGATGGTCGTCGGCTTGGAGGTTCGACGGACTCAGAGTCCACTGCGGTCAGGTCGCTTTCGGTGTGTGCTGTGTCTGTGAGACTGGGTTCGACGGAGCTTTCATTGTCTGCTGCGTCTGCGAGGCTGAGTCGGGCAGTGCCGTGGAAGTCCATAGCGAGGGTATTCCCTTCTGCCGCCGGCGTGGGATGGCGAGTCTGTAGGGACCCTGGGGACTTGTGGAAACTGTGTGGTGATTTCTTTCGAACTTATAGTCTTTTAACATCTTTGGACTATTTTTACTGTGCCCATGGTCTGTTTTTTTTTTATCAATTATGCTATTGTTTGCACTGTTGTAACTATGTGGTTTTGTGCAGGTCTTGTAGCTTTAGTTTTTGGCCTTGTTTGTCTGGTGGATTTGGAGCTCCTTTCCGGGAAACGCGCTAAGAAGGTAGCGCGATATTAATACGCAGCAGCCTCTCCGGACTCTGGATTGGGGATTGCCAAACATTATGTGGATTTTCTGGTGTAGTCTGTTTTGTCATATGCTTTTGTGATATCATTCTGGAGGAACGTTGTCTCATTTTTTAACTGCATTGCATTTGTGGTTTCTAAATGACAATAAACTGAATCTGAATCTGAATCTTTAGCACTACAGAACAGAAACAGGCCCTTAGGCCCATCTCATCTGTTTTGGTCTGGTGTTCCGCCTAGTCCCATCCACCTCAACGGGGACCATAGCCTTTCATAACCTTTCTCATCCAAGTGCCTATTACCACATTATCATCTAAATCATTACCATAGATGATAAACAACAATGAACCCAAATGTCAAAGTACCACACATGAGGCTGCTTAACAAAATAAGTACTACAGAAAAGATATTAGCATGGATAGAAGATTGACTGACAGGAAGGAGGAAAAGAGTAGGAATAAAGGGGGCCTCTTCGGTTTGGCTGCTGGTGGTTAGTGGTATTCCACAGGGATCTATGTTGGGACAGCTTCTTTTCATGTTATACAGTATATCGATAATCTGGATGATGGAAGTGATGGCTTTCTGGCCAAGTATGCATAAAGTTATGTGGAGGGGCGGATGGAGTTAAAGAAGAGGGAGTCATCGGAAGGAATTAGGCAGATTAGGAGAATGGGCAAAGAACATACAATGGAATACAGTGTCAGGAAGTGTATGGTCAGTCATGCACTTAATTAGAAGGAATGAAGGCATACACTATTTCCTTTGGGGCTTAAACTCAAAAATCAGAGGTGCAAAGGGACGGGAGTCCTCATACGGGATTCCCTAAAGGTTAACCTGCAGACTGAGTCAGTATTAAGGAAGGTAAAATTGGACTGTAGGAAGGGAAGAGAGATGAATGGACAGATGTTGCATCTCCAGTGACATGAGGATCGGTGGGTGGGGAGGACAAAGGAGCAGATGTTTGGATTAAACATGACTGGTTAAAGACGTCCAAAAGAACTGACAGATTTGTGGACTTTAAAAAATTCAGACTCAATCAGGTTAGGCAGGGATGTGTGGTTGAGATAAAAGATCAGCCATATTGATGGCAGACCTTGCACAATGGTCAAGTGGCTTATTCATGCTTCTGTTTCTTGTGATCAAAGATTTCCAATACTGGGAGTTATGTTTTAGTCTTTACTTGCTATTGATTAAGGAACTTCAGGATTTTCCACAATGCCAATGTAAAGGTGTCAATTTATGTCCTGATTAGGGGATAATGTGGAGAACATTGTTTCCATGCATTGCTCCTCTTGTCAATCTGTTCAATAATATATTACAACTACATGGTATATTATTGAAGGTCATACAATCGATTTTCCATAAAGTTATTGTTAAGACAGTGCCTGTAGTGGAAGATTAATGTGCCAGTCACGTGGTTAGCTATGTCCCCAGGATCAACTGTGTGTGGGTCAGTTGATAGTATTTTTGCCTCTTGGTCAAAAGATTGTGGGTTCCTGCTCCACTTCACAACTGTAGTATGAATGTCTAGGCTCACACTCCAATATCAATGGACTATTGTTCATTTGGAAGTAACATTTTCAGGTGAATTGTTACACCAAGTTCTGTTTTGTTTTTTGATCATTATAAATGACTTCCTGTGGACTTTTGAAAAACAGCAGATGCTTTCTCTGCTGTGCTCTAACTAATATTTATTCCTCTATCAATATTGCTAAAGCAATAATCACTTTGATTTCTATGGGAACTTGCAAACTGGGGATTGGCATTATAATTGTAACAAAGTTCCAAAAGTACTGTACGGGAACTCTTTCATACAATATGCAGTGCTGCAGAATCACAAATCTTTCTTGTTTTGCTTCCCTAACTCGAGCACTTCTGTGTTTTATAGGGATGAGCAAAAGAAAGAAATAATGGACAAGTGGGAAGATGCTGAATGGGAATGGAGCAATTCTGGGACCAACATTGCCATTGAAAAAGGCACTGAAAATCTTGATGGTAATGCATGACTTTGCACAAATATGCATGAAACAGTAATAAAATAGCAGGAACTCTATTTTAAATGGGCTGCTCAGCATAGAAGACTCTGTGTTGCTTAAGTCAATTTTCTGTGTTTTCTCATTATCAATTCTGAAATTGGTAGGAAAGTCAAACATCAGAGGAACAAATCCTTTGGCCCACCATGTTCATGCCAACTTTCAACTGCCCATCTATAGAAATCCATTTTACCATTCTATGCCTCGGTAATTCTAGTGCTTGTCGAGATATTTCATAAATGTTGTAAGAGCCTTTGTCTCCAACACCCTCCTGAAGCAGTGCTCTTCAGATCGCAACCATTCTGTGGGTGAAAAATAGCTTCCTCATATCTCCTCTTAATGTGAAAGCTCCTGAACTTAAATCTAGGTGTCCTGGTTCTCGACCACTCTGCCATGAGGAAAGCTTCCTCATGTCTACCCTATGCAAGGTGTTCCTAACATCGTACAACTCTATTAGATTTCTCCTTAGCTTTCTTCGCTCCATGAACGATAGACCCAGCCTATCCTGTTATTCCTCATAACTGAGTTACTCCATCCCAGGCAACATCCCGGTGAATCATAAAAAATGCAAAGTGTTGAAATCAAAAATAAAACTGAAAATGCTGGAATATTGGAACCTCAGGCTGCATCTGTGGGAAGAGAAACAGGGTTAAAATTTCAAGTTGAAGATCTTATGCTCGAATTAGGAAATTGAGAAAAAAGCTTATTGAACTGTAAGGAGGGGGAGTGGGAATAATACGTCTGTTCGGGATTAAATTGAGGTGACATTGGAAATAAGTAGCAAGCTATCTACTTGATGCATGAATGGGGATAGTTAGAGGATGAACACATGGAAGTCGTCCACTTTCAGAGAGAGAGAAAAAAGATCAAAATCAAGAAAGGAATCAGAAACAGCCAAGAAAGAACAAAGCAAGAGAAGCAAACAAATTTCACTGCAGAATGAACAGAGCTTTCTTTCTGGAAGAGAAGTGGCAGTAAATGAAGATCGAAATAACTGCTGATGCTGAAAGTTTAATTTTCATAGAAGTTTTCATGGAGCTATAGAAATTCAATTTAAGTAGTTTCAGTGTATCTCTGTAGTCTCTCCCAAACTTCAACATCCGACCAAAAGTAAGTCTTCTAAAAAGACAATGTAATCTGTTAGCCAGCAACATTAAGAGCCAAGTCAGTAAAGTGGGAGCCATTACTACTGTTGGTTCTGGCTGTATTAAGTAAGACCTGGTGGAGAATATCAGAAAGTTGTGCCAGCAGGCTCCAAAGCCAGATCTGAAATTTATGATCTTCAGTCGTAGAACATACTTTAAAAAGGGAAATTTAAAAACAATTAAAACAGAAGGTAGTACAGACTGGACAGTTAACAGAGAACAGCAGTGGGAAAACTTGAATTTTTTCATTGCTCTCAACAATGCACAGTCTTCCCTACGTCTTCTCAGTGTTTGCTCCATTCAGAGAAATGGCAAATCAGAGTCAGAATCGGAATCAGGTTGAATATCACCGGCATATGTTGTGAAATTTGTTGTTCTGCAGCAGCAGTACATTACAAAACATGAAAGTAAAATCTGTAAATTAAAGTTAAAATGTACATACACTTTATATTATATATATTATATATATTAAGAAACATCATAATGAAGTAATGTTCATGAGTTTAATGTGCATTCATAAATTGGATGACAGAAGGGAAGAAACTGTTCCTGAATCATTGAGTGTGTATCTTCAGGCCCCTGGACCTCCTCCCTGATGATAGCAATGAGAATAGGGCGTGCCCTGGGTGATGGGAGTCCTTTTTGAGACACCACTCCTTGAAGATGTCCTGGTTGCTGGGGAGGCTAGTACCCATGATGGAGCAGAGTGAGTTCTAGTGCCTGATGGAGCTGACAGCAAATTAGTGTCAATGCACTGATGATAGCAAACTATAAAATGTTCTGAAATTAATTAAAAGCCAAGAAAATCTTGATCCCAATGCTGAAGCAAATCTGAAAGTTTCATCAAAAGAAGCTTTTCAGCTGAAGTCCCATTGGTAAGTTTGAGGGACAATACACATCATTATGTTTTCTATAAGTCCGTGTGAGAAATCCAGTCCTTAAGAGTCACGCAGGCCAAGGTCAGTAAAATTGTGGTATTTTGAAAATAAATGGAAAATGAATCTTGCATCATGCACTGCTCTTCATCTGTGAGATCTCCAGCTTCAAAACAATGGCTCAGAAATTCATCTGTACACTTTATTTTAAGCATTAACTGTTAATAAAGAGATGTTAAATTCATTAGAACCCACACAACATCAAAGGACACTGATCAGAAAATGCCTGCATGGTGTCTATAAGGACATGAGGTGCCCTGACACACATCAGAAGCAAAACGTTTGGGAGCTCTGGAGTAGAACTGAGTGAATTTTCTCAGGATGAACACCAAAACAACCTCTAATGAAAAATAGCCTCAATTGAAACAACACACACAAAATGCTGGCGGAACACAGAAGGCCAGGCAGCATCTATAAGGAGAAGCACTGTCAATGTTTTGGGCCGAGACCCTTCGTCAGGACTAACTGAAGAAAAAGATACTAAGAGATTTGAAAGTAGTGGGGGGAGGGGGAAATGTGAAATGATAGGAGTAGACCGGAGGGAGTGGGATGAAGCTAAGAGCTGGAAAGGTGATTGGCAAAAGTGATACAGAGCTGGAGAAGGGAAAGGATCATGGGACAGGAGGCCTCAGGAGAAAGAAAGGGGGAGGGGGGAGCACCAGCGGGAGATGGAGAACAGGCAGAGTGATGGGCAGAGAGAGAGAAAAAAACAAACAACTAAATATGTCAGGGATGGGTTAAGAAGGGGAGGAGGGGCATTAACGGAAGTTAGAGAAGTCAATGTTCATGCCATCAGGTTGGAGGCTACTCAGCCGGTATATAATGTGTTGTTCCTCCAACCTGAGTGTGGCTTTATCTTGACAGTAGAGAAGGCCATGGATAGACATATCAGAATGGGAATGGGACATGGAATTAAAATGTGTGACACAATGGAGGAGAGCCAATAGAAACCAGTAGGTGGGTTAGATTCTTTCCAGTGTAGCAAAATAGCTCTCCTAGCCAGTAAAGTTGAAAAAGCTATCACATGTTGGGCAGAAGCAGACACTTTGCTTGCTTCCTCTGGAATAATCCCAAAAATTGCTGTAAGTGGATTAGGTTGAACACCCACATCTATAACTTTAGATAATATTCCAAACACATCCTCCAAAAATTATTTAAACTTACACATGACCAAAACATATGAGTTAGAGTAGCCATTTCTGCATTACATCTGTCACAAATATGGCTTATATTTGGAAAAATATGCGCCAATTTATCTTTGGACATATGGGCCCTATGTACTATCTTAAACTGAATTAAGATATGGCGTGCGTAAATAGATGAATTATTGACTAAATAATAAATTCTACTCCATTCGTTATCTGAAAGTGAATGTTGAAGTTCTACTTCCCAGGTGCGTTGAACCCTATCATTAAGCGACATGCGAGCATTCATTAACTGTTTATAAATGATAGCTATTAATCGTTTTTGAAAACATTTAAACTGAAAAATAACATAATCCAAATTTGAAGAGCAGGCCAAGGGGTAATTTGGTAAAAAATCACGTAAAAAATTCCTAACCTGTAAATACCTGAAAAAAGTGTGTATTATAGGTATCATATTTATCCATTAACTGTGAAAAAGACATTAAACAGTCTTGTAAAAACAAATTTAAAGAAGTTTTTATTTCCTTAATTTTCCATGTTAAAAAAGCCTTATCCAAAGTTGATGGTTTAAAAAAGAAATTAGAATAAATATCACTAGAAAGTAAAAAATCATTTAATTAAAAAAATCTACGAAATTGAAACCAAATTTTTAAAGTATGTTTAACAATAGGGTTAAGAGCTTGTCTACCTATTCTGGAGAGCGAAAACGGAAGAGGAGCTCCTAATACTATGTCATGTCTAAGCTTGGAGAAAATTAGAAGCTGGACATTTGATACATCCTTTAATTTTGAACAAGTCTGATGACCCTTTATTCAATATTTTCACACGATTTAATTTATTTTTCTTTATTCTCTTTGGGGAAAATCCTTATCCATGAAGGTTCGGAGATGACTGGAAGGATGTGTTTTTTTTTCTCTCTCTTTTTTTTTCTAATTTTATCCTCAATTGGACTGCCCAAGCTTTCTTTTTCTTTCCTTTTTTTCTCTTTTTTTTGTTTTTTGTTTCAGTTTAGTTAGTGGGTCTTTTTTTCCCTTATCAATAAAATTTCCAATTTTTTTTAATGATTGTTATGAGGAGTTGTAGTTTTTTTTTTACCATTGTATATATAACAGCATAATATTTTACTTACTTGATTTTGATATTATATACTTTTTGTTTTTACTATTGCTGTTTATATGGCTTTTATATTATCTACTTGTTAAACTCCTCTTCCGGTTTGTATATTCTTTATTTGGAAATCAATAAAAAAAGATTGAAAATTGAATTAAAATGTGTGGCCACTGGGAGATCCTGCTTTCTCTGGCAGACCGAGTGTAGGTGTTCAGCGAAATGGTCTCCCAGTCTGCGTCGGGTCTCACCAATATACAAAAGACAACACCGGGAGCACCGGACGCAGTATACCACACTAGCCGACTCACAGGTGAAGTGTCGCCTCACCTGGAAGGACTGTCTGGGGCCCTGAATGGTGGTGAGGGAGGAAGTGTAAGGGCAGGTGTAGCACTTGTTCTGCTTACAAGGATAAGTGCCAGGAGGGAGATCAGTGGGAAGGGATGAGGGGGACGAGTGGACAAGGGAGTCGCGTAGGGAGCGATCCCTGCAGAAAGCAGAAAGAGGGGGGAGGGAAAGATGTGCTTGGTAGTAGGATCCCATTGGAGGTGGTGGAAGTTACGGAGAATTATACGTTGGACCTGGAGGCTAGTGGGATGGTAGGTGAGGACAAGGGGAACCCTATCCCGAGTGGGGTGGCGGGCATTTGGGGTGAGTGCAGATGTGCAGGAAATGGGAGAGATGCATTTAAGAGCAGAATTGATGATGGAAGAAGGGAAGCCCCTTTGTTTAAAAAAGGAAGACATCTCCTTCATCCTGGAATGAAAAGCCTCCTCCTGAGAGCAGATGCGGCGGAGACGGAGGAATTGTGAGAAGGGGATAGCATTTTTGCAAGAGACAGGGTGGGAAGAGGAATAGTCCAGGTCGCTGTGAGAGCAGATTTCCTCATGTTAGCCTCAATTGAACTTGACCAATCTGGGATCACAGTCACCACACCCTTAGGTAGGTTAAATAGGTCAGTGGACAGAAATTCTATTAGTTCTTCAAGAGCACAACCAATTCTGTGCTCATCAAATCAGAAAAAAAGTGGCACCAACCTTTGTCTGAAAGTGAGGTCTCTCACTTTGTGAGTAAAAAGGTGATGTGAGTTACCCTGTCACAGGGTATCATAGTCATTAGCGAAACATTGTATAGTACCTGCAATCCGGGTTCAATTCCTGCTGCTGCCTGTAAGGACTTTGTATGTTCTCCAGGTGACACCGTGGGTTTCCTTTTCCCTCCTACAATCCAAAGCCATACTGGTTGGTAGGTTATTTGTTCATTGTAAATTGCCCTGTGATTAGGCTAGGATTAAATTGGAGGAATAGCTGGCCAACACAGCTCGAAGGGCCAGAAGTGCCTATTCTGCACTGTATCTCAGTAAATTAGTAAATGATCTGTCATTTCTGTAAAAATATATATTTGATTTGATGATCATTGTTTGCATTTATATTCAGGTCCAATAGCTGAAGGGGAATCGTGCAGCAGTTCCGGGAGTTATAGAAATTCAATACCGATGGGAGAGGTTTGTGTTTATATTGTGTATTGATGATACAACGATAAACCAATTACAGTGTCACATGAGAACAATAACTTGAATTTACATAGTATCATTACCGTAAAGAACCATCTCAGTATGCTCAACAGGCCAATCAAAAATTCAGCAAAGAATTGATTGCAATCCATAGGACGATGAAAGATGGATTTGAAGGAGAATCTCACAGGATCGGAAAGAGGTAGAAAGGTATAAAAAATATCAAAGCCAAAGACTAAGGTTTAAAAATGGCGATGTACAACAGGCCAATAACTGAACATGCCTCAGAGTGATGCAGTTTGCTGAGGTTGCGATTGGGAAATGGGAAAGGTGGCAGATGGTCTGGTCATGAAAGGACCTGAAAGCAAGGACAAGAACTTTATGACTGTCAAAGTACAAATTTCAAAGTATACTTCTTATCAAAGTATATATATGTCACCATATACAACCCCAAGATTGATCTTCTTGTGGGCATATTCCACAAATCTGTAGATTACTAACTGTAAGAGAATCAATGAAAGACCACAAACTGTTGAACCAGAGTGCAGAAGACAAGAAACTGTGCAAATGCAAAAATAAGAAATAATATTAATAAGTAAAATAGGCAATATGTATTGAGAACATAAGATGAAGAGTCCTTAAAAGAGAGTTCATTGATTGTGGGAACATTTCAATGATGGGGCAAGGGAAGTTGAGTGAAGTTATCTGCTTTGGTTTATGATGCACTATCAATAACTCCAAAAGACTGGAAGTAGAGTAAATACTGAAAGGCTTTTATTAACAGTAAAATCGATCCACGTCCATGCTGGATGACTGTCCTGGACAGTGGGAGGAGCAGTGACACAATCGCCTTTATTCAGGGGTCTGTGGGAGGAGCCACAGGAGCAGTCAGCAGAGGGGCGTGTCCAGACAGATATACATGGTTTCCCACAGTTTAAGAGTCTAATGGTTGAGGGGTAATAACTGTTCCTGAACCTGGTGTGAATCCCAAGGCTCTTGTACCTTTATCCCTATGCCAGCTGTGAGTGGAGTGTATGTCTTGGGTGGTGGGGGTCCTTGATGATGGACCCTACTTTCCTGTGACAGGAATAGCAAGTATCAGTTTTTATCAGGAAACAGTTCTGGTGTGTGAACCGGACTGAGAGCAAGTTGACTAATAGAGAGTCTAAAAAAATCATATTAACGATGTGTGCAGAGAACAATAGCAGAGCTTCACTGAACTGTTCGGCCATTGTAGTGAAAGTACGCACAAGTTCCTTCTGAAGAATTCAGCTCCAGTCCTCCTTTTGACCCAGGTTGTAATGAAAATTCAACAAGCATAATAAAGCACCAATTGTCTTCAGTGTGCAAGTCATAACTGGTGAATAGCTCTACCAGCAGCACTTGGTATCATTGTGTTGATGAAAGAAAGTCGATTTGGTTGGAATGACCAATTGGATATGCCCTGGTTTTAGAGGCAAGGACAAGTCAGGGAAATATTTCACATTGTGGAACAGATGCCAGACTTGAAATAACACAGGAAATGTTTGGCTACATGTTCAGATAGATCTACAATCAGGAAATAAACTCATCCCATAATCTTTACCTATCTATGACTCTCATCTAATCTTGCTATCAAATGGAGCTAACTGATTGGATGAAAATTGGCATCTGTGATGGTGGCAAACACACGAGGAAGCCAGGTTGGATCGTCGACTCAGCATTCCATTCTGAAGATAATTCTGTAAGAGTCATCCTCAGCAACAACAATAACAGCTTTTTAAAATCCCAAAATAGTCAATAACAAGATCTAAACTGCCAAATTGCTTATGGCAATAGTTTAATTCCCATCACCAAATCTTTCTCCTTGCTTGTGCATACTGTGTATAATGATTTATGGAGAAACATAATTTTGTATGTTGTGGAATTTTAGAAAATGGCCAGGAGACTTTTCAAAGTGTAAACTCTAGAATATTCCATGGTATTGGCCATGGCATGCCAGAGGAGACAGTGCTATAAAGATAAAGTGAAAATTCTGCCTCCATCAAGTCATTGTACTTGTGATCAGGTGATCAGAATAAGGACTACTAGGGTATGTCCATTGTGGGCCAATACAATAAAAATGCCCAAAGGTTCTGATAGAAAGTGACGTTGTAAGCAGGAAATATTTGTTTAAGTGAAGTTTTTCATACTATGCTAATTTATCTCTCGTTGCATTGGAAAAGAGAAATCTGACCAAGTGAGCACTTTGTCATTTGGGCTGAAACATTCAGAAATACCGATTTCATTCAGGCTTCATGTTAAAGCCGAACATTCCAAATTATCTCAATACCTCGGCAACCTTCTATAGATGTGTGGTGGAAAGTGTGGTTGCAAAACGGCTTTGAGCGGAAAATGACTTTGAGCAGAAAACCTACTAAAGCTAGCAGATCTGGACCAGTACATCATGGGTAAAACCCTCCCAACCATTGAGCACCTCTACAGGAAACATTGCTGGAGAAAACAGCATCCATCATCAAAGAGTCTCACCACCCAGGCCGTGCTCGTTTCTCGGGGCTGCCATCAGAAAGAAGGTACAAGAGCATCAGGGCTCTCACCAACAGCTTCAGGAACAGTTACTACCACCAGGCTCTTGAACAAAGGGGGATGGTCCATTGATCTTGTTTACATTTACTGATCTATAGATTTGCTAAGTATGCCTGCATAAAAAGAATCTCAGTGTTGTATGTTGTGACAAGTATTTAATCAGAAGGACAGGAAGGAAGGCATAGGCAGTGGTCTGATTCTGTTAGTAAAAGATGGAGTTACATCTTTAGAAAGAGCTAACATAGGATCAGAGAATATTGATTCTTTGTGCATGGAACTAAGAAACTCCAAGGGTAAAAAACATGATGGATATCATATATAGGCCTCCAAATGGTAGCCAAGATGTGTTCCAAAGGGAGCTGGAAAAGGCATGTAATAAGGATAATAACACAGTTGTAATGGGGGACTTTAATATGCAAGGGGATTGGGAAAAATCTGTTTGGTGTCAGATCGCAAGAGAGGAAATTGTTGAATGCCTATGAGATAGCTTTTTAGAGCAACTTATGCTTGAGCCTGCTTGGGGAAAGGCTATCTTAGATTGGGTGTTGTATAATAACCCAGATCTTATGAGGGAGCTTAGGTAAAGGAACCCTTAGGAGTCAGTGATCACAACATGATTGAATTCATGCTGTAATTTGAGAGCAGAAGCATAACTCACATGCATCAGCATCACAATGGATAAAAGGGAATTGCAGAGGTATGAGAGTGGAGCCTGCCCAGGTGGATTGGATGAGGATACTGGCGGGGATGATGACATAACAGAGATGGCTGAAGTTTCTGTGAATAGTTTACAAAGTGTAGGATAGATATGTCCAACAGAGCAAGAAGTTCTTGAATGGCGGAGGTAGACAACTGTGGCCGACAAAGGAAATTAAGGTCTGAGTAAAAGCCAGGGAAAGGGCATATAAGGTAGTAAAAGTGAGTGGGAAGGTGGATGATTGGGAAGCTTTTAAAGTTCAACAAAAAGCAACTAAAAAGCTATAAGAAGGGAAAAGATGTTTTTTTCAGTTAAATGAGGGGTGATTGATAAGTTCATGGCCTAAGGTAGAAGGAGTCAATTTTAGAAAACCTAGCACGCTTATTTTTCAACACAGTCCCCCTCCTACATTTACACACTTAGTCCAGCGATTGTGGAGCATACGGATCTTGGACCTCCAGAAAGTGTCCACAGCAGGGGTGTTGATAAGTTTGTGGCCTAAGGTAGAAGGAGATGAGTTATACAGCTCTCGTTACATGCACATGCAGTTCAACTCGTTGAGTGATTATGCAGAATGTTTGAAGTTAATAACTCATCAGTTAATAACTCATCGGGGTGATTGATAAGTTCGTGGCCTAATGTAGAAGGAGATGAGTTATTAACCGCTGGACTAAGTGTGTAAATGTAGGAGGGGACCAAGTTTTCTAAAATTGACACCTTCTAATCTTAGGCCACAGACTTATCAATCACCCCTCGTATAAAGAGTAAAGGAAGGTGAGAGCTGATATTGGATCACTGGAAAATGATGCTGGTGAGGTAGTAATGAGGGACAAAAAAATGGCAGATGAACTTAATGGGTACTTTGCATCTGTCTTGACTGTGGAAGACACTAGCAATGTTGCAGAGTTCTGTGAGTGTCAGGGAGCAGGAGTGGCACCATTGCTATTACAAAAGGACAGGTGCTAGGCATACTCAGAGGTCATAAGCTGGATAAGTCACCTGGACCAGATGGAGGACAATCCTGAGGCCTGGGAGAAGGTTGCTGAGGAGATAATGGATGCATTGGTCAAGATCGTTCAAGAATCTTTTGATTCTGTCATGGCCCCGAGGACCGGAAGTCTGTGAAATGTTACTCCACTTTTTAAGAAGGGAGGAAGGCAAAAGAATGGAAATTATAGGCCAAACAACACACACAAAATACTGGTGGAACACAGCAGGCCAGGCAGCATCTATAAGAAGAAGCACTGTCGACATTTTGGGCCAAGACCCTTCAACCTGATGAAGGGTTTCGGGCCGAAACGTTGACAGTGCTTCTTCTTATAGATGCTGCTTGGCCTGCTGTGTTCCACCAGCATTTTGTGTGTGTTGTTTGAATTTCCAGCATCTGCAGATTTCCTCGTGTTTGCCCTGGAAATTATAGGCCAGCTAGGCCATCCTCAGTGGATGGAAAAGTGTTGGAGACTGTTCTTAAGGATAAGGTTTCGGGTACTTGGAGAATAATAATAAAATATGTCAAAGTCAGCATGGTTTTTGTGAAGGGAAATATTGCCTGACAAATCTGTTCTTCGAGGAAGTAACAAGCAGGGTGGAAAAGGGAGAGGCAATGGATGTCATTTACTTGGATTTTCAGAAGGCATTTGATAAGGTGTCACACATGAGGGTGCTTAATAAGACAAAATCCTATGGTATTTCAGGAGGGATACTGGCATGGATAGATGAATGGTTGACAGGCAGGAGGCAACGAGTGGGAATAAAAGGGGCCTTTTCTGGTTGGCTGCCTGTGACGAATGGTGTTCCTCAGCAGTGAGTAAAGAGGCCACTGCTTTTCACATTGACTGTCAGTGATTTAGATAATGGAATTGATGGCTTTGTGGATGATACAAAGATAGGTCGAGGGATAGGGAGCAATACGATTGCAGCAGGACTTAGACAAATTGGAAGAATGGGCAAGAAGTGGCAGATGGAATGCAGTGTTGGGAAATGTATGATAATGCATTTTGGGAAAAGGAACAATAGTGCAGACTATTATCTAAATGGAGAGAAAATTCAGAGTTGCAGAGGGACTGAGGAATCCTCGTGCAAGACTCACAGAAGGTTAATTTACAGGTTGAGTCTCTGGTAAAGAAGGCAAATGCAAAGTTGCCATTTATTTCAAGGGGAATGGAATATAAAAGCAAGGGGAAAATGGTGAGCCTTTGTAAGACACGAGTCAGGCCACACTTGGAGTATTCTCTACAGTTTTGGACCCCATATCTCACAAAGGATGTGTTGTCATTAGAGAGTCCAGAGGAGGTTCACAAGGAAGAATGCAGGGAGATCTCATTGAAACCTACTGAATGTTGAAAGGACTAGATCAGGTGGATGTGGAGAGGATGCTTCCTATGGTGGAGGTATTCAGAACTAGAGGGCACAGCCTCAAAATTGAGGGGCAACCCTTTAGAACAGAAGTAAGGAGGATTTTTTGCCAATGAGTAATAAATCTGTAGAATACTCTGCCACAGACTGTGGTGGAGGCCAAGTGCATGGGTATATTTAAGGTGAAAGTTGATCGTTGAGAAGGCAGGTGTAAGGGGTTGAGTGGGATCCGGCATTAGCCATGATGAAATGGCGGAGCAGACTCGATGGGCTGAATGGCCTAATTCTGCTTTGATGCCTTATGATCCTATGGTCTAGTCTGATATTAAATTTTGCTTTGAACTATGAGATTTAACAATTTCCTCTTGCTGATGTTTGATCTGCCTCCAGTGCAGAGAGAAAAAATACAACATGTCTCATTCCAATTAAAAATGTTAGCACAAGAAATTGTAATGGGAATCATTTTCAGAAAACATGAAATATTTGATACAGAGAAATAAATAAATCAATTTTTCTTTTCAGCTGAAAATCCGGAGGCCAAAGATGAATATGAATAATTTCTACGATGGCGTGTAAAATGTCCAGATGAAACTGCTGGAATTTTGATTATGTACACGGTCTTTATTTTGCTTGAAAGTATTTGTTTGTGCTCTACAAATATAATATGTGTACCTCTTCATGATGTAAATAAAACATACCATGTTGCCCCAATATAATTGAACAAAATCTAACCAGAGTTAATTAAAGTGGCAATAGGTCCAAAAGTATTAATTCTCTGAGTCATGCAAAATCAAAATACATTTTCTTAAGGGATGTAAAGAAATTTCTCACCAAGTCCTCTATTAAGCATGTTTCTGTACCGGGAATTCAATGATGACTGAGTTCAATTGATCGCATTATACTGTATAATTAAAAAGGAATGGATCAAAATGCCATTGTTTCCAACTTCCAAGTTTCATTAAAACACTGAATACTAAATAGCCTTTAAAAGGCCAACATACATCAGGACAAATAGTTGAGACTGTGTTGCTAATGTTGTTTTGTTATTCAAGAAGGGAATAAATAATTTGGGATACCCAAATTGAATAAATATCAGAAAGAATTTATAAAAATTGCATTGGCAGTAGCCAAAAAAGCTATTGCAGTGACTTGGAAATCGGATACATATCTAAGTATAGATCGTTGGAAGAACGAAATTTATGGCTGTATTCCACTTGAAAAAATTACTTATAATTTAAGAGATAAATATGAAACATTTTTGAAAATTTGGCGCCCTTATTTACAAAAGACAGGATTAAATATATAGGTGCTCCGAAGATGAAATAATTGGTTACTTGGGGAAAGAAATAAATATATATACTAAAGTTATTATGAACTCCATGGAGCATGTGGGGATCTTCCAATATCCAGGCATTCCATTTTTTTTCTTTCTTTCTTATTTTTTTAATAGGGATGTTAGGGGGGAGGGGTTAAGGGGAGGGGGGATGGGTAACACATTTTTTTTTCATACACATTTATTCTGTAACTATTTGAAAACAATAAAAAAAGTAAAAAAGAAAAGAAGGGAATAATCCTGGAAACAATATACCAGTGAGTGTCACAAGAAGTTACTTGAGGGTGATCTTGAAGCTTTAACTCTTCAAGGTTTCAGTGAAGAGAGGCTTCTTTCGGAGAAAGCAAAAGGAGAGCAAAGCTCAATTTTTTTTGCTAATTCCTTCTTTATATCTGCTCAGCTAGGACAGTAGAGATGCCAGGCAGGATAGAGGAGTGCTAAATCTTCAATGATGTGGGAAGGCAGGGAGATCTCCAGTGTCCCTGACAACTACAATTCTGAGAAAGACTAATGACCTAAAGCCGAGAGGACACCCAACTGCTGATATGCCTGGAAATGAAAATAAGGTCTGATGTTGCAAAGATCGATACACCATTGGAACCCGGAATGTAAGATCCATGTATCAAAATAAACTAGATGTGGTCAAAAATGAGCTGGCGAGACTAAACATTGACCTATTGGGAATTAGCAAACTGAAGTGGACTGAAATGGGTCATTTTACATCAGACAGTTGCCAGATCTTCTGCTGTGGGCAGGAAACATGCAGAAAGAATGGAGTGGCTTTAATTGTCAAAAAAAGGGTACCAAAATCAGTGACTGGATACAACCCAAAAATGATAAAATGATCGCAATATGACTTCAGGGAAAGCCTTTCAACATCACGGTGATCTAAGTTTATGCTGCAACCACAGATGCCAAAGAGGATGAAATTGTCCAGTTTCATGAAGAATTGCAGCTCCTCCTGGATATGACACCAAGAGAGGATGTAACATTTATCATTGGAGACCCGAATGAAATCACGGAGCACCGGGAGAAACAAACAACTTTGGCCTTGGAGTATGGAACGAAGCAAGACATCGACTGGTAGAATTTTGCCAAATTAACTCTCTGGTTATAGCAACTACCCTCTTCCAACAGCCTAAGAGGCAGCTCTATACGTGGACATCACCCGACGGTCAACACCGAAACCAGATTGATTATACACTTTGTAATCAGAGATGGAAGAGCTCTGTACAACCAGCTAAAACAGGACCAGGAGCAGACTGTGGCTCATACTATGAGCTGTTGGTTGTAATATTCAGAATGAAACTGACATATGCTGAACACGTCATGAGGAATGCTGGTCTAGAGGACTCAAATCAAAATTGCTGGACAAAATATTAACAACCTCAGATATGTAGATGATACTACTCTAATGGCTGAAAGTGAAGAAGATCTGAGGAAGCTTCTAATCAAAGTGAAAGAAGAAAGTGCAGAAGCTAGCTTGTTGGTCAACATTGAGAACACCAAGATTATGTCGACCAGCCCTATTAACTCCGTGGTAATAAATGGAAAGGAAGTGAAAGCAGTGTCGGATTTTGACTTCCTTGGTTCAAAGATTTCTATGGATGGTAACTGCAGCCCCAAAATTAAATGGTGTTTACTTCCGGGGAGGGCAGCAATGGCAAATTTAGATAAAACTAGACAACTGGGTGACCCGTTGGGGCACCCTTTGAGAGAAAGCTAGTGCAGTCTGATGTGACCAGAATGAACATTAAATTTTCCTGAATGCTATTGGCATTGCCTTGCTTTGGAAATTGAAGAAGATAAAACAATTTATTAAAGAAGAAAGATGCATAGCAAGGCAAATATAGCTCCTCCTTGTTTAATGAAGGACACTTCTGATGGCAACATCTCTGGTTGATCTGCCACCCTTGTGCCTCTCGTTGTCATTCTGGAGACGTACAGTCCTTTCATGTGCTGTCTCTTCAACTTTTTTGCTGTTTATTCTTTGTCTCTGATCTTGGAGACATGCATTTCTCAGCTCCTTTGTCTCTTCCTCACTCCTCCTCCTGTGCCTGTTGTTGTCATTTTGGAGACGTGCATGCATCTCCTCCTCTGTCTCTTCTTCTCTCACCTTTTTTGTCCTGACTGTTTGATCCTGGAGCTGTGATGTCCTGGCCTCATCCGATCCTTGTTCTCTCCCTCTTCTTGCCACTTCCCGACGACATTTGGTGTAATCTCTTGACTATATTGTCCCCCCTTCTCTTTCCATGCAGCATAATTAGGCTCACCTAATTAGGCTTACCTCACCGAGGGTTGAAGACCCATCGGCCACCCTCACCTGGTTTGGCCCGTCCGCCGAGATGGTTTACCGGGGTGTGGCCGCTTTGCATGTTACAGCTACTTGGAGCCACAGGTGAGAGTTGAGCGCCAGGTGGGGACCAAAGGTTGTCGAGCTGCCCTGAAAAAGGGCATGGCAGGTCACCCCACCAGAGATGCTATCTGTTTCTCGACACACCATACACCCCATGAAGTGTGAGATAGTAAATTATATTAGACCCTGGCTTTGTGGGAGAAGCCTGAGAGTGGTAGTAGATGTTTGCCTCTCTGACTGGAGTCCTGTGCCTAGCGGAGTGCCCCAGGGATTGGTGCTGAGTCCTTTGCTGTTTGTCTTCTATATCAATGATCTGGATGATAATGTGGTTAACTGGATCAGCAAGTTTGTGGATTACACCAAGTTTGGGGTGTAGTGGACCGTGAAGAAGGCTATCATAGCTAGCAGAGAGGTCTACATCAGCTGGGAAAATGAGCTGAAAATGGCAGATGGAATTTAATGAGACATGTCCGAGGTGTTGCATTTTGGTAGGACCAACCAGGGTAGGTCTTACACTGTGAACGGTAAAACACTGAGGAGTGTGGTAGAACAAAGGGATCTGGGAATACAGGTACATAATTCATTGAAAGTGGTGTTACAGGTAGATAGGGTCATAAAGAATGCTTTTGGCACATTACTGTTACAGTTATGGAATCCACAACCCGCCAGGGTCGTAAGGGCACTGAACAGATGAGCGCTGCATGAGTTGCCTCCATATCTCACGTTTGTGGCCATGGGCCTTGGTTGTGGGAAAGCTCCCTCCTGTCCATTCTGCAATATTGTCTGCCCATTTTTCTTTTCCCCTGCACTGTTCCCTGAAGAATGGATTTGGGAGTCCACTTTATCTTGTTATGTGAACATAACATCAGTTTCCTCTTATTTACTGTGGACAGTAGATCTCCATAGTGTCTCATGTGCTGGGTGATGGTTATTCATACTTCGTAGTTTGAGACATGGTCTGTATAGGAGATGTGGAGGAGCCTTCTGAAGCATCTCATTTCTATCGCCTGGATCTTCTTTTACATTTCTGCTGTTGAAGTCTATGATTTGTATGCATACAAGAAGATGGAGAGAACAAGTGCATGCAGGAGTTTCAAACTATCTGAGACCGATGTTAATGTCTCTCCAGATTGGTTTAAGTTAAGCCAGCATTGCTCTTTTTTGGACTGACCTTGCAAGGACTTCAGGTTGATGATGGTGCCAAGATACTTGAACCGTTTGACAGTCTCTAGTTCTTGTCCACTGACTGTGATTTTTGTCGTGATTGACTCCTCACTGTTCCTCAGCAGTTTGGTTTCCATTGTGCTGATCTCCATGCCATATCTGGTAGATGTATCATCCAGACAGTTCACAAGGCAGGCCAATTCATCCTCACTTCCAGCCAGCCTATCAGTGTCATCGGTGAACCTGAGGTTCGCTATGATGTGTCCTCCAATGCTGACTGAGCCAATATGGTCTTCCAGGGCATCTGTGGTTACTTGCTCCAGGAAACTGTTGAACAGCTTGGGTGAAAGGAGGCAGCCTTGTCGGACTCCAACTGGTGAGTGGAGCCACTCTCCAAATGTGCCTTGAACAAGTACCACACTGCGAGCTTTGGTGTAGAGCTACTTGATGGTTTGGATCAGCTTCTGGCCCAGGTCATATCTCTTCAATGTGGCCCTGAGGGCATCATGCCACACCCAATCGAATGCCTTCTTGAGCTTTATGAACACGTGGAAGAGGTCCGGTTGATGTTGGTTATATTTCTCACACAATACTCAAAGGTTGAATATCTGTTCTGTTGTACTTCTTCCACTTCTGAATCCAGCTGCTCTTCAGCGATTATTTCTTCTGCCAGTGGTTTCAGTCTATTCACGATGACTTTCAACATCACTTTGCTTGTGTGGCTGATAGGATTTATGGTTCTATATTTCTGAACCTGCTGTAAGTTACTTTTCTTGTGGACAGTGATGATGAGTGATTCTGTCCAGGGTGTTGGCCATTGCCCAGTCTGCTAGATTTTGTTGCAGGTATTGGTGAGGATGTCTATCACTGTCTCTCCCCCATGTTTTATCAGCTCAGCTGGGATGTTGTCTATTCCTGCAGCTTTCCCATTCCTCAGCAATCTTTTGGCTGTTTCTACTTCTTCCCACAGAATTCGAAAGTCATCGTCATTTGACAAGTCCTGGCTTGCAAGTACACTGGAGTCCCCTTAGGTCTGATGTTTGTGAAAGTTTGAACGATACTCAGTCCTCTGTTGAGAATGTCTTCATCTTCTGAAGATGTCTTGGATTGTGCTGATTTGTCTGTGTTTAGTGAGGTCCTTCACAATTTGAAATGCTTACCTGCTGTTGTTCTTGTTCAGGCTATCTCTCAATCCATTCTTCCTTGGCCTTGATCATGTTTTTCCTGATCTTCTTGCTGATCTCTGTAAGCAACAGCTCCTGTTGTTCTGTTCTTAGTTTTCTTCAGGTCTCTTCTAGTGTCACACATTTCCAGGATGTCCTCTGTTACCCACAGTTGGGTTTTCCTGCAGTGTTTTCCAAGTATCTCATTGGCTGTTCCAAGCACCTTAAAACTATGCCCTCTTGTGTTAGCCACTTCAGCCCTGCGGAAAAGCCTCTTACTATCCACATGATCAATGTCTCTCATCACCTTGTACACCTCTATCAGGTCACCACTCATCCTCCATTGCTCCAAGAAGCAATGGGGATTTTGTATCTGTATTCCCAGATCCCTCTGTTCTACTGCACTCCTCAGTGTCCTACCATTTACCTTGTATGTTCTACCTTGGTTTGTCCTTCCAAAGTGCAATACCTCACACTTGTCTGTATTAAACTCCATCTGCCATTTTTCAGTCCATTTTTCCAGCTGGTCCAGATCCCTCTGCAAGCTTTGAAAACCTTCCTCACTATCCACTACACTTCCAATCTTCGTATCATCAGCAAATTTGCTGATCCAGTTTGGCACATTATCATCCAGATCATTGATATAGATGACAAATAACAATGGATGCAGCACTGATCCCTGTGGCACACCACTAGTCACAAGCCTCCACTCAGAGAAGCAATCCTCCACTACCACTCTCTGACTTCTCCCATTGAGCCAATGTCTAATCCAATTTACTACCTCTCCATGTATACCTAGCGACTGAATCTTCCTATCTAACCTCCCACGCAGGACCTTGTCAAAGGCCTTACTGAAGTCCAAGTAGACAACATATACTGTCTTCTTTTTATCCACTTCCCTTGTAACCTCCTCATAAATCTTTAATAGATTTGTTAAACATGACCTACCACGCCCAAAGCTGTGTTGACTCTCCCTAATATATTAGTCCTTGTCTATCTATGTTTGTAAATACTTGTAGATCCTATCTCTTAGTACTTCTTCCAATAATTTACCTACTACTGACATCAAATTTACCGGCCTATAATTTCCCGGATTACTTTTAGAGCCTGTTTTAAACAATGTAACAACATGAGCTATCCTCCAATCCTCCGGCACCTCACCCGTAGATACCGACATTTTAAATATATCTGCCAGGTCTCCTGCAATTTCAAAACTAATCTCCTTCAAGGTCTGAGGGAATGCCCTGTCAGGTCATGGGGATTTATCTACTCTGATTTGCCTCAAGATAGCAAGCACCTCCTCCTCTTCAATCTGTATAGGTTCCATGTCCTTTCTACTTGTTTGCCTTATTTCCATTGACTCCATGCCAGTTTCCTTAGTAAATGCAGACGCAAAAAACCATTTCAGATCCCCCCCATTTGTTTTTGTTCCATACATAGCTGACCACTCTGATCTTCAAGAGGACCAATTTTATCCCTTCTGCTCTTAATATGCCTGTAGAAGCTCTTTGGATTATCCTTCACCTTGACTGCCAAAGCTACCTCATGTCTTTTAGCCCTCCTGATTTCTTTCTTTTTTTTTGCACTTTTTATACTCTTCAAGTACCTTATTTGTTCCCTGTTTTCTATACATGTCATACATCTCTCTCTTCTTCTTTATCAGAGTTCCAATATCCCTTGAGAACCAAGGTATCTTATTCTTATTCACTTTGCCTTTAATCCTGACAGAAACATACAAACTCTGCACTCTCAAAATTTCTCCTTTGAAGGCCTCCCACTTACCAATGACATCCTTGCCAGAGAACAACCTGTCCCAATCCACACTTTTTAGATCCTTTCTCATTTCTTCAAATTTGGCCTTTTTCCAGTTTAGAACCTCAACCCAAGGACCAGATCTATCTTTATCCATGATCAAGTTGAAACTAATGGTGTTGTGATCACTGGAACCAAAGTGTTCCCCTACACACACTTCCATCACCTGACTTAACTCATTTCCTAATAAGAGATCTAATATTGCATCCTCTCTCGTCGGTACCTCTATATATTGATTTAGAAAACTTTCCTGGACACATTTTACAAACTCTAACCCATCTAGACCTTTAACAGTATGGGAGTCCCAATCAATATGTGGAAAATTAAAATCCCCTACTATCACAACTTTATGTTTCCTGCAGTTGTCTACTATCTCTCTGTAGATTTTCTCCTCATGTCAAGTCAAGTCACTTTTATTGTCATTTCGACCATAACCGCTGGTACAGTACATAGTAAAAATGAGACAATGTTTTTCAGGACCATGGTGTTACATGACACAGTACAAAAACTAGACTGAACTACGTAAAAAAAAACCAACAACACAGAGAAAGCTACACTAGATTACAGACCTACACAGGACTGCATAAAGTGCACAAAACAGTGCAGGCATTACAATAAATAATAAACAGGACAATAGGGCAAGGTGTCAGTCCAGGCTCTGGGTATTGAGGAGTCTGATAGCTTGGGGGAAGAAACTGTTTCATAGTCTGGATGTGTGAGAGCCCGAATGCTTTGGAGCCTTTTCCCAGACGGCAGGAGGGAGAAGAGATTGTATGAGGGGTGCATGGGGTCCTTCACAATGCTGTTTCCTTTGTGGATGCAGCGTGTAGTGTAAATGTCCGTGATGGTGGGAAGAGAGACCCTGATGATCTTCTCAGCTGACCTCACTATCCACTGCAGGGTCTTGCAATCTGAGATGGTGCAATTCCCGAACCAGGCAGTGATGCAGCTGCTCAGGATGCTCTCAATACAACCCCTGTAGAATGTGATGAGGATGGGGGGTGGGAGATGGACTTTCCTCAGCCTTCGCAGAAAGTAGAGACGCTGCTGGGCTTTCTTTGCTATGGAGCTGGTGTTGAGGGACCAGGTGAGATTCTCCGTCAGGTGAACACCAAGAAATTTAGTGCTCTTTACAACTTTACTGAGGAGTCGTTGATGTTCAGTGGGGAGTGGTCGCTCCGTGCCCTCCTGAAGTCAACAACCATCTCTTTTGTTTTGTTCACATTCGTAGACAGGTTGTTGGCTCTGCACCAGTCCGTTAGCCGCTGCACCTCCTCTCTGTAAGCTGACTAGTCATTCTTACTGATGAGACCGACCACGGTCGTGTCATCGGTGAACTTGATGATGTGGTTCGAGCTGTGTGTTGCAGCACAGTCGTGGGTCAGCAGAGTGAACAGCAGTGGACTGAGCACGCAGCCCTGGGGAGCCCCTGTGCTCAGTGTGATGGAGTTGGAGATGCTGCTCCCGATCCGGACTGACTGAGATCTCCCAGTCAGGAAGTCTAGGATCCAGTTGCAGAGGGAGGTGTTCAGGCCCAGTAGGCTCAGCTTTCCAATCAGTTTCTGAGGGATGATTGTGTTGAATGCTGAACTGAAATCTATGAACAGCATCCGAACGTATGTGTCTTTTTTGTCCAGGTGGGTTAGGGCTAGGTGGAGGGTGGTGGAAATGGCGTCATCTGTTGAGCGATTGGGACGGTACGCAAACTGCAGGGGGTCCAGTGAGGGGGGCAGCAGGGTCCTGATATGCCTCATGACGAGCCTCTCGAAACACTTCATGATGATGGATGTAAGTGCAACGGGACGGTAGTCATTTAGGCAGGACACTGAAGACTTCTTCAGCATGGGGACGATGGTGGCGGCCTTGAAGCACGTTGGAGCGGTGGCGCTGCTCAGAGATGTTGAAGATGTCAGTGAGAACATTTGCTAGCTGGTCTGCACATCCTCTGAGCACTCGACCAGGGATGTTGTCTGGTCCAGCAGCCTTCCGTGGGTTGACCCTGTGCAGGGTTCTTCTCACATCGGCCATGGAGAGACACAGCACCTGGTTTTTTATAGGAGGGGTGGACTTCCTTGCCGCCAGGTTATTTTCCGCCTCAAACTGGGTGTAGAAATTATTCAGCGCATCTGGGAGGGAGGCATCACCCGCACAGTCAGGTGATGTTGTCCTGTAATTGGTGATGTCCTGGATGCCCTTCCACATGTGCCGCGTGTCGCCGCTGTCCTGGAAGTGGCTGTGGATTCACTGGGCGTGTGCACACTTTGCCCCTCTGATGGCTCGGGACAGTTTGGCCCTTGCTGTTGTTAGAGCTGCCTTGTCGCCTGCTCTGAAGGCGGAGTCGCGGGACCTCAGCAGCGCACGCACCTCCACGGTCATCCATGGCTTCTGATTGGCACGTATAGTGATGGTCTTGGACAGAGTAACATCATCGATGCACTTGCTGATGTCGCTGGTCACTGATGCTGTGTACTCCTCTAAGTTGGTAGAGTTGCCATTGGTTGCAGCCTCCCTGAACATGTGCCAGTCAGTGTTCTCAAAGCAGTCTTAAGAGCAGAGATGGTTCTTGCTGGCCAGGTTTTCACCGGCTTCTGAACTGGTCTGGAGCGCCTGACGAGCGGTCTGTATGCTACGATTAGCATAACAGAGATGTGGTCTGAGTATCGGAGGTGGGGGCAGGGTTCTGCCTGGTACGTGTCGGGGATGTTTGTGTAAACCAGGTCCAACATGTTTTCCCCCCTCGTTGCAAAGTCCACATACTGATGGAATTTGGGGAGCACTGACTTAAGGTTCGCGTGGTTAAAATCACCAGCGGCAATAAATAGAACATCAGGGTCACCAATTTTCACTTACTATTGGGTGGTCTATAATACAACCCCATTAATGTGGTCATACCTTTCCTGTTTCTCAGCTCCACCCATATGGCCCAGGAGGCAGAAATCTGAATTCCTGCCCCTGCTCCACTCCGTATTTATCCTCCACCTCACTCGTTGTCGCACGGCACAGGCAGTAATCCTGAGATTACTACCTTTGAGGTCCTGCTTCTCAATTTCTTTCCTAACTTCCTGTAGTCTGTTTTCAGGATCTCCTCCCTTTTCCTGTCAATGCCGTTGGTATCAATATGTACCAAGACCTCCAGCTGTTCACCTTCCCACTTCCGGATATCTTGGACGCAATCACAAATCTCACAGTTCCTGGCAACTGGGAGGCAAGCTACTATCCACATTTCTTTCCAGCATTCACAGAATTGCCTGTCTGACCCCTAAGAGTCCCCTATCACTGATGCCATCCTCTTCCTTTCCCTGCCCTTCTGAGCCACAGGGCCAAACCCTGTGCCAGAGGTGCAACCATTGTTTCTTCCCCCAGGTAGGTAACCACCCCTCCCCCCCAACTGTACTCAAACAGGAGTACCTATCGTTAAGGGGGGCAGCCACTGGGGTGTTCTCTAGTATTTGACTCTTGCCCTTCCCTCTCCTGACTGTTACCCACTGTGAGGGTGGGAGTCTCCCGGACATCCCACATCTGACACCCAGTACAGAACACTGGCCTCACAGACATACTTCCTATTCCTCACAAGTAACTTACCTCGCCTCGACCTATTGAGTGAAAGCCCTCCTACTCTGACTCCCTCTACTCTTTCAGGTGCTCTATAAAGCTGTCTTCTTTATAAATTCTTCCCACTGGTCTAACTTGCTGACATCCACATGCCTGTGCAGTCATGCCTCGATCAAAGCTTTAAACCAGTGCCATTAGAATTAGTTGAAACCTGTAAGTTTGGGACAAAGTGACAGAGCAGGGTGAAACAATAAAATAGCTTCATTATAGTATTTATATTTCCATTGCAATTTCAGTGTTGTTTTATAATCATACTTGACAAAATAGCTGTTTGTGTGGCCTGGTATGTGATGAAATGTAGTCAGGCTGTTGAGTATGCAAAACCTGATTTTCGAATTTACCTGAAAATGTACTTCGGCTATTTGAGAATTTGGTCCACCAACTCTGTTTTCTGTCTGTGTCAATGGTGGCTGAGGTGGATATGGTTGAGAGCCTCAATTTCCAAACTGTAAATATCACTGACAGTTGGGCCTGCTTCAGCCACTTGGGCATTATGGACACCGAGGTGCAACAGCATCTCTACTTCCTCAGAAGATTAAAGAAATTCAGCACAGCCCTGATGATCCTCACCATTTTTTACAGATGTAGATAGAAAGCATCCTATCCGCAGATTAACGTGGCAACTGCTAAGCCCAGGACCACAAGAAATTGCAAAGAGTTGTGAATGCAGCCTCTCTCCCAGTGACTCTGTCTGAAACCTCCTGCTGCCTATGTAAGCAAGGACTCCTCCCACTCCTGTCATTTTCTCTTCTCTGCACTTCCACTGGGCAAAAGGTACAAAAGCTTGGGAGTGCCGATCGCCAAGCTCAATGACTGTTCTAAGGTCTTGGACAGTCATTCTTACATGAAAAAGATGATATCTCAAAGGTTTCAAAGGTACATTTAATATCAGTGAAATGTATACAATATACATCCTGAAATTCTTTTACTTCGCAAACATCCACAAGAAGAGGAGTGCCCCAAAGAATGAAAGACAGTTAAATGTTAGAACCACAAAGCCCCCCCAGCTCCTCCCACCCACACCTAAGAAATAGTAAAGCAACAAACCCACCTCCCCAGCAGCAAAAAAAGAATTAGCACCAAGCACTTAAGTGTGCAGCAAAGCATCAATAAAGACACAGACTTGCAGTACCCCAAAGACTACTCGTTCACCTGGTAATTCGACATACTGCAGGCTCTCTCTCTCTCTAACAAGGGAAAAAGAGCCTTTTTCCGAACTCTTTGCCCAAAGAGCTTGGATCTCTGGGCACACAGCCAGCTCGCTGCTTTCGATCTTCCGTCTCCCACAATGCACCAGGTGGAGACACTGACCTCGAGTCCACCCACCTCCAGAGCCACTAAGTCCAGGAACCCTGAAGGCATGCTAGTCTTCCAGGCCACATCCTCGGTATATCGAATGTTGGCTGGTTGTGAGACCCTGAGAGCGGGTCCCATTCCTACAAAGAACCAAAGTCAGTGTGTAACTCCAGGTCAGGGTCTTCAGAAGAACCCTGAAAGGAAAAATTGAGATATTAAAGATCTCAATATCTAAGTTGACTTCATCATTTCCTTTACACTTCATTTGTTGACGTACACTGAACTATTCCCCACCCCCCCCCGGTCCCCTCCTTTCCCTTCTCCTATGCTCCTCTCCTATCAAATTCTTTCCTCTTCAGCCCTTTATCTTTTCTACCCAGCTGGCTTCACCTATCACCTTGCTTTTTCTCCTTCCCCTTCCCCCATTTTTTAAATTTCTGCATCTTTCCAGTACTGAAGAAGGCTCTCATCTGGAAACATCAGCTGTTTAATCATTTACATAGATGCTGCCTGACTTGCTGAGTTTCTCCAGCATTCTATGTATGTTACACAAGTATAATGAAATTGTCAAGATTTAAGGGCATGTTAACAGTTTGGAAGCCACATGAGAGTTAACTAGGATTAAGTAGCCCTGTCTGTGCACATCTGAGTGGACTGGAACCATTTTTGGTCTGCCATGGACCAAGGGTTGATTATCAATGATGGGAAGATACAGTGTGTGAGGCAAAGGCTTCTACTACTTTGAGAGAGATTGATTCTTGTTCCAAGATTTTGCTTTTGACCTCATTGGAAAATCTCTTCCTCAAAAAATCCATTCACACAGGTTGAAAAAAAATCTTCCCTGGACTTTAGCTAATATATATATTATTAAAAACAAAGTACACTACTGTTACGTACCCCGTAACTGGGTCACTTACCAGCAAAGATAGAGAGGTCCATTGAAGTCTGATGGTACTATTTTTAACAGTATTTATTGATAGAAATACACAAAAATATTATCAATGCAAACACACAGATAATATACGTCGTCAATACTAAATCTAAAAGCGCGGGTATAATAATAATCAATAAGAAATAGCTCTATCGTTGTCTAGGGGATAATGTATTGTCTGATGGAAATATAAAAGTCACTTTAGTTCAGTCAAGCTGTAGGCTGCAGCCTTTGGTTGGAGAGAGAGACGGGTTAAAACTTGCCCATTCCTTTTATGATGTCAATCCTTCGAGAGTCGTTGAGAGTTGAGTTCCCCATTGTTAGCTAAAAACCGTTTTTCCGTGGCAAAGGCCACCGATTCCGGGCAAATGGAAGCGGATGCACGTGGCCTTCCACCGGCTTTCACTATTACGGGATTGCTAGCATTTCTTCTGGTGCGTCTGAGGGGCTGTTCCTCAGACCCTCTTTTTATCCTGACTCACAGGGTCTCAGGTGTCAATCAGGTTAGGATGATGCAATCCCTCCACCAACCTCCTCCTTGGTTCATTGCCTGGGGCTTCGATGCATAGTACAGGATGCAATACACAAGTCCATCTCCAGAGACAATAGCCGGTATCAATGGGTCCGCCTTTCGGAGGCCAGGACACATTCCAACCCTTTTGTGGATTCTGCATGTCTTTCTCTCATTTCCTGTGACCCCTGAACTGACTTAATAGTGATCTTGCGATTCTCACAAAGGAGGGGGCTACCCCGCACCCTTCGGCCCCTCAGAGCTGTGGCACATTCGTAACACTACTTACTGGCATATTTACAGCTGCAAAGACTCTTAGCAATTCAGTCCAATATTCTGATAATGAGAAAGGCCCAGACTGTCCCATCAAGCACTGCAAGCAGGAATTGTTTGGGTTTATGGGAGCACTCTGTCCTGTTGAACATTTCCCAGAGCCAGTAGAACTCTGGCTTGAATACATGAAGTATTCATCACCTTGAATACTTGCTATTCGAGCCAAATTTTTGTTGTCAATTTTCAGTTATGATTTTAACTTTGACCTCCTGATGATAGTTGTTTCAATCTCTTTGACTTTGCTATTGAGAACTCCTTCCAAGGTGTCCATAGCAAGTAAAACGTCATGATCCACAATGATACTGCCTTTCCTATTGGACAAAAAGAAACATAAGTTAAACCAATCCAGTGCCTTCTGAATAAGGAAGTGTGTACCTGGGTAATGATTTAGAAATACTTTTTCTGTCATCAAAAGGCTTTGGTTTATTTCAGAGAGCTGAGTTTAATACCTTCTTAACTTTCCCTGATACATCATCAGATTTGTTTTGGGGCTGAAAACCCAAAAGATAAGTAACAATACTTTTCCAAGGCCCAGAGTCCAAGTCAATGGTTTCAATGGATAGAATTCACCTCTGCAAGAATCAAACTGATGCTTTGTGAAACATTGATCAGCTTTTGTCAATGAAAAATGGGATGATTTATTTCTACATACATTCTTGGTCATGTTATGGTTACTGCATTTATTATTTATTCTCAGATTCCCTTGTGATCGGTTTTACAACTGACTGACTTTTTGGTCCAGTTTAGTGGACAGTCAGTTGAGTCTCATGTAGGCAACAATATGAAAGGTTCTTTACATGAAGGGAGAAAACTCTTGGATTTCTAGAATAATATGCTAAATTTAATGCTGCTAGGCATAATTAGATTAATCAAATTAAATTTGCAATTTTTGTTTCTAGGCATCGGAATCAGCAGGTAGAATCAATGAATGTATTCCCTGTTGTAAGATTTTGTGTCTGTAGTGGAATCAGTGTTGCAGAGAACAGATGTGACTTTCACTGAGAGAACTTGTGGCCACGACCAACTCCTGTTCCTGTCTCCCATGTTCTTATAGAGGATATACCTAGAGTAGCACTCTCTCTCTCTCTTCTATTCTCTGTACTGCAATGTCTGTGTGACAGGAACTCAAAAACATTTCCTGGTTAAGACATTTCCTTGAATGCACCAACCAGTTTAACAAAAAACGAAGTGTCACTTTGGCTCAGGAAATATTTGCATCCTCTGAGTTGTAAAGGCTTTGATTCTCATCCCTTTGCAGAGACTTGATCACGTAATCTCGGTGGATTTCCGGGCACAATTGTAGAGAAAATACTGGTGTGGAAATATCCTAAATCATCTACTTGGACAAAATCAGGGACATCTTCTCACAGGTTCCAGCCAACCAGTCAATCGCGATCGACCAGTTGATCTTTGAGACTTTCCCAGAAGATCCCGAAAAATAAAATAAAATAAATAAATACACAAAATAAATGTGCAAATACATTATCCCCGATAAACCTTTTGATGCAAATATGTAGTAACTTCTACTTTGAAAAAGGACCACTCAACAACTTCATTCCCAAAAGGAACAACTTTATCTAGGATGGTAGAACGATATTCGCATACAGAGGATTTCACTAATGCGCACTGGGCAGAAAAGACCGGAAGGAAAACCCCGCAACCCCGGAAACAATCTCTCTTTACAAACAGTTTCCATAGCGGGAGTATTGCTGTAATACCATGATCCTAATTGGTGTTAACTTATCTTTATAATGCTCACATTACAGCACTTCTTCCCTTTAAATTCCAACATTCCCCAAATGTAAAAGAAATAGGAAACAAAAACAGTGGTGTCATTAGCTTGCGTACCACTGAAACTTATACTAGCGTCTCAGTAACAGTTTACCAATACCAGGAAAGCTGAGGAGCCGAAATCGGAGTTGGAGGCCCAGCAAACATGCTGCTCAGAGGACCTGGATCGACAGTGTTAAAGGCCCTGTCACTCTGTGAATATTTTTCACGACAGTTTGATGAATCCCTGGATGTAATGCAAACAGCTCAGCTTGTTGTATTTGCCAGAATGGCTTTCCCGGATTTTACAACAAAGGAGGACTTCCTCACTCTTTTGTAATTAAAGGAGAGAACGAGAGGTGAGGATATTTACAATAAGTTTAAAAAAGAATGTCCGTGAAAATGACATCCCGTTCATAAACTGGCGGCAATTACTACCGATGGGGCCCCAGCAATGCGCGGTGTGCGTGTTGGTTTTATAACATTGTGCCGTAATGAACCTGATTTTCCCGACCTCCTGGATTATCACTGTGAGATTCATCAGCAGGCCTTGGCTGGGAAGGTCGGGGACTTTTCCCATGTAATGACACTGGTGATCAAACTGATGAACTTGATTCATGCAAAAGTGCTTCAGCACTGCTTATTCAAGGTGTTATTGGATGAGCTCGATGCTGCTATGGCCTGTTCGATATGCTAGCTACAGTGTTTTCTTGTTTGAATTAATCTGAAAGTTTGACAAAAGCATTTTATGTATTTAAAATACAATTAGCCCAAATAAAGGGCCTCAGGTTGGAAGTACAATCTGAGGTGTTTTTTCTCTAAACAATTTAGTATGTCGATCTTGCCTTTCACTAAGGCCGAGATAGGGGATCTTGGGCTTAAAAAAGGTTGGTGACTACTATTCTAGACAATAGTTATCCTAAATCTTTTTTTGTTCTGATGAAAGCTTTACAGTGTTCACATTGGCTACTGTGTTCATCCAATAGTAACGATATGTTCATTCAGAAGTCGGTTGAAGTGCTTTGACCCAGAGTGGAAGTTACACAATAATGCAAATTCTTCCCTACCCATTCAGGGTCTGTGTACAATTCATGACTAAAGAACATTATGAATCAGCCAGCTGATTACAAGTTGACATAATATTTTAGATATTATTTTTGACATCCTTGCATTGCTGAAATGGCCAGTATTTATTGTCCATTCCCTAACTCCCTTGTGGATGCAGTCGTAGACCCTCTGATGACGGTTCTTACACCACAGTACTTTTAGGGAGTAAGTTCCAGGATTAAGATCCAGCTTCAATGAAAGTTTGATAATATAGTTCCAACTCATACAAGTGTTTAAGATACAGGAGAATCTATAGGTTATGATGTTTCCTAGTACCAGCTGCCATAGAGTTAGAGAGCATTACAGCATAAACCCTTTGGCCCATCTATTCTGTGCTAAGCTGTTTTTCTGCCTAGTTCCATCTACCTGCACAAGGACTATGGCCTTCCATACCCAGGCACCTATCCAAACATCGTTTGAATGTTGCAACTGAACTTGCATCCACCATTTTGGCCTCATCAAAATTTCTATGACATAACATCTCAAGTCCTGTCCTCAATGCTCTGATTTATGAAGTCTAACGTGCCAAAAGCTCTCTTTATGACGCATATCCCTTTGTTTACTGCACACCTTAGTGCCCAGCCATTAACTGTGTAATGAATCCCTGATTTATCCACCCAAAATTGCAACACCTTTCACTTGTCTGCATTCAAATCCATTTGCCATTTTTCCAGCTGGTGATCACACTGCAAACCTTTCTCATTGTCCACCACACCCTACAGTCTTGGTGTCATCTGCAAATTTGCTGATCCAGTTAACTGCATCAGCATCCAGATCGTTGATGTAGATGACAAACAACAGTAACAAGAGTTCCAGCACAATGCCTGCAGGATTCCACTAGACACAGGCCTCCAGTCAGAGAGTCAACAATCTACTCTCAATCTTCTCTGCTAACCCTTCATCCTGAACACCAAGCAACTTAGACTTCTGGACAAACCTCCCATATGGGACTTTATCAAAGGCCTTGCTGAAGTCCATGTAGATAATGTCGATCTTCATTAACCCTCCCTGTAAACTCCTCAAAAAACTCTGTAAGATTGTTTGAATATTTAAGAGGAACCTGAGGGGGAAGTTCTTCACTCAAAGGGTGGTACAGCTGCCAGCTGAAATTGTGGATATGAGTCCATTTGCAAATCTATGCACCAAGCCATCCCTATTCAGACCCTGCCTAGCCAAATATCAATACATCTTGTCCTCTGGCCCTTGACCTTTTGGTGATGGAGGTAATAAGCGATCTGGAAGGTGCTCTCAGAATAGCTGTATTGGGTAATTACAGAGTAGTTGTAGTGAATTTTGATGATACCCAGTGCAGACGTTGTGTGACACTGATGTAGGAAATGAAGGCTTCAGAAGGTAGTGGATGGGGTGAAAGTCGAATGGGTTAAACTTCCAGAGATTTTTTGGATGTGCACTTCTCCAAGTCGCATTTCTCTTTTGTGACTTGTGCCCTGTGGATGGTAGACGAGAGTGAGTCACATGTTGCAGGATGCCCAGCTTCTGAGCTGCTCCCGTAATCTTGACATTTGTTTGGCAAGTGACTGGTCAGTTGTGATTTCCAGGTCATATTTAGTGGCAGGCAGAGATTTGTCTTATACCATTGCAGCCAAAGGGAGTGTGGTTTATGCTTAAGTTTTCTCTGTTGGATACGTTCATGGCCCAGCAGTTTTGTGGTATGAATATTACTTTTCACCCTACATCCCATGCCTGTTTGTAGCCCAGGACTACATTCAGAGATGGACGGCTTCATCCAACTTTGCCACCTCGCTCCCGAATGATCTAAGTGTTTTTTACGCTCAATTCGAGGTTGATAAGAATGAACTCCCTAGGAGAGCCGCTGACGAGACCTGCTCTTTGATCATCTCCGAGGCTGGGGTGCATAGAATATTTCAGATTGTGAACAGCCGCAGGGCAGCGTGGCCGGACGACATCCCAGGCGAGTTCTCAACATGTGCAGAACAGCTGGCTGGTGTGTCTGTGGACATTTTTAATCTCTCCAATCATCCATCGTTGTCCTTCCACCTAAGAAAACCAAGGTAGCATGACTAAATGGTGTCCTGTCACTCTCACCTCAATTATGATCAAATTGCTTTGAGAGGCTGGTTAAAGATGTCATCTGCAGCATGCTATCATTCACACTGGGTCCCCTACAATTCACCTTCCGACGGAACTGGTCTACCAATGACATCATAGCCACAGCACTGCACACCGTCCTCACTCACCTGGAGTAGGGGGATACATACGTTAGAATGCAGTTCCTGGACGACAGTTCAGCATTCAACACCATAATCCCCTCCAGACTTGACAGGAACTCAGAGGCCTTGTCCAGAACACCGCCTTGTGAGGCTGGATCCTACATATCTTATTGGATGGCTGACAGGTGGCAAGAATGGACTCCCTCACCTCTGCCCCTCTCACCCTCAGGACTGTGTCATGAGTCACCTCCTCCACTCCTTTTACACCCACGACTGTACTGCCACACACAGCTCCAAACTGCTGATCAAATTCACAGATGACACAACTTTGATCGGCCTTATTTCTAGCGGTGATGAGACAGCCTACAGAGGAGAGGTTAACACCCTGACACACTAGTGCCAGGATAACAAGCACTCCCTCAATGTCCTAAAAACAAAAGAGCTGATTGTGGATTACAGGAGGAACAGAGACAGGCTCGGCCTGATCAACATCAATGAGTCTGCAGTTATGAGGGTGAGTAGTTTCACGCTTCTCAATATACACATCACCAATGATCTCACCTGGACGGTACACACTGACTTTGTGGCAAAAAAAAAACACAACACCATCTCTTCCACCTCAGGTGCCTGAAGAAGTTCAGCATGAACCCCCAAATCCTCACGACCTTCTACAGGGGCACCATTGAGAGCATCCTGACTGGCTGTATCACCGCCTGGTACAGGAACTGCACCAACCTTGATCGCTGGGCGCTGCAGAGAGTGGTATGGACTGCCCAGCACATCTGTGGGTGTGAACATCTCTTCATTGAGGACATTTCTAGCAGCAGGTGTAGAAAGAAGGCCTGGAAGATCACCAGGGACACCAGTCACCCCAACCATAAACTGGTTCAGCTGCTTCCATCTGGAAAACAGTACCACAGCATTAAAGCCAGGACCAATCAGCTATGGGACAACCTCTTTCTACAAGCCATTAGACTTATAAATTTACATGTCTGTACTTTGTGACGGAGTCATAACACAAAGGTATTGTGGGGTGGATGTAAGATTTGAAATAAATTCAATAAATTACATTTGCTGAAGATCTGTGGATAAAAGTGAAGATTGCACAATCATCAGTGAACTTCTCCACCTGTGGCCATTGATAGAGATGGTTGATCCTCAGAGAAGAATGATGCTGGAAAGATATGAATTGGATATCTGTGTATTGCTGAAATTTCCTGGTGTTTGTTAACTTTACTCCACGCACCTTATTATAAATGACGTTCACTCGAACAGAAACAAAGAATGTGTTGTGAATATTCCTGCATTTAAATGTGAATTGTATTTTATTAAAGAAAGAAAGATGTTGTTAGCCATGTAATGCCTTTATTAAAAATGTCCTGATTATCTGCCTTCGTGTCTCAATTTGGTGTCACCAGTGCTTCTCCGCAAAATTCACAATTTTCATGCTAGATTGGACACCCTTATCAGTGATAGGTGGGATAAATATATTTGAAGATTACTTTTGGGTTCAGGTTCTGAAAGTACTCTAATATATCTGCTACTTGAAGTGGGAAGTGTGGCAGCACCTGTAAAATTCCTGCTGACCCTGACTCTTCCTCAGTGCTCTGCTATGTGGAAATAGGCTCCTTGTTTGTCAGTTTGGAATCTTCCAAACTGGCAGCTTCTACTAGGACAAGGACAGCAAAAGCTTGGGAACACCAGTACTTGGAAGATTCCTTCATAGCTACACACCATCCTGACATAATAATATGTTGCTGTGCCGTCATTGCTGATGGGTCAAAATCCTGGCACAACCACCCCACATCATGGTGGACAAACCTCAAGGATTACACTGTTTCAAGAAGGCAGCTCACCAGCACCATCTCAAGGCAATTAGGGACGGGCACGAAAGCTCACCAATCCCTCTACTTTCTCAGGAACTAAAGAAATTTGGCATGTCCCCATCGACCTTTACCCATTTTTATCAATGTATGTACCACTGGCTCACTTTCAAGTTCTCTACAACTCATGTTCACAATATTATTTATTACTTTTACATTTGCCCACAGTTCATCTTTGGCATTTTGGTTGTCTGTCTTTAAATGTAGTTTGTTATTGTCACGTACCCCGTAACTGGGTGTTTAACCAGCAGAGAAAGAAGAATCCGTTGGAGTCTGGTGGTACTATATTCAAAAGTGTTTATTAGTAAAATAAGCAAATCAATACCAATAATACAAATATATAGATAATACACGTTAGCAATGATAAACCTAAAAATGTAGGAATAATAAGGAACAATAAACAAGCTCTATCGATGTCTAGGGGTAAATGAATTGTCATAAAAAGTATAAAGTTCAGTTCAGTTCATGCGTGCTGAGGTAGATATGGTTGTGTTGTAATCGTTGGAGAGAGAGAGAGAGAGAGAGAGGGAGAGAGAGAGAGAGAGCGAGATGTAACAGCAACTGCAGCCAAACCTTCCTTTGCGTTCTTAATCCTTCGTATCGTTGTGGCCATTCAGTTACGACCCCTCTGTCCTTCAGCTAGACCGTTCTTCTGTGGTGGACTTGTCACTCTGGCGTGAGTGGACACACACACAAGCCCCCAGCAGCTCTGCTGTAACACTGTGAGTTTAACTGACCGATCCTTTGTTTGGTCTCCGATGCCCCACACCTTCCCGTGGGTTCCAACACTCAATCAGTGTCCACTAGTGTGTCTCCTGGTGTGTCTGAAGGGTGTCTCTCCAGACCTGTCTTTTATCCCTACTCATGGGGTCTCAGCTATCAATCAATTTTGAATGACTGTGTCCATCAAACCAGCCCACTCCGGCCGTCCATTGAGGAATGTTAATGAGCAAAATGATAGAAGATAAATAACCCTCGCAGAAGTCATAATATAGTAAATCAACAAGTCTCTCTCCCCTCTCTTATCTGTAGCAGATGTTATTGCATGTTTCCTTTTCATCTCTCTCTTTCATGAGCAGCATAGCAACAGTAATGGTTTGTGATTCTCAAGGGGGGGAATATGGGCAACTCTGCACCCCATTGTCCATCAGAGCTGTTCATCCTTCATAACACCCCCATCCTTCTGGGAATTTTCACCAAGGTGAAAATTAACTAATACAGCATATTACAGAATTACAGAGTTGGGCAAAATACAGTAGTGGTCTTAACTACAAAAAAAGTACTACAGATACATTTTCAAATTAACATCTAGATAAACAATCAGCAATTACATTGTCACTCCCCTTGATATGTTGTATTTTAATATCAAATTCCTGTAACAACAGACTCCAATTTAATAACCGCCTACTTTTTTAATGCAAAAAAAATACTAAAGGTGTTGTGTTCTTAGCTTAGGTGTATATTACAAAGTGTGAACCAATTCATGTGTGATTATAATGTAGTACATTACTAAAGTTTGGGCAAATACTAATCTCTATTTTACTTTTAAACTTAACATTCAAACAGTCAATCTTCCATGGTGTTTTTATCTTTCACATGCTTTGTCAAATTCCCTCAAAACCAGATCCTACTATTCAAAGTGGCATTTGGTCAACCTTTGTCCCTTTTCCACTTAACTCTCACGTGGTTAGCTTGCTCACCAGTGTGGAATAGGCCTTCACAGACTCCTTTCACAGGAGCTATCCTATCACCAATGTTTTCCAAACTAAGCCCATTTGCTGAACTTCCACACAATTCGTTAATTTTAAGCAAGTCATTAATTTTATCTTCAGGATCTTTCATTCTATTTGTTTTCAGTTTAACAGTGGCAGATAATCCTTCTTGGTCAAAACAACATGTCAAGTTCTGCTTCTCCAAATCACATACTTGAATAACATCAAAGAGTTCTTTATCTTTAAATTTCCAAACAAACTGTAATTGATTCACAGGCACCTTGTTAACAAGCCATTGTTCAGTTAATGGTCCCTTCCCTTTTATCAATCCTTCTAAAACCAATTCAGACTTTAAATTTTCTTTATTCAATTTAGGAACAACACCTTTCCCTTCTCCTTCAATAATATTCACATCATCAGCTTTCATTTCATCATTAACTTTTAACACTCCTTCTAACACAAACAACTGAAAATTCTCACTTTCCACTGGTACCAAGGTTAACCCTTTCTTCACTGAACCAAGTCCATCTGACCCAAAAGAACTGCATTCCTTTTCAACTAAATCAGATACCTTAGAGTTTTCCTGAGCTTCAATACTAGATTCAGTACCCTGTGACTCCACAGGTACTTCAACAACCTGAACACAAGCAAACGGGACATCTACCTCTTCCAGGCTTTCAATACCAGTCCCTTTTCAAATTCTAAGTTCCCCTGATCCTCCCAGTTACTCTCTGGGCAACTCCCCTTTGGAGTAAACTCAAACCTGCGGGTTAAAACAACCTCGTCTGCTAACCCAGCAGACTCCCTCAAGGTAGCGGCATCCTTTTCATCTAGGCCAGCCCTTACATCATTATCGGGAACACATTTAAATTCTTCAACTGCAAACTGCTCTGTCAAGCCAGACAGATTATCCGTGTCCAACCCTGGACCTTCTAACTGCCATATCTCTTTCTCATCTTCACTCTCTGCCTCTATAAATTCCCTCCTGACTAAGGGTGGTTCTACCTCCTCTCCTTTGCTCCCTTTCGCTCCACTATCCTCCGTTTTACCACCCTCTTGGTACATGGTCGGTAAAATCGTCTCCGCCAAATCAACACTGGACTCATTTAAACTGGCTCCTTTCTCAGCCACCTTTCTAGACATGCTGCGAGTGATTATGCATGCGGGATAAATATTAGATTCTATGGGCTTGCACTCTGCACTCTGCACTCACAGGCTTGCTTGTCAGTTTCACTACTGAATACACATCCCCAGAATCTCTCCAGATCCACACTGGAACTGGGGTTTCACCCTCCTTCACAGACACCGTCCCTTCCGAGATAAACTTCTCACGCCCCTCTTGGGCTCTATCTAACTTAGTCTTCCTCATCGATCTGCTGACCGACTCAATGCAACCTGTAGGGATTGCTGTTTTCCCTTTTCCTGTCTCCTTCTTCGGAGCAAAACACTTAGATGTGATATGACCAGCTTTCCCACAATTATTACAGGTAAAGCTAGAAACCTTCCTGCCAGTCTGCTTTTCCTCCTCCTTACCTTTTCCACTAGCTCCCGGCTTATTCTCTGCCTTAGCTGGTGGGCTTTCTCTACCGTCCCTACTGCCTCTCTGGTAGCTCTTATTTGAGGAAAACTTTGACTTGTGGGTTAAAGCATACTCGTCTGCTAACTTGGCAGTCGCAGACAGAGCCTCTGTCTCCTTCTTATCCAAGTACATCTTCATACTCTCAGGGATACAACTTTTGAACTGCTCTATCAGTATTAACTGTAACAGTTTATCATAATCTCCAACGACTCCTTTTGAGGCGCACCAACACTCACAATACGTTTGCATCTCACGGGCAAACTCTAAATACGTGTGGTTCCATGACTTTCTCCAATTCCGGAACTTCAGCCAGTATGCCTCTGGCACCAACTCGTAACTCCTCAATATAGCCCTTTTTACTTCATCATAATTCCTAGAGTCCTCCATGGACAATGCCAAATACACTTGCTGAGCCTTCGCCCTAAGTACGCTCTGTAACAGAACAGCGCATTTCCCCTTAGGCCAGCTCTGATTCACAGCCACTTTCTCAAAATGGAGGAAGAACTTATTGACATCCATCTCCTCGAATGGAGGTACCAACTGGATCTCCCGACCAATCTTGAACCCCTCATTTGAGTTTGCCGCCTGGTCTCTTCCCTGCTGTACCCTTAATCTCTCTAATTCCAGCTCATGCTGCCTCTCTTTCTCCCTTTCCTCCCCCTGCCTTTTAGTCTCCAACTCCTTTAGCTGGAACTCATACTCCATGTTCTTCTTCTCCGCAGCCAACCTTAATTTTTCTATCTCTAACTGAACCTCAATGTCGGCTGGTTTCCTCTCAGGGAACAGGTCCAATACATCCGACTGGAACACACCCTTGGATACATAATGCACAGCTATTGCTCTCTGTATATCCAACTTTCTCATCGATGATTTCACCGCTGAGAGATTTAATCGTTTCGCAACACTCACCAATTCCGCCTTCCTGGCATCCTCTAATGCCCCCGAAGTCGGGTTTTTTAGAAATTTGTCTATTTCCATCTCTGCTGGTTTCCCGTCTGGTTATCCATGCAACCAGATCAGATAAGGGACTTTTATCCTGATTCACTGGCCCCCCCAATTTGGTAATCAAATCCCAGAAGACGGGGCCCCAATTTGTTACGTACCCCATAACTGGGTGTCTAACCAGCAGAGAAAGAAGAATCCGTTGGAGTCTGGTGGTACTGTATTCAAAAGTGTTTATTAGTAAAATAAGCAAATCAATACCAATAATCCAAATATATAGATAACACAAGTTAGCAATAATAAACCTAAAAGTGTAGGAATAATAATAAGCAATAATAAACAAGCTCTATCGATGCCTAGGGGTAAATGAATTGTCATAAAAAGTATAAAGTTCAGTTCAGTTCATGCGTGCTGAGTTAGATATGGTTGTTGTGTTGTAATCGTTGGAGAGAGAGAGAGCGAGTGAGCGAGATGTAACAGCAACTGCAGCCAAACCTTCCTTTGCTTTCTTAATCCGTCGTATCGTTGTGGCCATTCAGTTATGACCTCTCTGTCATTCAGCTAGACCGTTCTTCTGTGGTGGACTCGTCACTCTGGCATGAGTGGACACACACACAAGTCCCCACCGGCCCTGCTGTAACACTGTGAGTTTAACTGACCGATCTCCGTGTCCGGTCTCCAATGACCCCACCTTTCCTGTGGGTTCCAACACTCAATCAGTGTGTTACACCAGGTATCAAAAAGAAAATTTCCTTCTCTTTCTTAATACCTATGAACCAGGAATATTCAAACGTATTTCTCCTGCATTTTTAGACCTGTATATGTTACTACCACAGCATTATAATCTGCATAAGTAACTGCACCTTCAGCTCAACAACTTTGTTCATAATGAGCTTTGAGCATTTTCAATCCACACACTACAATTGTGCTTTAGACCTGTGATGGTCTTTCTGTAGAAGCAGCATGCTGTCTGCTGTTTCTTGGCACTGAGTTATAATAGGGTGTCACGTACCCCGTGACCGGGTTAAAGAACAAAAACCAGGCTCTTTCCAAGCTAGGGTTAAATGGATACAGTCTTATGATATGATGCAGAGTTCAGTTCAGTTCGAGGTAGTTGTTTGAGTAATGTGGGAGAGAGAGTGAGAGAGAGAGAGAGAGAGAGAGAGAGAGAGAGAGAGAGAGAGAGAGAGAGAGAGAGAGAGAGAGAGAGAGAGAGAGAGAGAGAGAGGTGATGAGAGGTGATGCCGTTGCTGTCGATCTTCCCATTGTCTTCCTGTCGTGGTCACCGACTATGACCATACCACGTACGACTGTTCTTCAGTGGTAGAACTATCACCCAGGTAAGGGAGGACACACAAATAGTTCCCCACCGGTCGCACCTTTTCAGACTGTGAGCCACTGATCAATTCCCTGAATCGATCCTCCAAAATCCCAGCTTCATGTGGGTGCACAAAGCTCGTTCAGTGTCCCGTGGTGTGTCTGCATGTGTCTTAGCAGACCTGCTTTTTATCTCCACATGCTGGACACCTGCTGTCCATCAACCGGCTCCTCTCTGCTGTTCTACAGGAATCTTAACAAGCAGGCAAAAGTGTCCTTGGAGAAAAGTAAACAATCAGCCGAGGAACCATAACATTAAATCTTCTCTCTTTCTCTCTCTCCCTCTCTCTCTCTCTCTCTCTCTCTCTCTCTCTCTCTCTCTCTCTCTCTCTCTCTCTCTCTCTCTCTCTCGCTCTCATTTGTGCTGGACACCTCCACCCCTCTCTCTCTCAATAGCAGCACAGTTCATAGGGTCAATTCTGGACCCCGTTTCAACTTGGTCTGCCCATAACACCCCCCCTTTAGGAAATTTTTACGGGAGGAAAAATTTAAATGTAAATGTACATGACAGAGTCTAATACAATACATAGGTAATCATCAATTAACAGAGTAAAGCAGATATTATTTCAAATCTAACATCTAGATAAACAATCAGCAATCACGTTGTCAGTACCCTTTATATGTTTTATTTTGAAGTCATACTCTTGTAATATCAGACTCCATTCAGCAACCTTCTATTATTATCTTTTATTTTATTCAGCAAAACCAGCGGATTATGGTCAGTGTAGACTATTAGTGGCTTCTGTGCAGGGCAAACATAAACTTCAAAATGCTGTAAAGTCAGAATCAGTGAGAGTAATTCTTTCTCCACTGTGGAATAATTTTTCAGGTGTACTTTAGATTTTCTGGAGAAATAAGCCACTGGGTGTTCAATTCCATCCCCATCTTTCTGTAGTAATACTGCCCCTGCAGCCTCGTCACTAGCATCCATTGCTAGAGAGAAGGGCTTCAAAAAACCAGGTGTTTTTAGCACAGGATTGTATCACAATATAGTTTTCATCCTCTCAAAGGCTTCTTGGCAAGGGTCAGTCCATGCAAATTTCTCATGCTTTCCCAAGAGCTTGGTAAGAGGAAGAGCGATATCTGCAAAGTTTTTACAAAACTTCCGGTAATACCCTACCATTCCTAAAAACCTTCTCAGAGCTTTCTTGTCAGTCGAAATGGTAACTTCTGAAATAGCCTGCACCTTATCTTGTACCGGAGCCTGCTGCCCCTGACCTACTATTTACCCCAGATACATGACAGTAGCGTGGCTGAACTCACTTTTGGTGAGGTTCACTGTTAGATTGGCTTCAGACAGCCATTTGATCAGTTTTTCCACAGCCACAATGTGTTCTTCCCATGTGTCACTCCAGACCACTAAATCGTCGATATAAGCCTCTGTGTTTTCTAAACCTCTAATTACCGAGTCATTCATCCTTTGAAATGTCCTAGAGCATTTTTCATTCTGAAAGGGTTAACATTATACTCATACAACCCTGATGGTGTGACAAGTGCTGAGATTTCTCTAGCCCTGTCAGTTAAAGGAACACTCCAATATCCTTTCAGCAAATCAATTTTCATGATCTACCTAGCCTTCCCCACTCTATAAATGCAATCATCTACTCTCATGATAGGGTAAGCATCGGTCTTTGTGTTGGCATTTACTTTCCTGTAATCAGTACAGAATCTCACACTACCATCGGGTTTCGGAACAATCACGCACAGTGACGCCCAGTCCAAGGTAGATCGCCTAATAATACCTGCAGCTAGCGTGTGCTCAATTTCTCTTTCCACCAATTTTCTCTTCTCTAAATTCATTCTATAGGAATGTTGCTTAATGTGCTGGGCTGAATTGACAATAACATCATGTACTGTGACTGTGCATCACCTCGGGACATCTGGACATAAATCTGTATGCCGGTTAATTAACTTTGTCAGCTGCATTCTTTGTGTAAACTCCAAGTGACACACCTTATCAGTAAACTTAGTCAAAATAACAGAATTCTCCAGTCTGACAGACACTATATTTAACTTATTAAAATGCTCTTGCCCCTCATTATCAGATTCCACAACTTCATTTGTTTTCATGACAACACTGACTGGTACTGTTAGAGTCATGATAAGGTTTGAGCATATTCATCTGAACTAATTGATTAGGCTTGCGTCTATCAAGAGTTTTGATAACATAGTTCAAAGAGTCAATCCTCTTATCTACCTCGTTTGGACCCTGGAATCTCACCTGGAGGGGGTTGGCCATTAAGGGAAACAAAACCAGGACCTTATCACCAACCTCAAACACCTGTTCTCATGCTCTTTTATCATACCAATGCTTCATTTTGACTTGAAAGTCTTGTAAATTTTTCTTTGCAAGGTTGCATATCCTACTAAGCCTCTCGCAGAATTTCAGAACATAGTCAATCACACTGACATGCACTTTCGGGTTAGACCACTGCATTCTGGGTAAGGTCAATGTTCCTGAAATCAATCTAGACTTTAAATTTAACTTATTCAAAAGTTCAGTAACACTTTCCTCAATATCTTCAAATAAATCCACCTCACCAGTTTTTATCTCATTACCAGCTTTTAGAACAGCTTCTAATGCAAGTGACTGAGAATCCTCAATTTCCACTGGCACCAGGGTTAACCCCTTACTCACTGAACCAAGTCTATCTGACACAAAAGGACTGCATTCCTTTTCAATCAAGTCAGACACCTTACTTGAGTCTCAACACAAGGTTCAGTATTCTGTGAATCCACAGGTACTTCAACAACCTGAATACAGGTAAACGGGACAGCTGCCTCTTCTAGGCTTCCAATACCAGTCCCAATTGCAAATTCCAGGTTCCCCTGATCCTACCAGCTACTCTTTGGGCAACTCCCATCTGGAGTAAACTCAACCTTGTGGGTTAAAACAACTTCGTCTGCCAACCGAGCAGCCTCCTACAAGCACACTTAAATTCTTCAATTGCAAACAGCTCTTTCAAGCTATAAAAATCATCAGTGTCCAACACTGGACCTCCCAGCAGCCACATCTCCTTCTTACTCTCCTCTAAATCCGGTTGATACAGGGACGGTAAGAAAGTCTCGGCTAAATCAACGTTTGTCTTAGCAGCCTTTTTCGACATGCTTCTGGTTACTGCGCAGGCGGGCTAAACTTCAGAATCTATGGGCGGGTCCTCAGCAGCAGCAGGCTTGCTCGTTAGCTGCACTGCTGAGTACACATCCCCTCCTGCAAGGTCATTCCCGAGTAAGACATCCACATCGTCCATCAGAAGTTCAGACCGCACCCCTATTGTGACTGGTCCGGATACAAAGTCACATTTCAGAAATATTTTATGCAAAGGTACGGCCTCAGTTCCTTTTCCAATACCTTTTACCACATTCACTTCACCCGTCTCTGTCTCAGCACTGAGTTCCAACACATTCCTTCGGATCAATGACTGACAAGCCCCAGTATCTTTCCAAATTCTCACTGGAACCGGGGTTGACCCCTCCTTTACAGATACCAACCCATTTGAAATAAAACTCTCGTGTCCTTCCTGAACTCGGTCTGACCCTTCCTTCCTTAGTGGTCTGTTAACCAGCTCAATGCAGGCAGTTGGGGTTGTCGGCTTTCCTTTTCCTTTATCTCTTTTTAGAGCAAATCACCTAGACGCTACATGACCGGTCTTCCCACGATTAAAACACGTTAAACTGGGGAACATCCCTCCAGACTGCTTCTCCTGCTTCTTACCTTTCCTGCTAGTCCCCTGCTTACTTTCTGAATTAGCCAGTGGGCTCTCTCTATTATCCCTTCTACCCCTCTGGTAGCTCTTACTTGGAGAAAACTTTACCTTGTGGGTGAAAGCGTACTCCTCTGCTAACTTAGCAGATTCTGACAGGGTCTTAGTCTCCTTCTCATTCAGGTTGTCAGGGACACAACTTTTAAATTCCTGGATTAAGATCAACTCCCTCAGTCGGTCAAAATCCCCATCTACCTTTACTGAAGTGCACCAACGATCAAAATCCACGCACTTCTCATAGGCAAACCCTACAAATGTTTGATTCCAATGCTTCCTTAAATCTTGGAACTTTTGTCGATATACCTCCGGCACCAACTCATAAGCTTTAAGGATAGCATCTTTCACTTCATCATAATCATCTGCGACTTCCGCAGACAACGCCGAATACGCTCATTGAGCCTTTCCCTTAAGTACACTTTGTAACAACACAGCCCACTTATCTCTCGGCCAGTTCTGATTCATAGCGACTTTCTCAAAATGTAGAAAATACTTATCGACATCCGTTTCCTTAAATGGGGGCACCAACTTAATCTCCTGACTAACCTTGAACCCCCCCGACCGGGTCTATCACTTGTCCTCCTGCCTGCAATACTCATATCCTTTCCAGCTCAAACTGCCTCTCTTTTTCCCTTTCTTCACTTTCAGCCTCTTCTCTTTTCTTCTCTAACTCCAGCTTTTTTACTTGTAGCTCAAACTCATGCTGTTGTGCTCTTCTCCTCGGCCTCAATTCTCAATTTCTCCATCCGAAACTGGGTATCAAACCCACTAGGTTTACTTTCAGGAAACAGCTCCAACTCCTCTACTTGAAACACCTCCTTGGGTACATAATACTCGGCTATGGCTCTCTGCATTTCTGACTTTCTCGCTCTGGGCTTCACCTTTGAAAGTTTCAACCTTCTTGCAATATTCAGCAGCTCCAACTTCCTGACATCCTCTAATGCCTCCGAGGTTGGCTCTGTCCATTTCTGCTGTTTTTCCACACAACCAAATCAATTAAAGGAATATACCCCAAGCAATTCAACAAGCCCCCCAACAATTTTTCTTCAAATCCCGGACAAAGGCGCCAATTTTGTCACGTACCCCATGACCGGGTTAAGGAACCAAAACCAGGCTCTTTCAAAGCTAGGGGTAAATGGATACAGTCTTACAATATGATGCAGAGTTCAGTTCAGTTCGAGGTAGTTGTTTGAGTAATGTGGGAGAGAGAGAGAGAGAGCTGATGAGAGGTGATGCCTTTGCTGTCGATCTTCCTGCCTTCCTGTCGTGGTCACCGACTATGACCATACCACGTATGACTGTTCTTCAGTGGTAGAACTATCACCCAGGTAAGGGAGGACACACAAATAGTTCCCCACCGGTCGCACCTTTTCACACTGTGAACCACTGATTGATTCCCCAAATCAATTTTCCAAAACCCCATCTTCACGTGGAGGCACAAAGCTCGTTCAGTGTCCTGTGATGTGTCTGCATGTGTCTTAGCAGACCTGCTTTTTATCTCCACATGCTGGACACTGGCTGTCTATCAACCGGCTCCTCCTTGTTGTTCTGCAGGAATCTTAACAAGCAGGCAAAAGTGTTCTTGGAGAAAAGTAAACAACCAGCCGAGGAACTATAACATTAAATCTTCTCTCTCTCCTCTCTCTCTCTCTCTCTCTCTCTCTCTCTCTCTCTCTCTCTCTCTCTCTCTCTCTCTCTCTCTCTCTCTCTTTCTCATTTGCACTGGATGGCTCCCCTCTCTCTCTCAATAGCAGCACAGTTCATAGGGTCAATTCTGGACCCCGTTTCAAACTTGGTTCCCCCATCACAAGGGTAGCAAATGAAACACCCTGGTTTCCTCAGCTGTGTAGGTCTAGGTAAGACAATCTCCAGCCCCACCAAATATGTGAGATTAAGGTTCGAGCCCACCCCAAACCCTCTGCTTGACTGATTGCTGTGTAATTCGTTACCCTGTTACAAATTAGTGCCACAAAATAACAGACAGTACACTGCATACAGTTAAAAGTTTGTCTGAATGATTCTTTTTTTGTAATTTATTTTTTATTGAAGTTTATCATCAAACAAACATTTCCATAAGATGTATTTCAGACATTGTACATATATATCATATAATCATATATGTCATAAATCTTCACAAAGTATTTATCTGAGGCATACACTTATAGAAAAGAGTGGAAAGAAAAAACAAGTAAAAGGAAAGAATTATGTACAAGTAGGGAGTGATTTTTTTTTACAGCAGAGTCATTGATTTGTGAGAATAAAATCAGGCCTATGAGGCATTATGTAGTTAAACCATTTTTCCCAGTATGAATCAAATTGTTCCAGCTTATGATTAACAGATGCTGTTATCTTCTCCATTTTGTAAATGTCCATTGTAATTTCCATCCATGTATTTAAAGTTGGGCTCTCCTGTGATAACCATTTCCTAGTAAGTGTCTTTTTACCAGCAGTATATTCATTAAATATTTATCTATTTTCAACCATTCTTGAGGTATATATCCAAAATATATGGTCTTAATCTCTAAGGGTATTTCACATTTAAAGATGTCTTGTAGGGCATTGTGTATCCACCTCCAATAGTTTTGATAACAGGGCAGTCCCAAAAAATATGATAATGATTTGCATTTTGATTTCCACAATTTCTCCAGCAAACAGAGAGGTTACTATCATAATAGGATTTCTGAGAGGGTGTAATAAAACATCTTATCAAGTTTTTCCATCCAAACTCCCTCCATTTCTGTGAACTGGTACACTTCCATTGATACCTCCATATTGTTGTCCATTCTTCCTCAGATATAATTATCCCTCCTTTCTTCTCCCATTTTGTTTTAATGTATGAAGTCAAATGTGTTTTAAGATTTGACAACCCCTTATACATGCTTGAAATGATTCTACTACTGTTATCTGAATTATATGCTTTTCTAAAGAGCTCTATCAAGCATGTATTTGCCTTGGTTACATTTTAAGCATCTTATTAACATATTGTCGCATCTGTAAATACCGATAAGAATCTTATTTTTCTAATAAGTGCTTCTCTTTAAGCATTTCAAAACTGAACAGTGTTCCTTCTTTCATTATGTTGCAAAGAACTGTTATTCCTTTAGCTGTCCAGTCCTTAAATCTAGCATCCAATTTATTTAGTGTAAAATCTGAGTCATATGCACATCATTTAAGAATTGCAATATCTCCCTCTAGATTATATTCTTTTATAGTGGTTTTCCATATTTTAAGAGTCAATTTCACCCATGGGTTATCAATAGTATTTATGTACCTTTGCAGGTTGTTATCAACCAGAATTGCTTATATGGGGATGGGAAGTACCCGCTCCTCAATGTTTTTCCATTGAACGTCATATGATGGGTTGCACCAACATATCACAGCTCTCAACTGTGCTGCAAAATAATAATCTCTAAGAGAAGGTAGGCCACATCCCCCCTTTTCCTTTGCTAATTGCAAAGTTTTGGGACGAACTCTAGGCCTTTTACCCTGCCAAATATACATTGATAACGTCTTGTTCTATTCATTGAATTGATTTTGATTTATCGCTATTGGTAGGGTCTGAAAGAGATATAACAGTCTGGGCAGTATATTCATTTTAATAGACTCAGTCTTTGAACTGAGAGTGAAAAAAGGAATCAGGTTCCATCTTGCCACATCTTCCTTAATTTTTTTATATAAAGGCTGATAATTACATTCTGATAACTTTGCCAAATCTTTTGGCATAATGATGCCCAAATATTTGAAAGACTCTGTGTGCCATGCCCAGGGATATCTACTTTCAATTTCTCTTGGTGAGCTATAGTAATATGAAAGTAATTGGGTTTTATCTATGTTGAACTTGTATCCTGATAATTGACCATATTGTTCAAAGGATTGCATCAATTTAGGTAAAGAGTATGTTGGTTGCCCTAGATAGATCAAAATGTCGTCCACATAACAAGCCAATTTATGCTCTGTCCCTTTAATAGTAAATTCCCCTGATTTCTTCATTTTGTCTGATGTATTGAGCTAATGGTTCCAGATATAGCACGAAGAGTAGTGGTGACCATGCACAACCCTGTCTCGTGCCCCTTTCTAGGGTAAGACTATTTGATAAATATCCATTGATTTTAATCCTAGCAGTAGGGTTGTCATATAGTATCTGTATAGTTTTAATAATTATGTTTTGGAAACCAAATCTATGCAAAACTCTGTAAAGAAAATTCCAATTAACCGAATCAAATGCCTTTTCAGTGTCCACGCTTATCACTATTGCTTTGATTTTATTTTTTTGTATATGATTCATAATGTGGTGTCCTTCGTATATTGTCTTGTGTTTGGCGCTGTTTAAAGCCTGTCTGATCGTTACGTATCAGTATGGGTAGAAACTCCTCTCATCGTTTGGCCATGATGGAGGTAAATAATCTATAATCTACATTAAAAATGAATATTGGTCTAAATGACCCACATTCCATATTATCCTTGCCTTCTTTTGGTATAGCTGAGATTATCGCTTCCTTCCAACTGGAGCCCAGTTCAGTGTGGGGAGTAAAACAGGAATTAACTCATTTTTAAATTCTTTGTACCACTCTGCCGTATACCCATCTGATCCTGGTGACTTGCTTAATTTAAGTCTACTAATTGCAGCTTTTAATTCAACTTCAGTTATGTCAGCAGTCATCCTTCTATTTTGTTCTTCGCTTAAAGTGGGTAACTCTAGAGAATTCAAGAAGGTGTCAATTTGGGTTATGCTTCCCCCTGGAACTTTGGAATATAGAGTTTTGTAAAACACTTCAAAAGCTTCCTGAATTTCACTTAGCTTATTTTTTTTTATCATTTTCGTTCTTGGGTCCCTAATTCTATGAATTGTATTTTCTGCTATTTTGTTTTTCAGTTTCCACGCCAGTATTTTCATAGATTTTGGTCCACTTTCATAATGTCTCTGTTTCAGAAACATTTTTCCTGATTTCTTGCATAGCCAAACTATTAATTTCATTCCTAATTCTTTTAATTTCCCCTAATGTATCCTGTGCCAAATTCAATTTGTGTTTTTTCTCTAGTTCCTTCAGCCTATTTTGTAATTACTCTGTTTTATTCCCTATTTTTTTCTTATATGAAGATATCGCTATAATTTTCCCTCTTAAGACAGCCTTTAGAGTATCCCATAAAATGGGAGGTGAAACCTCTCCATTCTCATTAAATTCTAAGTAGAGACCAATTTCTTTTTTAATTTGTTCCTTAAAGTACGGATCATTGAGTAGACTTGAATTTAGTTTCCAAATAGTATTCTTTGGTTGTAGGTCAAAATCAACAGATAAATATATAGGCGCATGGTCATTTAAATCTATTGTCCCAATTCCACAACTGTTTATTTTGTCTTTGTCTTTTCCAAATGTTATGAAATAGTCTATTCTTGTATATATAGAATGGGGAGCAGAATAATGAGTGTAATCCCTTCTGTCAGGGAAAAGGTCCCTCCATATATCAATTACATACATAAGAACATAAGAGATAGGAGCAGGAGTAGGCCAATCGGCCCCTCAAGCCTGCTCCGTCATTCAACAAGATCATGGCTGATCCAATCTTAACTCTAGTTTTCACCGAATCCCACAAGGTAACAGTGCCAACCAACAGGGCACCATGCCGCCCATTTTATTTTATTATTCATCCTGCCCAAACCCATGTGATCACCCGGGGAAAAAAAAACGAGTTGCCAATTGAGGAGAACAATCTGGAAAATTCCTCTCCGACCCATCCAGGCTATCGAAAACTGGTCCAGGAGATCACATGGCTGATCTAAACCTAGCCTCATGTCCACTTACCTGCTCGCTCACTGTATCCCCCAATGCCATTTTTATCCAGGAAAATGTCTATCTCAAAAACCAACATCCTCAAAAAGTGTATTGACTTTCTTATGTAAAGATTTAGTTTCATAGGTTTTTTTATTGGAAGAGTCTAAGTTTGGTTGTAATTGCAAATTTAAGTCTCCCCCACATATCAGGAGACCTTCTGTTTCCGCTTCCATAATATCAGTAATTTTCTGAAAGAAGCCAATATCACTTCCTGGGGGTGCGTATATATTTAACAGAGTAACTGAATTTCCGTCTATATTCCCCCCTTACCAGAATATATCTTCCCATCTTTATCTCCCATTTTGAATACTTTTTCAAAATTTAGCTTACTTGAGATAAGAATAGCAACTTCTCTCCTATGTCCTGATTTATATGAAGAGAAAAACAAATTAGTGAAGCCCGTTCTCTCTAGTTTTCTATGTTCATTATCACTTAAATGAGTTTCCTGTAAATATACTACATGGGCTTGTTCTTTTTTCATTTTGGATAAAATTCTCTTACGTTTGATTGGATTTAATAACCCATTGACATTAAAAGAAATGAATTTTACCTTGTCCTTAGCCATCTGTATTTATCTGTCAATGTATCATAGAAGTTAGAATAAAACTTAATCGATCTACTCCCTGAACAAATAAGAACCAAGAAACACAAATAATAACAAAAAATGGCAACGTATGTGTGATTCCAAGCCTAACGTCTCTGGGAAATGAACATGTGTTGAGCTAGAGGAAATGTCTAGCTGTGGGGGATAACCCCTCCTACTTGCAGTATTCATAAAAGTCAGTAAACAAATCCGTTACACAGAAAAGAAACGATTTCCCCAAATTCCACATTATAGTAAGGATTTCTTGAGATAGGTATATCACCGTCTACTTTTGCTTCCATTTAGCTTCTCAACATTTTTAAAATTAGCCAGACCTTATGGCTCATCTGGGGGGGTGGGGGTGAGGGCTGTCTTTGGAAAACTCCCACTCTCTTCCTGATGTACTTCTCTCGGCCTCCTCCCGTCTCCTGCCTTCTCAATTCTCGCACTATTTCCCAAGTGAGTGGGATAATTCCTCTTTCAGGCTTTCCCTCGGTTTGATCACGCTGAAGGGGCAACCCTCTGGCCTTCATGTCTGTAGTTGCCTCTTCCACTGTCTGATAAAGTTGGATCCCATCTCGATAAAACACTCGAAGTTTAGCAGGGTACAGAGTTTGAAATCTAATCCTTTCTTGCTTTAGTATTCGGTTTACTTCAGAGTATTCTTTATGTTTCTGCAGGACCATGGTGGGGCGGGGGGTTAACCTTGGTTGAAATATATTAATTTATAATCTAAAAACACTCTCTTCTTACCCCAGGCCCTTCGTAGAATCTCCGCCTTGGTACTGTACCGAAGGAATTTAATTATTATTGAGCGTGGCTTATCTGCTCTATCTCGGGTAGGCTTCAGGATGAATGCGCGATGCGCTGTCTCAATTTACAGCTCCATAGTTGAGGGAAGCTCCAGCGCGTCCCGCAGCAACTTTCCAACAAACTCTGTCGTAGACAAGCCCTCTGCTCCTTCAGGAACGTTGTATTTTCCGCCGTGATCTTCCCTCCAGGTCAAGCAGATTGCCTTCTTGGTGATTTAATATTTTTATCATCTTACTCAGTATTCGTTCCACGTTTTGAACACGATCTTCCACCTTCTCAATTCGAGTCTCTGCCACCGCTATTTTTTGATTGACGTTGGCGAGCTCTGACTTAATATCATGTAGCTGCTGCTTTATATCTTTCTGGAACTCCCTTATCTCTTTCAGAATTTCAATTATATTCACCGCTTTGCCTGTACGAGGCCCAGCATCCGCCTCGCTAGCACGCGGTCGGGTAGGAGAGCCGCTCACTGCACTCCTCTCGGACGCAGGCTCCGCAGTGTTGCTTTTTTTATTTCCATTCTTTTTCCCCATTCTTGCCCCTCTTTTCAGTTCAAATATTTTCAAAAAATATTACATTTGATGTGTTAATGGGGCTTTATACGCATTTTTCCAGAGGAGCTAGTGACTTAAGGGGCCATTCTCGACGATGAATTCACCAGAAACCCTATCTGTATGAGTCTTAATTTGACTAAAGTGTTAGGTAAAGAAAATAAATTTTTTAAAAACCCTGTTTTTATGGAACGGTCTAATATGCACAAGTTGGAGCTCACAGTCTCTCCGAGTCACGGATCCTCAATCGATCTCACCCCAGGCTTTACTGAATCACAATCCCGCTCTGGGTTGAATCCTATGACTTCTGTTCTCTAACGTCTTCCCACTTCAATGCCTCTCGGACAAAAACCCCAACCCCAACCATAGTGTCCCTCACCAGAGAAACCTCCCCTAAATTCAACCATTCTAATAGGATGGCAGACATTTCTCCTCATCTCTTGTCTTCAACAATAACCCAAATGAGCTGGAAACGGAGCAAGCTGCTCTCACAGAACTGCCAAAATGAAATACATGCAGCACAAAATGAAATACATGCAGCACAAAATGAAATACATGCAGCATAACAGTGAAAATATGAACCAGGGCACTACACAAATTACACAGCATCCACAGAAACCGGGGTTTGGGGTGGGAGAGCCGTCTCAATCTCACGAGTTTGGCGGGACTGGAGAGTGTTTTCCCTGGACTTATGCAGCCAGAGGAATCGGGGTGTTTCATTGTGGGGGTATTGTCTGCAATTGATTTCTTTGGATGCTCTGTGATTGCCCTGAGCACTGATCCAGTGAGTTGTGTCTTTAAGTCTGTGTTAAACTATTATGCGGTAAAATAATTACAATATGTGGTAGCACACACAAAATGCTGGTGGAACACAACAGGTCAGGCAGCATCTATAGGAAGAAGCATTGTCGATGTTTTGGGCCGAGACCCTTTGTCAGGACTAACTGAAAGAGAAGATAGTAAGAGATTTGAAAATAGGAGGGGGAGGGGGAGATCTGAAATGATAGGAGAAGACAGGAAGGGGAGGGGTGAAGCTAAGAGCTGGAAAGGTGATTGTCAAAAGTGATACAGAGCTAGAGAAGGGAAAGGATCATGGGACGGGAGGCCTAGGGAGAAAGAAAGGGGGAGGGGAGCACCAGAGGGAGATGGAGAACAGGCAAAGAGTGATTGTGAAAGGGGCAGAGAGAGAAAAAAAAGGAAGGGGGAAAATAAATAAATAAGGGATGGGGTAAGAAGGGGAGGAGGGGCATTAACAGAAGTTAGAGTAATCAATGTTCATGCCATCAGGTTGGAGGCTACCCAGCTGGTATATCAGGTGTTGTTCCTCCAACCTGAGTGTGGCTTCATCTTGACAGTAGAGGAGGCCATGGGTAGACATATCAGAATGGGAATGGGACGTGGAATTAAAATGTGTGGCCACTGGGAGATCCTGCTTTCTCTGGCGGACCGAGCGTAGGTGTTCAGCAAAATGGTCTCCCAGTCTGCGTCGGGTCTCACCAATATATAAAAGGCCACACTGGGAGCACCGGATGTAGTATACCACACCAGCCAACTCACAGGTGAAGTGTCGCCTCACCTGGAAGGACTGTCTGGGGCCCTGAATGGTGGTGAAGGAGGAAGTGTAAGGGCAGGTGTAGCACTTGTTCCGCTTACTAGGATAAGTGCCAGCAGGGAGATCAGTGGGAAGGGATGGGGGGGATGAAGGGAGTCGCGTAGGGAGCAATCCCTGCGAAAAGCAGAAAGAGAGGGGGAGGGAAAGATGTGCTTGGTAGTGGGATCCCATTGGAGGTGGCGGAAGTTACGGAGAATTATATGTTGGACTTAGAGGGTGGTGGGGAGGACAAGGGGAACCCTATACCAAGTGGTGTGATGGGCAGATGGGGTGTGAGCATATGTGCGTGAAATGGGAGAGATGCGTTTGAGAGCAGAGTTGATGGTGGACGAAGCGAAGCCCCTTTGTTTAAAAAAGGAAGACATCTCCTTCGTCCTGGAATGAAAAGCCTCATCCTGAGAGCAGATGCGGTGGAGACGGAGGAATTGTGAGAAGGGGATAGCATTTTTGCAAGAGACATGGTGGGAAGTGGAATAGTCCAGGTAGCTGTGAGAATCAGTAGGGTTATAGTAGATGTCAACGGATAAGCTGTCTCCCGAGATGGAGACAGAAAGATCAAGAAAGGGGAGGGAGGTGTCGGAATGGATCAGGTACATTTGAGGGCAGGGTGAAAATTGGAGGCAAAGTTCATGAAGTCAACGAGCTCAGCATGCGTGCAGGAGGCAGCACCAATGCAGTCATTGATGTAGCAAAGGAAAAGAGGGGGACGGATACCAGTATAGGCTTGGAACATGGACTGTTCCACAAAGCCAACAAAAAGGCAGGCATAGCTAGGACCCATATGGGTGCCCATGGCTACACCTTTGGTTTGCAGGAAGTGGGAGGAGCCAAAGGAGAAATTATTGAGCGTAAGGACTAATTCCACTAGATGGAGGAGAGTGGTGGTAGAGGGGAATTGGTTAGGTCTGGAATCCAAAGAGAAGAGGAGAGCTTTGAGACCTTCCTGGTGGGGGATGGAGGTACTGTATATAGGGACTGCACATCCATGGTGAAATTAAGGTAGTGGGGGCCAGGGAACTTAAAATCATTGAAAAAATGCAAAGCGTGAGAAGTGTCACAAACATAGGTGGGAAGAGATTGAACAAGGGGGGATAAGACAGTGTCAAGGTATGCAGAAATGAGTTTGGTGGGGCAGGACCAAGCTGAGACAATGGGTCTAACTGGACAGGCAGGTTTGTGGAGCTTGGGTAGAAGGTAGAAACAGGAAGTATGGGGTGTCGGAACTATGAGGTTGGTGGTAGTGGATGGGAGATCCCCAGAGCTGATAAGGTTGGTGATGGTGTGAGGGACAGTGGCCTGGTACTCCTTAGTGGGGTCATGATCGAGGGGTAAATACGAGGAGGTATCAGTGAGTTGGTGCTGTGCCTCGGCAAGGTAGAAGTCAATATGCCAGACTACAACAGCACCCCCCTTATCAGCGGGATTTATAGTGAGGTTGGAATTGGTGCGGAGGGAGTGGAGAGCAGAGCGTTCGGAAACAGTGAGGTTGGAATTGGAACAAGGTATGGTGAAGTCAAGACGGTTGATGTCCCGTCAGCAATTAGCAATAAAGAGATCCAGAGCAGGCAGAAGACCAGAGTGGGGTGTCCATGAATAGGAGGAGGGTTGAAGACGGGAGAAGGAATCATCGGTGAGGGTGGGAGAGTCCTTGCCGAAGAAGTTAACTCGAAGACAGAGCCAGCGGAAGAAGAGTTCAGTGTCATGGCGTACGTGGAACTCGCTGAGGTGTGGATGAAGGGGGACAAAGGTGAGGCCCTTACTGAGGACAGAGCGCTCAGAGAGTTGAAGGTCGGAGGGAATGGTAAAGACCCAGCACGGATGAGAGCTGGGATCAGACGGGGGAGGGAGGCTGGTAGTGTCAGTGGAGAGGGGAGGGTTGGGGTGAGAGGAAGATGGAGCCTCTGAGGGACCAGGAGCTGATGATGGGATCTGAGGGAGACAAGGTAGTGGGGGAAGGGGAGACGGGAGTCACAATCGCAGCACATGAAGACCTGGCCTGGAGTTCAAGGCTGGAGTCACAGTTGGAAGCTGCACAATTGCTTTGGAGGTGTCCGTGGTCATTGGAACCCACATTGATGGTGCTGGAGTCTGGGTTTTGAATATGCCCTGGGTTGCTGAGGCAGCTGAAATCGACGGCGGGGAATGTGATCCGAAGTTCATGCCTGCTAGTGGCAGAGCCTGCAGGCTCTGGGTTCTGCAGATGGAAGATTTTGCGATCCTTGCAGGACGTGACAAAGTCAAAGAAACAGCGATTGCACGCATTGATCTGACGGAGGATGAAGTAACGGACAGATCTATTACAAACGGCGAAGGAAGAGTCCCGGAGGCGTGGAAGGGACTGTAATAGAGACGCCAGGTACATCCTCATGGCAGAGAGTGTCGCCCTCAGAGCTCGACGGGAAGCAGAGTCAACTAAATGTGAGTACCTGGGATCCTCAGAAGGTCCAAATTGAGAGACTTGAAAACGGATCCTGAAGCCAACTGGAGTCAGTTGGCTGTGGAGACAGGTTCCAAGGAAGGATATGTGGCTGTAATAGCAGGTCTGGGTCAAAATATGATCGAAAAGTTGTAAGGCCGAAGAAGTTATAGATGGGGAGCAGTGAGAAAGAGTTTCACTGAATACCTGTTGAAGAGAAGATTTAAACTTCTTCAGTGTTGGCATCACTGGCAGAGGCTTCGCGGTACCCTTTACTCACACCTCAGCGAGTTCCAAGTGCGCCATGACGCTGAACTCTTCCTCCGCTGGCTGTGTCTTCGAGCCTACTACTTCGGCAAGGACTCTCCCACCCCTACTGATGACCCCTTCTCCCGTCTTCAGCCCTCCTCTTTCTGGACACCCTGCTCTGGTCTTCTGCCTGCTCTGGATCTCTTCATTGCTAACTGCCGATGGGAGATCAACCATCTCAACTTCACTACACCTTGTTCCAATTCCAACTTTACTCCTTCCGAATACTCTGCTCTCCACTCCCTCCACACCAATCCCAACCTCACAATGAAACCCGCTGATAAGGGGGGGGGGGGGCGCTGTTGTAGTCTGGCGTACTGACCGCTACCTTGCTGAGGCATAGTGATAACTTATTGATACCTCTCTTATTTACCCCTCGATCATGACCCCACTAAGGAGCACCATGCTACTGTCTCCCACTCCATTACCAACCTTATCAGCTCTGGGGATTTTCCATCCACTGCCACCAACCTCATAGTTCCCACAGTCCACACTTCCCGTTTCTACCTGCCTGTTCTCCATCTCCCTCTGGTGCTCCCCCTCCCCCTTTCTTTCTCCTGAGGCCTCCCGTCCCATGATCCTTTCCCTTCTCCAGCTCTGTATCCCTTCTGCCAATCAACTTTCCAGCTCTTAGCTTTACTCCCCCCACCGTTTTCTCCTATTATTTTGGATCTCCCCCTCCCCCTCCTACTTTCAAATCTCTTACTAACTTTTCTTTCAGTTAGTCCTGATGAAGGGTCTCAGCCTGAAACGTCGATTGTACTTCTCCCTAAAGATAAACAGTGAATTGTTAATCTGGATTTTAAGTACTGTTAAAGCATTAGGAACAGTTACGATCATGGAGCAGAGGATTGACAAAATGGCGGGCAAAGACTTTGTTTGGGTTCAGATTAGTGTCAATGAAATGGTAGTGGAACTGCCTGGTACTATTGTGGACCAGAAGAGTGGGTGCCGTGGGCTGTCCATACTTTCCGGGAGGAGGAGAGTGAAGGTGAGCATGCCAAATCGGAAGCCGAGTTTCCCGTAGCTGGGGGCAGAGACTTCAAAGACAAATTGCTCTCGTTTCTGCGGAGCGAGGGGAAGGAGTGGTCTGATGTGGGAGGTCTGATGAGTCCTCCAGTGAGGGCCGAGCATTCTGAGTTGGGATCGACCTTTACCTCCCTGGGGAATAAATGGAAAAGTGGAAAGTCCCAGTTGTCATAGGCTCAGAATGTTCTCAGGAACGAAGTCCACCCCTAAGGGGGAAGAGGACTAAGAGACTTGGGCGGAGCAGACCTCTCAGATGCTGGATGAGTGGGAGTGCTCTGCTGACGTAGAAAGACAGTGATTTGTGGCGAGTTTGAGGGGCCAGCTGCTGGTGTCGTGAGATCCTGAAAGAGACAGAACCCTTTGCTACTTCTGCGGGCTACATGCAAGCACTCGAAAATGTGTTTGGTGTGACATGAAGGCCAATGGAGCTTATGATGGAGTTTCGGAACATGTCTCAGGAGAAGGTGGAGAAACTTCCGCCTACATTTTTCAGCTAGACAGGTGCGGGGTTTGGGGTGGGGGAAGGCATTCAAAGGAGCCATGCCAATGGAGGATGACTAGAGGTTATTGTGAGTGATCTCTGCCCAAACCAATTGGGAGCTCCAGGACGTGGGGTTGGAAGGAGCAAGACAGCGCAGGGTTGTCTCCAACTCCTGGTTCACTCTCTCAGTATGGCCATTAGATTGGGGGTGCAAACCAGACGAGAGGCTGGCTGTGACTCCTACAAGAGAGCAGAAAATCTTCCAAAAGCGGGAAGTGAACTGTGGTCCACGACCAGACACTATGTCTTGAGGAAAACAATGGAGCCTGAACACATGTTGAACCATGAGAGTGGCAGTCTCACGAGCCGATGGGAGCTTGGGGAGGGCAATGAAGTGGGCAGCCTTGGAAAATCGATCCACAATGACCAAAATGGTGGTGTTTCCATTAGACAGGGGAAAACTAGTGATAAAATCTACCGAGAGGTGGGACCAGGGGTGGTGCGGCACAGGCAGTGGACAGAACAGACCCGCAGGGCGCTGGTGTGATGTCTTGTTCTGAGCGCAGGTGGGACAGGCAGATACCAAACCATGGATATCCTGGGACATAGATGGCCACCAAAATTGTCTGTTTATAAACTCCTGAGTCTATGAGCAGCCAGACAGGAGTGTGACCCCATTCCAACACTTTGGACAAACAGCCATTTGGGAGGAACCCCATCCAGGCCTGAATCTCATTGTTGGATAGCCCTCACCTCTGCCTCTATTCCCCAGATCACCGGAGCAGCGATACATGAGCGAGGAAGAATGGGCTCTGGATTGGTATTGTCCTCAGATCCGTCGAGCTGCCGGGAGAGAGAGCATCCGCCTTTGTATTCTTGCTGCCGGGACGATAAGTGAGGACGAAATTGAGCCGTGTGAAGAAGAGAGCCCACCAGGAGTTGAATCTCTTATCATCCTGAATGTAGGAGAGGTTCTTGTGATCTGTCCAGACCAAGAATGGATGCTCTGACCCCTCCAGCCAGTGTCACCATTCCTCCAGGGCCTCCTTGACAGCCAGAAGCTCCCGGTTCCCAATGTCATAATTCCTCTCGGCCGGAGTCAAGTGACAGGAAAGAAAGGCACAAGGGTGCAGCCGGCTATCCGCAGACGAGTGCTGGGAGAGGACAGTTCCAATGCTGACATCGGATGCATCCACCTCGACAATGAATGGCTGAGATGGGTCTGGGCATTGCATCAGCGGGGTAGTGGTGAAATGTCACTTTACCTCGGAAAATGCTTGGTCGGCATTGTCTGTCCAATGGAATACCCGGAATACCGAGATCTTCTTGGTGAGTGCATTAATTGGAGCTGCGATAGAGCCAAAATTCTGGATGAAGCACTGATAAATGTTCACAAACCCCCTTGTTTGACTGCGGACGGTTTGGGCCTGAACTTCAGTCAGGGCCATTCGAACACTGGATGGGGTAAGTATATAGCCCAAACCGACACCTGGTCTTTATGGAAATCACATTTCTCAGGCTTCGTGTACAGGTCGTTTTCAAGAAGCTGTCTGAGAACTCTCTGGACATGCTAGACATACTCCTGATGTGAGCGGGAATAGACAAGGATGTCATCTAAATACACAAACACAAACTAGTGTTACGTACCCTGTAATAGGTTAAAAAGAACCAGCAGAAATGGACACACCTGGAGTCTAGGCCTTCCGTTATAAACTCTATTTTATTAGTAACTATGCGAATAAAGTAATATAAAACAAGATAGGGTAAACAGATTAGCAGAGTTTATGCATATATAAGTGAGTAAATAAAGTTCCCAACTTCTCCCAGCTCGGGTGGTTATGTGATACAGTCTTACAGTGGTATGGTAAGTAATCAGTTCAGTTATGGAATTTGATTTGAGTAGAGTTGGAGAGAGAGATAGAGAGTTGGTTCATCTTCCCAATGCCGATGACAATCCTCCATGTCGTCCTCCTGCTCCCGAAGCTTATTTAAAGTCACCAACTTGTGACCACAGAAAGAGGAATGCCAGTTTTCCACATTGAGCTATCAACCTGGACCAGGGTTAAACACACCAATAGCTCCCCACCGGTCACTCCTTTGTCCACACTGTGAGCAAAAACCCCACCCTTGTGGGCACACAAAGTTCACAAGTGTCCTCCTTGCCTCTGGCGTTGTGTGTCTCTTGTGTATCTGATTAAAAAGTCAACTGACCTTGTATACATCTCAATAGTGCAGAACACCAGCTGTCCATCATATAGCTCCACCTCTCAGTTTCCAAGGCAACTCACAGACGTTCTCTCTCTCTCTGCTGCTGAATTAGCCCACAAGCTGTTCGCTCCCTCTCTCTTGTTAAAGGAACAGCCCACTTTAGAATAATCCTTCAGATCTCGTCACACTTCTCTACTTTTAAGAAAAATTTTGATGAAACAGCAAAATTTTTGTCTTAACTACGGATTATACAATTTGAAGCAATACATGCATAATTATCAGGCAACATAGCAAAGCATTACAAACTCAAACTTAATGTCTAGGCAAACAGTCTACCATAATATTGTCAGTACCTTTCACGTATTTTATTTCCATGTCGTACTCTTGCAAGATCAGACTCCAGTTAAGTAACCTCTCTCTGCTTATCCTTCATTTTACTTAGAAACACCAATGGATTATGGTCTGTGTAAACCACAAGTGGTTTCTGCGCAGGACATATGTAGACATCGAAATATTGCAATGCTAAAATGAGTGCTAGCAGCTGTTTTCGAACAGTGGCATAATTCTTCTGATGCACATTAATTCTTTGAGAAGTAATCTACCGGATGTTCAATTTCATCATCATACTTTTGCAACAATACTGCCCCGGCAGCTTCATCACTACCGTCTACCGCGACTGAAAATGGTTTATTGAAATCAGGGGCTTTGAGCACAGAGTGATAACACAGGATGGTTGTCAGGCGGTCACATGCCTCCTGGCAAAGGTCAGCCCACACAAATCTTTCTCTCTTCCCGAGGAGTTTCGTTAGGGGGAGAGCGATGTCTGCAAAGTTCTTACAAAACTTACGGTAATACCCAACCATTCCCAAAAACCGTCTTAATGTTTCCTTGCCTGTCAGAACAGGAACCTCAGCAATAGCCTGAACCTTGGCCTGCTATATAGCCAAGATATGTGACAGTGGCATAGCCAAATTCACTTTTAGCAAGTTTACAGTGAGACTGAATCCCTTATTGAAACAGGATCCAGCTTTTGTTAATTTTATTAAGGAGCAAATTTCTATATTTTTTAACCCGCCTACTGTTTTTTATTGGCTCTCCTCCATTATGTCATGTCTAAGCTTGGAGAAAATTAGAAGCTGGACATTTGATACACCTTTTAATTTTGAACAAGTCTGGTGACCCTTTATTCAATATTTTCACGTGATTCAATTATTTATTTATTTATTTATTTATTTATCTTTATTCTTTTTGGGGAAAATCCTTATCTGTGAAGGTTCAGAGATGACTGGAAGGAATTTTTTTCTTTTTTTCTCTTTCTCTTTCTTCCAATTTTATCCTCAAATGGACTGCCCAATCTTTCTTTTCTTTTTTTTGTTTCAGTTTAGTTAGTGGGTTTTTTCCCTTTATTAAATAAAATTTCCTATCTTTTTTATGATTGTTAAGAGGAGTTGTGGTTTTTTGATTATATTGTATATATAACAGTGTAACATTTTACCTATCTGATTTTGACAATATATACTTTTTTTTGCTGCTGTTTATATGTCTTTTGTATTATCTGTTTGCTAAACTTCTCTGATTTGTATATTTACTGAAAAATCAATAAAAAGATTGAAAACTGAAAATTACAGTGAGATTTGCCTTGGACAGCCTTTCTCTACTGCTGAGATATGCTCCTCCCAGGTGCCACATACCTCGTGATGGGTTAAAGAACCACCAGAAATGGAAAACACATTGGAGTCTGGTATTGCTATTAACTAATAGTGTTTATTAGTAACTACACAATACAGTACTATAAATGCAGATATATTAAACAGGTTAGCAGTGATATATATATATATATATATATGTACACATAAGTGTGGAAATAGGAACAAAACTAGGCTCTTTCAAACCTAGGGGTGGATGGATATAGTCTTACGATGATGAAAAGCGTTCAATTCAGTTTGAGGTAGTTAGTTGAGTAACGTTGGAGAGAGAGAGGTGAGAGGTGAGCTGATGCCATCTATCTTCCCGTTGTCTTCTGAAATCCCCGTTGTCTTCCGAAATCCTGTTGAAGTCACCGACTGTGACCATAACACATACGACTGTTCTTCAGTGATGGAATTATCACCCAGGCGAGGGTGGACACACAAATAATTCCCCATCAGTCGCACCTTTTCCCACTGTGAGAGCCATTGATCGATCTCCCTGAATCGATCCTCCAAAAACCTCACCTTCCTGTGGGGACAACAAAGCTCATTCAGTGTCCGAAACTGCGTGTCTGTCTGTGTCTCAACAGACCTGGTTTTCATCTCCACATGTTGGACACCAGCTGTCCAACAACCTGCTCTGTCCTCCTCTCTCTGAACTTTACAAGCAGGCAATTGTCCTTGTGGAAAGGTAAACAAACTTATAGAGAAACCATAACATCAATCTTATAAGCATTCTTTGCCTCTCTCTCTCTTAATAACAGCTCAGTGTCCAAAAGCCAGTCTCATTCTTCCGACATTTTAAAGTGACAGTCCACAGAAAATATGAACCCTAGGGGTACATAACACAGGTGTCATTCCATACAACCAAGTCATCAATATAAGCCCCTGTATTTCCTAAACCTTGAATCACTGAATACATCATCCTTTGGAACGTCCCTGGAGCATTTTTCATCCCAAAGGGTAAAACATTGTACTCATACAATCCAGATGGTGTCACAAATGCAGATATTTCTTTAGCCCTTTCTGTTAAAGGAACACACCAGTAACCTTTCAACAGGTCAATCTCTGTAAGGTATTTAGCCTTCCCCACTCTGTCAATACAGTCATTCACTCTTGGGATAGGATAAGCATCTGTCTTGGTTACTGCATTAACTTTCCTGTGATCAGTACCGAATCTCATACTCCCATCCAACTTGGGGACAATCACGCATGGTGATGCCCAGTCTGAAGTGAATGGCCTAATTATGCCGGCTGTCAGCATGTATTCAATTTCTTGTTCAACCATTTTATTTTTGCCTTGGTTCATTCTGTAAGGGTGCTGCTTAATGGGATCAACTTTATCTACAATTATGTCATGCACCAAAACTGTGCATGGTCTTAGAATATCAGGGAATAAATCTTTATACTTGTTAATTAAGCTGTTCAGTTGTTTTTGTTGCTTTGACTGCAAATGCTGAATCTTTCCATCATGATTTTTCAAAATATCAGAATTTCTGAGTCTTGTGGAAACTACATGGAGTTCATTAAAATGATCTGGTATCCCAGTACCAGACACCACAACCTCCTCGTTGTCATAACAGTACTCGCAGGTGCAGGTTCGGCGTCATGATTATGCTTGATCATATTTACGTGGACGAGCTGTGTAGCCTTCCTCCATTGGTCAGGAGTTCTAATGACATAATTCAAAGAATCAATTTTCTTAATTATTTCATATGGTCCACTAAATCTTGCTTGAAGGGGGTTGGTAAGGAGGGGGAACAGTACCAAGACCCTTTCTCCAACACAGTATTTCTGTTCCCTCGCTCCCCTGTCATCCCACTGTTTCCTGTTTATCTGAGAGTGCTGTAAATTCTGCTTCATAAGGTCAAAAGCCTTGTTAAGTCTGTCTCTGAATTCGAAAACATAACTAAGCATGCTCATACACACATCTGATCTGACCATTGCTCTCTGAATAGGATCAAAGGTGACACAATGTGCTTATCTCTCAACTCTTTAACTACCCCCTGGAATGTTTTTGAAGTAAAGTTACTACCCTGGTCAGATTGGATTTCTTTAGGTAGACCTACCAGTGTGAAAAATTTATTAAGGGCTTTTACCATAGTCTTGCAAAAGTTCACAGCATCCTTTCTTAAATTAGGCCGGTAGAATTCCTTCGTAATCCTGTTTACTGTCTTTCTCACTCCAAAGTGTCCACCTATAGGCATACTATGAGCCATGTTTAAAATCTCAGCCCTGTAAACTTTTGGGACCACAACTTGATGTTCAATGGCCCAATGCTCACTTGTAGGCACAGTAGGTGATCTCCACTTCCTCACTAACACCCCATCCTTAAAATAATATCCTACTGACTCTCTCTGAACCTCCTCTTCTGTGAGAGCTGTCTCCTTTAACACAGCAATTTCAGAATCTCGACTTTGTTCTGCTATAAATTCATCCCTGGACAAGGACAAACTTTTCTCATCCTCCTTACTACCCAGATCCTGATGTAACATGGAAGGTAGAAAAGTCTCTGACAAATTCTCATAAGTTAAGCCCCTGTCTTTGCTATCATGGGCCTCAGAATTCCCCTGCCCCAAACTATCTGTATCAGCAGCCTTTTTAGACATGCTTCAGGTCACTGCACATGCAATGTAAACATCAGTATCTTTGTGTGTGTCGTTAGCCACAAGCTTGCTTGTTAGCTGTACTGCTAAATAAACTTCACCCTGGATAGGTGCCAATCTACCACCTATGTTTGCCAAACTCAGTACCATCATTAAGCTTACGAAAACCATGTTTACATTATGAAAATTTCCAAGCAATCCATCTATCCGATTCCTACAACTTTTAGCTCGACTCATCTCCATAGTGACCCAGTCAGGTAGGCTCTCAAAACCAAAACAAGCCTTTCACATCGCAATCGTGAAAAACAACTCCATGACCTTGTAGTTGTTTACTTTCAGATGCTCAAACAGAATTTAACAAGCTAACACATACTTCAACAGGCCATTGTCCTGAAAGCAGGGTCAAAGGTCATGAAACGAGCCCAAACTTCACAAGTTCTTTATTTAAAAATCCAGAAATGGCACCTTTTTCAATATTTTCAATAACATTTACCTCACCAGCTTTCAACTCATCACCAACTCTTAGAACACCATCTAACACAAGTGACTGAGAATCCTTAATTTCCACTGGCACCAAGGTTAACCCTTTATTCACTGAACCAAGTCCATCTGACTCAAAAAGACTGCATTCCTTTTCAACCGATTCAGACACCTCAGACCTTAACTGAGTTCCAACACAAGGTTCAACACCTTGGAAATTCACAGGTGCTTCAACAACCTGAACACAGGCAATCGGGACAGCTGCCTCTTCTGGACTGTCAATACCAGTCCCAGTTCCAAATTCTAGGTTCCCCTGATCCTCCCAGCTACTCTCTGGGAAACTCTCATCTGGAGTAAACTCAACCTTGTGGGTTAAAACAACCTTGTCTGCTAACCTAGCAGACTCCCGCAAGGTAGTGGCATCCTTTTCATCTTGGTATGCCCTCACATCATCGGGAACACACTTCTTAAATTCTTCAATCACAACCCGCTCTTTCAAGCTGTCCAAACCCTCAGTTACCCCTTCTGAGGTATACAAGCGATTGAAGTACACCCGTTTTTCATGGGCAAACTCCACATAAGTTTGGCTCCTGGACTTCCTTAAATCTCTGAACTTTTGTCTATATGCCTCTGGAACCAACTCATGGACTTTAAGCACAGCGTCCTTAACTGTGGCATAATTCTTTGACTGTTCAAGGGTCAGGGCAGAAAAAGCCTACTGAGCCTTCCCCTTCAACACACTTTGCAACATGACTGCCCACTCATCCCTCAGCCATTTCCGAGTCTGGGCCACCTTTTCAAAGTGTAGGAGATACTGGTCAACATCAGCATCATCAAATGGCGGTACTAACTTAATTTCTTGGTTGATATTAAATGGTACCACCAGCTCATTACCACTCCCTGATGCTTGATCCTGTCACTGCCATTTCTCTCTCTCGAACCGTCTCTGTTTTTCTGCTTCTTCTGTCTGTTTCTCTGCTTCCTCTCTCTCTAATTTAAATCTCCCTAACTTCATTTGTTCCAGTCGCAACTGGACCTACTCTGTACCTAGAGGGAACACTTTTACTCCTCCTCACTAAAGTACTTTGTAGAAGTATAGTGCTCGACTATTACACTTCAGAGTTCCCCCTTCGTCATACCCTTCTTAGCCTCTCTAAGTTTCAATGCATTAACAACTTCCCACAAATCAGCCTTTTTCTCTCTCTTCAAAGCTATAGGGTCTGGCCCTGCCAGAAATTCCCCAACAGTCATTTCTGCTGTTAATCCACTCACACAAATTGAAAGGGGATTTTCCCAATCAAATCGACTAGTAAATCAAGCCCTCAACAAGTTTTAGAATGGTTCCCACCATTTGTTCATATTCTGGACGAGCCCCCAATTTTGTTACGTACTCCATAATGGGTTAAAAAGAACCAGCAGAAATGGACACACCTGGATTCTAAGTCTTCAATTTTAAACTCTATTTTATTAGCAACAATGTGAATAAAGTAATATAAAACAAGATAGGGTAAACAGATTAGCAGAGTATATGCATATATAAGTGAATAAATAAAGTTCCCAAGCTTCCCAGCTCAGGTGGTTAGGTGATACAGTCTTACGGTGGTATGGTAAGTAATCAGTTCAGTTCCGGAATTTGATTTGAGTAGAGTTGGAGAGAGAGAGATAGAGAGTTGGTTTGTCTTCCCAATGCCGATGCCGATCCTCCACGTTGTCCTCCTGCTCCCGAAACTTATTTAAAGTCACCAACTTGTGACCACAGAAAGAGGAATGCCAGTTTTCCACAGTGGGCTATCAACCCGAGCCAGGGTTAAACACACTGATAGCTCCCCACCGGTCACTCCTTTGTCCACACTGTGAGGAAAAACCCTACTCTTGTCATGGGCACACAAATTTCACCAGTGTCCTCCTTGCCTCTGGCGTCGTATGTCTCTTGTGTATCTGATTAAAAAGTCAACTGACCTTGTATACATCTCAGTAGTGTGGAACACCAGCTGTCTATCATATAGCTCCACCTTTCAGTTTCCAAGGCAACTCACAGACTTTCTCTCTCTCTCTCTCTCTGCTGCTGAATTAGCGCACAAACTGTTCACTTTAGGAACAGTCCACTTTAGAATAATCCTTCAGATCTCGTCACACTGGTTTAACATGTCCTCGAGCACATCACTAATCAAGGCCTGGAATACAGCAGGGGCAGGGGCCAGACCAAATGATATCACCAGGTATTCATAGTGGCCATTAGAGGTGCTGGAAGACATTTTCCACTCATCCCTTTCTCTTACGCAAATCAGAATGTAAGCATTGTGCAGATCTATTTTGGAAAATATGGTAGCTCCCTGGAGATGTTCAAATGCAGACACCAGCAGGGGAAGAGGGTAGTGGTTCTTCACAGTGATGTTAATTCAGGGGCCAATAATCAATGCAGGGACGGAGTTTGCCATCTTTTTTGCTCACAAAAAGAAGCCCACTCCTGCCAGCGAGGTTTACGGATGAATAAACCCCATGCTCAATATCTCCTTAATGTATTCCTCCATGGCCACTGGTTCAGGATGAGAGAGGGAAAAGAGCCTGCCTCGGGGAGAATAGTGCCAGGTAGGAGTTCTATGGCCGGTGTGGGGGCAGAGTGGTGGCCTTTCTTTTACTGAAAACATCAAGGAGGTCTGCATATTCAGCTAGAATTCCAGACAGGTGCACATCCTTAGCTGACACGGGAGGGGATTCATGGGACTGAGATTGAGCTGGACCCAGACAGGTAGTCAGGCATGCCCGTCCCCACTCTTGGAGTACCTTTAGAGACCAATTAATCAGTGGGTTATGTTGGGATAGCCAGGGAAGACCAATTACCAATGGCAGTTCAGGCAAACCAACCAGATAGAAAGATATTTCATGTTCATTTAAAAATTTTTTTTATTGATACATAATCTTCTACAGCTATAAAACAATACAAAACTTCAACAAGTTGATATATATACAAGTAATAAAGCTGGAAAAAAACTTATAAAAAAGAATAAAATATGATAATGAAAAAAATTATTTTATAAAGAAAAGAAGGAAAAAAGAGAACCCCAACTAACTTAAAACAAGTAACCTCACTAACTACAAGAGAAGACAAAAGAAAAATGAGGGAAAATAAGAAGAAAAAAAGCATTGGGAATCAGCTCCTGGAACAATATGTTTTACCATCATCTATAAATATAAAGAAGAAGAATCATCAACCACCAATTCACATTTATATAAAATAAAACTGGAAGGAAACCATATAAATTAATTCAAATTAAATGATAATATTTGGCAAAAATGCCCCATCTTCTCTCAAAATCGAATCGAGGATCAAAAGTTCTACATCTGATTTTTTCCAAACTAAGACATAACATTACTTGAGAAAACCATTGAACTAATGTAGGGACAGAGGTATCTTTCCATTTCAATAAAATAGCCCTTCTAGGCAACAACAAATGCAACTACATGTTGGTCTGAAGATGAAATACCCTGAATATGATGTGGAACTATTCCAAAAAGAACAGTCAATCTATTAGGTTGTAAATTAATTTTCAGAGCTTTAGAAATTGTAGAAAATAAAGATTTCCAAAAAGATTTAATGAAGAGCATTACCAGAACATATGTGACAAAGTGGCTATTTCAGTTTTACACCTATCGCAATAATTGTCTATGTTAGGAAATATTTTGGATAGTCTCTCCTTTGTTACATAATAATGGTGAACAATTTTAAATTGAATTAAACAGTAATTGGCACATATCAAAGAAGAATCGACCATTTCCAACAAATCAGATTCTTGCATATATGGAAACTTAGAGAAGTATTTTTGTAAAAAAATGTCTAACCTGAAGATATTGTAGAAAATGTGTATGAGAGAGAGAATATTTGCTAATTAACTCTTCAAAAGTCATCAATCGACCATCACATAATAAATCTGCAAAAAAACAGATCCCCTTATTTCTCCATAAGAGAAAAATAGGATCAGTTATTGAAGGTTTAAATTTTAAAAAATCGATATAAAGAGCTAGACAATTTATATTCTTTAAAATTAAAAAAATTGCAATACTGAAACCAAATTCATAAGGACTGTTTAACAACAGGATAAAGATTTAAATTTGGAATTTTAGAGAGTTGTAAAGGTAATGGAGCTCCTAATAATGAGGTTAAATGAAATTGTTTAATATCTTTTAATTCCAAATCAATCCAAGCTGGGTTTTGGCTCTTATTGAGCCACTATAGCCAAAAACATAATTGTTGAATGTTAACAGCCCACTAATACAATCTTAAATTAGGAAGTGCAAGTCCACCATATTTTTTAGATTTTTTTAAATGATACTTATTATATCTTGGTCGTTTATTGTTCCAAATAAAGGATGAAATAATAGAGTCAATTTGATCAAAAAAATCTAGTTAAAAATATAGGTATGTTTGTAAAAATATATATAAAAATCTAGGTAAAATCATCATTTTCACAATTATTTTCTAGAAAATAATGTTTTATAGTGTCCATTAAAGGAACTACATTAGCTTTATAAAGATCTTTATATTTTTAGTAATTATAATACCTAAATATTTAAAAGAATTAACAATTCTAAATGGAATATCATTGTATATAAAACAGGAGCATTTAATGGAAACAATTCACTTTTATTTAAGTTAAGTTTATATCCTTAAAATTTTCCAAATTCATTTAGTATTTCCAAAAGATTAGGAATAGATTCTTCAAGGTTTGAAATATAGACCACAAGATAATCTGCATAAAGAGATATCTTATGTATGGTCCCATTTATAGAGATACCATGAATATTTTTAGCTTCATGGAGTATTATGGCCAAAGGATCAGTACAAGATTAAATAATAGAGGGCTTAACAGACATCCCTGTCTAGTACCTCATGAAAGTGAAAAAAAGGGGACCTGAGATTATTAGTAATAACAGTTGCAATAGGATTCTTATAGATCATTTGAATCCACCTATTGAAATTATTACCAAAGCCAAATTTTTCTAATACCTTAAACAGATATGTCCATTCAACTCTATCAAATACCTTTTCTGCGTCAAGAGAAATAACACATTGGGGTACTTAGATAGTGATGAATATATAATGTTTATCAATCTCTGAACATTGGAGAAAGAGTAACAGCCTTTAATAAAGCCTGTTTGATCCATAGAAATGATTTTAGTTAAAATATTTTCCAATGGTTAGCCATTATCTTAGAAAGAATTTTTGCATCCACATTTAATAACAAAATAGATCTATATGATGAACATACAGTAGGATCTTTATCTTTCCTAAGGATTAAGGAAACAGAAGCTTCAAAAAAGGAGGCAAATTACCATTCTCAAAAGATTCATGAAATATTTCCAAAAGATATGGAGAAAGTATATTTTGCAAAATCCTACCGAATAACCATCAAGTCCTGGAGCTTTACCTGATTGCATTGACAACATAGCTTTCTGAATTTCATGCTCAGTAATAGGAGCATCAATCATCTGTTGATCTTCAACAGTAACTTGAGGAAATTTAATCTTATGTAAATAAGCCTTCATTTGGAGGAATCTGCAGGAAATTAAGATTTATAAAGATCAGAATAAAAATCCTGAAAAATATTATTAATGTCTTCATGATTACTTACTATATCTCCATTATCTTTACGAATCTTTAAAATTTGTCTTTTAGCTCTAGCTGCCCTTAATTGGGAAGCTAAGAGCTAAGAGGTTATTATTTTATCCCCCAAAATATAAAACTGACTTTTCAATTTAAGCAAATATCCTTCAATAGGATAAATTAATAGATTGTGATTGTAATTCCAATCTTCTTTTAAAAGCTATTATTAATGCTTTTTGAGATAGTGATTTAGATGCATATCATATTTTTTACTGAGTTAAGTATTGTATGTAATTAGTTTTGCTACAACAAGTGTATGGGACATTGGAAAAAAGTTGAATTTCCCCATGGGGATGAATAAAGTATCTATCTATCTATCTATCTATCTATCTATCTATCTATCTATCTATCTATCTATCTATCTATCTATCTATCTATTTTAAACAAATCAACATTTGGAGAGGTTGCACTGATGTTATCTAAATCTTTAATTTGTTTAGAAATTTTATCTAATACAATTCTGTCTGTTTCTTCAGCTTAGCTATATACAAAATGATCTGACCACGTTAATAAGCTTTTAATGTATCCCAAATTGCTAACTTTGAGAAGTTTCCTATATTATTAAACAGAAAAAAACTCTTTTATCTGAGTTTCAATAAACTCAACAAATTTTGAGTTTTGTAACAAGTGTTCTGGAAAACGCCAAAGTGGTCTTGTAGAAACAACATCTTTCAGTTCAAATATTAGGTTTAAGGGAGCATGATCAGAGATAACAATTGCATCATATTCACATTTCTGAACGTTAAATAGAATTCAAGGGTCGACTATAAAATAGTCGATTCTCGAATATTTATTATGAACATGTGAGAAAAAGGAATATTCTCTGTCACTAGGATGCATATGTCTCCAAATTTCAATGAAGCCATAATCAATTAAAAAGGAATTAGTAAGTGATGCATAACGATTAGGGAGTTGATGTTTGGATGATGACTTATCTATTAAAGGGTTTAAACAAGTATTGAAATCACCACCCATTCATAACATATATTCATTTCGATGTGGTAATAAAGCAAAAACAACTTTAAAGAATGAGGGATCATCAACATTTAGTCCACATATATTAACCAAAACCATTTTCCTGTTGTAAATTGTTCCTTTAACAATCAAAAATCTACCATTAATATCAACTATAATATCGTCCTGGTTAAAAGGAATATTGGAATCTATAAAAATGGAAACACCTCTAATTTTACTTTGTGAATTTTCATGAAACTGAGGATCCTTCCAAAACTTAAAAAATCAATTTTTATCACATCACCTGATATGCTTCTCTTGTGCAAAGATTATATCAGGTTGGAATCAGTTAATAGTTTTAAATGTTTTCTTATGCTTAATAGGTGATGCACCATCAATAACTCTCAGAGACTGGAAGAGAACGATAGGCTTTTATTAACAGCAAAAAGGGAGCACTACATCTCGAAGACTGAGGGAGGAGCAGTGCCCCAATCACCTTTATACAGGGGCCTGTGGGAGGAGGCACAGGAACAGTCATCAGAGGGGCGTGTCCAGACAGGTCCAGACAGGTATACATAGTTTACCACAATAGGATGATTCTAACCATGGACATTCTAACTTAAAACATTTAACTGTTTAAATATCATCGTGAGACTGTGTATCTAAAAAAAGTAGTTAGACGCATGTCAGGATAAGGTAGTCGAGAATGGCGGAGATAAACAACAATAATAATAATTTGTGTATGCTCCGGAATTCCATAATGGGGATATAAAATAAGAAAAGAAAAAAGGAAAAAACCCGCCCAACCCATAAAGCCCGGAAATAATTCGATATTAATTGATGCAAGCCCCAAAGAATGCATGAGAAGCTATTATAAACTCCACCTGCCTGAATAGAAGGTAAAAATGAAAAGAATAATCTCTGTCTCCCTCTTCTGTTTATACATCTAACTACAGTCAACATGCAGCTTATTACAGTTGAGTTGAAAAGAACAGTTATTAGAAACAACCTTCATGATGGTTTCCTTCGAGCACCAGTTTCAGGGGTTGGGTGGAAATGTGGATCTGGCCGGTTCCCAGAGCTCGACCATTCAGTACGCTGACATTGATCTTTTCTCTTCATTTCCGAGTTCAACTCCCCATCTTTGAAGGAGAGAGATGTCCATAAGATTCTCGGCTGCACACCTGAAGTTCATGGGTCTGAGACCTCCATGACAAGGAAGCTGTGAGCATTACAGAATCAGGGGAAGCTCACTGAAGAGAGAACCGACCTGTCAAGATCCCCCTCCCTGCTGACAGGTATTCTCTTTCACTGGACGCTTGGAACATGCCACCCGGAAGTGTCCTGTACCACCTCAGTAGAGGTAGGAACCTGTCCTCTGGCACCTCTCTTGTTCCTCCTGAGCCAGGCGCATGCACCCCACTTGTATCGGCTCTGTAGGCTGGGTGCTGGGCGGTGAAGGAGAGGAGAGGATGAGGAAAGACGGTGATCAGGTGAGGGAGGGGGAGAGGGCAAGGAAAGGCAGTGATCTGGCGGTGCGTAGGAAGTTTGAAACATTCTTTCCCTGCGCCACTCAGTCACCTGGTCATCAACTCGAATAGCCAGATTAATCCGATCATCCAGACTATCCTGCTCATCCTGGACAGCGATCTCATGTGGGACCCCTGCATTCAGTCCACGCTGGAAGGCAGTGATGAGGGATCTCTCATTCCATCCCATCTCTACTGCAAGGGTAGAGATTGTATAGGTTCTCACCATTCTTCTGCCTTGGCGCAGGTCCAAGATTCAGTGGGCAGCCTCCTGAGCTCATACTGGATGATCAAAAACCCTCCTTAACTCCACCACGAAATGTTGGAACAACTGGGCTGCAGGGTATCCTTGCTCCCGTAAAGCGTTGAACAAGCTGAATGGAGGTCCATCAGAAGACTGACCATGTACGCCAATTTTCGCACACCATCACCAAAAGGGCCAGGCTGGGCTTGGAAGGTCAGTTCGCATTGGGTAATAAAATTCTTGCAGCCATTGGGATCACCAGAATATCTGCCTGGTGGTGGAATACTCAAGTTCCTGAATGGTCGTGGGAGTCGGCTCTGGTCCGGGCGTGGGAGCAGGAGCATTAGTAGCAGAGATTGTCGGGGCAGCAGAAAAGGAGGACCTGCGAGATGCTGGGAGTATGACTGAGGCGGCCTGGAGCTGCTGAATTGAGCTGGCGAGAATGTTAATGGCTGTCAGCTGATGCTGGCTGTTCACAGTGAGTTCACGGTCGGCAACCGTGAGTGCGGAAATCACAAACACCCGAGTCCAATTGTCTGTGGTGAGCTGTTGAACAGCAGCGGCTAGGGACGATACCTGTTCCTCCAAGTGAGACTGGGCTGGTCGGCATGAGATTATCTGCTTCATTGCCTCTGTAACATCACTGAGAATGGATTTCATTGCCTGTAGCTTGTCTCCTACCAGACCAATGAATCTCATAGCCAAGTTCAGCTGCTCTTTGTCTGCTGGGTCCATCATTGTTGTTCGAGACTTGCTGTTACTGTATTCGGATATGGCCCAAGTGTGGAGTGAGAGACACTGAAGCAGGTCGATAGTTCACAGACTTTAATACGAACAGTGTTACAGGGAAAATAGAGCAATAAACGCTAGGCCAAACAGGGCTGTTAACTAAAATTCTCAAAGGGAAATTGAAGCCTACACTGCAGCTGAAAAGAACGTCTAAACATTAAACGAATACAACTAGCCTTCAGAGTCAGTTAATTTGAAAGTCCAGTATGTCAGGGAAGTCAGAATGCAAAACAGTAGCGAAGCGTTGCTATACTCTGTCCAAGTCTCGACAATCACTACGATAACAAGAATGGAGTTAAGTACTATCACTATTAAATAATAATTACCTGATACATACAAATTCACAAGCACAATTACTGTATCTACTGCGCTGCCGAATCCGTAGTTGTGACAGCACCCCCCGAAGGAATGGATTAGGCAGAGGGCTGCTAGTGAACTTGGCCCTGAAAGAAGGGAGTGGCCGGTATTGTCTGCTATAACCGTGGGGAGGAAGGACACATCATGTGGGACTGTGAAGGCCTAAAGTAAAAAAAACCCATTCCTGAAGGCTTGGTGGGGCCAAGCTCCAGTGTGTCGCTACGGATTGAGAGTATTTGTGCTAGAGCCGTACTTGACACCGGCTCTCAGGTTACTCTGCTATTTCAGTCATTTTACAACCGGTAATTGACACATTAACTATTGACACCACTCAGTGTGCTAGAGATCTGGGGTCTTTGTATGGATGACTATCCATTAGATGGTTACTTGTCATTAAAACTGCAGTTTTCGGAGGCAGATGTGGGAGCAGCTGAGGTCCTTGATACATTAGTGCTGGTTTGTCCGGACCCAGTTGAGAAGGGCGAAACTTCAATTCTCGTGGGGACGAGAACTCCTATTGTGAGGAGGCTAGTGGGAGCCTACAAGGAGAAAGTTGTGGAAAGCTTTCTGAAAACAAGAAAGAAAAAGAATCTTCAGGGTTGTATATGGTATATATGTCCCTGGCATTGCTCTATGGACCAGCTCTGTTCTATCCTCCCTACAAACATATTTTGTATCTCCTCTAAGCCCATAACTGAGATGTCTATCAACTCCCAGCACATTGTGTTGAAGAGAAAGTTAGTCAATTAACTTACCAGAATTTTCTTAGGAAGTTGTAGAAAATTAGAGAACACAGCAATAGATGTTATAGAACAGTACAGAACAGAAACAGGCTCTTCAGCCCATCTAGTCCATGCTGAAACCATTTAAGCTGCCTACTCCAATTGACCTGCACTGGGACCATAGATCTCTATATCTCCACTATCTATCTACCTATCCAAACTTCTCTTAAATGTTGAAATCGTGCTTGTGTAGACCATTTGTGCTCGCAACTCTTTCTACACTCTCAAGACCCACTGAATGAAGAAGTCTCGTCCCATGTTCCGCCTAAGCTTCTCATCTTTCACCCTTAACCTATGACCTCTGTTTGTAGTCCCACCCAACCATAGTGGAAAAAGCCTGCTGTCACTTATCCTACCTTATCCATACCCCTCATAATTTTGTATACCTCCAACCAAGTCTCCCTTCAATTTTCTATGTTCTAAAGAATGCAGTCCTAACCAAAAAGACCATAAAACATAGGAGCAGAATTAGGCCTATCAGTTTATCGAGTCTGCTCCACCATTCCATCATGGCTGATCCCGGATCCCACTCAACCCCGTACACCTGTCAATTAGCCATATTCTTCGATGCCCTGACTGATCAGGGAACGATCAACTTCTGCTTTAAATATACGCATGGATTTGGCCTCCAGCACAGTGTTTGGCACAGCATTCCATAGATTTACTACTCTCAGGCTAAAAAAATTCCTCCTTATCTCTTTTCTAAAATGTCACCCCTCAATTTTGAGGCTCTGCTCTCTAGTGCTGGATACTCCCATCATTAGAAACATTCTCTCCACATCCACCCTCTCTTCAACATTCGGTAGGTTTCAATCAGATCCCTTTGAATACTTCTAAATTCCAGTGAGTACAGGACCAAAGCTGCCAAATAATCCTCGTATGTTAACCTCTTCATTCCTGGAATCATCTTCGTGAACCTCCTCTGGACTCTGTCCAATGACAACACATCCTTTCTGAGATATGGGGCCCAAAACTGTTGATAATACTCCATGTGTGGCCTGACTAATGTCTTATAAATCCTTAACATTATCTCTTTGCTTTTATATTCTGTTCTTATTGAAATGAATGCCAACGTTGCATTTGCCTTTTTTACCACAGACTCAACTTGTAAATTAACCTTCTGGGAGTCTTGCACAAGGACTGCTAAGTCCCTCTGCACATCCGATTTTTGAACCTTCTCTCCATTTAGATAATAGGCTGCACTATTTCTCCTTTTACCAAAATGCATCATCATACATTTCCCAACACTGTATTCCATCTGCCACTTTTTTGCCCATTCTTCCAATTTTTCTAAGTTCTGTCGTAATCGCATTACTTCCTAAGCAGTACCTACCCCTCCACCTATCTTGGTACCATCTGCAAACTTTGCCATAAAGCCATCAATTCCATTATCTAAATATTGATAACTTCGCCTTCTGCCTGTGGACATGTAAGACACAGTTTCTTTCTGTCCGCCTTTAATCGCTCCCTTTCCCGACTTAAACTTTGAAATTTTAACTTTATTCAGTCAGATCCTGTAGAGCGACAGTTATAATTATGTCTAACCTAAGAAGCACCAAAAGAAATCCTGAAGCAGGCAACGGTAAGCTTAAAAAAGCTGACGAGACTTCAGAGGAGCCACCCTGTGTAAATAGATTAGAGTCTCATATCAGCTATATTGTTGCCGAATTAACTCAACTAACAGAAAGATTTCTCCCCTTGGAGGAAAACATTGACTCTTTGAGCCTTGATCTTAGTCGAAATGCGACTGATATTTCTTCTCATTTGGAAAAGGCTCTACAATGGATTGTGGATTTGGAGGATTGCTCTCGTTGGAACAATATTCGAATTGTTGGATTAAAAGAGAAATCAGAATCTGCCAACACACTGGATTATTTTGCTAAGATGTTTCAATCTTTATTTCCAGAAGCTTGCCCACAACCGCTGGAGACTGAAATGGCTCATAGAGTTGGTGCTTTAAAATCCTCGGTTCAAGGTAAAAACAGGCATATTGTTGTGCGGTTTCTTCATTTTAGAGACAAAGACCACATTATTAAGCTTGCAAGAAAACAAAGGTTGTTTCAATTTCAAAGCTCTGAGATTTGCTTCGTCGAAGATTTTCCACGTGAAATTGTTCAGAAACATTCTGGATTCGCTGCTATAATGCATACGGCTTATCAAAGACAGTTGTATCCATCTCTTCAATACCCAGCTAAATTAAGACTTTTCATCAAAAATTCTGGGGTTTGTATTTTTGAGGACCTAGCTGAAGCATTGAGTGTTATTAATTCTCTCCCTGACGAGTCCTAAGTCTGAAGTTTGAATGATTTACAACTGCTTGATTGTCTTGCAATGTAAGGGGTGATTTGATGGGTATAGAAAGTCTTTACCTTAAAATGTACTTTTATCTCTGAAATAGACTGGCTTGCATGGTTGTAAGTTCAGAAGACATAGCGAGGGAACTGTCGAAAGACTGTAGGTAACTTTGAGCCAACTAGAATTTTTTTTTCTGTTTGCAGCATTTAAATGAACTAATTGCTTTTTTGCTTTGTATGCTTTTGTTAAGAACTTTTAAGTAATTATCCGCGTTTCTTTACGTTTTAAAGATAGATTTGATAATTTAAAAATGGCGATTGGTTTTCTTCTGAGCAAATATTTCAAGAATTTTTCTTTGGATGTGTTTTTTTTCCTTATCTAATATTATGAAGATTATTTTCAAAACTGAAGGTAATCTCTAATAACTCTTCTTTTCAACTCAGTTGTAATGAGCTGTATGTCGACTGTAATAAGATGTCGACAGAGGGAGAGGGAGACAGAGATTACTCTTTTCATTTTTACCTTCTATTCGGGCAGGTGGTGTTTATAATTGCTTTTCATGCATTCTTTGGGGCTTGCATCGATCGACATCGACTTATTTCTGGACTTTGTAGCTTGGGTGGGTTTTTTCCTTTTTTCGTTTCTTATTTTTTATCCCCATTATGGAATTCTGGAGCATATGCAAATTATTATTATTGTTGTTTATCTCCGCCATTCTCGACTACCTTAACCTGCCATGCATCTAACTACTTTTTTTAGATGTAAAGTCTCATGATGATATTTAACACAGTTAAATGTTTTAAGTTGGAATGTCTGTGGTTGGAATCATCCTATTAAGCATAAGAAAACATTTAAAACTATTAACCGATTTCAACCTGATATAATCTTTGCACAACAGTCTCATATCAGGCTATGTGATAAAAATTGATTTTTTAAATTTTGGAATGATTCTCAGTTTCTTGCAAATTCTCAAAGTAAAATTTGAGGTGTTTCCATTTTTATTGATTCCAATATTCCTATTAGCCAGGAGGATATTATAGCTGATATTAATGGTAGATTTTTGATTGTTAAAGGAACATTCACAACAGGAAAATGGTTTTGATTAATATATATGGACCAAATGTTGATTATCCCTCATTCTTTAAAGCTGTTTTTGCTCTATTACCTGATCTAAATGAATATATGTTATTAATGGGTGGTGATTTTAATACTTGTTTAAATCCTTTAATAGATAAATAGATAATAAAGAAGAGAAGATGGTGGCATGACGCAGTGTACAGCGGCCATTCCAGGATGAATATCTGTTATCTGTTAAGTAGGATGCCGTGTACAATCATGATTTGATGGAGATGGACGAGAGAAGCACAGAGGAACATATGGTGAAACTTCTGAAATGTGTGTTTTGCTGATGCTGCTACTGTGTGATCAAAAAATCTCCGGAGAGGAAGGCCCTGAATCCTCGGCTTTGCCTGTTGCTTGGCGGCCGGGGCCGGGGTTGAAGCGCTCGGCAGAGATGGTGCTCAGTGCTCGGTGTCGGAGGGCTGGTCGGAGACTCGAAGTTTTCAGACGGACTCAGAGTTGGCTGTGGTCTGGTGCTTCCAGGTGCTGCATCGGCAAGCTTGCGAAGCTGGAGGTTCATGGCAGGAAGAGTTTTTCTTCCTTCTACCGTCTGCGTGAGATGATGGGCTGTCGGGGACTTTGAGACTTTTTTTCTACCATGCCCATGGTCTGCTCTTTATCAAATTACGATATTGCTTTGCACTGTTGGAACTATATGTTATAATTATGTGGTTTTTGTCAGTTAGTCTTGGTCTTTCTTGCATTTCTGTGATATCATACTGGAGGAACATTGTATCATTTCTTAATACATGCATTACTAAATGACAATAAATGAGGACCGAGTGTCCTCATAATCTAAATAAGTCATCATCCAAACATCAACTCCCTAATCGTTCTGCATCACTTATTAATTCCTTTTTAATTGATTATGGCTTATTTGATATTTGGAGACATATGCATCCTAGTGATAGAGAATATTCCTTTTTCTCACATGTTCATAATAAATATTCGAGAATCGACTATTTTATAGTTGACCCTTGAATTCTATTTAATGTTCAGAAATGTGAATATGATGCAATTGCTATCTCTGATCACGCTCCCTTAAACCTATATTTGAACTAAAAGATGTTGCTACTACAAGTCCACCTTGGCGTTTTCCAGAACATTTGTTACAAAGCTCAAAATTTGTTGAGTTTATTGAAACTCCGATAAAAGAGTTTTTTCTCTTTAATAATACAGGAACCATCTCAAAGTTAGTAATTTGGGATAGATTAAAAGCTTATTTACGTGGTCAGATTATTTCGTATATAGCTAAGCTGAAGAAACGGACAAGAATGGAATTCGATAAAATTTCTCAACAAATAAAAGATTTAGATAACATCAATGGAACCTCTCCAAGTGTTGATTTGTTTAAAAGAAGAGTGGAGTTACAATCACAATATATTAACTTATCCTATTGAAGGATATTTGCTTAAATTGAAAAGTCAGTTTTATATTTCTTTGGATAAAAATAATAATCTCTTAGCTTCCCAATTAAGGACAGCTAGAGCTAAAAGACAAATTTTAAATATTCATAAAGATAATGGAGATATAGTAAGTAATCATGAAGACATTATTAATATTTTTCAGGATTTTTATTCCGATCTTTATAAATCTCAATTTCCTGCAGATTCCTCCAAAATAAAGGCTTTTTTTCCAGCAGATTAAATTTCCTCAAATTATTGTTCAAGATCAACAGATGATTGATGCTCCAATTACTAAGCATGAAATTCAGAAAACTGTGTTGTCAATGCAATCAGGTAAAGCTCCTGGACTTGATGGGTATTTGGTAGGATTTAAAAAGAAAATTTGAAAATTACTTTCTCCATATTTTTTTGGAAATATTTCATGAATCTTTTGAGAAAGGTAGTTTACCTTCTTTTTATGAAGCTTCTGTTTCCTTAATCCTTAAGAAAGATAAAGATTCTACTAAATGTTCATCATATAGACCTATTTTGTTATTGAACATAGACACAAAAATTATTTCTAAGATAATGGCTAACCGTTTGGAAAATATTTAAACTGAAATCATCTCTATGGATCAAACAGGCTTTATTAAAGGCTGTTACACTTTCTCCAATGTTCGGAGATTGATGAACATTATACATTCATCACTATCTAAGATACCCCAATGTGTTATTTCTCTTGACGCAGAAAAGGCATTTGATAGAATTGAATGGACATATCTGTTTAAGGTATTAGAAAAATTTGGCTTTGGTAATAATTTCAATAGGTGGATTCAAATGATCTATAAGAATCCTATTGCAATTGTTATTACTAATAATCTCAGGTCCCCTTTTTTCACTTTCATGAGGTACTAGACAGGGATGTCCATTAAGTCCTTTATTATTTAATTGAGTACTGGACCCTTTGGCCATAATACACTGTGAAGCTAAAAATATTCATGGTATCTCTATAAATGGGACCATACATAAGATATCTCTTTATGCAGATGACCTTATGGTTTATATTTCAAACCCTGAAGAATCTATTCCTAATATTTTGGAAGTACTAAATGATTTTGGAAAATTTTCAGGATATAAACTTAAATAAAATTGAATTGTTTCCATTAAATGCTCCTGTTTTTATATATAATGATATTCCATTTAGAATTGTTAATTCTTTTAAATATTTAGGGGTCATAATTACTAAAAATATAAAGATTTTTACAAAGCTATTGTAGGTCCTTTAATAGAATCTATGAAACAATTATTTTCTAGATGGAACCCACTTACACTTTCTTTAATAGGTCATATCCATGCTGTGAAAATTATGATTTTACCTAGATTTTTATATATTTTTCCAAATATATCTATCTTTTTAACTAATTTTTTTGATCAAATTGAATCTAATATTTTGTCCTTTATTTGGAACACTAAAAGACCAAGAATTAACAAGTATCATTTACAAAAATCTAAAAAAGATGGTAGACTTGCAATTCCTAATTTAAGATTGTATTATTGGGCTGTTAACATTCGACAATTATGTTTTTGGCTATAGTGGCTCAATAAGAGCCAAAACCCAGCTTGGATTGATTTGGAATTAAAAGATATTAAACAATTTCATTTAACCTCATTATTAGGAGCTCCATTACCTTTACAACTCTCTAAAATTCCAAATTTAAATCTCTATCCTGTTATTAAACAGTCCTTATGAATTTGGTTTCAGTTTTGCAATTTTTAAAATTTTAAACAATTTAAATTGTCTAGCTCTTTATATCGATTTTTTTTAAATTTAAACCTTCAATAACCAAATCCATTTTTCTCTTATGGAGAAATAAGGGGATCCATTTGTTTTTGCAGATTTATTTTGTGATGGTCGATTGATGACTTTTGAAGAATTAATTAGCAAATATTCTCTCTCTCATACACACTTTCTGCAATATTGCAGGATTGGGATCACTACTTTTCACATTGTTTGTCAATATTTATTTACATTTTTAAAATCTTTTTATTGATACATAATCTTCTACAGCTATAAAATGATACAAAACTTCAATAAGTTGATATATATACAATTAATAAAGCTAAAGAAAAAAACATCAAAAAGGAATAATATATGATAATGAAAAAAAATTTAAAGAAAAGAAGGAAAAAAGCAAACCCCAACTAACTAAAAAACAGAAACCGCTCTAACTACTAGAGAAGGAAAAAGAAAAAAGAGGGAAAAAAGGAAGATCTTTTTTACTAAAAGATCTTTTTACTACATGTTTTACTAAAACATGTATGTTTCCATATATGCAAGAATCTGATTTGTTGGATACTATTTTGAATATGAATCCTGTAGTAAGAGGTTCCATTGGTATAATTTATAATTTATTTTTACTACAAAATGATAACCTCTCACTAAAGATTAAACAAGATTGGGAGAGAGAACTTAATATGACCTTTGTTAATGAAGATGTGTTGCGAGTTCTGAAAATGGTCAATTCTTCTTCGATATGTGCCAATCAGTGTTTAATTCAATTTTCAATTGTTCACCATTATTACTTAACAAAGGAGAGACTATCCAAAATATTTCCTAACATAGACAATTATTGCGATAGGTGTAAAACTGAAGTAGCCACTTTGTCACATATGTTTTGGTCATGCTCTTCATTAAAATCTTTTTGGAAATCTTTATTTTCTACAATTTCTAAAGCTCTGAAAACTAATTTACAATCTAATAGATTGACTGTTCTATTTGGAATAGTTCCGCATCAAATTCAGGGTATTTCATCTTCAGACCAACATGTAATTGTATTTGTTACATTGTTGGCAAGAAGGGCTATTTTATTGAAATGGAAAGATATCTCTGTCCCTACATTAATTCAATGGTTTTCTCAAGTAATGTTATGTCTTAGTTTAGAAAAAATTAGTAGAACTTTTGATCCTCGATTGGATTTTGAGAGAAGATGGGGCTCTTTTGCCAAATATTATCATTTAATTTGAATTAATTTATATGGTTTCCTTCCAATTTTATTTTATATGAATGTGAATTGGTGGTTGATGATTCTTCTTCTTTATATATATATAGATGATGGTAATACATATTGCTCCGGGAGTTGATTCCTAATGGTTTTTTTCTTCCTTTTTTCCCTCTTTTTTCTTTTTCCTTCTCTAGTAGTTAGAGCGGTTTCTGTTTTTTAGTTAGTTGGGGTTTGCTTTTTTCCTTCTTTTCTTTAAATTTTTTTTCATTATCATATATTATTCCTTTTTGATAAGTTTTTTTCTTTAGCTTTATTAATTGTATATATATCAACTTATTGAAGTTTTGTATCATTTTATAGCTGTAGAAGATTATGTATCAATAAAAAGATTTTAAAAATGTAAATAAATATTGACAAACAATGTGAAAAGTAGTGATCCCAATCCTGACATCTGAGCAACACCACTAGTCACTTGCAGCCAACCAGAAAAGGCCCTTTTTATTCTCATTTGCTGTCTCCTGCTTGTCGTCCAGTCCTCTATCAATGCCAGTATCTTTTGTGTAACACCATAGGATTTTATCTTGTTAAGCAGCCTCATGTGTGGCACCTTATCAAATGCTTTCTCAAGATCTTAGTCAATGACATCTACTGCCCCTCCTTTGTCTACCCTGCTGGTTACTTCGTTGAAGAACTCTCAACAGATTTGTCAGGCAAGATTTCTCTTTACAGAAACCATGCTGACTTTGACTTATTTTAACATTTCTCTCCAAGTACCCCAAAACCTCATCCTTAACAATAGATTCCAACATTTTGCCAACCACTGAGGCTAGGCTAATGGATCTCTAATTTCCTTTATTTTGCCTTCCTCCCTTCTTAAAGAGTGGAGTAACATTTGTAATCTTCCAGTCCTCCAGGACCATGCCAGAATCAAGTGATTCTTGAAAGATCAATACATCTGTTATCGCTTAAGCAACCATTTCTCAGGATGCTGCAATGTAGTCCATCTGGTCCAGGTGACTTACCTACCTCAAGACCTTTGAGTTTGTAGCATTATTTCCTTTGAGGTAGCAATGACACCCATGGACCCCTGGCACACTGCTAGTTACTTCCACAGTGAAGACAGGTGCAAAGTAATTAAGTTTATTTGCCATTACTTTGTCCCCCATTATTACCTGACCAGCATCATTTTCCATTCTTGCAGCTTTTTTAGTTGTCTTTTGTTGGATTTTAAAAGCTTCCCAATCATCCAACTTCCCACTCACTTTTGCTACCTGATATGTTCTTTCTTTGGCTTTTATGCAATCCTTAACTTATATTTTCAGCCACAGTTGCCTACCCTTGCCATTTAAGAACTTCTTCCTCAGTTGGACATATCTATGTTGACTCTGTGGTTTGTTACGTACCCTGTAACTGTGTTAACAGACCAGCAGAAATGGAAGGATAAGTTGGAGTTTGGTGGTACTGTAACTAAAGGTGTTTATTAGTAAACTAAGCAATACAATATCAAAAATGCAAATATACATATAAAACAGGTTAGCAATAATAAAAACAGAAGTGTAGGAATAATAATCAATAATAAGAAACAAGCTCTATCAATGTCTTGGGGTAAATAAATTGTCATAGAAGAATATAAAGTTCAGTTCAGTTCGTGCTGAGGTAGTTGTTGTTGTGTTGCAATTGTTGGAGAGAGTTTGCGTGAGCAAGAGATTGAGCAGCTGCAGCAGGCAAACCTTCTGTTGTCTTCTTATTCCGTTGTGGTCATTCGGTTATGACCCTTCCGTTCTCAGCTAGACTGTTCTTCCGTTCTTCCACTCTGGCATGAGTGGACACACACACAAGCCTCCACCGGCCCAGCCGTCACACTGTGAGCTTTGTGACCGATCTCCTGATTCAGTCCTCTAAGCCCCCACCTTCCTGTGGGTGCACAACACTCTTTCAGTGTCCACTGGTGTGTTTGAGGGTGTCTCCCCAGACCTGTCTTTTATCCCCACTGACGGGGTATCAACCATCCATCAACTCAATATGTCCATGTCCATCAAACTAGGCCACTCCTGCTGTCTCCTCTGGAATATTAACGAGCAAAGAAACATCCTTGCAGTGAAAGGTAAATAATCATTGTAAAGCCATAATACATAAATCAACCGTCTCTCTTATCTGTAGCAGATGTCTCTACCTCTGTTCTTCATCTCTCTCTCTCTCATTAGCAGCATAGTTCCCGGGGGGGGGGGGTGGGTGCGGTTAACTCTGGACCCCATTTCCACCAGGTCTGTTCAGCACTCATAACACCCCCATCCTTCAAGGAATTTTCACCAGGATGAAAATTAACTAGTAAGGCACATTACAGAGGCTAATATAATACAGAAGTGGTCATTAACTACAAGAATAACACAGATATACTCTCAAATTAACACCTGGATAAACAATCAGCAATTACATTGTCAGTCCCCTTTACATGTTGTATTTTAATATCGAATTCGTGTAACAACAGACTCCAACTTAATAACCGCCTATTTTTATTCTTCATGCTAGTCAAAAATACCAAGGTGTTGTGATCAGTGTAAACTATCAATGGTCTCTGTGCTGAACAAATATAGACCTCAAAATGCTGCAACGCCAGGATAAGGGCCAGTAATTCTTTTTCTACAGTGGAATTAATTCTTAGCTTAGGTGTATATTACAAAGTGTAAACCAATACATGTGTGATTATAATGTAGTACATTACAGAAGTTTGTGCAAATACTAATCTCTATTTTACTTTTAAACTTAACATTCAGTCAATCTGCTATGATATCGTCTTTATTATTCACATGCTTTGTTACAAAAAAAATCAAATTCCTGCAAAACCAGATCCTGTTATTCAAAGTGGCATTTGGTCAACCCTTGCCTCTTTTCCACTTAGCTCTCACGTGATCAGCTGGCTCACCAGCCCAGATTATGCCTTCACAGACTCCCTGTACAGGGGCTAGCTTATAATCAATGTTTTCCAAACTAAGCCTATTTGCTGAACTTCCACACCACTCATTAATTTTAAGCAGGTCGTTAATTTTATCTTCAGGATCTTTAATTCTATTAGTTTCCTTACTGACACTAGCAGATGGTCTCTCTGGGTCAAAATAACACTTCAAGTTTGCCTCTTCAAATCACATACTTGAACAACATCAAGTTGTTTATCCTTAAATTTCAAAACAAACTGTAATTGATTCGCAGGCACCTTGTTAACAAACTATTGTTTAGTTAACAGTCCCTTCCCTTTGGTCAACAGTTCTGAAACCAAACCCGACTTTAAATTTACTTTATTCAAAAGTCCAGTAACACTTTTCCCCTCAATATCTTCAATAATATCCATATCACCAGCTTTCATCTCATCATTAACTTTTAGAACACCCTCTTACACAAGTGACTGAGAATCCTCACTTTCCACTGGTTCACTCACTGAACCAAGTCCATCTGACCCAAAAGGAATGCATTCCTTTTCAACTAAGTCAGATATCTCAGATTTTTCCTGAGTCTCCACACAAGGTTCAGTACCCTGTGCATCCACAGGTACCTTCACCAATCTGAACACAGGCAAACGAGACATTTGCCTCTTCTAGGTTTTCAATACCAGTCCCCCTTTCAAATTCCAAGTTCCCTTGATCCTCCCAGTTACTCTCTGGGCAACTCCCCTCCGGAGTAAACTTAACCTTGCGGGTTAAAACAACCTTGTTTGCTAACACAGCAGACTCCCTCAAGGTAGGGGCATCTTTTTCATCTAGGACCGCCCTCACAACATTGGGAAAACACTTAACTTCTTCAACTGCAAACAGCTCTGTCAAGTCAGGTAGATCATCTGCGTCCCACCCTGGACCTTCTAGCTGCCCCATCTGTTTCTCATCTTGGCTCTGTGCCTCCATAACCTCCTTCCTCACTCCAAAATGTTCACCTAGGGATATCTTATGGGCCAAGCTCAAAATTCCGTTCCTTGACAACACTAAATCTGCTTCGTCTCCCTTACTTCCTTAGCTCCACTATTCTCCGCTAAATCAACGCTGGACTCATTTAAACTGGTTCCTTTCTCAGCCGCCTTTCTAGACATGCTGCGAGTTACTGCACAGGCGGAATTAACTTCAGAAACTATGGGCGGGTCCTCAGTCCTGGCAGGTTTGCTCATCAACTTCACTGTCCCCAGTATCTCTCCAGATCTGCACTGGAACTGGGGTTTCTCCCTCCTTCACAGATACCATCCCTTCTGAAATAAACTTCTCACGTCCCACTTGAGCTCTATCTAACCTTGCCTTCCTCATCGGTCTGCTGACCGGTTCAATGCAACCAGTCGGAGTTGTTGTCTTTCCTTTTCCTGTCTCCTTCTTCGGAGCCATGCACTTAGATGCTATGTGACCAGCTTTCCCACAGTTATAACATGTAAAGCTGGGAAACTTCTTGCCAGCCTGCTTTTCCTCCTCCTTGCCTTTTCTGCTTGTTCCTGGCTTATTCTCTGACTTAGCCGGTGGGCTTTCTCTACTGTCCCTACTGCCTCTCTGGTAACTCTTATTTGGGGGAAATTTTATCTTGTGGGATAAGGCATACTTGTCTGCTAACTTGGTAGTCACAGACAGAGTCTCTGCTTCCTTCTCATCCAGATACGTCCTCATACCTTCAGGGATGCAACTTTTAAACTGCTCGATGAGCATCAGCAGTTGCAGTCTCTCAAAATTTCCATTGACCCCTTTTGAGGCACACCACCGATCCCAATACATTTGCATCTCACGGGCAAACTCTAAATCCCACGGCCTCCTCAAATTCCGGAACTTCTGCCGGTATGCCTCTGGAACCTCTGCCGGTATGCCTCTGGAACCTCATGACTCCTCAGTATAGCCCTTTTTACTTCATAATCTTTAGCCTCCTCCATAGATAATGCCGAATAGGCTTGCTGAGCCTTCCCCCTAAGTACACTCTGTAAACAGAACAGCCCACTTCTCCTTAGGCCAGTCCTGATTCATAGCAACTTTCTCAAAATGGAGGAAGTACCTATCGACATCCATCTCCTCGAATGGGGGTACCAACTTAATCTCCTGACTAATCTTGAACCCCTTGTTTGGGTCCGCTTCCTGGTCCCCTCCCTTCGATGCCGTTAACCTTTCTTTTTCCAGCTCAAACTGTCTCTCTCTCTCTCTCCCTCTCTCCCTCTCTCCCTGCCTTATCCGGAGCTCATGCTCCCTTTTCTTATCCTCCTCAGCCAACCTTAATTTTTCCAACTGTAGCTGAAGCTCACTCTCGGTTGGTTTACTCTCAGGGAACATCTCCAGTACCTCTAACGGGAACACCTCCTGGGATACATAATACACAGCTATTGCTCTCTGTATCTCCAACTTTCTCATCGCCGGTTTCACTGCCAAGAGATTCAACTGTCTCGCAATACTCAACAATTCCACCTTTCTGGCATCCTCTAATGCCCCCGAAGTTGGGTCCTTTAAAAATTTGTCAATCTTCATCTCTGCTGGTTTCCCATCTGGTTATCCACACAACCAGATCAGATAAGGGACTTCTATCCCGATACACCGGCCCCCCCAATATGATATTAAAATCCCGGACGAGCCCCCAATTTGTAACGTACCCCGTAACTGGGTTAACAGACCAGCAGAATTGGAAGGATAGGTTGGAGTTTGGGTGGTACTGTAACTAAAGGTGTTTATTAGTAAACTAAGCAATACAATATCAAAAATGCAAATATACATATAAAACAGGTTAGCAATAATAAAAACAGAAGTGTAGGAATAATAATCAATAATAAGAAACAAGCTCTAACAATGTCTAGGGATAAATGAATTGTCAGAAGAATATAAAGTTCAGTTCAGTTCGTGCTGAGGTAGTTGTTGTTGTGTTGCAATGTTGGAGAGAGAGAGCGAGCGAGCAAGGGATTGAGCAGCTGCAGCAGGCAAACCTTCTGTTGTCTTCTTGTTCCGTTGTACCGTTGTGGTCATTCGGTTATGACCCCTCCATTCTTGGCTAGACCGTTCTTCCATGGTGGATTCGTCACTCTGGCATGAGTGGACACACACACAAGTCCCCACCGGCCCTGCTGTAACACTGTGAGCTTTGTGACCGATCTCCTGATTCAGTCCTCTAAGCCCCCACCTTCCTGTGGGTGCACAACACTCTTTCAGTGTCCACTGGTGTGTTTGAGGGTGTCTCCCCAGACCTGTCTTTTATCCCCACTGACGGGGTATCAACCATCCATCAACTCAATATGTCCATGTCCATCAAACTAGGCCACTCCTGCTGTCTCCTCTGGAATATTAACGAGCAAAGAAACATCCTTGTAGTGAAAGGTAAATAATCATTGAAGAGCCATAATACATAAATCAACCATCTCTCTCTTTCTCTCTCTCTCATCTGTAGCAGATGTCTCTACCTCTGTTCTTCATCTCTCTCTCTCTCTCATTAGTAGCATAGTTCCCGGGGGGGAGTGTTTACTCTGGACCCCATTTCCATCAGGTCTGTTCAGCACTCAGAACAGGTTAAGAAAGCATACGGTGCATTGTTCTTCATTAATCATAGGATTGAGTTTAGGAGCCGAGAGGTAATATTGCAGCTACAGAGGACCCTGGTCAGACCCCACGAAGTACTGTGCTCAGTTCTGGTCACCTCACTACAAGAAGGATGTGGAAACCATAGAAAGGGTGCAGAGGAGATTTACAAGGATGTTGCCTGGATTGGGGAACATGCCTTATGAGAATAGATGAGTGAACTCAGCCTTTTTTCTTTGGAGAGACAGAAAATGAGAAGTGACCTGATTGAGGTGTATAAGATGATGAGAGGCATTGATTGTGTCTATAGTCAAAGGCTTTTCCCCAGGGTTGAAATGGCTAGCATGAGAGGGCACAGTTTTAAGGTGCTTGGAAGCAGCTACAGAGAAGATGTCAGGGGTAAGTTTTTTTATGCAGAGAGTGGTGAGTGCGTGGAATGGGCTGCCGGTGACGGTGGTGGAGGCGGATATGATAGGGTCTTTTAAGAGACTCCTAGACAGTTACATGGAGCTTAGAAAAGTAGAGGTCTATGGGTAACCCTAGGTAATTTCTAAGGTAAGGACATGTTCAGCACAACTTTGTGGGCCGAAGGGCCTGTATTGTGCTTTAGGTTTTCTCTGATTTTCTGTTTCCATTCTGCACCTTCTGAACTATTCCCAGAAACATCAGCCAATCTCTACTCTGCCATCATCCCTGCCAGTATCCTCCTCCAATCCACCTGGGAAAGCTCCTCTCTTATGCCTCTGTAATTCCCCTTATTCCATTGTGATATAGATACAGGTGACTTATGCTTCTACCTCTCAAACTGCAGTATGAATTCAATCATATTGTGATCACTGTCTTCGGAGGGTTCCTTTACCTTAAAATCCCTAATAAGATCTGGGTTGTTACACAGCACCTAATCTACCTCTGTATTCAATTCATTGATTTATGAGAGGGTTAGGGAGCTCTGGAGAGAGGAACTAACTCTGGATAGAGGAAGTTGCACTCAACCTCATAGACTGGATGGGAATCGCTGGACCTTGTCCATCTCCTAAACCTCTCATGTCTGCCTCCAAGTGGCAGACTTCGGTATACCGCTTCAGCTGGTAGGCTAAATGCCATAAGGGTGGTGTTATCACAGCACTATTGGGCGAAGGACCTTGTCAACGAGGGCACTGGCCAGGGTGGATGAGTTCCCTGAAGAATTACAATGCCCACATGTTCAAGACTAGGGCAAGCTATCGAGTCACCACCCAGGTCGCCAAGTACCTCATCATTCATTGCACACCAGAGCAGAGGTGGTAAGTGTGCTACTGGTGTACCCTCATCACAGATGATCCGTGGGAGAAACTACATCTCATTAGCCACATGGAACGTGCGCACACTCCCCAAGTAGGGAAACCACAGGAGCTCACATATGAGCTAGAGAGGTCTCCCTGAGACATCATTGGACTCTGTGAAGTCGGGTAGAAAAACCTCGGCGAACATCTCACTGAGGAAGACCATTAACTATGCTACAGTGGAGAATTTGATGAACATGGCAATGGCATAGGATTTCTTGTCAACAAAAGCATCAAGAACTCAGTACATGGGTGCCGCCAGCTACAACAACATGGTGCTTGCGAACACTCTTGGAGCGCACAAGGTATCGTGCTGCTGGTCCTGGCATGCTTCCAATGGAATACATCACCTGCAGATTGATTACATACTGGTGCAGAACTGATTTCAGTCTGAAATTAAGAAAGCCACAGCAAGCACGTTGCCAGGAGCTGATATCGGAAGTGACCTGGACCTGGGGATAAGGAACTTTTGAATCAGACTGAAGAAAGTCAGGTTTTATTAAAAACAGACAATCAATGGATTATATAACCCGGTTACTTAGTATAATTCATTTGGCACAAAAAAGAGAGGAAACGAGTGTGGCAGTTGCTTTGGATGCAGAAAAAGCATTTGATAGATTGGAATGGGATTTTTTATTTAAGGTATTGGAAAAATATGAGTTAGGAAAATCTTTTATACAATGGATTAAAACCTTAAATACTAATCCTCAAGCTAAAGTAATGACAAATGGTCAGATTTCAACACCATTTTACTTAACGAGGTCAACTAGACAAGGCTGCCCATTATCACCTGCTTTATTTGTATTGGCAATAGAACCATTAGCTGAATGGGGCTTTAGAGTTAATCAAGAAGAATATAAGATTAATTTATTTGCTGATGATGTTTTGATTTATTTAACAAACCCATTGCAATCTTTGCAAAGATTATCTTTTAGATTGGAAGAATATGGGAAAGTATCAGGGTATAAAGTAAATTGGGATAAAAGTGAAATTTTACCCCTTACCAAAGGAAATTATAATCAATGTCGATTAGTAACTCAATTTCGATGGTCAATAAATGGGATAAAATATTTAGGTATTAGAGTTGATAATGATGTAAAAAATTTATATAAACAAAATTATTTGCCATTATTAAAAAAAAAGAGGATCTTGATAAATGGATGATGTTACCAATAACATTAATAGGTAGAGTTAATGTTGTAAAAATGAATATATTTCCTAGATTGCAATATTTATTCCAAACTTTACCAATACAATTACCTCAGAAGTTTTTTCAAGAACTGAATAAATATGTAAGGAAATTTCTTTGGAAAGGAAAGATGTCAAGAATATCATTGGAAAAATTGACATGTAAATTTGATTTAGCAGGGTTACAACTTCCAAATTTTAAGAATTATTATAAAGCAAATCAACTTAGATTTATTGCGTCTTTTTTTGATGAATAAAAACCGGCATGGATTAGAACAGAATTAGATAAGATAGGAGAAAACATATCAGAAGATTTTATATATAAATGGGAATTCAAATGGATACGGGAAAAAAAAGAATCTCCTATATTAAGACACTTGATTGATTTATGGAATAAGGTAAATATGGACGATGAGATAAAGAAATCTTTATTAGCAAAAAGAACTTTAATTCAAAATAGACTTATTCCTTTTACAATGGATAATAAACTTTTACATAATTGGTTCCAAAAGGGGATTAAATACATAGGTGATTGCTTTGAAGGAGGTATATTGATGTCGTTTGATCAATTAAAAAATAAATATAAAGTATCAAATAACACTCTTTTCTGTTATTTTCAATTAAAGGCTTATTTACGAGAAAAGCTGGGACAAACAATGTTGATGCCAAAACCTAGTGAAATAGAAATATTAATTCAAAATGGAAACATTAAAAAATTTACATCTTGTATGTATAATTTGATTCAAAAACAGACAATTAAATCAGGAATTCATAAATCAAGACAAAAATGGGAATCTGATTTGATGTTAAAATTGATGGAAAAAACTGGTCAAGATTATGTTCTGATATGAGAAATACAATAAATGTTCGACTTAGATTAATACAATATAATTTTTTACATCAATTATATATACCACAGAAAATAAATAGATTAAATTCAAATATGTCTGACCAATGTTTTCGATGTAATCAAGAAATTGGTACTTTTTTTACATTCTACTTGGTCTTGTTTTAAAATCCAACCATTTTGGATAAATCTAAGACTTTTATTGGAACAAATTACTGGAGTACAACTCCCACATAGTCCAGTATTATTTTTATTAGGAGACATTGAAGGGACAATACCGAAACTTATATTGAATAAGTATCAGAAATTTTTTTTATAAAAATTGCATTGGCAGTAGCCAAAAAAGTTATCGCAGTTACTCGGAAATCTGATTTATATTTAACTATTGATCATTGGAATAATGAAATACATAGTTGTATTCCACTTGAAAAAATTACAATCTAAGAAATGAATATGATATATTTTTGAAAATTTGGCTCCCATACCTACAAAAGATAGGATTAAATACATAGGTCCTTTGAAATTGGGGAAAGTAAAAATAAATATTAAAATTATTTTGAACACCATGGAGCATGTGGCAATCCTCCGATATTCAGGCAATATTTCTCTTCTTTTTTTTTCTTTAAATAAGGGTTAAGGGGAGGGGGAGGGTTAATATTATTTTTCTCACTATTTCATCATCTCTTTTATTCTTGTAATTTTCTAAAATTTAATAAATAAATAATAAAAAAAGAAAGTCAGGAAACTCAAAAGCCTCAGAATGAAATTCACCTTGGACAGACTGAAAGACCCCTCCATTGCCAAATCCTTCAGTTGGCGGAAAATTCACATGACTACTGATGCTTGATGATGATGCTGATACATTGACAACTGAGTTCAGTGAAGTAATGATAGAAACAGCCAATGAGATCCTTGGAAAAGACTGTCGGAAAACCCAACGCTGGGTATCAGAGGACATCCCGGAAATGTGTGACACTAGAAGAGACCTGAAGAAAACTAAGAACACAACAACAGAAGCTGTAGCTTACAGAGATCAGCAAGAAGATCAGGACAATTATGATCAATACCAAGGAAGAATGGATTGAGAGACAGTGTACATAGATAGAAGATAGCCTGAACAAGAAGAACAGCAGGTAAGCACTTCAAATTGTGAATTACCTCACTAAACAGAGACAGTCACGACTCAGCACCATCCAAGACAAGGAAGAAAACTCTCTCATAGAAAATGAAGACATCTTAAACAGATGGACTGAATATTGTTCAAAACTTTACAACCATCAGACCCAGGTGGTCTCCAGTGTACTTGCAAGCCAGGACTTGTCAAATGACGATGACTTTTCAATTCTGTGGAAAGAAGTAGAAACAGCCATAAGATTGCAGAGGAATGGGAGTACTGCAGGAATAGACAACATCCCGGCTTATAAAACATGGGGGAGAAACAGTGATAGACATCTGTTGTGATGGAAATAACTGGTTCTTTGAGTCTCAGCAGTAGAGGCCTGGACACACACAGTTTTAATAATAAGGAATTTATTATTAAAGGGGAAGTCGGGTCAACACAAGCAACTACAATACACAGGAAGCGGTGTGGGGACAGGGTACAGTTACACATACAGAAAACAAGGGAAAAGCACTACAACAGCTATCCCCCTTGACCTTGGATAGCTGCGGCTCCCTTACCAGGACAAACGATAGACCTTCCCAAACATAAATCAATGCACTTACCTCCAATGAGGTGGTCTGTAAGAGAGGACGAGCCAAGGGCAAGTCTCACCTTTTAAAGCATGGGGCTGGGCGAGATAATCCAATTAAGGTGACCAATAATTTAGGTGTGTATTGATTAGTTGGGAGGGACCAAATGTTGATTGGCATGTGGTGTGTCCTCCGACCAGCCAGGTGGCAGTGCGTCTGTCACGTGGCCGGTATCTCTGGATACACTCCACCCCTTGGAAGACGCACCACATAGCCAACACACATAAGAGGGTGAAACAATATCACATATACCAGAAATAACCAATTTTGAGCAGCTAAGTAAATGCAGAGACACTCTTAATCAGCTGGCATGCACAACATTGTATAAAAAAGGCTATGATTACAAGAATTAGTGCGATGGAACAGTGAATGACAGTTGCCCACCACCCCCCTAGGGACCCAAACGGCCACCAATTGCCCCATGAGGTGTTGTGCTGGAGGAGCTGGTCCCTTGATTTTTGGATTTTAGCCACCGAGTCCCGAATGTGAGCAGCCAAGTGAGTGATGTTGCTGGACTCATCAGGGATAAAGATACAGCATTCCTTACCAACCACTGCACACGTTCCACCATCAGCAGCGAGTAGGTAGTCCAGTGCCATTCGGTTCTGCAGGGCGACCATCCTGACAGCTGTCAGTTCTGCCGCTGTTCAGGTGAGGGCATCCTCCGGGTGTTGCAGTGCCACTGTCGTCTCGTTGGCCAGAGTCTCGAGCACACAGATCATCTGGATCACCTCCCGGGACAGCCGGGCCGTACCATAACTGGGAAAAGCTATTATCCAGAACCTCTCTGCCTCTGTAATGGCCCTCTTGTCCCGGTGGCCGCTGTACGCTGGATGCTCCCCAAGGTAATTCAGGGGGTGGATGAAGGGCACCACATATGCTGGAAAGCAGCAGTCGGACCAGCTCGTGGGGAGCCCGAGTAGGCACGGTGGCTGCAGATCCAGTGGGTCCCGTTCAGGGTCCAGGGAGCTCCAAGCTGAGCGGCATCGTCGGCAGTGGTCACTGGGGCACCCGGGTACCAGTTTCGCTCACAGTTGCTGTGACCAACGGGAAAGTTAGAAGTGTGCTCATTGCGGAGTCTGCACCAGCATTCGTTAGGTATACTCAGTGGCTGTGGAATAACTCTGAGGGTGGGGACTCGGGTGGAGGTCAAATTGTAGGGAGGGAAATACCAGTTCCTGAAGCACCCACCCCATCGGGGGTCAAGGGACGAGATGTTGTGTAGTGGGGAGGAGAGTGGTGGGGGACTGCCAGCAGGGCCCCCCCCCAAACAGATATACCAAAACCAGCAGGAGCAAACAGTCTGTGTAAACAGTTCATCTCGATGTCATCCAGCGGGATCGGCATGAGTGGCAGCGCATCATCAGCGTGTGCTGGGGCCCGCAAGCAGATCCAGCAGTCCGATCTGTTGGTGTTGTTGGCAAACTCATAAGCGACCCTGAGGAAGGTGTTGGCAGCTGACAGCGAGCCGAGCATCGCAGCGACCAGGAGGGATGACTGGAGTCGCACCACTGTCCTGTAGAGGGAGTTGGGGGGGTGGGGGTAGGTGTAGGAGGATACTCATTCCCGTCTGGTTAAATGCCGGGTATGTAAACAGGACAAATCAGATTTGCCCGGAATGGCAACCCAGCGGGTGTCCCCTGGACCGCGCGTGACAATTTCTCCCTTTCTGGGGAGGCTCTGCAGCTGTCGGATCCATACTCTGCCCGAGTCCTCGGCCTCGGTCTCGGGGGGTTCGGTGGATTCCCAGTCGGGAGATGGGGACTGGGCCAGGTGGCGGGCCAGTGGGGATCCCCCTTGGATAGTGGGCCGTGTGTTTAACTGGTCGATGGCCTGCTGAAGGACACTTAGACACCCCTGCAGCGTGCGAGAGGGTGTCAGAGTGCGGATTTTTTCCCTGAGCAGGCCGTTCATTCTTTCAATTAAGCCCGATGCCTGGGGGTGGTGGGGTAGATGGAACAGCCACGAGATCCCCGCCTCAGCTGCCCAGGTCTGGGCTTTGGTCCCAGCAAAATGTGAGCCCTGATCGGATTGTACCTCCCATGGGACCCCATAGAGAGAGGAGAGGTGCTGTAATCCTCTGATGGTGCCGTTCTGGTCGGCCCTCTCACAGGGCACCGCCACCATGACACCCGAGTATGTGTCCACCATCGTGAGGACATACTGCTTCTTATTCTGTCGCGGGAGTGGTCCAATATAGTCAATTTGCCATACCCGACCCGCGCCCGTGCCACGACGAATGTGACCCGGTGGCCCTATCGGCCAGTCCCGTGGCTTGACTAGCTGGCAGATGGGGCAGTTATCTACAGAGGTTTTACATTGATTGAGTGTCAAGGCGACACCGAATGTCTGTGTCAGGGGTGGAAGTGGTGGCAGATGATATTTGGGCAGCCTGGTCCACAGCAGCGTTAACGTTGCCTCTTCATTATCTTTCCGGGTATGGGCATCCACATGGTGAACAGAAATTTTCCTGTGGGTAGCCTGGTCCCAAATGAAACGCCAGTGATGCTGTCCCCCGAGGGGACGTCCATGTATTTCCCACCCCATGTCTACCGGGCCATCCACACCGCAATGCCGTTAGCTACTGCCCAGGAGTCAGTAGAGATGTGGTCTGGTCCGGTAGTGTTTTGGAGGGTGAGGGCTACTGCCCAGGAGTCAGTATAGATGTGGTCTGGTCCGGTAGTGTTTTGGAGGGTGAGGGCTACTGCCCAGGAGTCAGTGTAGATGTGGACTGGTCCGGTAGTGTTTTGGAGGGTGAGGGCTACTGCCCAGGAGTCAGTATAGATGTGGTCTGGTCCGGTAGTGTTTTGGAGGGTGAGGGCTACTGCCCAGGAGTCAGTATAGATGTGGACTGGTCCGGTAGTGTTTTGGAGGGAGAGGGCTACTGCCCAGGAGTCAGTATAGATGTGGTCTGGTCCGGTAGTGTTTTGGAGGGTGAGGGCTACTGCCCAGGAGTCAGTATAGATGTGGACTGGTCTGGTAGTGTTTTGGAGGGAGAGGGCTACTGTCCAGGAGTCAGTATAGGTGTGGACTGGTCCGGTAGTGTTTTGGAGGGTGAGGGCTACTGCCCAGGAGTCAGTATAGATGTGGACTGGTCCGGTAGTGTTTTGGAGGGTGAGGGCTACTGCCCAGGAGACAGTATAGATGTGGACTGGTCCGGTAGTGTTTTGGAGGGTGAGGGCTACTGCCCAGGAGTCAGTGTAGATGTGGACTGGTCCGGTAGTGTTTTGGAGGGTGAGGGCTACTGCCCAGGAGTCAGTATAGGTGTGGACTGGTCCGGTGGTGTTTTGTAGGGTGAGGGCTACTGCCCAGGAGTCAGTATAGATGTGGACTGGTCCGGTAGTGTTTTGGAGGGTGAGGGCTACTGCCCAGGAGTCAGTGTAGATGTGGACTGGTCCGGTGGTGTTTTGGAGGGTGAGGGCTACTGCCCAGGAGTCAGTATAGGTGTGGACTGGTCCGGTAGTGTTTTGGAGGGTGAGGGCTACTGCCCAGGAGTCAGTATAGATGTGGACTGGTCCGGTAGTGTTTTGGAGGGTGAGGGCTACTGCCCAGGAGTCAGTATAGATGTGGTCTGGTCCGGTAGTGTTTTGGAGGGTGAGGGCTACTGCCCAGGAGTCAGTATAGATGTGGACTGGTCCGGTGGTGTTTTGGAGGGTGAGGGCTACTGCCCAGGAGTCAGTGTAGATGTGGACTGGTCCGGTAGTGTTTTGGAGGAAGAGGGCTACTGCCCAGGAGTCAGTGTAGATGTGGTCTGGTCCGGTGGTGTTTTGGAGGGTGAGGGCTACTGCCCAGGAGTCAGTGTAGATGTGGACTGGTCCGGTAGTGTTTTGGAGGGTGAGGGCTACTGCCCAGGAGTCAGTGTAGATGTGGACTGGTCCGGTAGTGTTTTGGAGGGTGAGGGCTACTGCCCAGGAGTCAGTATAGGTGTGGACTGGTCCGGTGGTGTTTTGTAGGGTGAGGGCTACTGCCCAGGAGTCAGTATAGATGTGGACTGGTCCGGTAGTGTTTTGGAGGGTGAGGGCTACTGCCCAGGAGTCAGTGTAGATGTGGACTGGTCCGGTGGTGTTTTGGAGGGTGAGGGCTACTGCCCAGGAGTCAGTGTAGATGTGGACTGGTCCGGTGGTGTTTTGGAGGGTGAGGGCTACTGCCCAGGAGTCAGTATAGGTGTGGACTGGTCCGGTAGTGTTTTGGAGGGTGAGGGCTACTGCCCAGGAGTCAGTATAGATGTGGACTGGTCCGGTAGTGTTTTGGAGGGTGAGGGCTACTGCCCAGGAGTCAGTATAGATGTGGACTGGTCCGGTAGTGTTTTGGAGGGTGAGGGCTACTGCCCAGGAGTCAGTATAGGTGTGGACTGGTCCGGTGGTGTTTTGGAGGGTGAGGGCTACTGCCCAGGAGTCAGTGTAGATGTGGACTGGTCCGGTGGTGTTTTGGAGGGTGAGGGCTACTGCCCAGGAGTCAGTATAGATGTGGACTGGTCCGGTAGTGTTTTGGAGGGTGAGGGCTACTGCCCAGGAGTCAGTATAGATGTGGACTGGTCCGGTAGTGTTTTGGAGGGTGAGGGCTACTGCCCAGGAGTCAGTATAGATGTGGTCTGGTCCGGTAGTGTTTTGGAGGGTGAGGGCTACTGCCCAGGAGTCAGTATAGATGTGGACTGGTCCGGTAGTGTTTTGGAGGGTGAGGGCTACTGCCCAGGAGACAGTATAGATGTGGACTGGTCCGGTGGTGTTTTGGAGGGTGAGGGCTACTGCCCAGGAGTCAGTGTAGATGTGGACTGGTCCGGTGGTGTTTTGGAGGGTGAGGGCTACTGCCCAGGAGTCAGTATAGATGTGGACTGGTCCGGTAGTGTTTTGGAGGGTGAGGGCTACTGCCCAGGAGTCAGTGTAGATGTGGACTGGTCCGGTAGTGTTTTGGAGGGTGAGGGCTACTGCCCAGGAGTCAGTGTAGATGTGGACTGGTCCGGTAGTGTTTTGGAGGGAGAGGGCTACTGCCCAGGAGTCAGTATAGATGTGGACTGGTCCGGTAGTGTTTTGGAGGGTGAGGGCTACTGCCCAGGAGTCAGTGTAGATGTGGACTGGTCCGGTGGTGTTTTGGAGGGTGAGGGCTACTGCCCAGGATTCAGTAGAGATGTGGACTGGTCCGGTAGTGTTTTGGAGGGCGAGGGCTACTGCCCAGGAGTCAGTATAGGTGTGGACTGGTCCGGTAGTGTTTTGGAGGGTGAGGGCTACTGCCCAGGAGTCAGTATAGATGTGGACTGGTCCGGTAGTGTTTTGGAGGGAGAGGGCTACTGCCCAGGAGTCAGTATAGATGTGGACTGGTCCGGTAGTGTTTTGGAGGGTGAGGGCTACTGCCCAGGAGTCAGTAGAGATGTGGACTGGTCCGGTGGTGTTTTGGAGGGTGAGGGCTACTGCCCAGGAGTCAGTAGAGATGTGGACTGGTCCGGTAGTGTTTTGGAGGGCGAGGGCTACTGCCCAGGAGTCAGTATAGGTGTGGTCTGGTCCGGTAGTGTTTTGGAGGGTGAGGGCTACTGCCCAGGAGTCAGTATAGATGTGGACTGGTCCGGTGGTGTTTTGGAGGGTGAGGGCTACTGCCCAGGAGTCAGTAGAGATGTGGATTGGTCCGGTAGTGTTTTGGAGGGCGAGGGCTACTGCCCAGGAGTCAGTATAGGTGTGGACTGGTCCGGTAGTGTTTTGGAGGGCGAGGGCTACTGCCCAGGAGTCAGTATAGGTGTGGACTGGTCCGGTAGTGTTTTGGAGGGCGAGGGCTACTGCCCAGGACTCAGTATAGGTGTGGACTGGTCCGGTAGTGTTTTGGAGGGTGAGGGCTACTGTCCAGGAGTCAGTATAGATGTGGACTGGTCCGGTAGTGTTTTGGAGGGTGAGGGTTACTGCCCAGGAGTCAGTATAGATGTGGTCTGGTCCGGTAGTGTTTTGGAGGGCGAGGGCTACTGCCCAGGAGTCAGTATAGGTGTGGACTGGTCCGGTAGTGTTTTGGAGGGTGAGGGCTACTGCCCAGGAGTCAGTATAGATGTGGACTGGTCCGGTAGTGTTTTGGAGGGTGAGGGTTACTGCCCAGGAGTCAGTATAGATGTGGACTGGTCCGGTGGTGTTTTGGAGGGTGAGGGCTACTGCCCAGGAGTCAGTATAGATGTGGACTGGTCCGGTAGTGTTTTGGAGGGTGAGGGCTACTGCCCAGGAGTCAGTAGAGATGTGGACTGGTCCGGTAGTGTTTTGGAGGGAGAGGGCTACTGCCCAGGAGTCAGTATAGATGTGGACTGGTCCGGTGGTGTTTTGGAGGAAGACGGCTACTGCCCAGGAGTCAGTATAGATGTGGACTGGTCCGGTAGTGTTTTGGAGGGTGAGGGCTACTGCCCAGGAGACAGTAGAGATGTGGACTGGTCCGGTAGTGTTTTGGAGGGTGAGGGCTACTGCCCAGGAGTCAGTAGAGATGTGGACTGGTCCGGTAGTGTTTTGGAGGGAGAGGGCTACTGCCCAGGAGTCAGTATAGATGCGGACTGGTCCGGTAGTGTTTTGGAGGGTGAGGGCTACTGCCCAGGAGTCAGTATAGGTGTGGACTGGTCCGGTGGTGTTTTGTAGGGTGAGGGCTACTGCCCAGGAGTCAGTATAGATGTGGAATGGTCCGGTAGTGTTTTGGAGGGCGAGGGTTACTGCCCAGGAGTCAGTGTAGATGTGGACTGGTCCGGTGGTGTTTTGGAGGGGGAGGGCTACTGCCCAGGAGTCAGTGTAGATGTGGACTGGTCCGGTGGTGTTTTGGAGGGGGAGGGCTACTGCCCAGGAGTCAGTGTAGATGTGGACTGGTCCGGTGGTGTTTTGGAGGGGGAGGGCTACTGCCGCCAGCTCGGCAGGTTGACTGGAACCCCCCCCCCCTCCCTCGGTGGTTAAAATTCTACCCGTGGCGGGATGAAGAGCTGCCGCTTTCCAAAATTGTTTACCCCCTTTCCAGCGGCTGGAGCCGTCTGTGAACCAGGCGTGCAGTTTGCTGTTGGGGTCGAGGGAATCGAAGGGTTGTCCCCAACATGCTGGGGAGGGTTGTACCTCGGGGATGTCCGGGGCAGGGTCCTGAGACTGGGGGAAAGCCATGACTTGTTCATGGAGGCGGCTGACCCCTTCAGGACCGGGCTCAGCCCAGTCCACAATGTACCACTTCCACTTGACAATGGAGGACCTCTGGGCTCAGCCCGGTCCTCAATGTACCACTTCCTCTTGCCAATGGAGGGCCTCTGGGCTCAGCCCGGTCCGCAATGTACCACTTCCTCTTGACAATGGTGGGCCTCTGGGCTCAGCCCGGTCCGCAATGTACCACTTCCACTTGACAATGGAGGAGCTCTGGGCTCAGCCCGGACCACAATGTACCACTTCCACTTGACAATGGAGGACCTCTGGGCTCAGCCCGGTCCACAATGTACCACTTCCACTTGACAATGGAGGACCTCTGGGCTCAGCCTGGTCCACAATGTACCACTTCCACTTGACAATGGAGGACCTCTGGGCTGAGCCCAGTCCGCAATGTACCACTTCCACTTGACAATGGAGGACCTCTGGGCTCAGCCCGATCCGCAATGTACCACTTCCACTTGACAATGGAGGACCTCTGGGCTCAGCCCAATCCGCAATGTACCACTTCCACTTGACAATGGAGGACCTCTGGGCTCAGCCCGGTCCGCAATGTACCACTTCCACTTGACAATGGAGGACCTCTGGGCTCAGCCCGGTCCACAATGTACCACTTCCACTTGACAATGGAGGGCCTCTGGGCTCAGCCCGGTCTGCAATGTACCACTTCCTCTTGACAATGGAGGGCCTCTGGGCTCAGCCTGGTCCACAATGTACCACTTCCTCTTGACAATGGAGGGCCTCTGGGCTCAGCCTGGTCCACAATGTACCACTTCCTCTTGACAATGGAGGGCCTCTGGGCTCAGCCCGGTCTGCAATGTACCACTTCCTCTTGACAATGGAGGACCTCTGGGCTCAGCCCAGTCCGCAATGTACCACTTCCACTTGACAATGGAGGAGCTCTGGGCTCAGCCCGGTCCGCAATGTACCACTTCCACTTGACAATGGAGGAGCTCTGGGCTCAGCCCGGTCCGCAATGTACCACTTCCACTTGACAATGGAGGAGCTCTGGGCTCAGCCCGGTCCGCAATGTACCACTTCCACTTGACAATGGAGGAGCTCTGGGCTCAGCCCGGTCCACAATGTACCACTTCCGCTTGACAATGGAGGACCTCTGGGCTCAGCCCGGTCCGCAATGTACCACTTCCACTTGACAATGGAGGACCTCTGGGCTCAGCCCGGTCCGCAATGTACCACTTCCACTTGACAATGGAGGACCTCTGGGCTCAGCCCGGTCCGCAATGTACCACTTCCACTTGACAATGGAGGATCTCTGGGCTCAGCCCGGTCCGCAATGTACCACTTCCACTTGACAATGGAGGGCCTCTGGGCTCAGCCCGGTCCGCAATGTACCACTTCCACTTGACAATGGAGGAGCTCTGGGCTCAGCCCGGTCCGCAATGTACCACTTCCACTTGACAATGGAGGAGCTCTGGGCTCAGCCCGGTCCGCAATGTACCACTTCCACTTGACAATGGAGGAGCTCTGGGCACGGCCCTCCTTGTGGGTAGAATCGGGGGACTCGACCCATCGCATTATGGGGAGATGGGGGCGAAGGACGACAGGGTCGGTCCCTGTTTGGTGTTCTGTGGCGAGGAGCGCCAGGTAGCAGGCTAGTAGCTGGCGCTCGAAGGGGCTGTAGCGCACTGCCGCTTCAGATAGGGACTTAGTCCAGAAACCGAGGGGGACTCTACGCCCTGGGGTCTTCTGCCAGAGGCTCCACTCGGCGACCGTCTCGCTCGCTGAGACCTGTAACTCAAAAGGCAGACCCGCCTGGCGGGAAGAAAATGGCATGGCTTGTTCCACCGCTAGTTTCGCTGTATCAAAGGCAGCCTGTTCCGCTGGGCCCCAGAGAAATGTGGAGTTTTTCCTGGAGATCCTATAGAGTGGCCGGAGAAGCATGGTCAAGTGGGGTATTTGCTGCCGCCAATAGCCCAGGAGCCCCATGAATCTCTGTGTGTCAGTTTTATTCGAGGGGACGGCAAAATTTAAAATTTTATTTTTGGCGGTATCGGGTATACTTCTGTGCCCGGAGTTCCACTGTACTCTTAGGAAAATGACACCCTGGCTGGGGCCCTGTATCTTTTCCATATTAATGGCCCAGCTCCGTCCCCTGAGGGATTCGATTAGCATGTGAAGGCCCTTTGACACAATGGTCTCAGAAGGACCTTGGAGAAGGATATCGTCTATATAATGGGCATTGGAAATCTCCGGTGGGAATTGGATGTTGTGTAAATCGCGGGAGACAAGGCCATGGCAGATTGTGGGGCTGTGAATGTAGCCTTGGGACAGGCGATTAAATGTGTATTGTCTGCTATTCCAAGTAAAGGCAAACTGGTCTTGGCTATCTGAGTGCAGGGGAGTCGAGAAAAATGCATTCGCTGAATCGACAACAACGTACCAGGGTTTATGGGGACGGCCTGCGATGTCTTCAATAAGGGTGACAATGTCAGGTACAGCGGCGGCGAGGGGGGGGGGTGCAGCTTTGTTCAATTGCCTATAATCAACGGTCATCCGCCAGGAGCCGTTCCTCTTATGGACGGGCCAAATGGGGTTATTGAAAGGCGAGGTAGCGGTTCTAATAATTCCCTCCCGTAACAGGGCTTGAATGGAGTCTGCGATTTCTTGGCGCCCCCACTCCCCGGCACTCTGTACTGACTGTTACAGATGATCTTGGGGGGGGGGGGGGAATAACAATTGGCTCCCACTTAGTCGCCCCGACGACAATAGTGGCTCACGCGATGCCGAAGGTGAACTTGCCCCTGTTTGTTTCAAGTAATTGTCCCTTTAAAACGTTGATCCCGAGGATACATTCCGGGGAGGAGGCAATAAGGATTTGTACACGCCTGGGGGAATGGTTGCCTATGGCTAGGCGAAGGGTGACCTCCCTAGCTGGTAACAGGGAGCCCCCAATCCCTCTATCTGCATGTCCGTACCCCTCCATAAGGCAGGATTGCCTGGGATAATCGTGTGCTGGGTGCCTGTGTCGACAAGCGCCATCCACCTCTGTGTGTTTCCCTTTCCCCAATGTACTGTGACGGGTATATGTGGCCTCAGGTCCCCCGGGCGGGAAAGGGCGAGAGAGCAAATGCGCCGGGGGCCCTGGCCTTCACCCTATGGGAGGGGGGAAGAGGGCTGCCACGCCGGGGGTGAGGCACTTTGCTGGTGGAGGTGGGACATTTCCTGCCTGATGAGCTGTCTGAGTTCTGCTTCGAGGGCCTTCGAGACAGTTTCAGGCAGGGGAGGCGCGGAGGGTGGCTCCGTGTGGGTGGTCTTTTTGTAACTAGTCTTCCCCCTGCAATGTTCCTTCCACTGGGCATATAGGTTGGGGGTGGGGATGCCATCTACCTGGTTACAATCCACCCCTGCACGCAGCAGGTCCGTGTACAGCTGCCTGCGTGTATATCTGAGAGGGATAGTGTTTAGGGCCCTTGTCTCGGTCTTCCGGACCTGCGTAGGTGCCCCCCTCTGCATATATACTAATCCCTCCAGGAGGTCCCGTACGGTCCTACCGCTAGCTGGTGCCATGAGGGGCAGGATTACCGACTTCAGATCGGAGCGTGCGGTGATCAAGAATCCCGCTAGGGCACCGGTCACTCGTGTGTTTTCAAGGAAGTTACGGTCGCAGGCACCTTGATAAATGCCGTTGTCCAGTGCCCATTCCCTGATAACCCGGGTGCCCTCACTGACCGTACCCCATTGCAGGCGCCCGTGTAGATCCCACTCCAGAAGTGTGGGATGGCGAGCTCGTACCGCGGTCACTACCCGATCCCACAGGGTTGTGCCGTCGCGGATTTCTGCTTGTGGCGCCCGCAGCGCATTGTTTATGCTCTGCTGGTCAGAGAGGCTTCCCAGGGCGCTTGCCTCCTGATGGGAGAGGCTGAGGTTAGGCCCCCCCTCGTCCCACAATCGGAGCAGCCAGGCGGCGAGCTGCTCGCCTGGTCGTTGTCGGTAACGATCCGCCAACTGGATCAGCTCCTTGGGGGAGAAGTCCCGGGTCTCCGTGGTCTCGAAGTGACGAGGGAAAGGTCCGAGCGTCTCACCCTTGTTCTCTTCCTCCCTGCGGTGAACCTGGGATCGCGTGGTGACGGGTCGGGCATGTTGGAGCTCGGGTGAGAAGGGGGAAGGGTGGTTGTGGGACCTTGGCTCCTCGGGCACCCCCTCGTCGTCACTATCCAGCCAGATGTCCCCATCCCCCAGCCATGCGTCCAGCTTGTCGCCGCACTGGACTAAGGCTGGAATCTTTAATGGGTCCGGCTGCCAGCCAGACCGACGGGCTGCCCTGGCCTGCTGAAGTTTTATGAGGCGACAGGCAAGTTCAGTTCCCCTAACTTCAAGGTCATTGGCTCAGGCCTGGGCAGCCTGTGCTGCTTCCTTCAGCGTGCAACAACGCTGACTGAGGTCTTCAACTTCCCTGTCCTTCTGACCACACAAGTGCTGCAGGTGATCAGTAATTCTAACCTGGCATCTCAGCAGTGACGCAAACAACCAGAAGGCACCCTTTTGACTCCCCTTGGCTTTGGGGAACCCTGATTCCTTCAGGAGGGAGACCACATGATGGTCCAGCTTCTCTCCAGGGGGCTCTAACTGCTCAGACCAGTCCACTGGTTTTCCGTGGTCTGCCAGCATGCTGGCCAGACTCTCAAATCCCTCCCTTTCATCAGCCCACCCGGAGATGTTATCCTGGGTGCCTGCACTGGCTTTCTTCCCCTTATTCCAGAACATTATCCCCTGTGCTTGTGTCCAGCCAAAACCTATGAGACCCTGCTCCTCAGCGCCAAATGTTGTGATGGAAATAACTGGTTCTTTGAGTCTCAGCAGTAGAGGCCTGGACACACACAGTTTTAATAATAAGGAATTTATTATTAAAGGGGAAGTCGGGTCAACACAAGCAACTACAATACCCAGGAAGCGGTGTGGGGACAGGGTACAGTTACACATACAGAAAACAAGGGAAAAGCACTACAACAGCTATCCCCCTTGACCTTGGATAGCTGCAGCTCCCTTACCAGGACAAACGATAAACCTTCCCAAACATAAATCAATGCACGTACCCTCAATGAGGTGGTCGGTAAGAGAGGACGAGCCAAGGGCAAGTCTCACCTTTTAAAGCATGGGGCTGGGCGAGATAATCCAATTAAGGTGACCAATAATTTAGGTGTGTATTGATTAGTTGGGAGGGACCAAATGTTGATTGGCGTGTGGTGTGTCCTCCGACCAGCCAGGTGGCAGTGCGTCTGTCACGTGGCCGGTATCTCTGGATACAACATCCTCACCAATACCTGCAACAAAATCTAGCAGACTGGGCAATGGCCAACACCCTGGACAGAATCACTCATCATCACTGTCCTCAAGAAAAGTAACTTACAGCAGGTTCAGAATTATAGAACCATACATCTTATCAGCCACACAAGCAAAATGATGTTGAAAGTCATCGTGAATAGACTGAACCCACAGGCAGAAGAAATAATTGCTGAAGAGCAGGCTGGATTCAGAAGTGGAAGAAGTACAACAGAACAGATATTCAACCTTTGAGTATTGTGCGAGAAATTTAACCAACATCAACCAGACCTCTTCCACGTGTTCATAAAGCTCAAGAAGGCATTCAATTGGGTGTGGCATGATGCCCTCAGGGCCACATTGAAGAGATATGACCTGGGCCAGAAGCTGATGCAAACCATCAAGTAGCTCTACACCAAAGTTTGCAGTGTGGTACTTGTTCAAGACACATTTGGAGAGTGGCTCCACTCACCAGTTGGAGTCCGACAAGGCTGCCTCCTTTCACCCAAGATGTTCAACAGTTTCCTGGAGCAAGTAACCACAGATGCCCTGGAAGACCATATTGGCTCAGTCAGCATCGGAGGACACATCATAACCAACCTCAGGTTCACTAATGACACTGATAGGCTGGCAGGAAGTGAGGATGAACTGGCCTGCCTTGTGAACTGTCTGGATGATACATCTACCAGATATGGCATGGAGATAAGCACAGAGCAAACCAAACTGATGAGGAACAGTGAGGAGTCAATCACGACAAAAATCAGTCAGTGGACAAGAACTAGAGACTGTCAAACGGTTCAAGTATCTTGGCACCATCATCAACCTGAAGTCCTTGCAAGGTCAGTCCAAGCAACAGCAACACTTGCTTAACTTAAAGCAATCTGGAGAAACAATAACATCGTTCCCAGATCCAGATTGAAACTCCTGCATGCACTTGTTCTCTCCATCTTCTTGTATGCATGCAAATCATAGACTTCAACAGCAGAAATGTAGAAGAAGATCCAGGCGGTAGAAATGAGATGCTTCAGAAGGCTCTTCCACATCTCCTATACAGACCATGTCTCAAACTACGAAGTATGAATAACCATCACCCAGCGCATGAGACACTATGGAGATCTACTGTCCACAGTAAATAAGAGGAAACTGTGATGTTATGGCCATATAACAAGATAACATGGACTCTCAAAGTCCATTCTTCAGGGAACAGTGCAGGGAAAAAGGAAAAGGGGCAGACAGAGGAAGAAATGGGCAGAAAATATTGCAGAATGTACCGGAGTGAGCTTTCCCACAACCAAGGCCCATGGCCACAAACGTGAGATATGGAGGCAACTCATGCAGCGCTCATCTGTTCAGTGTCCTTACGACCCTGGCGGGTTGTGGATTCCATAACTGTAACAGTAATGTGCCAAAAGCATTCTTTATGACCCTATCTACCTGTAACACCACTTTCAATGAATTATGTACCTGTATTCCCAGATCCCTTTGTTCTACCACACTCCTCAGTGTTTTACCGTTCACTGTGTACGACCTACCCTGGTTTATCTTACCAAAATGCAACACCTCAGACTTGTCTGATTAAATTGCCATTTCAGCTCATTTTCCCAGCTGATGTAGACCTCTCTGCAAGCTATGATAGCCTTCTTCACGGTCCACTACACCCCTAATCTTGGTGTTATCCATAAATTTGCTGATCCAGTTAACCACATTATCATCCAGATCATTGATATAGATGACAAACAGCAAAGGACTCAGCACCAATCCCTGTGGCACTCCGCTAGTCACAGGACTCCAGTCAGAGAGGCAAACATCTACTACCACTCTCAGGCATCTCCCACAAAGGCAGGGTCTAATATAATTTAGTATCACATACTTCATGGGGTGTATGGGGTGTCTAGGGAGGGGTAGCACTTCTGTTGGGGTGACCTGCCATGCCCTTTTTCAGGGCAGCTCGACAACCTTTGGTCCCCACCTGGTGCTCAGCTCTCACCTGTGGCTCCAAGTAACTGTAACACATGCAGTGGCCACACCCCGTTAAACCGTCTCAGCAGATGGGCCAAACCAGGTGAGGGCATCCGACAGGTCTTCAACCCTTGGTGAGGTAGAGGATTTGCCTATCCCAGCGTGTGAAGCCTGGCCTTGGCAGATTGAGCGGAGGAGATCGATTAATGGTCCAACGGTCAAGAAGGCAGGCCAGCGGGTGTTTGTGGAGCGCTAAGAGCACGAGAAGGCACTTAGACATCCTGGTCATCCATTGCAAGAAGTGGTGATCTCTTCAAACTCACCGGGCAGAAGGCAAAGGCAAAACCACTGCTGTAACCTGCCATGTACACCATCTCCCAATATGTCAGAGCAGTGTGGAGGGAAACTGTCCGTCAACTGGAATTTCCAGATGCGACCTAAAGCAAGCATAATTCCTAGTGACTGACTGAACCTTCTTGACCAGGCTCCCATGCAGGCCCTTGTCAAGTGACTTACTGAAGTCCACATAGACAACATCCACTGCCTTGCCTTCATCCAGTTTCATGGTAATTTCCTTGAAAAAATTCTGTAAGATTGGTTAGACATGACCTACCACACATGAAATCATGCTTAAACAGTCCATGCCTGTCCAAATACTCATATATCTTGTCCCTTAGAATACCTTCCAATAGCTTTCCCACAATGGCTGTCAGACTCACCAGCCTATAATTTCCTGCTTTCTGGTTAGAGCCTTTTTAAACAACAGAAGAAAACTGTCTATCCTCCAATTCTCTGTTACCTCTGCTGTTGCTAAGGATGTTTTAAGTAACTTTGCTTGGGCCCGGCAATTTCTACACTTGCATCTCATAGGGTTGAGTTCTCCAGTCTGACCTGACTGGGCACTACCGTGTCATTTTCTCCAAAGAGTAACACCACTCCTCCTCCTTTAACCCCTACATCTCTGTCATCTCTAAAACAACCCCCAGAATACTGGGCTGCCATTCCTGCCCCTCCTATTGGCTTGTTGTTCAATCGTTAAGTCAGGTTCGACTCTTCGTGACCTCATGGCATCCTGCACACCAAGCCTTCTTGTTGGAAACTGCCTCTCTAAGATTACCCAAGATCATACGCATTGTCTGAGTAATATTATCTATCCTTCGTAGCCTCTGTCATCCTCTCAAAGTAAAACAGAATGTAAAACCTTCTGTTTTACTTAACATGAGAGACTTCTCCAAGGAATTCTGACTTCTCATAATGTGGCCAAAATATGTGCGCTTTTGTCTCATAATCAGGCTTCCTAGTGAGCAGTCTGGCTGTATTTCTTCAAGTATTGCCTTGTTGGATCTTCTTGCTGTCCAACGAATTCTTAACACTTTCGTCCAAGTTCAAAGGAGTTGATTTGTTTGTATTCAACCTTACTAACAGCCCAGCTGTCACAGTCATACATCGCAACTGGGAATACCATAGACTTGACCGTACGGATCTACATAGACAATGTTATGTCTCCGCTTTCCAGTATCTATATACTACTAAAACTCTCATGCTCTGTATGTTTGTGACCTCCAGTTATCGCAAACAGTGCATCTTCAAGATGGCGGTGCGACGCAGTTTGCAGCGGCCACTCCGGAGTTGATGTCTGTTATTTGTCAAGCGGGGTGCCGTGCACAATCCTAATCTGATGGAAAACGGACGTGGGAGCACGGAGGAACATCTGGAAATCTCCATGAAGGCCTTCTTCATTGCTACTGCTGTTGTGAGGTCTGGGTCTCTGCTGAGAAGAACAGGACCCCCAGTCCTCAGGGTCGCGTTGCCGGTGGCTGTCGGTGGGGGCGCTGTAGTGCGCTCGACAGAGGATGGTGCTCAAAGAGGCTGTGCTGGATGGGATGGTCGGAGGCTTGGAGGATCGACGGACTCGGAGTCTGCTGCGGTCAGGGCGCTTTCACTGTGTGCTGCATCTGCGAGGCTGAGCCATGGAAGTCTATAGCGGGGTATTCCCTTCTGCCTCCTGCGTGAGATGACAAGTCTATCAGGACCCTGAGGACTTGTGGAAATTGTGTGGTGGTTTCTTTCAAACTTATGGTCTTTTAACATCCTTGGACTATCTTTACTGTGTCCATGGTCTGCTTTTTTTAAAATCAATTATGGTATTGTCTGCACTGTTGTAAATGTATGTTAACTACAACTATATGTAACTATATGGTTTTGTGTAGGTCTTGTAGCTTTACTTTTTGGTTTGTTGGGTGGTAGAGTTGGTCTCCTGACTTGCTGTGTCTGGGTAGTCTTGTTTTGTCTGGTGGATTTGGAGCTCCTTTCCGGAGAACGTGCTAAGATGGTAGCGTGATATTAATATGCAGCAGTCTCTCCGGACTCTGGATTTGGGGATTGCCAAATGTTATGTGGATTTTCTGGTGTAGTCTGTTTTGTCGTGTGCTTTTGTGATATCATTCTGGAGGAACGTTGTCTCATTTTTTAACTGCATTGCATTTGTGGTTTCTAAATGACAATAAACTGAAACTGAACTGCATTACAGCAGCACTATTTTGGCTAAATTGAATTAAAATGTGCTAACTTACAGAAGGCAACCAAAGTTCAGGGTTATATATTCATATAAAACTGCTCATTCGCCAAAATCAACAGGCTCGCTTTCACCCAAGAGCCGATCCGCCATCATGGAAATCGGGACGCGACACCACGACGCATGCGCACGGCCAGCCTCAGCAGCGATACCAACTGGAACAAAAGGGCAGCGCAGCTCTATTTCGAGCGGTCACATATCACCATCAGCATGTGCCGAATTGGGACAGATCTAACTGCCACACATCAATAAGAGATCATTAAATCTTATTGTAATGACGTATTTCTCTTTCAATATTTTTATTCATTTCTGCATAAAGGAATACAGAGCACAAGAAGATATATATTATAAGTCCAAAAAATATACCAGATACATTTTATTAAAAATACAGTTACAATCACAAAACCCTGTAAACAAGAATCTCTTGACAAAACAAGAATCGGATGAGGCCAGGGCCGCATGACTTCAGGATCAAACAGTCAGGACAAAAAAGATGAGAGAAGAGGAGACAGGAGGAGAAGCATGCACGTCTCCAAAATGACAACAACAGGCACAGGAGGAGGAGAGAGGAAGAGACAAAGAAGCTGAGAAATGCACGTCTCCAAGATCAGAGACAAAGGACAAACAGCAGAAGAGATGGCACATGAAAGGACTGCACGTCTCCAGAATGACAACGAGAGGCACAAGGGTGGCAGATCAACCAGAAACATTGCCATCAGAAGGGTCGTTCATTAAACGAGGAGGAACTATATTTGCCTTGCTATGGGTCTTTCTTCTTTAATAAACTGGTTTTTCTTCTTCAATTTCCAAAGCAAAGCAATGCCAATAGCATTCAGGAAAATTTAATGTTTATTCCAGTCACATCAGACTGCACTACCTTTCTCTCAAAGGGTGCCCCAATGGTTCACCCTGTTGTCTAGTTTTATCTAAATTTACCATTGCTGCCCTCCCCAGAAGTAAACACCATTTAATTTTGTGGCTGCAGTTACCATCTACAGAAATCTTTGAACCGTGGAAGTCAAAATCCGTCACTGCTTTCAATTCCTTTCTATTTATTACCACGGAGTTAATAGGACCGGTCAACATAATCTTGGTTTTCTCAATGTTGAGCAACAAGCCAGCTTCTGCACTTTCTTCTTTCACTTTGATTAGAAGCTTCCTCAGATTTTCTTCACTTTCAGCCATTAGAGTAGTATCATCTGCATATCTGAGGTTGTTAATATTTTGTCCGGCAATTTTGATTTGAGTCCTCTAGACCAGCATTCCTCATGACGTGTTCAGCATATAGATTAAATCAGTGGGCTGACAGTATGCAGCCTTGTCGAACTCCTTTTCCAATCTCGAACCAGTTTGTTGGTTCCTGTTCGGCAATAGCTGTTGTTTCTTGATCTTCGTACAGGTTTCTCATAAGGCAGATCAGATGTCCAGGTATCCACATTTCTTTAAGGATTTGCCATAGTTTATTATGGTCTACACTGTCAAAGGCTTTAAAGTAGTCAATAAAATATAGATAAATACTTTTCTGGAATTCCCTCAATTTCTCCATTATCCAGCGTAAGTTAGCAATTTGCTCTCTGGTGCCTCTGTCTCTTCTAAAACCAGTACGTACATCTGGCAGTTCTTATTCCATATATTGCTGCAGTCTTGCTTGCATGATGTTTAGCATTACCTTGCTAGCATGTGAAATTACCATTCTCTTACATTTCCCTTCTTGGGAATTGGGGTATAAACTGATCTTTTCCAGTCTAAAGGCCATTGCTGGGTTTTCCAGGTATGCTGGCAAATTGTATGCTACACTTTTACAGCATCACCTTTAAAAGTTTTAAACAATTCAACTGGTATCATGTAACATCCTGCAGCCTTATTATTGTTAATGTTTCTATCGCCCGTTCGACTTCACTTTCCAGAATGTCCGGCTCTAGATCGATGAGGGAGTCATTGCAGGTGTCTTTTCTGTTGGGATCTTTCCTGTACAATTCTTCTGTGTATTCCTGCCATCTCTTTTTGAAGTTTTCTTCTTCTTTCCTTCCCTTCTTTGTCATTTCTGCATGAAATGTTGCTTTGATTTCTCTAATCTTCTTGAATAATCTCTTGTTTTTCCAGTTCTGTTAGCTTCTTCAGTTTCTTTGCACTGCTCCTTTAAGTAAGTTTCCGTATCTTTCTTTACTATCTTTGTGAACTTTGCATTCCGTTGGAGGTATTTGTTCCATCTCCATTGGCCTTCACTTCCCTTTGCTGCTCAGCCACTTGTAGACCCTCCACAGAAAGCCATTTTGCTTTCCTGCTCCTCTTTTTGTTTGCAATATTTTTGTTGCCACCTCTTGTATAATGCTCCTTACTTCTATCCATAGTTCTTCCAGCTTTCTCTCTACCAGGTTGAATCCATGGAATCTGTTCTTCACCTCCACGGCATATTTTTGAGGGATGCTATCGACATCAAACTTTGCTGGTACATTGGCTTTCCTGATCCTTGTCAGTTTCATTCTGAATATTACAACCAACAGCTCATAGTATGAGCCACAGTCTGCTCCTGGTCCTGTTTTAGCTGATTGTACAGAGCTCTTCCATCTCTGATTACAAAGTGTATAATCAATCTGGTTTCGGTGTTGACCGTCGGGTGATGTCCACGTATAGAGCTGCCTCTTAGGCTGTTGGAAGAGGGTATTTGCTATAACCAGAGAGTTAACTTGGCAAAATTCTTTCAGTCGATGCCCTGCTTCATTCCATACTCCAAGGCCAAAGTTGCTTGTTTCTCCCGGTGCTCCGTGATTTCATTCGGGTCTCCAATGATAAATGTTACATCCTCTCTTGGTGTCATATCCAGGAGGAGCTGCAATTCTTCATGAAACTGGACAATTTCATCCTCTTTGGCATCTGTGGTTGCAGCATAAACTTAGATCACCGTGATGTTGAAAGGCTTGCCCTGAAGTCATATTGCGATCATTTTATCATTTTTGGGTTGTATCCAGTCACTGATTTTGGTACCCTTTTTTTGACAATTAAAGCCACTCCATTCTTTCTGCATGTTTCCTGCCCACAGCAGAAGATCTGGCAACTGTCTGATGTAAAATGACCCATTTCAGTCCACTTCAGTTTGCTAATTCCCAATAGGTCAATGTTTAGTCTCGCCAGCTCATTTTTGACCACATCTTGTTTACCTTGATACATGGATCTTACATTCCGGGTTCCAATGGTGTATCGATCTTTGCAACATCAGACCTTATTTTCATTTCCAGGCATATCAGCGGTTGAGTGTCCTCTCGGCTTTAGGTCATTAGCCTTTCTCACAATTGTAGTTGTCAGGGACACTGGAGATCTCCCTGCCTTCCCACATCATTGAAGATTTAGCACTCCTCTATTCTTCCTGGCATCTCTACTGTCCTAGCTGAGCAGATATAAAGAAGGGATTAGAAAAAAAAATCGAGCTTTTCTCTCCTTTTGCTTTATCCAAAAGAAGCCTCTCTTCACTGAAGCCTCGAAGAACTAAAGCTTCAAGATCACCCTCAAGTAACTTCTTGTGACACTCACTGGTATATTGTTTCCAGGATTATTCCCTTCTTGAATAACAAAACAACATTAGCAACACAGTGTCAAGCATTTGTCTCATAATAGGTGAGATGTATGTTGGCCTTTTAAAGGCTATTTAGTATTCAGTGTTTTAATGAAACTTGGAAGTTGGAAACAATGGCATTTTGATCCATTCCTTTTTAATTATACAGTATTATGCGATCAATTGAACTCAGTCATCATTGAATTCCCGGTACAGAAACATGCTTAATAGAGGATGTTGAGAAATTTCTTGACATCCTTAAGAAAATGTCTTTTGATTTTGCATGGCTCAGAGAATTAATACTTCTGGACCTATTGCCACTTTAATTAACTCTGGTTAGATTTTGTTTAATAATTTTGTGGTAACATGTTATGTTTTATTTAAATCATGAAGAGGTACACATATTATATTTGTAGAGTGCAAAGAATTACTTTCAAGCAAAATAAAGACTGTGTACATGATCAAAATTCCAGCAGTTTCATCTGGACATTTTACACGTCATCGTAGAAATTATCCATATTCATCTTTGGCCTCCGGATTTTTAGCTGAAAAGAAAAATTGATTTATTTATTTCTCTGCATCAAATATTTCATGTTTTCTGAAAATGATATCCATTACAATTTCTTGTGCTAACATTTTTAATTGGAATGAGATATGTTGTATTTTTTCTCTCTGCACTGGAGGCAGATCAAACATCAGCAAGAGGAAATTGTTAAAACTCATAGTTCAAAGCAAAATTTAATATCAGATAGACCATAGGATCATAAGACATAGAAGCAGAATTAGGCCATTCAGCCCATCGAGTCTGCTCCGCCATGCCATCATGGCTAATGCCGGATCCCACTCAACCCCTTACACCTGCCTTCTCACCATATCCTTCGATGCCATGACCGATCAGGAAATGATCAACTTTCACCTTAAATATACCCATGCACTTGGCCTCCACCACAGTCTGTGGCAGAGTATTCTACAGATTTATTACTCCTTGGCAAAAAATCCTCCTTACCTGTGTTCTAAAGGGTCGCCCCTCAATTTTGAGGCTGTGCCCTCTAGTTCTGAATACCCCCACCATAGAAAACATCCTCTCCACATTCACCTGATCTAGTCCTTTCAACATTCAGTAGGTTTCAATGAGATCTCCCTGCATTCTTCCTCGTGAACCTCCTCTAGACTCTCTAATGACAACACATCCTTTGTGAGATATGGGGTCCAAAACTGTAGAGAATACTCCAAGTGTGGCCTGACTCGTGTCTTACAAAGGCTCACCATTTTCCCCTTGCTTTTATATTCCATTCCCCTTGAAATAAATGGCAACTTTGCATTTGCCTTCTTTACCAGAGACTCAACCTGTAAATTAACCTTCTGTGAGTCTTGCACAAGGATTCCTCAGTCCCTCTGCAACTCTGAATTTTCTCTCCATTTAGATAATAGTCTGCACTATTGTTCCTTTTCCCAAAATGCATTATCATACATTTCCCAACACTGCATTCCATCTGCCACTTCTTGCCCATTCTTCCAATTTGTCTAAGTCCTGCTGCAATCGTATTGCTCCCTATCCCTTGACCTATCTTTGTATCATCCACAAAGCCATCAATTCCATTATCTAAATCACTGACAATCAATGTGAAAAGCAGTGGCCTCTTTACTCACTGCTGAGGAACACCATTCGTCACAGGTAGCCAACCAGAAAAGGCCCCTTTTATTCCCACTTGTTGCCTCCTGTCTATCAACCATTCCTCTATCCATGCCAGTATCCCTCCTGAAATGCCATAGGATTTTGTCTTACTAAGCACCCTCATGTGTGACACCTTATCAAATGCCTTCTGAAAATCCAAGTAAATGACATCCATTGCCTCTCCCTTTTCCACCCTGCTTGTTACTTCCTCGAAGAACAGATTTGTCAGGCAAGATTTCCCTTCACAGAAACCATGCTGACTTTGACATATTTTATTATTATTCTCCAAGTTCCTGAAACCTTATCCTTAAGAACAGTCTCCAACACTTTTCCATCCACTGAGGATGGCCTAGCTGGCCTAAAATTTCCAGGGCAAACACGAGGAAATCTGCAGATGCTGGAAATTCAAACAACACACACAAAATGCTGGTGGAACACAGCAGGCCAGGCAGCATCTATAAGAAGAAGCACTGTCGACGTTTCGGGCCAAGACCCTTCATTGTGTGTGTTGTTTGGCCTATAATTTCTGTTCTTTTGCCTTCCTCCCTTCTTAAAGAGTGGAGTAACATTTCATAAACTTCTGGTCCTCGGGACCATGCCAGAATCAAAAGCTTCTTGAACGATCTTGACCAATGCATCCATTATCTCCTCAGCAACCTTCTCCCAGGCCTCAGGATTGTCCTCCATCTGGTCCAGGTGACTTATCCAGCTTATGACCTCTGAGTATGCCTAGCACCTGTCCTTTTGTAATAGCAATGGTGCCACTCCTGCTCCCTGACACTCACAGAACTCTGCAACATTGCTAGTGTCTTCCACAGTCAAGACAGATGCAAAGTACCCATTAAGTTCATCTGCCATTTTTTTGTCCCTCATTACTACCTCACCAGCATCATTTTCCAGTGATCCAATATCAGCTCTCACCTTCCTTTACTCTTTATACGAGGGGTGATTGATAAGTTCGTGGCTTAAGGTAGAAGGAGTCAATTTTAGAAAACCTAGCACATTTATTTTTCAACATAGTCCCGTCCTACATTTACACACTTAGTCCAGTGGTTAATAACTCATCTCCTTCTACCTTAGGCCGCGAACTTATCAACAGCCCTGCTGTGGACACTTTCTGGAGGTCCAAGATCCGTATGCTCCACGATCGCTGGACTAAGTGTGTAAATGTAAGAGGAGACTATGTTGAAAAATAAGTGTGCTAGGTTTTCTAAAATAGACTCCTTCTACCTTAGGCTACAAACTTATCAATCACCCCTTATATAACTGAAAAAACATCTTTTCCCTTCTTATAGCTTTTTAATTGCTTTTTGTTGGACTTTAAAAGCTTCCCAATTATCCAACTTCCCACTCACTTTTGCTACCTTATATGCCCTTTCCCTGGCTTTTACTCAGACCTTAACTTCCTTTGTCGGCCACAGTTGTCTACTTCCGCCATTCAAGAACTTCTTGCTCTGTTGGACATATCTATCATACACTTTGTAAACTATTCACAGAAACTTCAGCCATCTCTGTTATGTCATCATCCTCGCCAGTATCCTCATCCAATCTCCATGGGCAGGCTCCACTCTCATACCTCTGCAATTCCCTTTTATCCATTGTGAGTTATGCTTCTGCTCTCAAATTACAGCATGAATTCAATCATGTTGTGATCACTGACTCCTAAGGGTTCCTTTACCTAAGATCCCTCATAAGATCTGGGTTATTATACAACACCCAATCTAAGATAGCCTTTCCCCAAGCAGGCTCAAGCATAAGTTGCTCTAAAAAGCCATTTCATAGGCATTCAACAACTTCCTCTCTTGTGATCTGACACCAAACTGATTTTTCCCAATCCCCTTGGATACTAAAGTCCCCCATTACAACTGTGTTATTATCCTTATTACATGCCTTTTCCAGCTCCCTTTGGAACACATCTTGGCTACCATTTGGAGGCCTATATATGATATCCATCATGTTTTTTACCCTTGGAGTTTCTTAGTTCCATCCACAAAGAATCAATATTCTCTGATCCTATGTTAGCTCTTTCTAAAGATGTAACTCCATCTTTTACTAACAGAGTCAGATCACTGCCTATGCCTTCCTTCCTGTCCTTCTGATTAAATACTTGTCACAACATACAACACTGAGATTCTTTTTATGCAGGCATACTTAGCAAATCTATAGATCAGTAAATGTAAACAAGATCAATGGACCATCCCCCTTTGTTCAAGAGCCTGATGGTAGTAACTGTTCCTGAAGCTGTTGGTGAGAGCCCTGACACTCTTGTACCTTCTTTCTGATGGCAGCCCCGAGAAAAGAGCACGGCCTGGGTGGTGAGGCTCTTTGATGATGGATACTGTTTACTCCAGCAATGTTTCCTGTAGAGGTGCTCAATGGTTGGGAGGGTTTTACCCATGATGTACTGGTCCAGATCTGCTAGCTTTAGTAGGTTTTCGGCTCAAAGTCATTTTCCGCTCAAAGCCGTTTTGCAGCCACACTTTCCACCACACATCTATAGAGGGTAGCCGAGGTATTGAGATAATTTGGAATGTTCGGCTTTTAAATGGAGCCTGAATGAAATCGGTATTTCTGAATGTTTCAGCCCAAATGACAAAGTGGTCAGATTTCCCTTTTCCAATGCAACGAGAGATAAATTAGCATAGTATGAAAAACTTCACTTAAACAAATATTTCCTGCTTACAACGTCACTTTCTATCAGAACCTTTGGGCATTTTTTTTGTATTGGCCCACAATGGACATATCCTAGTAGTCCTTATTCTGATCACTTGATCACAGGTACAATGACTTGATGGAGGCCGAATTTCCACTTTATCTTTATAGCACTGTCTCCTCTGGCATGCCATGGCCAATACTATGGAATATTCTAGAGTTCACACTTTGAAAAGTCTTCTGGCCATTTTCTAAAATTCAACAAAATACAAAATTATGTTTCTCCATAAATCATAATACGCAGTATGCACAAGCAAGGAGAATGATTTGGTGATGGGAATTAAACTATTGCCATAAGCAATTTGGCAGTTTAGATCTTTTTATTGACTATTTGGGGATTTTAAAGCTGTTATTGTTGTTGCTGAGGATGACTCTTACAGAATTATCTTCAGAATGGAATGCTGAGTGGATGATCCAACCTGGCTTCCTCGTGTGTTTGCCACCATCACAGATGCCAATTTTCATCCAATCAGTTAGCTCCATTTGACAGCAAGATTAGATGAGAGTCATAGATAGGCAAAGGTTATGGGATGAGTTTATTTCCTGATTGTAGACCTATCTGAACATGTAGCCAAACATTTCCTGTGTTATTTCAACTCTGGCATCTGTTCCACAATGTGAAATATTTCCCTGACTTGTCCTTGCCTCTAAAACCAGGACATATCCAATTGGTCATTCCAACCAAATCGACTTACTTTCATCAACACAATGATACCAAGTGCTGCTGGTAGAGCTATTCACCAGTTATGACTTGCACACTGAAGACAATTGGTGCTTTATTATGCTTGTTGAATTTTCATTACAACCTGGGTCAAAAGGAGGACTGGAGCTGAATTCTTCAGAAGGAACTTGTGCGTACTTTCACTACAATGGCTGAACAGTTCAGTAAAGCTCTGCTATTGTTCTCTGCACACATCGTTAATATGATTTTTTTAGACTCTCTATTAATCAACTTGCTCTCAGTCTGATTCACACTCCAGATCTGTTTCCTGATAAAAACTGATACTTGCTATTCCTGTCAGAGGAAAGCAGGGTCCATCATCAGGGACCCCCACCACCCAAGACATGCACTCTACTCACTGCTGGCATAGGGATAAAGGTATGAGAGCCTCTAGTCTCACACCAGGTTCAGGAACAGTTATTACCCCTCAACCACTAGGCTCTTAAACCAAAGCAGATAACTCAACTTCCCTTGCCCCATCACTGAAGTGTTCCCACAATCAATGAACTCACTTTTAAGGGCTCTTCATCTCATGTTCTCAATACTTATTGCCTATTTTGTTTATTAATATTGTTTCTTATTTTTGCATTTGCACAGTTTCTTGTCTTCTGCACTCTGGTTGAACAGTTTGTGGTCTTTCATTGATTCTGTTACAGTTACTATTCTATACATTTGTTGAGCATGCCCACAAGAAAATCAATCTCGGGGTTGTATATGGTGACATATATATACTTTGATAAGAAATTTACTTTGAAATTTGTACTTTGACAGTCATAAAGTTCTTGTCCTTGCTTTCAAGTCCTTTCATGACCAGACCATCTGCCACCTTTCCCATTTCCCAATCGCAACCTTAGCAAACTGCATTGCCTGTTGTACATTGCCAATTTAAACCTTTTTTTCAGTAACTATAGTCTTTGGCTTTGATACTTTTTACACCTTTCTACCTCTCTCCAATCCTGTGAGATTCTCCTTCAAATCCATCTTTCATCTTCCTATGGATTGCAATCAATTCTTTGTTGAATTATTGATTGGTCATTGGCCTGTTAAGCATACTGAGATGGTTCTTTACGGTAATGATACTATGTAAATTCAAGTTATTGTTCTCATGTGACGCTGTAATTGGTTCATTGTTGTACCATCAATACACAATATAAACACAAACCTCTCCAGTTGGTATCGATGTCAAATAACTCTCAGAACTAGTGCAGGATTCCTCTTCAACTATTGAACCTGAATATAAATGCAAACAATGATCATCAAATCAAATATATATTTTTACAGAAATCACAGGTCATTTACTAATTTACTGAGATACAGTGCGGAATAGGCACTTCGAGCTGTGTCGGCCAGCTATTCCCACAATTTAATCCTAGCCTAATCACAGGGCAATTTACAATGAACAAATAACCTACCAACCAGTATGACTTTGCAGTGTAGGAGGAAAAAGGAAACCCACGGTGTCACCTGGAGAACATACAAAGTCCTTACAGGCAGCAGCAGGAATTGAACCCGGATTGCAGGTACTATACAATGTTTCGCTAATGACTATGATACCCTGTGACAGGGTAACTCACATCACCTTTTTTCTCACAAAGTAAGAGACCTCACTTTCTGACAAAGGTTGGTGCCACCTTTTTTCTGATTTGATGAGCACAGAATTAATTGTGCTCTTGAAGAACTAATAGAATTTCTGTCGACTGACCTATTTAAACTACCTAAGGGTGTGGTGACTGTGATCCCAGATTGGTCAAGTTCAATTGAGGCAATTTTTCATTAGAGATTGGTTTGGTGTTCATCCTGAGAAAATTCATTTGGTTCTACTGCAGAGCTCCCAAACGTTTTGCTTCTGATGTGTGTCAGGGCACCTCATGTCCTTATAGACACCACACAGGCATTTTCTGATCAGTGTCCTTTGATGTTATGTGGGTTCTAATGAATTTAACATCTCTTTATTAGACAGTGAATGCTGAAAATAAAGTGTACGGATGAATTTCTGAGCCATTGTTTTGAAGCTGGAGATCTCACAGATGAAGAGCAGTGCATGATGCAAGATTCAATTTGCATTGATTTTCAAAACATCACAATTTCACTGGCCTTGGCCTGTGTGACTCTTAAGGACTGGATTTCTCACACAGACTTATAGAAAACATAATGATATGTATTACCCCTGAACTTACCACTGGGACTTCAGCTGAAAAGCTTCTTTTGATGGAGCTTTCAGATCAAGAATTATGATCAGCATTAAGGTCAAGATTTTTTTGGCTTATAATTAATTTTTGAACATTTTATAGTTTGCTATCATCAGTGCATTGACACTAATTTGCTGTCAGCTCCATCAGGCACTAGAACTCACTCTGCTCCATCATGGGTACTAGCCTCCCCAGCAACCAGGACATCTTCAAGGAGTGGTGTCTCAAAAAGGACACCCTTCACCCAGGGCACGCCCTATTCTCATTGCTACCATGAGGGAGGAGGTCCAGGGGCCTGAAGACACACACTCAGCAATTCAGGAACAGCTTCTTCCCCTCTGCCATCCGATTTCTGAATGGACATTGAACTCATGAACATTACTTCACTATGATGTTTCTTATATATAATATATATAATAATATAAAGTGTATGTACATTTTAGCTTTAATTTACAAATTTTACTCTCATGTTTTGTAATGTACTGCTGCTGCATAACAACAAATTTCACAACATATGCCGATGATATTCAACCTAATTCCGATTCTGACTCTGATTTGCCATTTCTCTGAATGGAGCAAACGCTGAGAAGATGTATGGTAGATAGTGCATTGTTGGGGGCAATGAACAAATTCAAGTTTTCCCACTACTGTTCTCTGTTAACTGTCCAGTCTGTACTACTTTCTGTTTTAATTGTATTTAAATTTCCTTTTAAATTATGTTCTACAACTGAAGATTTTAAATTTCAGATCTGGCTTTGGAGCCTGCTGGCACAACTTTCTGATATTCTCCACCAGGTCTTACTTAATACAGCCAGAACCAAAGTTAGTGATGACTCCCTTGGCTCTTAATGTTGCTGGCTAACAGATTACGTTGTCTGTTTTAGAAGACTTAGTTTTAGCCAGATGTTGAAGTTTGGGAGAGACTCCAGGGATACACTGAAACTACTTAAATTGAATTTCTATAGCTCCATGAGAACTTCTATGAAAATTAAACTTTCAGCATCAGCAGTTATTTCGATCTTCATTTACTGCCACATCTCTTCCAGAAAGAAAGCTCTGTTCATTCTGCAGTGAAATTTGTTTGCCTCTCTTGCTTTGTTCCTTCTTGGCTGTTTCTGATTCCTTTCTTGATTTTGATCTTTTTTCTCTCTCTCTGAAAGTGGACGACTTCCTATCCTGATGTGCTGAGCATCTTCTCGTCCTCTGCACCGTGCACTGTCCTTTTGGCCATGTGTTCATCCTCTAACTATCCCCATTCATGCATCAAGTAGATAACTTGCTACTTATTCCCAATGTCATTCCAATTTAATCCCGAACAGAGGTATTATTCCCTCTCCACCCTCCTTACAGTTCAATGAGATTTTTTCTCATTTTCCTAATTTGAGCATAAGACCCTCAACTTGATATTTTAACCCTGTTTCTCTTCCCACAGATGCAGCCTGATGTTCCGATATTCCAGCATTTTCAGTTTTATTTTTGATTTCAAGACTTTGCGTTTTTTATGATTCACCAGGATGTTGCCTGGGATGGAGTAACTCACTTATGAGGAATAACAGGATAGGCTGGGTCTGTCATTCATGGAGTGAAGAAAGCTAAGGAGAAAGCTAATAGAGTTGTACAACGTGAGGAACATCTTGCATAAGCTTTCCTCATGGCAGAGCTGTTGAGAACCAGGACACCTAGATTTAAGTTCAGTAGCTTTCACATTAAGAGAAGATATGAGGAAGATTTTTTTCACCCACAGTATGCTTGATATCGGAAGAGCACTGCTTGAGGAGGGTATTGGAGACAAAGGCTCATACAACATTTATGAAATATCTCAACAAGCACTAGAATTACCGAGGCATAGAATGGTAAAATGGATTTCTATAGATGGGCAGTTGAAAGTTGGCATGAACGTGGTGGGCCAAAGGATTTGTTTCTCTGATGTTTGACTTTCCTACCAATTTCAGAATCGGTAATGAGAAAACACAGAAAATTGACATAAACAACACAGAGTCTTCTATGCTGAACAGCCCATTTAAAATAGAGTTCTTGCTATTTTATTACTGTTTCATGCATATTTGTGCAAAGTCATGCATTACCATCAAGGTTTTCGGTGCTTTCTTCAATGACAATGTCGGTCCCAGGATTGCTCCATTCCCATTCATCATCGTCCCACTTGTCCATTATTTCTTTCTTTAGCTCATCCCTATAAAACACAGAAGTGCTCGAGTTAGGGAAGCAAATCAAGAAAGATTTGTGATTCTCTTTCTGTATGAAAGAGTTCCCGTACAGTACTTTTGGAACTTTTTTACAATTATAATGTAGGGCAAGTATCAGCCAATCCCCAGTTTGCAAGTTCCCATAGAAATCAAAATGATTATTGCTTTAGCAATTTTAATAGAGGAATAAATATTAGTCAGAGCACAGCAGAGAAAGCATCTGCTGTCCTTCAAAAGTCCACAGGAAATCGTTTACTATGATCTGAAAAACAAAACAGAACTTGGTGTAACAATTCACCTGAAAATGTTCCTTCCAAATGAACAATAGTCCATTGATATTGGAGTGTGAGCCTAGGCATTCATACTGCAGTTGTTGAAGTGGAGCAGGAACCCACAATCTTTTGACCAAGAGGCAAAAATACTATCAACTGACCCACACACAGCTGACCCTGGGGACATAGCTAAACACGTGACTGGCACATTAATCTTCCACTACAGGCACTGTCTTAACAATAACTGATATGGAAAATCAATTGTATGACCTTCAATAATATGCCATGTAGTTGTAATATATTATTGAACAGATTGACAAGAGGAGCAATGCATGGAAACAATGTTCTCCACATTATCCCCTAATCAGGACATAAATTGACACCTTTACATAGGCATTGTGGAAAATCCTGAAGATCCTTAATCAATAGCAAGTAAAGACTAAAACATAATTCCCAGTATTGGAAATCTTTGATCACAAGAAACAGAAGCATGAATAAGCCACTTGACCATTGTGCAAGGTCTGCCATCAATATGGCTGATCTTTTATCTCAGCCACACATCCCTGCCTAACCTGATTGAGTCTGATTTTTTTAAAAGTCCACAAATCTGTCAGTTCTTTTGGACGTCTTTAACCAGTCACGTTTAATCCAAACATCTGCTCCCTTGTCCTCCCCACCCACCGATCCTCATGTCACTGGAGATGCAACATCTGTCCATTCATCTCTCTTCCCTTCCTACAGTCCAATTTTGCCTTCCTTAATACCGACTCAGTCTGCAGGTTAACCTTTAGGGAATCCCGTATGAGGACTCCCGTCCCTTTGCACCACTGATTTTTGAGTTTAAGCCCCAAAGGAAATAGTGTATGCCTTCATTCCTTCTAACAAAGTGCATGACTGACCATACACTTCCTGACACTGTATTCCATTGTATGTTCTTTGCCCATTCTCCTAATCTGCCTAATTCCTTCCGATGACTCCCTCTTCTTTAACTCCATCCACCCCTCCACATAACTTTATGCATGCTTGGCCAAAAAGCCATCACTTCCATCATCCAGATTATCGATATACTGTATAACATGAAAAGAAGCTGTCCCAACACAGACCCCTGTGGAATACCACTAACCACCAGGAGCCAAACAGAAGAGGCCCCCTTTATTCCTACTCTTTTCCTCCTTCCTGTCAGTCAATCTTCTATCCATGCTAATATCTTTTCTGTAGTACTTATTTTGTTAAGCAGCCTCATGTGTGGTACTTTGACATTTGGGTTCATTGTTGTTTATCATCTATGGTAATTATTTAGATGATAATGTGGTAATAGGCACTTGGATGAGAAAGGTTATGAAAGGCTATGGTCCCCGTTGAGGTGGATGGGACTAGGTGGAATACCAGACCAAAACAGATGAGATGGGCCTAAGGGCCTGTTTCTGTTCTGTAGTGCTAAAGATGGCATTGCAAGGTGGGAGCCATTTGAAAAGAATGAGTCTCATCGGGAGTGAGTCATAATTTAAAGTAGTGAGTGAGAGAGGGACATTGCTGTCAGGTGGAACCTTTGAAAATAACAAATCTTGTTGGGACTGTATTTTATTTGAGCCAATAAGAAGAGAGATGTAAGCAGAGTGGCATTGTTGGAGTGGCCAACACTGGAGTGGACCAATGTTAGAGCCTTTGGCTCAACAGGCTTTGGCAAGAATAGGCTTGACCAAGCACAGGCAGAGGTTCTAAGTAAGGTTCCAGCACATTTTTTTCCTCTTTATTTATCTATTTATACGTAACTGTTGCACTCAGTATGGGTGCAAAGTTAATGGTATGGTCTTTGTGTGAGATGTGGAAACTTTGGGAGACATCCAGACTCCATGATAACCACATCTGCACAAAGTGCATCGAGCTGCAGCTCCTTAGAGACTGTGTTAATGAACTGGAACTGCAACTCAGTGAACTTCAGCTCACGTGGGAGAATGAGGAGGTGATAGATTGGAGCTACAGGGAGATAGTCATCCCTTGGTTGCAGGAGGCAAGTACCTCGGTGACTGTCAAGAGTGAGAAAGGGAAAAGCCAGCCAGCGTAGAGTGCCCATGTGGCTGTTCCAATCAATACAGGTATACTGCTTTGGATACTGTTGGGAAGGGATGACCTACCAGGGAGAATCTGAATCAAATAAGTCTCTGGCACTGAGTCTGGCTCGGTGGGTCAGAAGGGAAGGAGGGAGAAGATGAGTGCCATAGTGATAAGGGATTCCATAGTCAGAGGAGGAGACAGGAGATTACATAGACCTGAAAAAGAAACTCAGATGGTAATTAGCCTCCCAGGTGCCAGGCTCAGGGATGTCTTGGATCGCATCCACAACATTATAAATGGGGAGAGCGAGCACCCAGAGGATCATGGTATGTATTAGTATCAACAACATAGGTTGGAAAAGGGGTAGGGAATTAGTTAGAAAGCTGAAAAGCAGGACCTCCAGGGTAGTAATCTCTGAATTGCTGTCTGTGCCACGCACCAGTGAGGGTAAGAATGGGATGATTTGGCAGATGAATGTGTGGCTGAGGAACTGGTGCAAGGTCCAGGGTTCAGATTTCTGGATCATTAGGATCTCTTCTGGGGAAGGTATGACCTGCACAAAGAGGACAGGTTTCAACTAAACCCGAGGGGGTCCAATATCTTTGCGGACAGGTGTGACAGACCTTTTGGGGAAGGTTTAAAATAATTTGGCTGGGGTATGGGAACTAGCGTGATGGGGCTGAAGATGAGCAGTTTTATACAAATAGATGCAGTGTGAGACTGAGGAAAAATTGAGTTGAAGTGTAACCTTGGGGCAAAATTGAAAAGGGTGATGAATACCAGACTGAAGGTGTTATACTTAAATGCATATAGGAGATGCAATAAGGTGGATGATCTTTTAGCGCAGTTAGAGATTGGCATGTAAGTTGGTGTAGCTGAAGGAAGGTCATAGTTTGGAGCTGAACATGGAAGGAAACAGATTGTATCGAAAGAACAAGCAAGTAGGCAGAGGAGGTGTGGAGGCTCTGTTGGTAAAAAAAAAATTATTTCAAATCCTCAAAAAGAGGTGACATAGGATTGGAAGATGTAGAATCTTCATGGGTAGATTTAAGAAACTGCAAGGGTAAAGAGACCACGATGGGAGTTATATATAGGCCTCTGAATAGTAACCAGGTCATGGAAATGTACGAGACCATCAGCACTGGAGACTGCATACCCGGAGGCTGCCTTCGTCATCACCACTGACTTTAATAGAGCGTCGCTGACTAAAGACTCTCTGAAGTTTTGTCAACACATCCAGGTGAGCACACGGGGAGACAGCATACTTGACTGTTGCTACTCTCCCTTCCACAACGCATACATAGTGCTCCCTCGCCCCCATTTAGAAAATCGGATTACTCCTCCATCTTGTTGCTGCCAAGCTACAGGCAGAAGCTGAATCAAGAGGCAGCCATAGTTAAAACTGTCCACTGTTCGTCCGACCAATCGGAATCCATGCTACAGGACTGCTTTGATGATGTCAACTGGAATGTCTTTGTTGATAAGGATGTCTCCGAGTTCACGGATGGGGTCAAGAGATTCATCCGGAAGGGCATTGAGGATGTTGTGCCCCAGAAATCGGTCAGGGTCTATCCAAACCAGAAACCCTGGATCAACCGTGCCGTACGAGCAACACTTACCGCGCGACACAGAGCTTACGTGGTCGATAATAAGCAGGAGCTCAAAAAATGCAGCTACGATCTGCGCAGTCATCAGGGCAATGAAACGACAATACAGGGAGAAGATCCAGACACAACTCTCCACCAACAACACACGCAGCTCATGGCAAGTTCTGCACACCATCGCAGACTTCAAAGCTAAATGCGATGATGCTGCCAACATCGCCGCCTCTCTCCCAGACGAGCTAGATCCTTTTTATGTCGATTCAATGTCACCAATACTGAGCCCCTGAGGAGACTTACAGCTCTGGTCATCTCTGAGGCTGAGGGACACTAATGTTTCCAACCGGTAGACGGACGGCATCCCAGTGTGAGTGCTCAGGATGTGCACAGCACAGCTGGCTGGTGTGTTTACAGATGTTTTTAATCACTCCTTCTCCCAGTGTAGAGTACCCTCCTGCTTCAAAACATCCACCATTGTTCCGGTACCTAAAAAGTCCAAGGTAACATGTCTGGAAGACTGGTGTCCTGTCTCATTCACCTGAATAATAATCAAATGCTTTGAGAGGCTGGACAAGGACTGTATCTGCATCTTGCTGCCATCCACACTGGACCCCCTGCAATTCACCTACTGACAAAACCGATCGACAGATGACGCAATAGCCACAGCTCTACACAACGTCCTTACACTTCCAGAGAAGAAGGATGCTTATGTGAGAATGCTGCTCTTGGACTACAGTTCAGCATTCGACACCATAATTCCCTCCAGGCTTGACAAGAAGCTCAGAGACCTCGGCCTTCTCCCTACTTTGTGTAGCTAGATCCTGGACTTGTCAGATCACCGGCAGGTGGGAAGAGTGGGCTCCCTCACCTCTGCCCCTCTGACCCTCAACACAGGTGCCCCTCAGTGCTGTGTACTAAGCCCCCTCCTTTACTCTCTGTAAACCCATGACTGTGTCACCACCCACAGCTCCAATCTGCTAATCAGATTTGCTGATGATTCTACACTGATTGGCCTTATCACTGAATACCTATAATTAAATAACTACATGAAAAGATTGTCTCTCTGTCATAAGGGAAAGTATAGAAATCACAGGGGCTTTATCCGATTTGCTGTATGGTGTTCCGAACGGGTCAGTGCAGGGACCGCTTCTTTTCATGTTATATATCAATGATTTGGATAGCTTTGTGTCCAAGTTTTTTCAGATGACATGAAGGTAGGTAGAGGAGCAGGTCGTTCTGGGGACACAGTGAGTCTTTAGAAGGACAGACAGATGAGGGGTAAGGGCAAAGATACAGATGGAATATAGTTCAGGGAAGTGTGAGGTCTTGTACTTTGGTAGAAGGAACAATGGAGCAGACTATTCTCTAAGTGGGCTGAAAATTGAAAATCAGAGCTGCAAAGGGGCTTGGGAGTCCTTGTGCAGGATTCCCTGAAGTTTAACTTGCAGGTTGAGTCAGTGGTGAGGAAGGCAACTGCAATGTTAACATTCATTTTGAAAGGACAAGGATATAAAAGTCATGTCAAGGCTTGATAAGACATCAGTCAGACCAAACCTGTGTATTGTGAGCAGTTTTGGGCCCCTTATCTCAGAAAATATGTTCTGACATTGGAGAGAATCCAGCGGAGGTTCACATGAATCATTCCATGAATGAAAGGGTTAATATTCTTTGGGCCTGTATTAAGCTGAGTACTGTAAGATAAGGGGGGATCTCACTAAAACATCAAATATTGAAAGGCATCAAATATTGAAGATTTTTCCTATTGTCGGTGAGTCTTGGACTAGAGGACACAGCCTCAACATAGAGGGTCTTCCATTTGGAATAGAGATTGGAAGGAATTTCTTTAGCCAGGGGGTAGAATTCATTGCCACAGAAGCCAAAGATGGCTGTTGATTATTCAACAGGTTCTGGGCATTAAAGGTTAAGTGGAGAAGGCAGGAGACTGGGATTGAGAGAGAAAATAACGCATGATGAAATGGCGGAGCAGACTTGATGGGCCAAATGGTCTAATTCTGCTGCTATGTCTACGGTCAAGTGACTCTCTAACTGAATTCCTGTACTCAGTGCCCTGACTGATGAAGGCCAATATGCTAAATGCCCTTTTCACCACCCTGTCCACCTGTCATGTTGCTTTTAATGAAATAAGTACTTGTACTCCGAGGATCCCTTGTTCCATTATAGCCCTAGTGTCCTATTTATTTATGGTATACAGCAAGTCCAACAATCGTTTGACTTTCCAAACTGCATAATATAACCTCATAATTATCTGCATTGAAATCCACTTGTCACTCCTCAGCTCACTCGCCTAAATGATCAAGATCAGCCAGCAATCTCCTCACCATCAACTGCACATCCGAATGTTGTCATCCAAAAACTAATCAAGCCTTATGCATCCACATTCAAATTGTTGATATAAATAACAAACAACCAGGGTTCCAATGACAGCAATGTGAGTCATCAGCCTTCATTCTGAGAAACAACCCTCTAATTCCGATCTTATCACCCATTTCTTTTCTTTTCTGCACCAAGATCCAAGTTCACTGTGTGGTAAAATAACTCAATTTGAATGAATAGTAACTCCAGTGGAAGCTGATTCATTGATTGACCATTGGCTCACACAAAATGCTGCTTTACAGATTAGCTTTGAATTTACCACTACCTTGTACTAGACAAGGCTCTGTACTTTGTTCAACAGGACCGCTCAAGGTTACTCAACATATCACAGTCCACGTTACCTAGTCATAACCCACTAAAGCTTAAAAAACTGACGAGAAGATAAGATAATTATTCCCACATCCCCTCAATATTTCTGGTTTTGCCAATCTATTTGCATTTTTGGAACTACAATTTCCTTTCTATTCAGAAATTATGCAAAATGCAGACAAGCCCCTTGACCATGTTCTGACATTCAAAAGGATCCTGGTTGAACTTTGAACTTCAAGTCTAGCCTAACTTTCTTCAGAATTCAGCCTGACACTCTTTTCCATTTAATTTCTTGTATATTAAAGCCTTTTTCAAGATCCAATGGATCTATTTTGACAAGATTGAAAAGATACTGGAGCCAGAAGTTCAGTCATTTGGTTAGTCAGAGAAACAATTTACAGTACAGATAGAGAGCAGAAGGTTATGGTGCTTCAAGTGCTCACTTAGTAACTTTTCAAGAGTTTTCAGTTTTTGGAAATTTTATTTCAGGAGATATATATATCAGGATCTCCAGAATAAAAACATAATAATTACATTAAAATACAAATAAGGACATATTTTACTATACCCTTTGCTTTCAAATTGCTTTATGGTCCTGCGAAACTTCATGTTGTAGATGGTAATAGCCAGAAGGCCAAGGACAAGTACAATTAGTGTCACTGATAAACCAGCGATCAGTCCATTCTTGTGAATCGCATAATCACAGTGAACACCAAAGTACCAGTAGTCTCGACTCACATCGCAACTGGAAGAAAGTGAAGGAAAAGATCATTATTATAGACTGAAATTTCTTGCTTTTGGTTTTGTACTTTGAGGTCCTCAGGGCTGAAAATCCATCCCACATTGCCACAATTGCACAGCTATTAGAACTGATGCACCTGTTCTGTCTGAGCAGTGACAGTGTTTTGGGCATATTTCAAGTGTTAGAATTCATTTTTAATGAAATCCTAACCATCAAGAAATTTCACTGGGTACTTGAGGTCACATTCTTCCTAACAAAGGCCCACAGAAAAGTTCTATTACATTACAAAGTATCATCTAAAAATAGTGAAATAGAAATTTGTTTAGGTATCAATATGAATAATGTTCAACAGCTCATAAAATCTAGAGACTCAAGATATTGCAGATCCTTGAACATTGAACCCAGACTGCATTGGCAAATCCACTCCATCTAAGAAAGGAAATGATGTTGGCTCTTCATGCAGTTATTTATGCTTTATGATTTAATGGCTGTGGAACCTTACTGTGCAGAAGAATACTATTAAAGTTGTAAAGATATGAAAATATTCAGAGAACAATGATCTTAAACTCTTACTAGCACAAGGGTCCATTGTTTGTCATTCCGCACATTCCATTTCCACACTTCATTGAGTCATTCCTTGCTGAATCACATATTGAAACACATACAGCCTTCTTCTCAGTGAAAACCAGTTTATAATATTTGCTGGCTTTACCAGGAACTAATGCAGTGCAATTATCTGTCAATAGTAAAGAAATAGAAGTTATTATTGATGAATTACTGATGTGGTGGTGGGTCAGCATACACCTCCATCCACCACCAGGAAGGCATCAAAGCTCTCCATTGTTTTCTGGACACCAGACCTAACCAATTCCACTCCACCACCACACTCCTCCACCCAGCAGAACTTGTCCTCACTCTGAATGATTTCTCCTTTGGCTCCTCTCACTTCCTTCAAACTAAAGGGGTAGCCTTGGGCTCTCGCATGGGTCCCAGCTATGCCTGCATGTTCATCGGCTGTGTGGAACAGTCTACGTTCCAAGCCTACATGAACAACTGTCCAGCACTTTTCCTACACTACATTGACAACTGCATTGGTGCTGCTCCCTGCACCTGTGCTGAACTCATCGACTTCATCCACTTTGCCTCCAACTTCCACCCTGCCCTCAAATTCACTTGGTCCATTTTCGACACCTCCCTCCCCTTTCTCGATCTCACTGTCTCTATCTCCAGAGACAGCTTATCCACTGATGTCTATTACGAACCCATGGACTCTCACAGATACCTGCCCTGCTCCTCGTCCCACCCCACTGGAAAAACGCCACCCGCTTCTCTCAATTCTTCCATCTCCACTGCATCTGCTCTCAGGATGAGGCTTTTCATTCTAGAATGAAGGAGATGTCCTCCTTTTTCAAAGAAAGGAGCTTCCCTTACTCTATACTGCCCTCAACCACATCTCTTCCATTTCATGCACGTCTGCTCTTACCCCATCCTCCTGCCACCCTCCCAAGGATAGGGTTCCTCTTGTCCTCTCCTACCACCCCACCTCCCATCATGTCTGAAGCTTCTGCCACCTCCAACGGGTTCCCACCACCAAGCACTTCTGTCCCTCCCATTCCTACTTTATGCTTTCCACAGGGATCGCTCCCTACTTGACTCCCTTGTCTATTTCACACTCCCCATTGATCTCCTTCCTGGCACCTATGCTTGCAAGTGAAACAATTGCTACACCTGCCCCTACACCTCTTCTTCACTACCAATCAGGACCCTAAACAGCCCTTCCAGGTGAGGTGACACTTCACCTGTGAGTCTGTTGGGGTCATAAATTGTGTCCGGTGCTCTCAGTGTGGCCTCCTGTACATTGGTAAGACCCGACTTAGATTGGGAAACCTATTCATTGAGTACCTATGCTCAGTCTGCCAAAAGAAGCTGGACCTCCCAGAGGTCACCCATTTCAATTCCACTTCCCATTCCCGTTCCGATATGTCCATCCATGGCCTCCTCCACTGTCAGGATGAGGCCACACTTGGGATGGAGGAACAACACATATTCCATTTGAAACTAACATTTGGCACTATACTCCCTCCTGGCACCTCTCCCTGCAAGTGGAAGTGTTACACCTGCCTATTCATCTCCACCCTCACTACCATTCACAACCCCAAACTGTCCTTTTAGCTGAGGCAACATATCACCTGCGAATCTTTCGGGGTCATCCATTGTATCAGGTTCTCCCGGTGTGGCCTTGACACTTGTGAGATCCAACATAGAACAACTCTGTTCATAACAGGCAGGAATTCCCAGTGGCCAACCATTTTAATTAGTTCCCCATTCCCATCTTGACATGTCAGTCCATGGCCTCTCTATTGCCACAATGAGGTAACTGTCAGATTGGAGGAGCAACACTCACATTCCTTCTAGGTACCCTCCAAACTGACGGCATGAACATCGATTTCTCTATCAGTCATTTCTCTCCCTACCCCTTCTTTCTTTTCCATTCCCCATCCTGCTGCCCTCTTACCCCTTCTGTTCACCTGCCTGTCACCTCCCTTCCTTCTCCTATCAGATTAGCCTTCTTCAACCCTTAAGCTTTACCACCTACCACCTCCCCCAGCCACCTACAATCCCCCTGTCCTGGCTTCACCCATCACCTGCCAGCTTGTACACCTCCCCTCCCCCACCAGATTACTCTGGCTTCGTTTCCCCTTTCTGTCTGTCTGTCTTTGTTTTAGCTGTGATTTGCACTGATGTCCTGTTTACACATTTTTTCTTCATTGTCTTGTGTAATTTAAGTTGTGTATTGTCAGAATCTATGCGCTGCAAGAAATTATTTCCTTATACCTGGGCCTCACTGTATTCACGTTCATGACAATAATGTTAACTTGACTCTATTTATTAACAAAATAATGTTTTGGGGGAAAGGTACAATTGAGCAGCATGTTTGTTTTCAGTGTGTTGATACTGCCATTCTCAAACAGTGATCAAACTTTCTGTGTGATCATCCTCTGTGAAATTGTACCAAGTCCTTCATGTCTGACATGCCTATACAGAGGGCTCTCTACTCTACTCATGACAAGAAGTGTGGAATAACAAGCTTAATGTCGTTGTTGCAAAATGTAAGGACCTATTAGCATTACAGAAATGACATGAAAATTAACAGGGAATAAAACCCCCTTTCTGTCGGTGTTTGAGTGTACTGGAACTAGTTTTGGTCTGTTATGGACCAACAAAATGACACCTCAAAGATGAGCAGATGTGTGAAGCAAAGGATGCAGAATTAGGTCATATATGGTGTAAAAATGTGTTGTTTTGTGGCAACAGTACAGTGCTAAGGCATAAAATTACTATAAATTACAAAGTAAATAAATTGTACAGAAGGAACGAATATTGAGGTACAGTTCATGCACCATGGAGATGAGACGGTGAAGAATTGTTGAGTGTGGAATTCCAGTTTTGTCTAATTCCTTGGGAGAAACTCAACCATTTTTATACTCGTATCAGGTTTTTGATCTTTGATACCACGAGAAGTTGTCGTCATCGTGTCCATCCCTCAAAGTCGTGAATGATGGTCTTCATTCTGTTGATCTATTTATGGGCTCTCAAGTGAATCATGAGTCCAATCTTGGCTTTGAAAGTTCTTCTGAATTCAGGACAGATGGTTCCAGGTGGCAGATCTGTTGTCCACCTCTTTTATGTTTGCCTTCTTTAAGCTGGGAGTAGAAGATTAGTTTTGGCAGATGTTTGTCTTTCATCCGAACGACATGACCGCTCCATCTTAGTTGGTTCTTGATCACGTAGGCTTCAATGCTTGTTGTTTTTGCTCCATCCAGCATGCTGACGTTGGTTCTTCTATCTTGCCAGCTGATATTTAAGATGTTTTGAAGACAGCGTTGATGGAACTTTTCAAGTGCCTTCAGATGTCGTCGATATGTTGTCCAGGTTTCTGATGCATACAGGAGTGTTGGGATCACCACTGCTTTGTATACTAACATTTTGGTGTCTGTTCAGATGTCACGATCATGAAAGACTCTTGTTCAGAGATGTTCAAAAGCTGTTTCAGCAGATTTAAGATGATGTTGGATCTTGTCATTAAGGTCAACATTGGAGGAGAGGTGACTTCCAAGATACGGAAAGTGGTCCATGTTTTCTAGGGTTGCTTCACCAAGCTGAATTGTTGGTTCTATCTGATTTGTCTCAGTTGGTGACGGTTGGTAGATGATCTGAGTCTTCTTGGAATTTATGGTAAGTCCAAGTTCCGTGTATACACGGTTGAAGGCAGTCAGAATCTGTTGTAGGTGGTTTTCTGAGAGAGCTGCAACACTTGTCATCTGCGTATTGGAACTCGATGAGGGAACTCGTAGATGTCTTGTTTTTGGACTTGAGACGGGCAAGATTGAAAAGTCTGCCATCTGTTCTGTAGACAATTTTGATTCCTGGGGGTAGGTCATTCTTGATGATGTGGATAATTGTCGCAATGAAAATGGTGAACAAAGTTGGGGCAATCACATATCCCAGTTTTACTCCTGATCTGATTTGAAAAGGCTCACAGTTCCTGTTGCTGACCATGACTGTGGCAAGCATGCCATCACAGAGCAGCCTCAGGATATGAATGTACTTTTCAGGGCATCTATAGGTGGATAGGACATCCTATAGGAGTTCCCTTGATACCAAGTCAAAGGCTTTGGTGAGGTCGATGAATGCCATGTACAAAGGTTGAAGTTGTTCTCGACATTTTTCTTGTAGTTGTCGCATTGTGAAGATCATGTCGATTGTTCTACGTGATGGTCTACGTCTCTCCAGAAGGATCTTCTCGACTAAAGGCTTGAGCCGATTGTTCATGGTGCGGGTGAGGAGCTTTCCTGCTGTTGCTAACAGGGAAATTCCATGAAAGTTTCTGTATTCGGATCGGTCGCCTTTCCTTTTGTAGACGGTAATAATTGCTGAGTATCTAAAGACTGCTGGTATGTCTTCATTTATCCAGATCTTGATAAGAAGTTGATGCAGTTGGTAATGAAATGGGTTACCTCCAATTTTGTAGACCTTGGCTGGTATTCTATCAAGTCCAGCGGCCTAGTTGTTTTTCAGGGTATTGATGGCCTCCTTGACTTCGTCAAGTGTTGGTATTTTGCTTAGGGAGACGTCAACGGGCTGTTTTGGGATGTTGTTAATTATATGAGAAAGTCCACTGCTCAGTGCATTCACAACAACTCACAGATTTAAAAGAATCTTTTCTCCACTGCAGCTGGTTGTGTAACCTAAAACGGAGTTTTCTGCTTACCAATATTTCTGCTACTAAAAGTACCATCAAAGCTATTTAAACAACTGGATGTACTTAGATTTACACCTAATTACCCAATATTGATTTGTTCTGTTGTAACAAAGTATTAAATTGCACGTCCTACCTTTCAAAGCAGGCTTTTTCACAGTTATACTGGAATTATCGAAAACAAATCCATTGTTGCCTGAAAATTAAAATTTTAAAATAAATAATTTTCATAAATGATTGCAGGATGAAATAAAGCTGAAATATGAAAGAAAGGAAGTTTTCTGAATCTGATGACAATTTAGGTGAAGGGTTTCAGTGCTGGGTCATGGAGCACAGCAAAACTTCATTTCCAAACCCATGAGTAGAACAGAAGAGCACAAAACTTTATTGTTGTTGCTCAGGAAAACGAGATGGCAGCACTACTCCAGTCTGTGCAGAGCAGATAATAACAATTCATGCAGCACAAATTAATTTAAAAAATGTATGATAAATAAAAATTAAATGTAAAAGGGTAAAAAAATGAAACCGGGTAAATCACACTCTTGGAAATTCAGTCAAATATTCTGATATGAGAAAGGCCTACACTGTTCCATCAAACACTGCAAGGCCAGTAATACACTCTGTCCTACTGAACATTTCAGTAAAGCACAGATTACGTACAGTGTAAAGCTCCCTTTTGAGTTTAATTCCTACCTCCTGCTGAACTGGAATTTTTTAGACTTGCTTGGATATTTTCGACTGTTTTATTGAGAACTTCTTCAGAAAATCCTTCCGAGGTGCTCATAGCAAGTAAAACTTCATGATCCACAATGATACTGCCTTGCCTGTTTGCAAAAATAAAACACAAGTTAAACTAGTCGAGTTAAACCTTAGCATCTGAATAGAGAAGGGTATAGATGGGTAATGATTTTAAAAAAACTATCATCTAGAGGTAGAAATGTCAATGAACAGTTTTGGTTTTCTTTGGGGGAATTGAGTTTAATACCTTCCTTCCCCTTTTGGGGCTGTAAATCTAATCCCGATTCAGGAACACCAGCCGGTTCGGAAACAGTTATGAACCCTTAACCATGAGGCTTTGAACCAAAGGGGATAACTTCACTCAATTTCACTCACTCCATTACTGAAATGTTCCCACAACCAATGAATTCACTTTCAAGGACTCTTCGTTACATGTTCTCAATATTTATTGCTTATTTATTTGTATTATTGTTTCTTCATTTTGATTTGCACAGTTTGTTGTCTTCTGCACTCTGGTTAAACACAGTAGTTGGATGATCTTTTGTTGATTCTATTATAGCTATTATTCTATAGATTTGTTGAGCATATAAAATTAATTTCAGGGTTGTATATCGTGATATATGTAATTTGTTAATAAATATTATGTTGAACTTTCGAATTTGAGTACTATACTCTTTTGAAGCCATAATGCACAGGTCAACGTTTTCAACTGAAAGTATTCACCTTTACAACGATCAAGTTGATTTAAGGATGTTCCTTTGGGAAACACATTGCTCAGGTCCTGGGTGTGTTCATGGCAACATCAGAACTGAATGGTTTATTTTCTAAATATATTTTTGTCATGTTGTGTTTGGTGCATTTATTACTCATTGTCAGACTCTTTTGTCATCAGTTTTACAACTGACCTGGTTAACTAACATTCAATTAACTAGAGTTTCATGTTGGCAAGAATATGACAGGTTCTCTCCGAGAAGGGAGTGAACTCTTTTGATTTCTAGAATAATTTGATAAATGCTTCAGAACAGAATTCTGATTAATCGGATTGAATTTCAAATAGGCTATGATTAGAAAACTGAATTTCTAGGAACAATTGATATTCCACACTGAGAGATTTTGGATCTGCAGTGGAATCAAGTGTTGCAGGAATGGATCAGACATTATTTGGGATCCAGCGCAGAGGAGACCCTTCTGGCCATTCAATCTGTGTTGCTTCAGCAAACCCCAATTCAACCCTTGCCTAATCATGGGACAATTTATAATGACCATTTCACCTGCCATCCGCTAGGTCTGGACTGTGGGAGGAAACTGAAGCACCAAGAGAAAACCCTTGCATTACACGGGGAGGATGTATGGACTCCTTACAGATGACGTCAGAATCGAACCCCCACTTCCCAAGCTGTAAGACATCATGTGAATTGCTACACTACCGTGGTGCCGTATCTTATTGAAAGCCTGAGCCATGACAAACTCCTGCTCCAATTTCTGATGTCCTTGGAGAAGACAAAAAAACAAGAAGACAAAATGGTAAAATAATGAAAAATCCAAAAACCAGCAATAAGAAATATAGAATATTGTATACTATTGAAAAACAGTATAAGACCGAAAGGTATATAAATAATCAAACGATAGGAAAAATCAGAATGAATTTAAAGTAAAGCAAAACACCCTATAGTTTCATTCCTCAGTAATTACTACATGTACACCCTACATAATTACTTTCAGTCAAATTACTAAAAAGCAGGTAAAAATTCAACATAACATTGAAAGAATATAATGTATTGTTTAAAAAGAGTTGCAAAAAAGTAACATTAGAGAACCCGTGTCATGGCGGAAAACAACAAAAGAGAAAATGGATGCAGTCTGCCTGCATATTTTGCATAGTTTGAAAGATATCAAGGTGCCAATTACTTAATCAAACAAATGATTGGCTTCGTAAACCAAGAAACCTTGTTATCAACAAAGCGCCAATTACTTGATTGAACACCTGAAATTAAAACATTTAACATAAAACAACTCATATTTGAATTTAAGCATGGAGACTTTGTAAAAATTTCTTAGCTTCTTCAGGCTTCGTAAACCAAGAAACCTTATTATCAGAAGTAGTAACCTTGAGTTTACACGGATCTCTGAGAGAAAGGCGACAGCCAAGCTTAAAAAGATTAGACATGACCTCTTTAAAAGCCTGTCTAGCTCTTAGAACTTCCGGTGGATAATCTTGAACGATCCAAAACTATTGATCATGAAATTATAATGTGTTTCTTCCTTGATTCACAGAGGATCCATTCTTTAATCTGATAGTCATAAAAGCAAATGATAATAAAGCGAGGTTTGGCAGGATCCCAATTAGGCGCGGTAACTCAGTGAACGCGCTCAAATTTTGGTAGTTCTGATAATATATCAGGGAATAAATCTTTCAGCATTTGAGCACAAAAATCGATAGGTTGATTACCCTCCAGTTTTTCAGGAAGCTCAAGAATTCTGATATTGCACCTTCGGTTCCTGGTCTCCAAATCTGTAAGTTTCTTCAGTAACGCGTCGTATTTTTAAAGTTGTTCCTTAGTAGTTTTCTTGTAACCTTCGATATCCTTCTGCAACACTGGCAGAGATTCTTCGTGTATCTTAATACGAATTTCGTGGTCATTCACAGTCTGCTGCATACTTCCAAGTTTCCGATTAAGCGTTTTCAGTTCAGATTTAACCAGGTCGAAGGAATTCTGTAACAAGTCAAACTTGGATTCCAAGTCATCCAGTTTATCCAATTTTTCAAGTCTCTCTGGCATTTGTTGAAACAGTTCAGTCAAAGTCTCTAAAGTAGCCTCTTTTTTTTGAGTGTTTTCTACTCATGGTGCTCTCACCGAGATAGGTTTAAACAGCAAAGTAAGCGAATAATTTTGGAGCACATAGCTACTGCAACCTACTCCATTACAGCCACCGGAAGTCCCCAACCCTTGCCTAATCATGGGACAATTTACAATGACCATTTCACCTGCCATCCACTAGGTCTTTGGACTGTGGGAGGAAACTGAAGCACCAAGAGAAAACCCTTGCATTACACGGGGAGGATGTATGGACTCCTAACAGATGACGTCAGAATCGCTTCCCAAGCTGTAAGACGTCGTGTGAATTGCTTCGCTACCGTGGTGCCGTATCTTATTGAAAGTCTGAGCCATGACAAACTCCTACTCCAATTTCTGATGTTCTTGTAGAAGAACAAATCTAGAGAAGCACTTGTTATTTCTTCCATTTGTTTGTGGTACAATGTCTGCGTGATAGAAACTCAAAAATATTTCCTGGTGAAAGATGTTCCTTTGAGTGCACGGACTAGTTGAATAAAAAAGAGAAATGTGATTTTGATGCAATGCAGATGAATAAGATAAAAGGATAAGGAAGTTGATTTTGAAGTGGGAATGTTTGCCAAATGTATTTAAGCTTCCAACACCACAACTAGTCCTCAGTTTGATCTCACTATTGTGATGCATCCCACCAAGAATTCTGTAACATCACCAGCTGCACAGCCAGACAGACTGAGTCGAGCTTCAGACTTTATCTTTAGAGTGAGCTTGGCTCAGGAAATATTTGCATCCTCTGAGTTGTAAAGGCTTTGATTATCATCCCTTTGCAGAGACTGACTTGATCATGCAATCTCGGTGGATTTCCCAGCCAATTGTAGGGAAAATACTGGTGTGGAAATATCCTAAATCATCTACTGGAACAAACTCAGGGACATCTTCTCCCATGTTCTAGACAATAGTTATCCTGAACCAAAATCTTTATTGTTCTGACTGAAGCTTTTTCGTGTTCACCCCAATAGTAAAAACGACATTAAGACAGAAGTAGGTTGAAGTGCTTTGGCTCATCCTGACAGAGTGAAAGTTAGAAAATAATGCAAATTCTTCTCTACCCATCCAGGGTCGGTGTACATTTCATGAGTAAAGAACATTTTGAAGCAGCTAGCTGATTACAACGTGACCTAATATTTTAGTAATTATTTTTTACATCCATACTTTGCTGAAATGGCCAGTATTTATTGCCCATCCCCAATTTCCATGAGGATGCTGTTGCAGTCCCTCTGATGATGGTACTTCCTCAGTATTTTCAGGGAGTAAGTTCCAGGATTTAGATCCAACTTCAGTGAAGTACTGACAATATATTTCCAAGTCATAACGGTGTGCAATTTGAAGGAGAACCTGCAAATAATGGTGTTTCTCTGTAACCGCTGCCCTTGAGCTTTGGCAGGTGCTATCAGAGTAGATAGGGCAGCAGACAGAAAAACAATAATATCACCAAAATTAAAGTTAACTAGTTAAGTTTCCTCATTTTCATCACTTTTGAAACACAAATACTACTTTCCACTTCTGAGAGATAGGTGGCTTCGTTTGCTGAAGGTCTGTGGATGGAATTGAACATTGTGCAATCTGTGAACATCTCCACCTGTGGCTATTGATGGAGGTGGTTGATCCTAGGACATTGCCCTGAGGATCTCCTGCAGTGATTTCCTGTGGTTACGATAAATTACTTCAAATAACCATAACCACCTCCCTTTGTATCAGTTATGATTCCAGAAACGGGAATGATTTCTTTTTAATGCCCACTGACTAAGTTTCCAGAACATGTCGATGCCACACTCGGTCAAGGCCGTCACTATAGCCACAGCTCTGGACTTCATCTCTCTGGCCCAGATCTGGAACAAGGTTGGAATGAAGTCTGAAGCAGTGTGATCCTTGCAAAGCATGAATCAGTGAGCAGGGTATTGCTGAGATTACCTAATCTTTGTAATCTTCACGCCTTTGTATCCTTCAACCGTACTATAAATGATGTCCATCTGAAAAGAAACAAGGAATGTATTGTCAATATTCCTGAATTTGACTGTAAATAGCATTTTCTTATAGAACTGACGGTAAGAAAGAAAGCTGAGATATTGTTAGGCATAAGAACATAAGAAATAGGAGCAGGAGTCGGCCATCTGGCCCGTTGAGCCTTCTCCGCCATTCAATAAGATCATGGCTGATCTGACCATGGACTCATCTCCACCAACCTTGCTTTTCCCCAGAACCCTTAATTCCCCTACTATACAAAAATCTATCCAACCTTGTCTTAAATATATTTACTGAGTTAGCCTCCACTGCTTCACTGGGCTGAGAATTTCACAGATTCAGCACTCTTTGGGAAAAGCAGTTCCTCCTTATCACCATCCTAAATTTACTCCCCCAAATCTTGTCCCCTAGTCCCCTAGTATGTCCCCTAGTACTTGTCTCACCAACCAGTGGAAACAACTTTCCTTCCTCTATCTTATATATCTCTTCCATTGTTTTATATGTCTCTATAAGATTCCCTCTCATTCTTCTGAATTCCAGCGAGTATAATGCAGGTGACTAAATCTCTCCTCATAGGTTAACCCCCTCATCTCTGGAATCAACCTGGTGAACCTCCTTGGCACCACTTCCAAAGCCATTATATCCTTCCTTAAGTAAGGAAACCAGAACTGCATGCAGTACTCCAGGTGTGGCCTCACAAGTACCCTGTATAGTTGCAGTATAACCTCCTTGCCCTCATATTCAATCCCTCTAGTAATGAAGGCCAACATTTCATTCGCCAGGATATTGTTAGGCATGTAATGCCTTGCTTCAGACAGTCTAAATGATCTGCTATTGTGTGTCAGATTAGTGAGCTGAATCGATGCTCACCGTCCTCTCTTCAATAATACACAACGTGTATGACAGATTCAAAACCTTCGTCCATGATGAGTGGGACTAGGTTTTATGTGTGAAGTATTTGTTGGTTGTTTAGGTCCTGTAAGTGTGAGATTGTTCGCTGGTAAAGAATGATTTTCAAATGAAGGGTTTTAAAAAATATGATGCCAAGAGTTCAGTGGCAGCACGATCCTGATCTGATGATGGACAAGGCTGGCAAGCCGAGATTCCTGGTTAATAAGAGTTATTGTGGTCTCAGGTCGGGAGAGTTTCAGCAATCCCTCGACGACGACAAGTGTAGGATACACAAGAGAGAAATCGGGGGGAAATAGAGGGTATGAGATGGATCTGGCAGGTAGGGTTAAGGAGATTTCCATTGGTATATGAACAGTAAATGTGTAGCCAGGGGCAGAATGGGTCCCTTTAAAGATCATCCATCTATATGAAGTGGCACAGGGGTGGATTAGATTTTTAGTGTAGAGAAAATAATGGAAGCAAAAGAAATGAGTGTGATGCCAAGGACATGGCCCACCCAGCCAACACACTTTTTGTCCCTGTTCCCTCCGGAAGAAGGTTCAGGAGCTTGAAGATTCGTATGGCCAGATTTGGGAACAACTTCTTTCCAACTGTGATAAGACTGCTGAACAGATCCTGACCCGGATCTGGGCCGTACCTTCCAAATATCCAGACCTAACTTGCACTACCTTACTTTCCCTTTTCTATTTTCTAATTATGATTTATAATTTAAATTCTTATTATATTTACTTTGATTTGTACTTCAGGGAGCATGAAGCGCGGAATCAAAGATCGCTGTGATGATTGTACGCTCTAGTATCAATTGTTTGGTGTCAATTAAGTAAAGTAAAAGTAAAAGTTTTAGATCATGTAAGGAAAGATGCATTGGCAGCCTTGAAGCACATAAAGGTGTATAAGTCCCCAGAGACTGACTGAGTGTGTTCGTGGACCTTGTGAGAAAATAAGGAAATCAATTGTAGAGACCTTTGCAAAGACACAATCTTTGGGACTACAGTCCATTAACACAGATGCTGGAAATCCAAAGCAACACACATAATTCTAGAGGAACTTAATAGGCCAGGGAGTATCTATGGAAATTCATAAAGAGTCGATGTTTCCAGCCAAGGCCCTTATCAAGATCCCACATGGCAGGCTAGTCTGGATGGTTAGATTGTGAGGGATTCAGGGAGAGACAGCTATCAGGACTCATTATTGGCTCGATGGTAGGAAGCAGAGAGTGATGGTCAAAGACTGGCGATGTGGAGTTGCACAGGGGTCAGTGCAGGGTTACTTGTTATTTGTTTATATGACCAATTTGGATGTACAAGGCTTGGTTAGTAAGTGTGTCGATGATAGTAAAATAGGTGGTGCCTCAGGCAGTGAAGGAGGTGATGAAAAATTAAAGGTGGATCTTGAATCAGTTTGGGAAGTGGGCTGAGGATTGGCAAATGGCGTTCAGTTCAGATGTGCAAAGTGTTGCATTTTGGGAAGTTAAACCCAGATGAGACTTGTACAGTGAATGGTAGCATCATGGGAAGTGTTGTGGAACAGAGGGTCTGACAGTGGACGTACATAACGGTGACATAGGCAGAGACTGGTGAAGGAGGACTTTGGCACATTGGCCTTCGTCAGTCAGGACACTCATATGGGAGCTGAGACAAAATATTGCCATTGTACAAGATAATGACGAGTCTGCACTTGAAGCATTTTGAGCTTTGGCACCCGGTTGTAGGAAATCCATCACGGAAGTGGAAAGGGTTCAGAGAAGATTTACAAGAATGTTACCAAGCGCCAAAGGCCTGAGTCAGAGGGAGAAGTTGGTGAGCTGGAAATATTTTCAAGGTTCAGGGCTGACTTTATAGAGGTGTGTAACATCCTGATGTTTCTGGATAGGATGAACAGTCTTTTTCTTACGGAAGGAGAACTAAAAACTAGAGGGCAAAAGTTTAATGTGAGAGTTGAAAGATTTAAATCAGACTTGAAGAGCAACTTCACACAAGTGATAGTGCATTTATGGAATAAGCTGCCAGTGAAAGTGGTTCAGATAGGCGCAAGAACAGGTGGTAGGTAACATATGCCCCAACAATGCCAGCCAATGACAATACCCAAGAAGAGAAAATCCAGCGATCAGCCCATGACTTTCATTACCATCATTGAATACCCCACTGTCAGCATTCTGGGAGATAACATTGACCAGAAACGAAACTCTAGAAGCCAGTTAAGGTTCAAAGTTTAAAGTAAATTATAGTTGAATTACATATATGTCACTATATACCATCCTGAGATTCATTTTCTTCCAGGCATACTCAATAAATCCTAATAGAATAACAGTTATGATAGAATCAATGAAAGACCACACCAACTTAGGCATTCAACCTGTGTGCAAAAGACGATAGCGTTAAAATACAAAAAGAAAGAAATGGAAGAGATGTTGTTGCCAATCCATATTGACTGGGGTCTGCAAGTGAGAAATTCGAGGATCCGGTTGCACAAGGTATTGAGACAAAGGATCTGGAGCTTATTGATTTGTTTTGAAGGGATGACGCCATTGAATGTTGAGCTGTAGTCAATAAGGAGCATCCCGATGTATGCACCTTTGTTGTCCAGATGTTTCAGGGTTGTTTGAAGAGCCTATGAGATGTATCTGCTGTGGACAATTGCACTGGTAGGCAAATTAGAGCAGATCCATAATTCCATGAATGTGGCATCACAGCTGGGTAGGATAGTAAGGAGAGCTTTTGGCTCATTGGCCTTCATAAATCAGGGCATTGAGAACAGGAGTTAGGATATTATGCTGATGTTGTATAAGATATTGGCGAGTTCAAATGTGGAGTATTGTGTGCCGTTCTGGTCACCTACCTACAGAAAAGATATCAAAAGTGCAGAAAAAATTTACTCGGATATTGCTGGGACTTGGGGCCCTGAGTTACAGGATAGGTTGAATAGGAGTGGACTTCTATTACCTGGAGCGTAGGAGAATGAGCGGGCATCTTTTAGCGGTGTACAAAATAATGAGGGGTAAAGATAGGATGGATGCAAGCAGGCATCTTCCCCCCAGATTGGGTGAGACTAGAACTATCATAGGTTTAGGGTAAAAGGTGATATATTTAAAGGGAATCAGAGGGGGAATTTCTGTGAGGATGGTGTGAGTGTGCAACTAGCTATCAGTAGAAGTGTCTGCAAGTTCAATTGTGAGATGTAAGAAATGTTCGGATAGGTATATGGATGAAAATGGTCTGGAGGGTTATTGTCCAGGACAGGGACTGGCAAACCAGTTCAGTATTGATTAGGTGGATTGAAGAGCACGCCTCTATGTCATCGTCACCAATGACTTTTATTAAATGCTTGTTCAAGCAGTGAACCCTACATCACTTGAATGAATGAAAGTAGCGTGTAAATACTAGAAACACACACAAAATGCTGGAGGAACTCAGCAGGTCAGGCAGCATCTATGGAAAAGGGTACATTTGACGTTTTGGTCCAATACCCTCCGTCTGTACTTGTTTCCATAGATGCTGCCTGACCTGCTGAGTTCTTCCAGCATTTTGTGTGTGTTGCTTGGATTTCCAGCATCTGCAGATTTTCTCTTGTTTGCGTAAATATGAATTGACTTTCACATCACACAACATAGAGCATTGCTTCTTTTGGGAGCTGAATCTACAGAAATTAACTGTCACCTTTTTCAAATTTTGTAGCGGGTTTGCTCAGAAAGAGTAAAAAGGTGACTGGGAGAGAGAAATAATACCAGAACTAAACTGGTTTAAGTTGAAAGTCAGAGCACAGTAGGGCAGTTGTTAGCACAATGCTTTACAGTACCAGTGAATTGGGTTCAATTCCCACTGCTGCCTGTAAGGAGTTTGTATTTTCTCCCTGTGACCATGTGGGTTTCCTCCAGACGCTGGGTTTCCTCCCACAGTCCAAAGACGTAGCAGTTGCTGGGTTAATTGTTCCATGATTAGGCTGGGGTTAAACCAGGTGCTGCTGTGTGGAGCAGCTCGAAGGATTGGAAGGGCCTATTCCGGACTGTATCTCAATAAATAAATAAACAGACAAACAAAACAAGACTGAGAGAGTACCGGGTGGTCTAAGATCGAATTGGAGTAGGCATAATGAAAATGTAAGAAGCTTATTTTAAACAAAGTTCTCCAGTTACAGGTGCAGCTACTTATGTAATATTACAATGTCATGGTAACAACATACACCTAGCTAAAATATTTCTGAATATTAGATGTCAAGGAAGGGGAGGGAATTGACAGGATGGATGAAGGATAATATTGCAGAGCTGGGCACCAAGATTATCCTGGAATGATAAAGGACAATGTATCCTTTATCTTAGGAGGGATCTCATTGAAACCTACCAAACATTGAAAAGACTAGACAAGGTGGATGCGGAGAGGATTTTTCCAGTGGTGCACGTATCCAGAACTAGAGGGCACAGCCTCAAAATTGAGGTGTAACCCTTTAGAACAGAGGTGAGGAGGAATTTTTTTCACCAGAGAGTAGTGAATCTGTGGAATGCTCTGCCACAGACTCTGGTGGAGGCCAAATCCGAGAGTATATTTAAGGCAGAGGTTGATCGTTTCCTGATCGGTCAGGGGATCAAAGGATATGGTGAGAAGGCAGGTGTATGGGGTTGAGTGAGATCCAGGGTCAGTTATGATGGATTGATGGAGCAGCCTCGATGGGCTGAATGGCCTAATTCTACTCCTATGTCTTATGGTCTCTTGGTCTTATCTGTTTAGAATTGAGGAAAGATAGAGGTACAGTTACATCACCCAGACTGTTCTATGTCTGACAGTTAAGGAAAGGCATTGAGCATATTTGCAGGGAGATAAACCTGTAAAGAGCATAGTGTAATAATAGTTCAGATCGTCAATTAGTCAAGTCAAGTCAAGTCAAGTCACTTTTATTGTCATTTTGACCATAACTGCTGGTACAGTACATAGGAAAAATGAGACAACGTTTTTTCAGGACCATGGTGTTACAGGAGACAGTACAAAACTAGACTGAACTACGTAAAAAACAACACAGAAAAAAACAACACACAACTACACTGGACTACAGACCTACCCAGGACTGCATAAAGTGCACAGAACAGTGCAGGAATTACAATAAATAATAAACAGGACAACAGGACAGTAAGGTGTCAGTCCAGGCTCTGGGTATTGAGGAGTCTGATAGCTTGGGGCAACTAACTGTTACATAGTCTGGTCGTGAGAGCCCGAATGCTTCGGAGCCTTTTCCCAGACGGCAGGAGGGAGAAGAATTTGTATGGGGGTGCATAGGGTCCTTCATAATGCTGTTTGCTTTGTGGATGTAGCGTGTAGTGTAACTGTCCGTGATGGTGGGAAGAGAGACCCCGATGATCTTCTCAGCTGCCCTCACTATCCGCTGCAGGGTCTTGCGATCCGAGATGGTGCAATTTCCGAACCAGGCAGTGATGCAGCTGCTCAGGATTGTTACGTTCCCCAGTAACTGGGTAATTTTCCAGCAAAGATAGATGGATCCACCGAAGCCTGATGCTACTATTTTCAAACGTTTTTATTTATAAAGGGGCACAAACGTATGGTTACTACAAAACATTCAGATCATATACGTCGTCACAACTCAATCTAAAGCACAGGTATAGTAATAATCAATCAGAAATAAGCTCTATCGTTGTCTAGGGGTAATGTAGATATATATAGTTTACTGGATATTTAAAAGTCTTTTTGCGGTCACTGCAGTTCCACCAGCCGCCGTCGGTTGTGGTGTCACGTTGGTGCACTTTTGTTAGAAAGAGAGAGAGAGAGATGTCATTAAACAGCTTCACCTGCCCGGGTCCTTACGGAGCACCGCCGTGGAATCAGAAGAGCAGGCTTCCTGGTTGTTAGTTAAAAGCGATTGTCCGTGATTCCAGCCACAGACTCCCGATCCGGAATCTAACGCACGTGGCTTCCTTCAGAATGGTGTCCCGCTCCGACGGGAAACACTATCGTGTCTTCTTCGTGTGTCTCCTTGGTGCGTCTGAGGCCCCGCCTCGGCAGCCCACCTTTAATCTGGACTGGCAGGGTTGTAGATGTCCATCAGGGTGGGGGGTGAGGCAATCCCTCCCCCATCACCCATCTCACATTGCCCTGAGATTTTGCACGTAGGCCAATTCCTTATCCCACAAAGGTGTCTCCCAAGACAATGGCTATGTCCGAGGTTTTTGTCTTGTTTAGCGACCAGCCCACTTTGCCCGAGGGCTTTACACGTGGTCTTCATGAGACAATAGTCAAAGAGTCGCTTTATTCTGCTTCCCGGGGGAACGTGGTCTTCAGCACGTCTCACTCTCTCTCTTGGGTCATTTGACCCCCCCTTGACTAGGGCTCTTGCGAATCTCGCAAAGGAGGGGGCTGGGGTCATAACAGGATGCTCTCAATACAACCCCTGTAGAATGGGATGAGGATGTGAGTTGGGAGATGGACTTTCCTCTGCCTTTGCAGAGAGTAGAGACGCTGCTGGGCTTTCTTTGCTATGGAGCTGGTGTTGAGGGACCAGGAGAGATTCTCCGCCAGGTGAACACCAAGAAATTTGGTGCTCTTTACGATCTCTACCGAGGAGCCGTCGATGTTCAGCGGGGAGTGGTCACTCCATGCCCTCCTGAAGTCAACAACCATCTCTTCTGTTTTGTTCACATTAAGAGACAGGCTGTTGGCTCTGCACCAGTCCATTAGCCGCTGCACCTCCTCTCTGTAAGCTGACTTGTCGTTCTTGCTGATGAGACTCACCACGGTCATGTCATCAGTGAACTTGATGATGTGGTTCGAGCTGTGTGTTGCAGCACAGTTGTGGGTCAGCAGAGTGAGCAGCAGTGGACTGAGCACACAGCCCTGGGGAGCCCCCATGCTCAGTGTGATGGTGTTGGAGATGCTGCTCCTGATCCGGACTGACTGAGGTCTCCCAGTCAGGAAGTCTAGAATCCAGTTGCAGAGGGAGGTGTTCAGGCCCAGTAGGTTCAGCTTTCCAATCAGTTTCTGAGGGATGATTGTGTTGAATTCTGAACTGAAGTTTATGAACAGCATTCGAACGTACGTGACTATCTGTAAAACTAACCGGGAATGCAGTAGCACATGGAGTGAAGAGGACGATGAGTTTATAAAGAGTTTTCAACAACTGTTTCTGCCCCAGTAGGCAAGACAACGTTGCTAGATTCATTCTGGGAAATTAGCCAGGTGAAATAACCTCAGGAAAACATTTAATCTGATGTTTTTATCCCAGGACCTTAGGACGATAAGAAGTGAACTTTTAGAGATAGAGGGTGGCCAGGTGAAGATACACTGTATCTCTACCAAAGGGGTGTAAGATGCTCCTTCCCTCTGATAGCCTGTAGGTCGCCCTTGGGCTTAACCCCATGATCAGGGTCATGTGAAGCCAAGGGAGCAGCTGGTGCATATCACAAGTCCTGGTCATGTGATCGCCGACGCCAGGCAGACAATCTCTGAAGGGTGTTGATAATGGCTGGGGTCACCCATCTTGTAAAGACACTGCCCGGAAGAAGGCAATGGCAAACTACTTCTGTAGAAAAATTTCCCAAGAACAATCATGGTCATGAGACCATGATCACCCACGTCATACAACACGGCACATGATAATGATATAAAATTAGGAAGGGCGTAGATAACGTGCATGAGCATTGCCGTTTCTTGAGGGTGGTGAACCAGAGGACATAGATTTAAGCTGAGAGGGGAAATATTTAAAGGGGACCTGGGGAAAACATCTATTTATTCCTGAATCTGAAGCTATGAGCTTGCTCTGAGCTCGGAATGCTGCTCACAGATCCAGTCACAGCGCAGCATGCAGCGAAGCCAAGTCAAACCGTTAAAGAGGCATTAGAACCACCAAGCTACAAACAACACACTTCAATAACACCACCTACCCCTGATGCATGTGGGAAGGCAACAGGTCCATCACTGACAATAAAGGAAAGATCTCCTGCCCTGCAAACAGTGATGCCACACGAGTGGAGAAGCTAAGCAATTTCTTTACTCGGTTCGACAGGGACAATAACGAACCAGTGATGAAGGCCTTGACACCCGAGGAGGATACAGTGCTGACAATGAGCACACGAGGTGAGATGTAATCTCTGCAGTATCAACACACAAAGAGCAGCTGTGCTGACCAGCTAGAGGTTTTTACTGAAATCAATAACCTCTCTTTCCCTAACTGTTTCCTAACAGGAACCATACTAATCCCGAAGCAGTCAGCAGTAACATGCCCCAACAAGTACAGACCGGTGGCACTCACCCCCATAGCAGCCAAATGCCTGGAGAGACTGGTTATGTCTCACATTAAGAACGCCACCCCACTACCCTAGACCAACACCAGTTTGCCTATATGGCAAACAGATCAACCGAGGACACCATCTCCGTCCACATCATTCTGGAACACCAGGAGCATTAGGACACCTGTGCAGAATGCTTTTTATTGACTATGTTTCTGCCTTCAACACTGTACTGTCCAGACTAAGTGTCATTGATAGGAAAGGACATTCCCAGGTTAAATTGGAATCAGAGTTTGGCAGATAAAAGTGCTGTTGAACAGTAGTGGGGGTGGGAGATGTGCTCCAGGTGAATATGATGTGAAGAGTCATTGAAAGTGAGTCCATAGGTTGTGGCAACATTTCAATGATGGGGCAAGTGAAGTTGAGTGACATTTTCCCCTTTGTTCAAGAGGCTGATGGTTGTGGGGTAGTGTCTGTTCCTGAACCTGGTGGTGTGAGTCCTGAGGCTCCTGTACCTTCCTGATGGTAAGTGTTAGCTTAGTGTCTGTTTCCACAGATGCTGCCTGTTCAGTTGAGTGTTATCAGTATTTCTGTTTTATTGGAACATATGAAAGATCCCAGGTTGAATACGCAAAGGGAAACAAGACTGATTATAGAAAGCTCAGAGATAAAATACCCGAGACAATGAAAATAAGGATGGCAGAAACCATTAAATGGATTCCAAAATAGGTATGTAAATGAGAAAGTAAAAGTTACAAGAGAACGACTGGGCCAACTGAAAACCAAAAGGAAATTTGCTAATAGAGGCAAAGGGCATGGCCAAGATACTCAGTAAGTATGTTAGTAAGTATTACTTGCCACCAAGAAAGATGATGGTGGCTGTAACTACAGCGCCAAAAGTTTTTATCAGGATTCTGGATGGGTAAAAAGTTTTAAAATGGAGGTACTGGGAAGACCAGGTGCATTTGATGTAGATATGTTACATATTGCAGATAAGATGCATCTAAGGTTACTGATGGAAGCTGCAAGGACATGAGTCGTAATTTTCCAAGTACCTATAGATTCCAACTGATGTCTTAATATCAGAAAATTGCATTGTTACATCCTTGTTCAACAAAAGAGGGTGGGGATCAACTCTGTATTACAGACCAGTTAATTTCAATTTGGTAATTGGGAGGATTCTATTAGGAATGATTAGACTGAATTAACAGTCACTTGGGCAATTGGCACTGATTAAAGAAAGTCAATGTGGATATGACAGGAAAAATATCAATAATCAAATAACTTTAATACATGGTGGGAATGATTGTGAAAGCAAGGAAGTAATCTTAAGCTGATACATGTTACCATTGGGAGCACAGTAAATACAGGAGGGATGGCACTTGACTTACCTGATTTGCAAAGTCTTTCGAGAAGTTTTTGTATTCTGGTGAGCTCTCGTTCTCCAGCTCTGCTGAAAAATTCTGATTCGTTATCCTGAGTGTGACATCAACACTGGCTTCAACTTCATCTGTAAATGAAGTTACAATTTAATCAATCACACATCAGCCAAGATTAAATAGGGGATAAATTCTTTTGACACAGTAGCTTGCAATGAACTGGAAATTAAGGACCCCCATCACCCAGGACATGCCTTCTTCTCATTGCTGCCATGAGGAAGGAGATACAGGAGCTTGAAGGCACACAGCTTCTTCCCCTCAGCCTTCCGATTTCTGAAAGGACATTGATCCAGTGAACACAACCTCACTATTTTTTTGCACTAATTATTTAATTTAAATATTTGTATGTATTTACGTTCACTGTAATTCACAGTTATTATCTATTGCAATGTACTGCTGCCACTTAACAGCAAATTTCATGACGTACTGGTGATATTAAACCTGATTATGTTGCTGAAATGACTGCGGTAAGAGAGGTGCTGGCAGATTCAGGAGTGACTTTGAGAAGTGGTATACTTGGAAGAATGAATGTTTGCAGCGTTAAGAGATTTTGAAAGGATAAATGGGAAACATGTTTCAAAGAACAGCTACAGGATGATGTGCCCGATTGCCTTCTGCTGTTTGGTGCTAAGTGACAGTTGATCACGACTGTTTCTTGGTGTGAGAAACCCTTAACCTTGGGCTTCAATTTCCATATCAGATGCATAGAGGGGAATGCCATGTGGAGAATTCTGTTGGGACATTGTTGAGGAAATTGGACGATATTGTCCTGAGATAACATTTTTTATTACTACAGTGCTGGACAAGAGAGTCAACCAGTTCAATACATTTGACTGTTTATGTTATCAATCGAAAATAAAAATAGAAAGCAGTATCTGCGGATTGAGAACTGGACTTCACATTTTAGATAAATACACTCTCTCCAGAACTGGGAGCATTTAGAAACCAGTTGTGTTTTGAGTTGCAGGAAAGAGAAGAAGAAGGGGAATGTCTGTGATGTGTTGGAGATCAAGAAGCAACGGAAGTTCCAGAGTGGTGTTGAGTGAGAAAGAGGGAAGTAAGTTTGTTCATCACAGCTGATCTGTTGAGGAGTTACAGACAGAGAGCAGAGGAGAGAGAAACAAAAATCAAACTGACTGAAACTGTGAGATACAAATACAAAAGTTGCAGGAAATCTGCAGTGTTAGGAAATGTCGAAGAGGCTTGACCCTAAAGCAGAAAAGCAGAGGTGATTTACCAGTGAGCAATAACTTTACCAATAGATTGCAAAATAACAAGCCACAAGAGGCCACAAAACGAGTGAGTGAAGAAACTGAACAATAGACAACCGGGTAAACTTTAGGCAGGGGGAGTCTAAGCTCGGAGCATCAGGTTGAGGCTGGTCGGTTCGATGAGTGAACAAAGACTATGGATGAGCACTGGGGTTAAATAGGCCGCAGGTGATGAGTCTAGAATGAGCAGCAGGTAGATCCTGTTAGCTGGGTGACGACAGGGAGGTGCCTGGATGTGTAGGCTGGGAGATATTTGCGTGAATAAGTCTAAAAGGACCCTTGTACCACTTGCTGATTTGCTCTTTCTGACTGTCCGTTGGTCTGTGGATGATGGCCAGAGGACACACTCACTGAAATGTGGAGGATGAGCAGTGGCACGACAGAAGCAGGAGACGAATTACGTGCCCTGGTCTGATACAACGTCCTGAGGAAAGCCGTGGAGGTGAACAACATGTTGCAGAACCAAGTCCGTTCTCTCAGTGGTTGATTGAAGCTTGGGGAGAGCAATGAAGTGGGCCACCTTGGAAAACTGCTCCGCCACTCTTACAATCACCGTTACCCCATTGGGAAGTAGCAAACCCATGACGATCCATGGCCATGGATGTCGAGTGCCCGGTAGGGACCGCAGGAGTCCAGAGAGCCGCTGGTTGGAGGAGTTGGACTGGTGCACTGAGGGCAGGCAGCAGCAAACTAATCATGATGGGCCACCAGAGCTGGCATTGCAGAAAATCTGGAGTCCATCATGAGTGTTGATGGCTGGAGAGGGCCGAGTAGTGGGCCCACTGGAGTGCACAGAGTACACAGCCGCCAGCAGATACATTGTCAGGTGTGCTGGCTGGGTCAGGCTCATGCTGTAGGGACTGGCTCTCAAGATTCCAGATGATCAGTGTAAGGATCTGTAGGATGGGATGATGGGGTGAGAGAATCGGTCTCCATTTCAACTGGGAAATGGGTTGGGAGGAGGTGGTGAAGTTGAATTGTTTGAAGAAGAAGGTCCAGTTTGTGGATCTGCTGTATGGATATGAGGTTCTGGTGGTCAGTCCAGATCAGGAAGGGCTTGGTGAATAGCTGGTTGTCTCCTAGTTCATAGCAGTGTGGTGTAGTGTTGAACCTGCACAACGTTGTATCTTCCCATTCAGTCCTCACTGGGAGAGTACAGTGACCATGTCAAATGCATCTGCCTCTAACTTCCAGAGGGGTTTGTATGGCAGAGAATAGGAGTGGTAGTGAAGTGTCTCGAGCTCCTTGAAAACTCCCTGATGGCAGTAGCAGACCAGGTGATTCATGAGGTAGGTGACTTGGTGAGTGAGGTGAGAGAAGCGTCGACTTGGCTGTAGTTCCTAATAAAACAACTGTAGATGTCAAAGAATCATCTACTACAACTCTGTCTTCTCCCACAAAGCCAACGTCTAATTCAATTTACTGCCTCATCTTGAATGCTGAGCAACTGAACCTTCTTAATCAACCTTCCATGCGGGACTTTGTCAAATGTCTTGCTAAAGTCCATGCAGACAACATCCACTGGCTTGACTTTATCCACTTTCCTTATAGCTTCCTGAAAAAGCTCTGTATGATTGGTTAGAAATGACCTATGACACACAAAGCCAAGCTGATTATCCATGTATTTGTATATCCGGTCACTTAGAATACCTTCCAATAACTTTCCCAGTACTGATGTCAGGCTCACCAGCCTTCAATTTCCTGGCTTATTCTTAGAGCCTTTTGTAAACAGTGGAAGAACATCGGCTATTCACCAATCCTCAATCTATCCACCAATCACCTGTCGCCAAGGATGATTTAAATATCTTTGCGAGGGCCCCAGTAATTTCTGCATTTGCATCTCCCAGGGTCCAAAGAGGCACCTTGTCAGGCCCTGGGGATTTATTTACCCTAATTTGCATCAGGACAGCAAACCCCTCCTCCTCTGCAATCTGCATGGGTTGCATTAAGTTAATGCCACTCTGCCTCCCTTCTATAAACTCTGTATCCATCTCCTGAGGAAATGGAGATGCAAAAAATTCCATTTAAGATCCCCATCTCTTTTATCTCCACACATGGATTACCTTTCTAATCTTCCAGAGGACAAATTTTGTCCCTTGCAGTCCGTCTGCTCTTAACATATCTGTAGAATTCCTTAGAGTTCTCCTTCAGCTTGTCTGCTAGAGCAACTTCATGCCTTGTTCTGACCCTCCTCATTTCTTTCTTAAGGGTTCTCTTGCATTTCTTATACTCCATAAGCATCTCATTTGTTCCTACCTGCTTATATCTGCCATGCACCTCCTCTTTTTTTCAACCAAGACCTCAAAATCTCTTGAAAATCGAGGTTCCCTACACCTGTTATCTTTACTAATTATTCTGATGAACACATACAAGCTTTGTACTCTCAAAATGTTCACTTTTGAAGGAAACTTCCCCCCCCCAGCTTTTTCAAACATATCTTTGCCAGAAAACAGTCTGCCACAATCCACACTTGCCAGATCACTTCTGAAAAAGTCAAAATTGGGCTTTCTCCAATTTAGAACCTCTACCCACAGACCAACCTATCTTTTTGAATATTTACTTTGAAACAAATGGTATTGTGATTACTAGTGGCAAAGTGTTCACTGCACACCCTTAGCCACATAGTAAACTGTATAATCTTCCTATTGCTGGCCTTACTAGCATGGGTAGCAATCCTGAGATCACAACTCTGGAGGTCCTGCCCTTTAACGTAGCACTTAACTCCCTGAACTCACTTTGCAGAACCTCGACACACTTCCTGCCTATGTACCAACATGGACCATGACCTCTGGCAAATATACAAAAGGAAAAATAATAAACTGTGAGGGAGGGGAGAAAAAACTCTAAATGCAACTTTTTTGCCTTCTCTGACTGAAACCTCGAAGAACAATAGCCTCAAAATCTCCACTCTAACTTGCCACTCCAAAATTGGCTGCTCTGACAATGCCCACTCCGCTTGCCCTGACTTACTTTAATTTGTTCTTGCTAATCAATTCCAAATGCTCAATTGGGGAACATGAGTGAACTACGTCCTCTTAGGCTTCTGATCTCCAATCTCCAACTGAGTGCTGCTCAAAGCTGGAGCAGTGCTTAGCCACACAGTCATAAGTGTACAGTGAGTGGAGCAGGGGGCTAAGCACACAGCCTTGTGATACACCTGCACTGATGGAGATCGTAGAGGAGATGTTGTTGCCAATCTGAACTCTCTGAGCTCTGCCAGTCAGGAAATCAAAGAGATATTGCGGCCCAGGTCTTGAAGCTTATTGATTCATTTTGAGGGGATGATGGTATTGAATGTTGAGCTGTAGTTGTAAATAGCATCCTGATTTGTGCATCTTTGCAGTCCAGGTGATCCGGGGTTGAGTGAAGAGCCAATGAGCTGGCATCTGCTGTGGACCTGTTGTGTCAGTAGGCAAACTGGAGTGGATCCCAGTCACTTCTCAGCAGAATTGATGTTTCATCACCAACCTCTCAAAACACTTCATCACTGTGGATGTAAGTGCTACTGGACGATAGTCATTGAGGCAGCTTACCACGCTCTTCTTAGGCACCGGTATAATTGAAGCAGGTGAGTACCTCTGACTGATGAAGCAAGAGGTTAAATATCTCAGTGAACACACCAGCCAGTTGATCAGCACAGATCTTTAATACTCGGCCAGGTGCCTCACCTGTGCTGGATGCTTTCGATGGGTTTACCCTCCTGAAGGATGGTCTCATGACAGCCTCAGAGTCATTAGGGTAACCTGTAACTACAGGTTACAGGCAGTTCTTGAATCACTTATCGAACTGGGGAAGGGTCTGAAGGAATAGTGTTAAAAATAACAGTTCTGCTTGGTGGAAGATTATCAGGTTGCAGTTTCTGTGGTCTGGCATTTTTTTGTGCTCTGACATTGTTTAGTTGAAACATTGGTTAGTTTTCAACATGTAAATAGATAAAGCAAGCAATTGGAAAGACAAATATTAAGAAGGACTTCATTGCAAGAGGATTTGAATAAATAACCCTTGCTCCAGTTGTATATTCCAGAAGAAATTGCATCTGGAATGTTGTCTTCCTCCCAAAGGAAGGGTGTACTTCTGCTCTTCCATCAAACAGAGTGCAGCAGAGGTTCACCCAACTGATTTCTGGATTGGCATATGACTTGGTTGAAGAGATAGCCACATCCCTCTCCTATCAGATTCCTTCCTCTCCAGTCCTTGATCTTTTCTACACATCTGGCTTCACCTGTCAACTTCTAGCTATCCCCTTCCCCTCCCCACCAAAGCTTTCAATTCTGGTGTCTTGCCTCTTCCTTTCCAGTGCTGAAGAAGAGTCTTGACCCATAGCTGTCCATCCATTTCCATAAATACTGCCTGACCGTCTGAGTTCCTCCAGTGTTTTGTGTGTGTTGCTTTGGACTTCCAGCACATACAGATTTTCCCATGTTTATGATCAGGCAAACTAAGTAATTTTGTTCTGCAATTTAGATAAATTAAAGGTGACCTCACTGTAAGGTATAAAATTCTTAAGGAGGTTGGTCAGGTGGATACTGAGTTAATGTGTTCCCTGTTCATCTAAAACCCATAGTCAAAATTTTAAAAAAAGCAACAAAGTTGGCCATTCAGAAGAGAAGTAAGGTGAACTTTCCTCATCATCATCATCATTATGTATGGCATGGGCGATCATGATTTATCCTCGACCATGATTGTTCCTGGCAATTTTTTTCTACAGAAATGGTTTGCTATTGCCTTCTTCTGGCCAGTGTCTTGACAAGATGGGTTACCTGAACCGTTATCAGAAATTGTCTGCCCAGTGTCAGTGGTCACATAACCAGGATGTGATTGCACCATCTTCTCATACACCCATCCACCACCTGCTCCCACAGCTTTACTTGACCCTGTTCGGGGAGGGGGTGCCAAGCAGTTGCTACACTGTGGCTAAGGTTGACCAGCAAGGTAGCGGAGGGAAGGAGCTTCTTACATCTTCCTTGGTAGCATGTATCTCCACTCCACAACCCAGAACATTCCTCACCCAGTGGATAATGAAACTTTGCGTTCATTACAGAAGGACCGATCAAGGCTCAGCCACTGGGTATGTTCAAGTAAGGGGCTCTGGAGAGTGTGGATTCCCAGAAATTGATAACATTTTTAATATGAAGAGACTTGGGGAATCAGAGAAATAGCACAGAGCCATGATGTTAGTTGCCAAGTTGCCTACTCTTCTTCTACTGAATGTACAATAGATGTCATTCAGATTCACCAGGATCCTCCTTACATGTAATATGCTCACAGAAGTTACATGTATTAATTTTGTTCTAATGGATTTCCCAGAGTTCTGCTCTCTGCATCCATATCACCCAACTGTATTTAACACCAGGTTGAAATTACATCATATAACATGATTCAATAATCAATAACACTTCTACGTAGGAGCAGAGTAGAGTTAGAAACTGTTCTTTCATTTACTGGGCTTCAGGATGGAGGCAGGTTGATCTTCGTATGGTCTGTATAGCAAGAGACAGCAGGACAGTCAAAACAACAGCACCAAACTCACAACATACTCACCAACTTCAATTTCATCATCTATACGTTCACAATAGGTTCCTTCATAGGGATCGGGGCAATCACATTCATCGTCATCATCATCCCAGATCCCTCCATTCTGGCATGGATTTTTTTCTATATAAATAGATCACGAGTTTTATATAGGCATTTTTTTGGATTAAGCTCACATTACAAGTTCTTCCTACAGACAGAAAACTGTACTGCACCTGAACAGATGCATCAATCTATCTTTAATCTAATGTTATGCACCAGTCTTCTTTGCAGCAATATTCAATCATACAGAAGGTCCAAAGTTCACACACAATGGCTGACGGCATGGTAGTGTAGTGATTAGCACAAAGCTTTACAGTACCAGGGACCCAGGTTCAATTCACACCACAGACTCCGTTGTGAATGGACAACCCCTCAGGTAATAACCTCCTCTGGACTCTCTCCAGTGACAATATATACATCCACCACCTGCTTCCATGGCTTCATGTGACCCTGGTCAGGTGGGGGGAGAGGAGGGGGCTAAGCAGACACTATACCGTGTCCGAGTGTGACCTGCAGGCTGGGGGAGGGAAGGAGTATCTTATACATCCTTTGTTAGTGCCATATCTACACCCCATCACCCAAGCACAGGGAAGCAGGGACCAGTACAGAAAGGATGAGTTGCACCTAAATTGAAAGGAGAGCAATATCCTTGCAAGGAGATTTGTTAGAACTTCTAGTGAGTGTTTAAACATGTGTGGTAGGGTGGAAACCAGAATAATAGGATCAGAATATGAAGGGATTGAGGAGAAGGTGAGATTAGGTCAAGCAAATTTAAAAGGAAAAAGAGAAATAAAAGTTTAATGAATATAGATACAAAAGATTCTGCAGATGCTGGAAATCCGGAGTAACACTCACAAAATGCTGGAGAAACTCAACAGGTGAGACAGCATCTATGGACAGATGTCATTCCATGCTGATGGGCTCAGGTGTATTTATTTCACTACATGGAGTATTACAGGATTTGGCAGATCAATTAGGGCCTAGATCAGTAGATGGAACTAAGATGTTATGGCCATTATAGAAATTTCACTGAGAGAGGGGCAGAACTAGCAGTTCAACATTGCAGGACTCAGATGTTTCAGGTGCAATAGAGAAGGGTGTAAATAAGGTGGAGTTGTTCCAGTGAGCAGGGAGAACATCACAGTGGCACTTAGGCTCATCTAGTGAAGTAATATAGGAGGAGTTCAGGAATAAGAAAGAAGCAATCTCTCAGATAGAATTATACTCTAGGCTCCCCAATACCCAGTGGGAGATAATGGAACAGAGAGGTTGGTAGATGATGGGTAGGTGGAACACAACAGGGTAGTTGTTGTAGGTGACTATAATTTTTTTTCCATATTGACAGACACTTCCCTACTACCAGAAGATTAGGTGGGACTGAATTTGTTGATGCATTTAGTAGTTTTTAATACAGTTTTTTGGGTAATCTATTCAGAGAAGGAGCCATGTTGGACAATGATTTCGTAAATTACCTTGACCAGGCAATTAGAGTTTCCATGAGAGAGCATTTGGGAATTGTGATCTAACTCCATAGGTTTTCAGATAGTTATGTATAAGGATAGTTATGGACTTTGTATGGGGGGGGGAGGTGGAGGTACAAAACTGGGGAAAGTGATTGAGATGGGCTTGGATGTAAGATTCATTTAAAGGCCGACTGGTCAGAATTCAGGACCAATATGTTCCTGTGAGGGAGAAAGATAAGGATGGAAAGGAACCTTTCATGATGGGATATGTTGTCAATTTAGTCAAAAGACAAAATGGAAGTACAGCTCAACTTCTGCTTCTTCGAAACGCTTGTGGCTGGAAGTGTTTCACCTTTCGGATATTTTCAGATTTTGGAATATATGAGATAGCTTGGGACCACCATAATTTCCATCTGAATTTATGTGTTACCAGTTTGTACCATAAATGATTGGTCGGTAAGCCCTAGATCACTAGACAACAATATTAAGATAAAGGATCAACTTTATTCCCCATATACACTTACATGTATTAGGGATTTCCTGTGGTGTGCAAAACAATTCAATAACTTTGAAGAATAAGGAATGATTTAAAAATAAAAATGTTAGTGGTTAAAGTATGAATATGAGGAACTACTCACATCTGGAAAAGCAGACTTACTAGGGACAGTCAACAATGCTTGGTGCAGGGGAGGTCATGTCTTACAAACTTGATTACATTTTAGAACAGGTGATGAATATGATTGATGAGGGTAGGATATATCTATGAATGTTAGTAAGGCATTCAACAAGGTCTCTCATGGTATTGGATGGCACCTACATGGACATAAGTAGGAAGTTCAACAATGTCTCTCAGAGTAGAGAAGGCACATAAAATTAAGGCACATGGGATCCACAGAGGGCTGATGGACTGAATTCAAAATTGGTTTAGTGATGGAAACATAGGATAGTGGCAGAGGGGTGATATTCTAACTTGAGGTCTTTCATCAGTGTTGTACCAGTGGTCAGTGCTGGGACCTCATTGTTGTGTATTTAATATTTCAGTAATAGTTCAGCAATCTTGTATAATATATATTCTTTAATCAAGCATTCTTTGTTATTTATATAATTCATTGTGGTTATGTGTATAAATATATGAATTGCAAATGTCACAATGCTACCATGTGATGAGCGCACATCTTGCTTAAAGTAAACTCGAAGTTAGACCCACATTTCAGAGTAACATGTCTTCCTTTGAATTAGTTTAATGTTTTGAAGTTAGAAAATATAACACATGTATATTTAAGATTTGGACATTCACTGTTCATTCATTTCCGTAGATGCTGAGTTCCTCTTGCATTTTATGCATGTTGCTTTGGTTTTCCAGAACCCACAGACTTTCTCTTGTTTATAATAAACATACTGCTGGGTGTACTTCACTAACTGCAATATGAGATTAAAATTGAAGGAAAAGTGAAGGTGATGGAAATCTAGTAAAATCTGTTGGAGTTTAATCCAAACGTTAGCTAATGCTGTCTACAACCTTTACAGTTCTATTTTATATAGAACATAGAACAGTACAACACAGGAACAAACCTTTTGTCTTACAATGTCTCTGTCAAGCATGATGCCAAAGTAAATCTCGTCTGCCTGCACATGATCCCTATTCCTCTATTCCCTGCATATTCTGTGCCAATCTAAAAGCCTCTTAAACGTCAATATCATCTGGTTCTAGCACCGCCCCAGGTCAACCCCTCCACACACCTCCCACTTTCTGTGTAAAAAGACTTGTCCTGGTCCTTTGAACTTTCCCTCTATCAGCTTAAATACATGTACTTGACACCTCTGCCCTCTGACAGTCTACTCTAATTGATTCTATAAACCTACTTGGTTTCCCACACTCTCTGATGATCTAAGTTTATCCAACCTCTGCTTATAACTCATGCCCTTAAATTCAGGCAACATTCTGGGAAACCTCTTCTGTGCCCTTTCCATCATTTCCATGATGGGGTGTCTAGATTTGCATACTAGACTCCAAGTGTGGCTTAACCAAAGTTTTATAGTGTTGCTACATTTCTCCAGATTCTTATGCCGAGTGCCCTGATGAATTACGGCAAGCATGAGGTACTCCCGAACACCCTTTCTACTTGCTTGGCCACTTTCATGAAGCTATGGACATGGATTCCAGGATCAGATCCAATTATACATCATTAAGTGTCCTGCCATTAATCATCTACTTTGCACAGACATTAGAGCTCCCAAAACGCAACACCACTTACTGGCCTGGTTTAAACTCATTATTCTAGTTCTCAGCCAATATATAAGTAAATGAAATCCTACTGTAACCCTTCATTATTGGACTCCTTTGTAATCTTGATGTTGCATATTTTGCCACCAATATTTGGTTGTCCATATTCAGGTTTAACTAATGACGTAACACAGCAGGATGGTTTGTAACTAATAAATAACACCAGAGATATTGAAAACATCCAGTGGTCAGTTAGCATATGGAGAAAGTTCTATAATTCAGGACAGGATGATGCACAAATCAGACTGTTTGCAGCGACATGAGCAAACTAAGTAACAGTATCAACAATTACCTGGTCTTTTAGTTGTGGTGGGACGTACAGTGGTCTGAGCAGTTGTAACGGATGTGGTTGACGGTGTGGTCGGTGAGCTGGACTCTGTACTCGGTGTGCTGGACTTTGTGGTCAATGTACTGGACTGTATAGTCTGTGTGGTCGATGAGCTGGACTCTGTGGTCTGTGTGCTGGTCTCTGTTGTTGGTGAGCTGGACTCTGTGGTCGATGAACTGGACCCTGTGATCGGAGTGCTGGACTCTGTGGTCAGTGTGCTGGACACTGCGTGCAGTGAACTGGTCTCTGAGGATTGTGTACTGGTCACTGTTGTTGATGTGCCGGTGGAGATGAGTTTGGTTGGTGTACTGATTATTGTTGATGGGTTGGTCACCGTGGGAGACACACTGGCGGCTGAACTGGACATAAAGCCTAGTGTAGTGCACAATGTGCTGAAGAATGTGGTGGGTGCACTGGCCGGTGTGGAGGACTGTGTGATTGGAATACAGATCATCGTACAGGTCACTGGACTCATGCTGATCGTTGCGCTCAGTGATATGGTAGGATATGTGCACAATGTGGTTGATATAATGGATTCTGTGGTAGGTATGGGGGTCACAGTGGTTGAGATGCTGTTCACTGTACTGGTCACAGTGGTCAATGTGCTGGACTGTGTGGTACATAATGTGGTCGGTGTACTGGTCTCTGTGGTCGAAGTGCTGGTCAGTGTACTGGGCTCTGTGGTAGATGTACTGGTCTGTGTACTGGTCTCTGTGGTCAATGTACTGGTTGGTGTACTGGTCTCTGTGGGCGATGTACTGGTCTCTGTGGTCGATGTGATGGTCGGTGTACTGGTCTCCATGGTCGATGTGCTGGTCGGTGTACTGGTCTCCATGGTCGATGTGCTGGTCGGTGTACTGGTCACTGTGGTCGATGTGCTGGTCGGTGTACTGGTCACTGTGGTTGATGTGCTGGTCGGTGTACTGGTCTCTGTAGTGGATGTACTGGTCAGTGTACTGGTCTCTGTGGTCGATGTGCTGGTCAGTGCACTGGTCTCTGTGGTGGATGTACTGGTCAGTGTACTGGTCTCTGTGGTGGATGTGCTGGTTGGTGTACTGGTCACTGTGGTCGATGTGCTGGTCAGTGTACTGGTCACTGTGGTTGATGTGCTGGTCGGTGTACTGGTCTCTGTGGTGGATGTGCTGATCGGTGTACTGGTCTCTGTGGTGGATGTGCTGGTCGGTGTACTGGTCTCAGTGGTGGATGTGCTGATCGGTGTACTGGTCTCTGTGGTGGATGTGCTGGTCGGTGTACTGGTCTCTGTGGTGGATGTGCTGATCGGTGTACTGGTCTCTGTGGTGGATGTGCTGGTCGGTGTACTAGTCTCTGTGGTGGATGTGCTGATCGGTGTACTGGTCTCTGTGGTGGATGTGCTGGTCGGTGTACTGGTCTCTGTGGTGGATGTGCTGGTTGGTGTAGTGGTCTCTGTGGTGGATGTGCTGGTCGGTGTACTGGTCTCCGTGGTCGATGTGCTGGTCGGTGTACTGGTCACTGTAGTTGATGTGCTGGTCAGTGTACTGCTGTCTGTGGTTGGTGTGCCTGTCGGTGTAGTGGTGACTGTGGTCGGTATACTGCTCTCTGTGGTCGGTATACTAGACAGTGTGGTAGATGTACTGGTCAGTGTACTTGACTCAGTAGTCGATGTGCTGGTCAGTGTACTAGTCACAGTGGTCGATGTACTGGTCACTGTGGTCGATGTGCTGGTTGGTGTACTGGTCTCTGTGGTCGATGTGCTGGTCGGTGTACTGGTCACTGTGGTCGATGTGCTGGTCGGTGTACTGGTCTCTGTGGTCGATGTGCTGGTTGGTGTACTGGTCACTGTGATCGATGTGATGGTCGGTGTTCTGGTCACTGTGGTCGATGTGCTGGTCGGTGTACTGGTCTCTGTGGTCGATGTGCTGGTCAGTGTACTGGTCACTGTGGTTGATGTGCTGGTCGGTGTACTGGTCTCTGTGGTGGATGTGCTGATCGGTGTACTGGTCTCTGTGGTGGATGTGCTGATCGGTGTACTGGTCTCTGTGGTGGATGTGCTGGTCGGTGTACTGGTCTCTGTGGTGGATGTGCTGATCGGTGTACTGGTCTCTGTGGTGGATGTGCTGGTCGGTGTACTAGTCTCTGTGGTGGATGTGCTGATCGGTGTACTGGTCTCTGTGGTGGATGTGCTGGTCGGTGTACTGGTCTCCGTGGTCGATGTGCTGGTCGGTGTACTGGTCACTGTGGTCGATGTGCTGGTCGGTGTACTGGTCACTGTGGTTGATGTGCTGGTCGGTGTACTGGTCTCTGTAGTGGATGTACTGGTCAGTGTACTGGTCTCTGTGGTCGATGTGCTGGTCAGTGCACTGGTCTCTGTGGTGGATGTACTGGTCAGTGTACTGGTCTCTGTGGTGGATGTGCTGGTTGGTGTACTGGTCACTGTGGTCGATGTGCTGGTCAGTGTACTGGTCACTGTGGTTGATGTGCTGGTCGGTGTACTGGTCTCTGTGGTGGATGTGCTGATCGGTGTACTGGTCTCTGTGGTGGATGTGCTGGTCGGTGTACTGGTCTCAGTGGTGGATGTGCTGATCGGTGTACTGGTCTCTGTGGTGGATGTGCTGGTCGGTGTACTGGTCTCTGTGGTGGATGTGCTGATCGGTGTACTGGTCTCTGTGGTGGATGTGCTGGTCGGTGTACTAGTCTCTGTGGTGGATGTGCTGATCGGTGTACTGGTCTCTGTGGTGGATGTGCTGGTCGGTGTACTGGTCTCTGTGGTGGATGTGCTGGTTGGTGTAGTGGTCTCTGTGGTGGATGTGCTGGTCGGTGTACTGGTCTCCGTGGTCGATGTGCTGGTCGGTGTACTGGTCACTGTAGTTGATGTGCTGGTCAGTGTACTGCTGTCTGTGGTTGGTGTGCCTGTCGGTGTAGTGGTGACTGTGGTCGGTATACTGCTCTCTGTGGTCGGTATACTAGACAGTGTGGTAGATGTACTGGTCAGTGTACTTGACTCAGTAGTCGATGTGCTGGTCAGTGTACTAGTCACAGTGGTCGATGTACTGGTCACTGTGGTCGATGTGCTGGTTGGTGTACTGGTCTCTGTGGTCGATGTGCTGGTCGGTGTACTGGTCTCCGTGGTCGACGTGCTGGTTGGTGTACTGGTCTCTGTGATCGATGTGATGGTCGGTGTTCTGGTCACTGTGGTCGATGTGCTGGTCGGTGTACTGGTCTCAGTGGTCTGTGTACTAGTCTCTGTGGTCTGGGTACTGGTCTCTGTGGTAGATGTGCTGGTTGGTGTACTGGTCTCTGTGGTCGATGTGATGGTTGGTGTACTGGTCTCTGTGGTAGATGTGCTGGTTGGTGTACTGGTCACTGAGGTCGATGTGCTGGTCAGTGTACTGGTCACTGTGGTTGATGTGCTGGTCGGTGTACTGGTCTCTGTGGTGGATGTGCTGATCGGTGTACTGGTCTCTGTGGTGGATGTGCTGATCGGTGTACTGGTCTCTGTGGTGGATGTGCTGGTCGGTGTACTGGTCTCTGTGGTGGATGTGCTGATCGGTGTACTGGTCTCTGTGGTGGATGTGCTGGTCGGTGTACTAGTCTCTGTGGTGGATGTGCTGATCGGTGTACTGGTCTCTGTGGTGGATGTGCTGGTCGGTGTACTGGTCTCTGTGGTGGATGTGCTGGTTGGTGTAGTGGTCTCTGTGGTGGATGTGCTGGTCGGTGTACTGGTCTCCGTGGTCGATGTGCTGGTCGGTGTACTGGTCACTGTAGTTGATGTGCTGGTCAGTGTACTGCTCTCTGTGGTCGGTATACTAGACAGTGTGGTAGATGTACTGGTCAGTGTACTTGACTCAGTAGTCGATGTGCTGGTCAGTGTACTAGTCACAGTGGTCGATGTACTGGTCACTGTGGTCGATGTGCTGGTTGGTGTACTGGTCTCCGTGGTTGACGTGCTGGTTGGTGTACTGGTCTCTGTGATCGATGTGATGGTCGGTGTTCTGGTCACTGTGGTCGATGTGCTGGTCGGTGTACTGGTCTCAGTGGTCTGTGTACTAGTCTCTGTGGTCTGTGTACTGGTCTCTGTGGTAGATGTGCTGGCTGGTGTACTGGTCTCTGTGGTCGATGTGCTGGTCAGTGTACTGGTCACTGTGGTTGATGTGCTGTTCGGTGTACTGGTCTCTGTGGTGGATGTGCTGATCGGTGTACTGGTCTCTGTGGTGGATGTGCTGATCGGTGTACTGGTCTCTGTGGTTGATGTGCTGGTCGGTGTACTGGTCTCTGTGATCGATGTGATGGTCGGTGTTCTGGTCACTGTGGTCGACGTGCTGGTTGGTGTACTGGTCACTGTGGTCGATGTGCTGGTCTGTGTACTGGACTCTGTGGTCGATGTGCTGGTCGGTGTACTGGTCTCAGTGGTCTGTGTACTAGTCTCTGTGGTCTGTGTACTGGTCTCTGTGGTCGATGTGCTGGTCGGTGTACTAGTCTCTGTGGTCTGTGTACTGGTCTCAGTGGTCGATGTGCTGGTCGGTCTACTGGTCTCTGTGGTCGATGTGATGGTCGGTGTACTGGTCTCAGTGGTCTGTGTACTAGTCTCTGTGGTCTGTGTACTGGTCTCTGTGGTCGATGTGCTGGTCGGTGTACTAGTCTCTGTGGTCTGTGTACTGGTCTCAGTGGTCGATGTGCTGGTCGGTCTACTGGTCTCTGTAGTCGATGTGCTGGTTGGTGTACTGGTCTCTGTAGTCGATGTGCTGGTTGGTGTACTGGTCTCTGTGGTGGATGTGCTGGTCGGTGTACTGGTCTCTGTGGTAGATGTGCTATTTGGTGTACTGGTCTCTGTGGTCGATGTGCTGGTCCGTGGACTGGTCACTGTGGTCGATGTGCTGGTCGGTGTACGGGTCACTGTGGTCGATGTGCTGATCGGTGTACTGGTCACTGTGGTCGATGTGCTAGTCGGTGTACTGGTCTCTGTGGTTGATGTGCTGGTCGGTGTACTGGTCACTGTGGTCGATGTGCTGGTCGGTGTACTGGTCTCTGTGGTTGACGTGCTGGTCGGTGTACTGGTCTCTGTGGTCGATGTGCTGGTCGGTGTACTGGTCTCTGTGGTGGATGTGCTGGTCGGTGTACTGGTCTCTGTGGTAGATGTGCAGGTTGGTGTACTGGTCTCTGTGGTTGATGTGCTGGTCGGTGTACTGGTCTCTGTGGTGGATGTGCTGGTCGGTGTACTGGTCTCTGTGGTTGATGTGCTGGTCGGTTTGTTGGTCTCTGTGGTCGATGTGCTGTTCGGTGTACTGGTCTCTGTGGTCGATGTGATGGTTGGTGTACTGGTCTCTGTGGTGGATGTGCTGGTTGGTGTAGGGGTCACTGTGGTCGATGTGCTGGTCGGTGTACTGGTCACTGTGGAAGATGTGCTGGTCGGTGTACTGGTCTCTGTGGTGGATGTGCTGGTCTGTGTACTGGTCTCTGTGGTCGATGTGCTGGTTGGTGTACTGGTCTCTGTGGTCGATGTGCTGGTTGGTGTACTGGTCTCTGTGGTGGATATGCTGGTTGGTGAACTAGTCACTGTGGTCGATGCGCTGGTCGGTGTACTGGTCACTGTGGTAGATGTGCTGGTCGGTCTACTGGTCTCTGTGGTGGATGTGCTGGTCGGTGTACTGGTCTCTGTGGTCGATGTGCTGGTCTGTGTACTGGACTCTGTGGTCGATGTGCTGGTCGGTGTACTGGTCTCAGTGGTCTGTGTACTAGTCTCTGTGGTCTGTGTACTGGTCTCTGTGGTCGATGTGCTGGTCGGTGTACTGGTCTCTGTGGTCGGTGTTCTAGTCTCTGTGGTCGATGTACTGGTCGGTGTACTGGTCTCTGTGGTCGGTGTTCTGGTCTCTGTGGTCGGTGTACTGGTCTCAGTGGTCTGTGTACTAGTCTCTGTGGTCTGTGTACTGGTCTCTGTGGTCGATGTGCTGGTCGGTGTACTGGTCTCTGTGGTCGGTGTTCTGGTCTCTGTGGTCGATGTACTGGTCGGTGTACTGGTCACTGTGGTCGATGTGCTGATCGGTGTACTGGTCTCTGTGGTCGATGTGCTGGTTGGTGTACTGGTCTCTGTAGTCGATGTGCTGGTTGGTGTACTGGTCTCTGTGGTGGATGTGCTGGTCGGTGTACTGGTCTCTGTGGTAGATGTGCTGGTTGGTGTACTGGTCTCTGTGGTCGTTGTGCTGGTCAGTGTACTGGTCACTGTGGTCGATGTGCTGGTCGGTGTACTGGTCACTGTGGTCGATGTGCTGATCGGTGTACTGGTCACTGTGGTCGATGTGCTGGTCGATGTACTGGTCTCTGTGGTGGATGTGCTGGTCGGTGTACTGGTCACTGTGGTCAATGTGCTGGTCGGTGTACTGGTCTCTGTGGTTGATGTGCTGGTCGGTGTACTGGTCTCTGTGGTCGATGTGCTGGTCGGTGTACTGGTCTCTGTGGTGGATGTGCTGGTTGGTGAACTGGTCTCGGTGGTAGATGTGCTGGTCGGTGTACTGGTCTCTGTGGTCGATGTACTGGTCGGTGTACTGGTCTCTGTGGTGGATGTGCTGGTTGGTGTAGTGGTCTCGGTGGTAGATGTGCTGGTCGGTGTACTGGTCTCCGTGGTTGATGTGCTGGTCGGTGTACTGGTCTCTGTGGTCGATGTGCTGGTCGGTGTAGTGGTCTCTGTGGTGGATGTGCTGGTCGGTGTACTGGTCTCTGTGGTTGATGTGCTGGTCGGTATACTGGTCTCTGTGGTCGAAGTGCTGGTCGGTGTAGTGGTCTCTGTGGTGGATGTGCTGGTCAGTGTACTGGTCTCTGTGGTGGATGTGCTGGTTGGTGTACTGGTCTCGGTGGTAGATGTGCTGGTCGGTGTACTGGTCTCTGTGGTCGATGTGATGGTTGGTGTACTGGTCTCTGTGGTGGATGTGCTGGTTGGTGTAGGGGTCACTGTGGTCGATGTGCTGGTCGGTGTACTGGTCACTGTGGAAGATGTGCTGGTTGGTGTACTGGTCTCTGTGGTGGATGTGCTGGTCTGTGTACTGGTCTCTGTGGTCGATGTGCTGGTTGGTGTACTGGTCTCTGTGGTCGATGTGATGGTTGGTGTACTGGTCTCTGTGGTGGATGTGCTGGTTGGTGTACTGGTCTCTGTGGTCGATGTGCTGGTCTGTGTACTGGACTCTGTGGTCGATGTGCTGGTCGGTGTACTGGTCTCAGTGGTCTGTGTACTAGTCTCTGTGGTCTGTGTACTGGTCTCTGTGGTCGATGTGCTGGTCGGTGTACTGGTCTCTGTGGTCGGTGTTCTAGTCTCTGTGGTCGATGTACTGGTCGGTGTACTGGTCTCTGTGGTCGGTGGTCTGGTCTCTGTGGTCGGTGTACTGGTCTCAGTGGTCTGTGTACTAGTCTCTGTGGTCTGTGTACTGGTCTCTGTGGTCGATGTGCTGGTCGGTGTACTGGTCTCTGTGGTCGGTGTTCTGGTCTCTGTGGTCGATGTACTGGTCGGTGTACTGGTCACTGTGGTCGATGTGCTGATCGGTGTACTGGTCACTGTGGTCGATGTGATGGTCGGTGTACTGGTCTCTGTGGTCGATGTGCTGGTTGGTGTACTGGTCTCTGTAGTCGATGTGCTGGTTGGTGTACTGGTCTCTGTGGTAGATGTGCTGGTTGGTGTACTGGTCTTCGTGGTCGAAGTGCTGGTTGGTGTAGTGGTCCCTGTGGTGGATGTGCTGGTCGGTGTACTGGTCTCTGTGGTAGATGTGCTGGTCGGTGTACTGGTCTCGGTGGTGGATGTGCTGGTTGGTGTACTGGTCTCGGTGGTAGATGTGCTGGTCAGTGTACTGGTCTCCGTGGTTGATGTGCTGGTCGGTGTACTGGTCTCTGTGGTCGATGTGCTGGTCGGTGTAGTGGTCTCTGTGGTGGATGTGCTGGTCGGTGTACTGGTCTCTGTGGTTGATGTGCTGGTCGGTATACTGGTCTCTGTGGTCGAAGTGCTGGTCGGTGTAGTGGTCTCTGTGGTGGATGTGCTGGTCAGTGTACTGGTCTCTGTGGTGGATGTGCTGGTTGGTGTACTGGTCTCGGTGGTAGATGTGCTGGTCGGTGTACTGGTCTCTGTGGTTGATGTGCTGGTCGGTGTACTGGTCTTCGTGGTCGATGTGCTGGTTGGTGTAATGGTCTCTGTGGTGGATGTGCTGGTCGGTGTACTGGTCTCTGTGGTAGATGTGCTGGTCGGTGTACTGGTCTTCGTGGTCGATGTGCTGGTTGGTGTAATGGTCTCTGTGGTGGATGTGCTGGTCGGTGTACTGGTCTCTGTGGTGGATGTGCTGGTCGGTGTACTGGTCTCTGTGGTCGATGTGCTGGTCGGTGTACTGGTCTCGGTGGTGGATGTGCTGGTTGGTGTACTGGTCTCGGTGGTAGATGTGCTGGTCGGTGTACTGGTCTCTGTGGTTGATGTGCTGGTCGGTGTACTGGTCACTGTGGTCAATGTGCTGGTCGGTGTACTGGTCTCTGTGGTCGATGTAATGGTTGGTGTACTGGTCTCTGTGGTGGATGTGCTGGTTGGTGTACTGGTCACTGTGGTCGATGTGCTGGTCGGTGTACTGGTCACTGTGGTAGATGTGCTGGTCGGTGTACTGGTCTCTGTGGTAGATGTACTGGTCGGTATACTGGTCTCCGTGGTCGATGTGCTGGTTGGTGTATTGGTCTCTGTGGTCGGTGTACCGGTCTTCGTGGTCGATGTGCTGGTTGGTGTAGTGGTCTCTGTGGTGGATGTGCTGGTCGGTGTACTGGTCTCTGTGGTAGATGTGCTGGTCGGTGTACTGGTTTCTGTGGTGGATGTGCTGGTTGGTGTACTGGTCTCGGTGGTAGATGTGCTGGTCGGTGTACTGGTCTCTGTGGTTGATGTGCTGGTCGGTGTACTGGTCTCTGTGGTCAATGTGCTGGTCGGTGTACTGGTCTCTGTGGTCGATGTGATGGTTGGTGTACTGGTCTCTGTGGTGGATGTGCTTGTTGGTGTACTGGTCACTGTGGTCGATGTGCTGGTCGGTGTACTGGTCTCTGTGGTGGATGTGCTGGTCGGTGTACTGGTCTCTGTGGTCGATGTGGTGGTCTGTGTACTGGTCTCTGTGGTCGATGTGCTGGTAGGTGTACTGGTCTCTGTGGTCGATGTGATGGTTGGTGTACTGGTCTCTGTGGTGGATTTGCTGGTTGGTGTACTGGTCTCTGTGGTGGATGTGCTGGTCGGTGTACTGGTCTCTGTGGTAGATGTGCTGGTCGGTGTACTGGTCTCTGTGGTGGATGTGCTGGTCGGTGTACTGGTCTCTGTGGTAGATGTGCTGGTTGGTGTACTGGTCTCTGTGGTTGAGGTGCTGGTCGGTGTACTGGTCTCTGTGGTGGATGTGCTGGTCGGTGTACTGGTCTCTGTGGTTGATGTGCTGGTCAGTTTGTTGGTCTCTGTGGTCGATGTGCTGTTCGGTGTACTGGTCTCTGTGGTCGATGTGATGGTTGGTGTACTGGTCTCTGTGGTGGATGTGCTGGTTGGTGTAGGGGTCACTGTGGTCGATGTGCTGGTCGGTGTACTGGTCACTGTGGAAGATGTGCTGGTCGGTGTACTGGTCTCTGTGGTGGATGTGCTGGTCTGTGTACTGGTCTCCGTGGTTGATGTGCTGGTCGGTGTACTGGTCTCTGTAGTCGATGTGCTGGTTGGTGTTCTTGTCTCTGTGGTCGGTGTACTGGTCTCTGTGGTTGATGTGCTGGTCGGTGTACTGGTCTCTGTAGTCGATGTGCTGGTCGATGTACTGGTCTCTGTGGTCGATGTGCTGGTCGGTGTACTTGTCTCTGTGGTTGATGTGCTGGTCGGTATACTGGTCTCCGTGGTTGATGTGCTTGTCGGTGTTCTGCTCTCTGTGGTCGACGTGCTGGTCAGTGCACTGGTCTCGATGGTCGATGTGCTGGTCAGTGTACTGGTCTCTGTGGTCGATGTGCTGGTCGGTGTACTGGTCTCTGTGGTCGATGTGCTGGTCACTGTGGTCGATGTGCTGGTCGGTGTACTGGTCTCGATGTTCGATGTGCTGGTCGGTGTACTGGTCACTGCGGTCGATGTGCTGGTCGGTGTACTGGTCACTGTGGTAGATGTGCTGGTCAGTGTACTGGTCTCTGTGGTCGATGTGCTTGTCGATGTACTGGTCTCTGTGGTTGGTGGAATGGTCGGTATACTGGTCTCCGTGGTGGATGTGCTGGTTGGTGTACTGGTCACTGTGGTCGATGTGCTGGTCGGTGTACTGGTCTCCGTGGTCGATGTGCTGGTTGGTGTAGTGGTTTCTGTGGTAGATGTGCTGGTCGGTGTACTGGTCTCTGTGGTTGATGTGCTGGTCGGTGTACTGGTCTCTGTGGTGGATGTGCTGGTCGGTGTACTGGTCTCTGTGGTCGATGTGCTGGTCGGTATACTGGTCTCCGTGGTCGATGTGCTGGTCAGTGTACTGGTCACCGTTGTCGATGTACTGGTCGGTGTACTGGTCTCCGTGGTCGATGTGCTGGTTGGTGTATTGGTCTCTGTGGTCGATGTGCTGGTCGGTGTACTGGTCTCTGTGGTCGATGTGCTGGTTGGTGTACTGGTCTCTGTGGTTGATGTGCTGGTTGGTGTACTGGTCTCTGTGGTCGATGTGCTGGTCGGTGTACTGGTCGGTGTACTGGTCTCTGTGGTCGCTGTGCTTGTCGGTGTACTGGTCTCTGTGGTCGATGTGCTGGTCTCTGTTCTCGATGTGCTGGTCGGTGTACTGGTCTCTGTGGTCGGTGTACTGGTCTCTGTGGTCGATGTGCTGGTGAATGTACTGGTCTCTGTGGTCGGTGTTCTGGTCACTGTGGTCGATGTGCTGGTCGGTGTACTGGTCTCTGTGGTTGATGTGCTGGTTGGTGTACTGGTCTCTGTGGTCGATGTGCTGGTGAATGTACTTGTCTCTGTGGTCGGTGTGCTGGTCGGTGTACTGGTCTCTGTGGTCAATGTACTGGTCGGTGTACTGGTCTCTGTGGTCGATGTTGTGGTTGGTGTAGTTGTCACCGTGATCGATGTAGTTCTTGTTGTTATGGTCCCTGTAGTCGTTGTGGTTTCTATGCTGGTGTCTGTAGTTGTGGTGGTTTTGCTGGTTGTCACACAGACCCATACGCACTCCTCTGTGGTTGATTCACTCGTCAGTGTGCTGGTCCCTCTGGTTGAAGTGCTGGACTCTACACCAGGTGTTTGTGTTGAGGTAATGCCGGCATTGTACGTCTTGTACTTTGTTTGGGTTTCGCTTAGTTGAGAGTCAGAAAATCCTCCAATCACTTGAATAAAGCAAAGGAAAAGAGCAACAGTTTTTATGGTTTTCTTTTTTTAACATTTTCACATGGCACAACTAATCTTGGAGGAATCTTTATCTGTGTATTATTTCAAGTTTTGTAAATAAATGTAGCTTCTTTATTAAAAGTAGCTGAAAGAATCTCAGAGCCAGAGCCTAATTCATCTAAAGATACAAGAGAAGGCAGGAGAACGAAGTTCAGAAAGAAATAACAAATCAGTCACGATGTAATGGTGGAGCAGACTCGATGGTCGGAATGACCTAAGTCTGTCACTATGTCTTATGATATTTATCTGTTATTGTTAATAAGGCATTGGTAATCTTTGTGCTGATAATCCAGCATTTAACAGAGTGATGGAATTTCAGCAGTCCTCTTTTATTAGAGAGGAATCAATATTCAAAACAAACTTCTCAATACTCTTTTGTGCCTCAGATGAGTGTTGTAGCTAAATTCAGCTACTGCTCATTAAATTAAATTCTGAAATGCCAGAAAGACCTGGGTGTCATTGTGCATAATAAGCAAAAGGTTTGTTTGCAGTTACAGCAATTTATTGCAAAAAGTAACAGTAAGTTCATGGCTTTGAGAACTGTGTGTAAACGTATGCAAGTTATTCTCTGTTGTGTGTGATGGTGTTGGTTCTCCTTTATCTCAGGAAAAATGTTCAGAGAAGAGTTTCATGACTAATTCCAGAAAAGAGTGAGGAATGGTTGGACAGGCAAGGCTCGTGTCTGCTGATATTTAGCAGTAAGTAGGTACTCTGAGAGATCTTGACTAGATGATTCAGCAATGTTTAATATCATTTCCAGTACACAAGGGTAAAGGAAGATGAAATAATTGTTACTCCTGATCTGATGCAGTATATAAAAACAAGATAAATAAAACAACAATACAACACAATAGATATAAACACAGAAGATAGTTTCTATACTTTCACTCTATTTACATAAAATGACTCTTGGTACAAGAGTGTCTGTACATAATGTAACTTGAGAGGAAATGATAAAGTAGTGGTGGTGTGCTGGGTTCGTGGGTGGAGTATTGATTAGCCTTACAGTCTGAGGATAGTAACTGTTTTTGAGTCTGGTGGTCCTGGTGTGGATGCTACATAGTCTTCCACCTGATAGGAGTGGAACAAACAGTCCATGAGCAGGGTGGGGGGGATCCTTCATGATATTATTGACCTTTCTCCATATATAGATGTAGAGATGTTATTTCATCTTACAGAAAGTATTGGTAGGAGGTCACTGTTTAAAAAAATGATTTATTGATTTAAGGTGTAGATGAGGCGAAAATTTATTCTCTTAGAGTTGGGAACCTTTGGAAATCTCTTCCTTGATGTACGATGAAAACAGAGTTTTTGAGGAATTTTAAGGCTGAGAATAGATTGAAATGCGCTGATAAGTTCACAGCTATATTAGACGTGATCTTATTGAACATGAGAGGGGCATGAAGAAGTGAGTGGTTTACTCCCTCTCCTACCTCATATATTTGTCGAGGACGTTTTTAAGGATGGGACAAGGAATGAGGAATTCCAGATATGTTTATAGTCTGGAGTTATTTGAATTGATCAGGAGTTAGCAGAGGGTGTTTGAGAGCTTTTATTAGTATTAGAAACTGTCTACTGTTTCTAGGATCTTTTCCTATATCAGTTTAGGATCTTTTCACTCACAGTGGTTAGAAACAAGTACATACTTGATAGCTCTCTTTAGTGAAGCATATAATTCAAATAATGGTAGTAGAATCATGTCAAGCATGTATAAGGGGTTATCAAATCTTAAAACACATTCGACTTCATACATTCAAACAAAATGGGAGAAGGAAGGAGGGATAATTATATCTGAGGAAGAATGGACAACAATATGGAGATATCAATGGAAGTTTACCAGTTCATAGAAATGGAGGGAGGTTCGATGGAAAAACGTGATAATGTGGTGACCCACTTCCCAGCGCACTCGAACCGACTCACAAAGTGGCGCGCGCCGGCATAGAGGCAGGTCGCAAAAAGGGCGCCAAGTCTGCTTCACCAGCAAGGGGAAAAGCCCGCACGCGGGACGGGACTGTGAATACGCGCCCCCCAGTATTCCTGCCCGGAGAGGGCGGGAACAGGAAGGCTTTAAAGCGAGGCTGCGAAGTTTGAATAAATTTTTTTTGCAACTGCAGCTCACCGACTTCGTATCGTTTATTGCAGCGCTGCATGTAGCACACCGCTACAGCTGGTGACCCCAACGGTCCAAACCATATTTGGGCCAAAGATGAACGACGCCACACCTGTTCATGCAGTTCTGTTAAAACTGCCAAGCTTCTGGACGCTGCGACCTCACCTATGGTTCCAGCAAGCAGAAGCCCAATTCCACATTCGGCAGATAACCTCAGATAACACACGTTACTACTACGTGGTGAGCTCCCTCGACCAGGAGACAGCGGCCCAGGTTGAGGAGTTCATACAGTCGCCCCCAGAGGACGGCAAATACACAGAATTCAAAGCTTTGCTGATAAGGACTTTCAGACTCTCATGGTGCGAACGAGCTGCCCGCTTACTGCACCTAGATGGTTTGGGAGACAGGCCGCCGTCGGCTTTGATGAACGAGATGCTGTCCCTGGCGGGAGGACACAAGCCCTGCCTCATGTTTGAGCAGGCGTTCCTGGAGCAGCTGCCCGAGGACATATGCGTGCTGCTGTCCGACGTGGATTTCAGCGACCCCCGGAGGGTGGCGGCCTGGGCGGACGTGCTGTGGAAAGCCAAGAAGGAGAGTGGGGCGTCTGTCGCACAGATCACCAGGCCACGCTCCCAGCAGCAAACCAGACCAGGCCCGGCAGCAGAGTTCACTAACCCCAGAGGCAGGGGTGAGGAGACCAACGAACAATGGTGTTTCTACCACCAGCAGTGGGGCGCAGAAGCCCGCCGCTGTCGCCCACCCTGCAAGTTCCCGGGAAACGCCAAGGCCAGCCGCCGCTGATGGCTACGGCGGCTGGCCATCGGGATAGCCTCCTGTATGTCTGGGACAAGCAGTCGGGACGCCGCTTTTTGGTCGACACCGGAGCCGAGATCAGCGTCTTACCTCAGACGAGTTACGACACCCGCAACAGGGCACCGGGTCCCACCCTGAGGGCCGCCAACGGCAGCACAGTAAGGACCTATGGCACCCGCACAGTGCAGCTACAGTTTGGCTCCAGCCGGTTCACGTGGGACTTCACACTGGCCGCCGTAGCCCAACTGCTCCTGGGAGTGGATTTTTTGCGAGCTCACAGCCTATTGGTCGACCTGCCCAGGAAGAGACTGGTCCACGCCGAGACCTTTCAAACGTTCTCCCTGGGTGAAGCCCAGTTGCCGGCCCCACACCTAGACTCCATCACGCTGTCCGACAATGACTTCACCAGAACCCTGGCGGACTTTCCATCGATTCTGGCACCGCAGTTCACGGCAGCCATGCCCAGACACGGCGTACAGCACCACATCCCGACACAAGGACCACCCCTCCACACCTGTGCTCGAAGGCTTCCCCCGGACAAGCTGCGACTGGCGAAGGAGGGGTTCAAGAGGATGGAGGAATTGGGGATCATACGGCGATTCGACAGCCCATGGGCCTCCCCCCTGCACATGGTGCCCGAAGCGACAGGGGACTGGAGACCGTGCGGTGACTACCGCAGGCTGAACGAGGCTACAACACCAGACCGCTACCCTGTGCTGCACATTCAGGGCTTTGCAGCAAACCTGCACGGAGCATGGATCTTTTCCAAGGTAGACCTCGTCCGGGGATACCATCAAATCCCGATACATCCGGACGACGTCCCCAAAACGGCACTCATCACCCCTTTCAGCCTTTTCGAGTTCCTCCCCATGCCGATCGGCCTAAAGAATGCCGCACAGGCATTTCAGCGGTTAATGGACGCTGGTGGGACGTGACCTGGACTTCGCTTTCATCTATTTGGACGACATCCTCATAGCCAGCAGCAGTCGTCAGGAGCATCTGTCCCACCTCCGTCAACTCTACGCCCGACTGAGTGATTACGGCCTGACAATCAACCCGACCAAATGCCAGTTCGGGCTCAACACCATCGACTTCCTGGGCCACAGGATTACTAAAGATGGGGCAACCCCTCTGCCCGCTAAGGTAGACGCAGTCCGCCATTTCCCCCGACCCAACACAATCAAAGGCCTTCAGGAATTCGTGGGTATGGCGAATTTCTACCACCGCTTCCTCCCTTCAGCTGCCCGAATCATGCGCCCCCTGTTCGCCCAGATGTCGGGTAAGGGCAAGGACATTACCTGGGACGAGGAGTCCACCGCCGCTTTCATTAAAACCAAAGAAGCCTTAGCAAACGCCGCGATGCTAGTGCACCCCAGAACGGACGTCCCTACCGCCCTCACAGTGGACGCATCCGACACGGCAGTCGGTGGGGTGCTGGTACAACTCATTGAGGGTCACTGGCAACCCCTGGTGTTTTTCAGCAAACACCTGCGACCACCCGAGCTCAAATACAGTGCTTTCGACCGGGAACTGTTGGCGCTATACCTGGCAATCCGGCATTTCAGGTACTTCTTAGAAGGTAGGCCCTTTACCGCGTTCACGGACCACAAGCCGCTTACCTTCATGTTCACGAAGGCATCCGACCCCTGGTCGTCCCGCCAGCAGCGACATCTGTCCTACATCTCCGAATACACGACGGATGTCCGGCATGTCTCGAGAAAGGACAATGTCGTGGCGGACGCCCTCTTCCGCCCTAACATCCAAGCCCTGTCCCAGGGGCCCCCGGAGGGTGGCGGCCTGGGCGGACGTGCTGTGGAAAGCCAAGAAGGAGAGTGGGGCGTCTGTCGCACAGATCACCAAGCCACGCTCCCAGCAGCAGACCAGACCAGGCCCGGCAGCAGAGCCCACTAGCCCCAGAGGGAGGGGTGAGGAGACCAATGAACAATGGTGCTTCTACCACCAGCGGTGGGGCGCAGAAGCCCGCCGCTGTAGCCCACCCTGCAAGTTCCCGGGAAATGCCAGGGCCAGCCGTCGCTGATGGCTACGGCGGCTGGCCATCAGGATAGCCTCCTGTATGTCTGGGACAAGCAGTCGGGACGCCGCTTTTTGGTCGACACCAGAGCCGAGATCAGCATCTTACCTCCGACGAGTTACGACACCCGCAACAGGGCACCGGGTCCTACCCTGAGGGCCGCGAACGGCAGCACAGTAAGGACCTATGGCACCCGCACAGTGCAGCTACAGTTTGGCTCCAGCTGGTTCACGTGGGACTTCACACTGGCCGCCGTAGCCCAACTGCTCCTGGGAGTGGATTTTTTGCGAGCTCACAGCCTACTGGTCGACCTGCCCAGGAAGAGACTGGTCCACGCCGAGACCTTTCAAACGTTCTCCCTGGGTGAAGCCCAGTTGCCAGCCCCACACCTGGACTCCATCACGCTGTCCGACAATGACTTCACCAGAACCCTGGCGGACTTTCCATCGATTCTGGCACCGCAGTTCACGGCAGCCATGCCCAGACACGGAGTACAGCACCACATCCCGACACAAGGACCACCCCTCCACACCCGTGCTCGAAGGCTTCCCCCGGACAAGCTGCGACTGGCGAAGGAGGGGTTCAAGAGGATGGAGGAATTGGGGATCATACGGCGGTTCGACAGCCCATGGGCCTCCCCCCTGCACATGGTGCCCGAAGCGACAGGGGACTGGAGACCGTGCGGTGACTACCGCAGGCTGAACGAGGCTACAACACCAGACCGCTACCCTGTGCCGCACATTCAGGGCTTTGCAGCAAACCTGCACGGAGCATGGATCTTCTCCAAGGTAGACCTTGTCCGGGGATACCATCAAATCCCGATGCATCTGGACGACGTCCCCAAAACGGCACTCATCACCCCTTTCAGCCTTTTCGAGTTCCTCCGCATGCCGTTCGGCCTAAAGAATGCCGCACAGACATTTCAGCGGTTAATGGACGCTGGTGGGACGTGACCTGGACTTCGCTTTCATCTATTTGGATGACATCCTCATAGCCAGCAGCAGTCGTCAGGAGCATCTGTCCCACCTCCGTCAACTCTACGCCCGACTGAGTGATTACGGCCTGACAATCAACCCGACCAAATGCCAGTTCGGGCTCAACACCATCGACTTCCTGGGCCACAGGATTACTAAAGACGGGGCAACCCCTCTGCCCGCTAAGGTAGACGCAGTCCGCCATTTCCCCCGACCCAACACAATCAAAGGCCTTCAGGAATTCGTGGGTATGGCGAATTTCTACCACCGCTTCCTCCCTTCAGCTGCCCGAATTATGCGCCCCCTGTTCGCCCAGATGTCGGGTAAGGGCAAGGACATTACCTGGGACGAGGAGTCCGCCGCCGCTTTCATTAAAACCAAAGAAGCCTTAGCAAACGCCGCGATGCTAGTGCACCCCAGAACGGACGTCCCTACCGCCCTCACAGTGGACGCATCCGACACGGCAGTCGGTGGGGTGCTGGTACAACTCATTGAGGGTCGCTGGCAACCCCTGGTGTTTTTCAGCAAACACCTGCGACCACCCGAGCTCAAATACAGTGCTTTCGACTGGGAACTGTTGGCGCTATACCTGGCAATCCGGCATTTCAGGTACTTCTTAGAAGGTAGGCCCTTCACCGCGTTCACGGACCACAAGCCGCTTACCTTCATGTTCACGAAGGCATCTGACCCCTGGTCGTCCCGCCAGCAGCGACATCTGTCCTACATCTCCAAATACACGACGGATGTCCGGCATGTCTCGAGAAAGGACAATGTCGTGGCGGACGCCCTCTTCCGCCCTAACATCCAAGCCCTGTCCCAGGGGGTAGACTATGAAGCACTGGCGGAGGCGCAGCAGGCAGATGAGGAGATCCCTAGTTACAGAACTGCGGTCTCCAGTTTGCAGCTCCAGGACCTCCCCGTAGGCCCAGGTGAGAGGACCCTACTCTGTGACGTCACCACCGGCCAACCCCGTCCCGTCGTCCCGGCAGCCTGGCGGCAGCGCATTTTCAACTCCATTCACAACTTAGCACACCCCTCCATCAGGACAACCGTCCGGATGGTAGCCAACAGGTTCGTTTGGCACGGACTCCGCAAGCAGGTCAGTGAATGGGCCAGAACGTGCATGCACTGCCAAACAGCTAAGGTGCAGCGGCACACCAAAGCTCCGCCGCAGCAGTTCCAACCCACCCGCCAGCGTTTCGACCACATTCATGTGGATATCGTGGGCCCCCTGCCAGTGTCGCGAGGAGTGTGGCACCTCCTGACTATCGTGGACCAGTTCACAAGATGGCCAGAGGCGGTCCCGCTCACCAACACCACCTCCGAATCTTGCGCCCGGTCACTGATCGCCACCTGAGTATCTCGCTTTGGGATACCAGCCCACATTACCTCCAACAGAGGCGCCCAGTTCACCTCCAGCCTGTGGTCAGCTATGGCCAGCCTTTTGGGGACACAGCTGCACCACACAACTGCCTACCACCCACAGTCGAACGGACTAGTGGAGCGTTTCCACCATCACCTGAAGTCGGCTCTCATGGCCCGCCTGAGAGGACCTAACTGGGTGGACGAGCTTCCCTGGGTCCTGCTCGGCATCCGCACGGCGCCCAATGACGATCTGCATGCCTCGTCGGCCGAGTTGGTGTACGGCGCACCCCTGGTCGTTCCCGGGGAGTTCATACCAGCCCCAAGGGGGCAAGAGGAAGAACCCGCAGCAGTCCTGGGCAGACTACGTGAGAGGCTCGGTAACCTGGCCCCCATACCCACTTCGCAGCATGGGCAGAACCCGACCTGTGTACCCAAAGACCTGCAAAACTGTAAGTTCGTTTTTGTATGACGAGGCGGACATCGGGCACTGCTACAGTGGCCCTACGAGGGGCCGTTTACGGTGATCTGAAACAACGGGTCCACGTTCGTGCTGGACGTTGGGGGGAGAGAGGAAGTTTTCACAGTGGACCGACTCAAACCGGCCCATGTGGACGTGGCGCAGCCAGTCGAGATTCCGGCACCGCGGCGCAGAGGCAGACCTCCCAAACAGAGGCTGATCCAGACTGCGGACATTGGGGGGTGTATCGCCAGTTCTGGGGGGGGGCGGTTATGTGGCGACCCACTTCCCAGCGCACTCGAACCGGCTCACAAAGTGGCGCGCGTCGGCATAGAGGCAGGTCACAAAGAGGGCGCCAAGTCTGCTTCACCAGCAAGGGGAAAAGCCCGCGCGCGGGACGGGACTGTGAATACGCGCCCCCTACAGTATTCCTGCCCGGAGAGGGCGGGAACAGGAAGGCTTTAAAGCGAGGCTGCGAAGTTTGAATAAATTTTTTTTACAACTGCAGCTCACCGAATTCTGTCATTTATTGCAGCGCTGTGTGTAGCACACCACTACAATAAGATATTTTATTACACCCTCTCAGAAATCCCATTATGATAGTAACCTCCCTGTTTGCTGGAGAAATTGTGGAAATCAAAATGCAAATTATTATCATATTTTTTGGGACTGCCCTGTTATCAAAAACTATTGGAGGGGGATACACAATGCCCTACAAGACATCTTTAAATATGAAATATCCTTAGCGAGTTAGACCATATATTTTGGATATATACCTCAAGAATGGTTGAAAAGAGATAAATATTTAATGAATATACTGTTGGTGGCTGATAAAAAGACTCTTACTAGGAAATGGTTATCACAGGAGAGCCCAACTTTAAATACATGGATGGAAATTACAATGACATTTACAAAATGGAGAAGATAACAGCGTCTGTTAATCATGAGCTGGAACAATTTGATTCATACTGGGAAAAATGGTTTAACTACATAATGCCTCATAGGCCTGATTTTATTCTCACAAATCAATGAATTAGTTGTAAAAAAAATCACTCCCTACTTGTACATAGTTCTTTACTTTTGCTTGTTTTTTCTTTCCACTCTTTTCTATAAGTGTATACCTCAGATAAATACTTTGTGGAGATTTGTGATATATGTGATTATATGATATATATGTACAATGTCTGAAAAACATCTTATGGAAATATTTGTTTGATGATGAACTTCAATAAAAAAATAAATTACAAAAAAAAAAGAAACGTTGAGATCAATTTTCATCTTATCCATCCAGTGTAACATTATTAAGGTATTTCAGTCAGTCTCTTGCTATGAACCTGACTTCAGGTTTTCATTTAGCTACAGTATAAAAGAATTAGCTAACCCCCTTCCTATTTTGATTGGTTAGAATGCATTGTGATCAGAAAACCCACAACTGAATCACCACATAATTGACAGGGTTCTTTTTAACAGATGAAAATAAAAATGGTTTCCAGACTGAAATAGTGAAAGAGACAAGCAGTTTGATTTATCAGCTCCATCCTGTATTTATTATTCAGTCAATCGGCTTCTTTGTATTGTTTGCTTGACTGGGGAGAAGCGAACTTTTGCTCCAGCTTTCTGTATATCCAAGGTTTATCTATCCTCTTCACACAGCACCTGAAACTCGTGCATCCCATTCAAATTGGCAACAATGTCTATCAGAGGTTTCAGATAAATACAAATGCAAATCTCACAAAAATAATTTTAGAATATAGATTATATTGAAACTTACCTAAGACTGTAGCAAAATAGAGACAGCAGTAATATATAGTGTTTATCTCGCATATTCCTCTTTTCATTTTAAATTCTGAAGCAAAACCAATCCTGAAGGAAACAAAGAGGACTAAAATTGGAACTTTAGCTTTTCTCTTTCATAAGTGTCTTCAATAAAAAACGAGGCACAATTCAGAACTCTGGTGACCAATTGTCTGCTGCAGTGGAAATGGTGAAACAGAAACTAAATTGTGCCAAAGTCTATAATCGCTGACGACTGTCACCTTTGCATCTTGGAGTTATGTAAATCTTACGCCAAGCCCATAATTCAATAAGGTAGTTATTACCCCAGAAAATGATGCGGATAAGAAATAGAACTATGTTCACTGCAGCTTCCAGTATCCAGTGGGAGGTTTACACAATACGAACACCCTTCGCTGGACATTGCTTTCCTTTTTAATACCTGAGCACCATTTTGTATTTCATTGTTATTTTATAATTGAGCACAGCTCTCCCCATCCTTTAACATATGACAGTTGTCAAAGCATTTTGTAGTCTTGAAGTACTGGGTCATGTCATAAAATAAATTGTTTTGCAATTCTCAGAACAGATGTAGACTGAGAATTTTATCCCCTCCTGACTGACTGTGTTTGCCCATGATCACTCCCTTACCTGGTTTCACTTACCAAAGTTCAAAGTAAATTTATTATCAAACTGTATTTAGTATATGTTACCTTCAGATTTATTTTATTTCATGTACTAACATGAAAATTGACGGACAGCAGATTTTTATGAAAAATAATATACAGTGGATTCTGGTTAATTGGGACAAACCGTGACCAGCACATTTTTTCATACGTCAGTGATTTGGATGATGGAATTGAAGGCTTTGTTGCAAAGCTTGCAGACAATATGAAAGTAGGTGGAGGGGCAGATAGTTTTGAGGAAGTAGAGAGTCTACAGAAGGGCAAAGAAGTGGCAATTGGAATACAATGTCTTTAGCCAGAGAGTGTTGAATTTGTTGCCACGGGCAGCTGTGAAGGCCAAGTCATTGGGTATATTTAAGGCAGAGGTTGATAGATTCTTGGTTGCTCAGAGCACAAAGGGATATGGTGAGAAGGCAGGAGATTAGAGCTGAGAGGAAAAATGGATCAGCCATGACAAACTGGCTGAGCAGACCTGATGGCCAAATTGCCTAATTCTGCTCCTGTGTCTTACGGTCTTAAGACTTTATTACAGTGAGTTGGTTACAGTTAGAGTTGGTTATCTGCTGCTGTTAGTTACTTGCTAGCAGTCCTTTACTGTTATTTCTTTGTTAGGAACATCCAATAAAACAGTTGTAACCATAAGCTATATATCTTATTCTTGCCTTCCAAACAAACTTCTGGAAACTATCATCTTGCTGCAATGGAACGTGGTGAATGAGACGAACCCAAGTGCAGGACACAGGCACGGAGATTGAGTTAGGATGCTTACACGGGCGTAAACGCTGAACAGCAAGCAGGAGGGATCTTGACACGGAGCCTTGATATGGAGCCTGGACATGGGGCCTTGACTCAAAGACTTGACACGGAGCCTTGACTCAGAGAAACAAAGTCACATAGGTAAAACTTGAAACTGGAGCTAAACTTAAACAAACGTTTCTAAGCGGTTGGGAAATGTTAGTTATCACACAGGAAAAAGACCAACGATCTGGCAACTGTAACGCTGGGGTTCTTATGCTGCAGGTCCTGATGGAAACCAGGTGTGCCATCATCAAACAGAATTAGGAGCAATTGGGAAATTAACGGTCAGAACCATGGCGCAAACAAAGGAAATTAGGGAATAAATGATCAGGACCGTGGCAGTACACTCCCTCAACAGAAGCCTTCAGGTGAACCACCAGGCTTGTCCTGATTGTCTCAATGGAAATCATGGATGAGGGAAGGGTCCAGCATGAAGGAACGGGGAATCCAGGAGTGTTCCTCCGGGTCACATCCCTCCCAATCAACCAGGTACTGGAGACCCCTGTCTCGGCGGTGCACATCTAGTAATCACCAGACGGTGTACGCTGGGTGGTCATCGATGATCTGGGTGGGTGGAGGGGGTTCGGCAGGAGGGCACAAAGGGCTGACAGATACCGGTTTCAATTGGGAGACGTGGAACGTAGGATGAATATGCAGAGGTTTTGGGCAGTTTGAGTGTGACCACTGAGGGGTTGATAATATTCTCAATCTCAAATGGTCCCAGGTAGCGAGCGGCAAGTTTCTTGAGTTTATTCTTGAGGGGGATGTCTTTAGAAGAGAGCCAAACCTTCTGCCCAGGCCGATAATCAGGTGCAGGGATCCAATGGCGATCGGCAATCCTCCGGTTGCGGTTGGCTGAGCGGAGCAGGGCCGCACGTGTGTCTTTCCAGACCTTGTAGCACCGGTGGAGATGGGCCTGAACAGAAGGAACAGCAATATCATCTTCATGTGTGGACAACAAAAGGGGTTGGTAACCGAGGGAGCGTTGAAAGGGAGACATTCCGGTGGCAGTGCTGACCAGGGAGCTGTGGGCATACTCTGCCCAAGAGAAGCGGGTGCTCCAGGCAGATGGTTTGTTGGCAGTTATGCAGAGCAGTGCTGCTTCCAAATCCTGGTTAGCTCGCTCCATTTGCCCGTTTGTCTGTGGATAAAAGCCAGGCGACAGACTTACTGAGGCTCCAAGGGCTTGACAAAAAGATCTCCAGACTTGAGAGACGAATTGGGGACCCAGTCAGAAATAATGTCAGAGGGAATCCAGTGAAGGCAGAAGAATGTGACAGAGAAGAAGGTTGGCTGTTTCACGGGCTTTAGGGAGTTTGGGAAGGGCTAGGAAATGCACAGCTTTGGAGAAACGATCCACCATGGTGAGTACAGCAGTGGTCTTGTGTGAAGGGGGTAGTCCAGTAATGAAATCCAGCACAATGTGAGACCATTAGGGACAGGTAGGGGACGAAGCAATCCAGCTTTTCCACGGGCACAAACAGAACAGGCAGAGACAAGGGAACAGATGTCAATGTCCATGAAGGGCCACCAGAAATGTCTCTTCAGAAGGGACAGAGTCCGATCAATCCCGGGATGGCAGGCAAAACTGTTGCAATGGGCGACTGAGGAAAGTGGGAGGCCGACCCAAATGCAGGACACAAGCATGGAGACCTGACATGGAGACGGATTTGGACTTGACTTGGACTCGGAGCTGGGACTCGAAGCTTGGCTTGGATTTAGAACTCAGAACCGGAGCCTTGACTTGGACTGGGACTCGGACTTGACAAATCAAAATGACTGACCACTCACATCTCGGCTCAGAGTGGCGGCAAAATGCCTGGCGACACTCAGCTGGACACAAGATGTCAAAAGCAAGCAACAACAGACAATTCGTATCGCGGCTTGGAGCAGCAGTGAACGGTCTGCACTACTCAGTCGAACAGAAGATGACAAAATACAAACAGGAGGAATCTTTACATGGAGAAGCTCATGAAGACGGTCCACAGAACCATAGAACACTACAGCACAGTACAGGCCCTTTAGCCCTCCATGTTGTGCTGACCCATATGATCCTTAAAAAAAAGTACTAAACCCACATTACCCCATAACCCTCCATTTTTTTCATCCATGTGCCTGTCCAAGAGGTTCTTAAATACCCCTAATGTTTTAGCCTCCACCACCATCCCTGCCAAGTCATTCCAGGCACTCACAACCCTTTGTGTAAAAAACTTACCCCTGATGTCTCCCCTAAACTTCCCTCCCTTAATTTTGTACATATGCCCCCTGGAGTTTGCTATTGGTGCCCTGGGAAACAGGTACTGACTATCCACCCTATCTATGCCTCTCATAATCTTGTAGGTCCCTTATTCTTGGTGGTTCGGAGGACGGTCCCTTATTGTTGGTGGCTTGGGAGACGGTTCCTTATTCTTGTTGGCTCGGAAAGATGCATAGCCACACTGCTGAGGTGACGAACCAGCTCTGAGTAGATGTAGGCTGGAGTTTTTATGGCACCAGTCTAGATGAAGATCAGGTACCCTAATCAAGGAGCCCGGTGGAACATGGGGAAAAGGAAATTCACTGAAATGAGTAGTCAACGGACCCGACCATGACAGAAACAAGAAGAGTTCCCCCACTTTGACTATGGATTTGATCTCCCAGGTGAGGACAGCCACTACACAGGATGGTGGAAGGATGGTCTGCGGTTGGGAAGGCCCTCCTCGGAGACTTATTGAAGGGAGAGAGCATCAGGCTTCCTGTTCTTGGACCCCGGATGATAGGTGAGTGTGAATCTGAACTGGCCAAAAAATAATGCCCAACAGGCTTGGCAGGAATTCAGGCGTTTGGCGGTTTGGATGTATGCGAGGTTCTTGTGATCGGTCCAGATGATGAATGGATGTTCCGCTCCCTCCAGCCAGTGCCTCCACTCCTCCAAAGCCAGTTTGACAGCCAGTATCTCCCAGTTCCCTAGGTTGTAATTTCATTTCATTTTATTTCATTCATCGCCCGCTCTCAATGATGTACCCTAAGAAGCTGGCTGAAGGAATGTGTAACTCGTACTTCTCAGCTTTTACAATTAGTTTGTTCTCCCAAAGCCTCTGTAGAACCTGATGGACATGGTGGGTGTGTTCCTGAAGATTGCTGGAGAAGATTAAGATGCATCCAAATAAACAAACATGAAACGGTTAATAAAATCTCTAAGGACATCATTTATTAGGGCTTGGAAGATGGCAGGTGCATTGGTGAGACTGAATGGCATGACCAGGTATTCAAAGTGATCAAGAAGGGTGTTAAAAGCTGTTCTCCACTGATCTCCCTCCCTTATTCTGACCAGATGGTAGGCACTTCGTAGGTCCAACTTAGAGAAGATGGTGGCTCTGTGAAGTGGTTCGAAAGCAGAGTTGAGAAGGGGTAGTGGATGTTTGTTCTTTATGGCTATTTAGGGCTCGGTAATCAATGTAGGGGTGCAGTGAGTCATCCTTCTTCCCCACAAAGGAGAAATCTGCGCCAATAGGGGAGAATGAGGGTCGGATAATACCCACCGTGAGTGAGTCATTGAGGTAAGGCTCCATTGCTTGCTTTTCTGGCCAGGACAAGTTATACAGCTGACTGGTGGGTAGAGGGGCTTTGGGGAGAAGTTCAATAGCACAATCACAAGGTCAGTGTTGTGGCAGGAAAAGGGCCTGTTGTTTACTGAACACCTGTCCCAGGTCGTGATATTCTGCTGGAACTTTGGATAAGTCAGGGGTTTCAGAGGCAGACGAGGTTGCGGTGACTTTCACAGGGGAAAGAGCCGACTGCAGACAAGTGGAGTGACAGAACGGGCTCCAGTTGACTATCTTCCCAGTGGACCAGTCAATATGGGGATTATGGCGGCTTGACATGGGGTACCCAAGAACTATAGGAGCTTGAGGAGAGGAAATCAGGTTAAATTGTACCTGTTTCCATTGGTTCCCAGAGAGGATAAGAGACGGGGAGGTGTGCAGTGAGTGACTCAGACCTGTAGTCTACCATCCAGTGCCCGGGCTTCCAGAGGGGTACTCAACGACTCTCGAGGAATTCTGGCCCAGGAGGCTATGTTTCCATCCAACAGGTTTCCCAAAGCGCCAGAGTCCACTAGAGCGGACAGAGGCAGGGACTGTTGGATGTAACTTAAAGTAACTTGGATCTGTGTCCAGGTTTGGGGGACAGAAGGGAATGTTGTCTGGCTCACCCTTTCTACTGGTTCCCTTTTGGCTGAAGGGAACAGGTTGCATGGAAGTGGCCAGACTGACCGCAATAGAGACACTTTCCTGCTCTTAATCTCCGGAGTCGCTCTGTGGGAGAAAGACAGTTCAGTCGCAGCTGCATTGGTTCCCCTCCTGGGGTGGTGGAAACGGCCGGGCTGGGAGCTATTCTAGGAGTGGGAGAAGAGAGGCTTGTGCTGGTGGGAGACGGTAAAGAATGCCGTGGAGTGACCAAAGGTGGTGGATGACCAGTTCTCTCCCATTGGCGTTCTCAAAGACAATTGTCCAACCTGGTGGCTAGAGAGATCAGTGAATCCGGGCTGTCAGTTTTATCCCTTGCCGCCAACTCGTCTTTCACCATGTCGCCGAGACCATTCTGAAATACCCCTTGGAGTGCCTCATCATTCCAGCCCGAATCGGCCGCTAACGTCCGGAACTCCACAGAATATCCAGCAACACTGTGTGAGCCCTGACGGAGAGACATTAAACACTTAGCGGCATCTTTACCATGGACGGGGTGGTCAAAGATCTTTCTCATTTCCATGATAAAGGTGGGGAAAGAAGAGCAGATCTCCGGTTGATTATTCCAGACAGTTGTAGCCCACGCTAAGGCACTTCCCCGCAACAACCCCATGATATAAACTATCGTTGACTTGTCCATGGAGTACGTGGATGACTGCTGATCAAACACCAAGGAGCAGTGTAGAAGGAAGGCCTGGCACTTCCCTAAATCCCCAGCGTAGTGTTCTGGTTCAGGTACGCGCAGCTCTCTTGGCGGGGGTGTTGCTCACACGTAGGGGGTTGCCACTACAGACCGTCTGGACTGGTTAGACAGAGTTCCAGGAGTGGATACACGGTCCACCTGGTCACTGATCTTTGTTACGTTAGCGGACAGGGAACAGAGGTTCGCCATGACCTCCCGGAGAATTTGATTGTACAGACCCAGTAGGGAGCCCTGGATGATGAGGGCCTGTTGCAGGGTATTGATGTCCACTGGGTTCATGGTGGTCAGATCATTCTGGTGCAATGGAATGCAATGAATGAGACAAATCCAAGTGCAGGACACAGGCATGGAGATTGAGTTAGGATGCTTACACGGGTGTAAACACCGAACAGCAAACCGGAGGGATCTTGACACGGAGCCTTGACTCAGAGAGACAGAGTCTCATAGATTAAACCTTGAAACTGGAGCTAAACTTAGAACAAATGTTTCTAAGCGGTCGGGAAACATTAGTTATTACACAGGAAAAGGACCAACTGTAACGCTGGGGTTCTTATGTTGCAGGTCCTGATGGAAACCAGGTGTGCCATCATCAAACAGAATTAGAAGCAATTGGGAAATTAATGGTCAGAACCATGGCACAATCAAAGGAAATTAGAGGAAACTAGGGAAACTAGGGAATTAGAGGAAACTGGGAACTTCCCAGAGAAGGAAGGATTCAAAGGGGGGAAAGGGGCCACAGTGGTTGACGAAGGAAGTCAGAGATTGCATAGCATTAAAAAAAAGGAAGTATGACAGAGCTAAGGTGAGTGGGAGGACAGATGATTGGGAAGTTTTTAAGGAACAACAGAACTTAACTAAAAAGGCAATACGGGGAGAAAAAATGGGGTACGAACGCAAGCTAGCCAGGAATATAAAGGAAGATAGCAAAAGCTTTTATAGGTATGTGAAGAGAAAGAAGATAGGTAAGAACAATGTTGGGCCCTTGAAGAATGAATTGGGTGAAATTGTTATGGGAAACAGAGAAATGGCAGAAGAATTTAATGAGTACTTTAGATCTGTTTTCACTAAGGAAGACACAAGCAATCTCCCAGATGTATGGAGGGCCAAGGACATAGGGTAACAGAGGAAATGAAACAGATTGACATTAGGAAGGAAACGGTGCTGAGTAGACTGATGGGACTGAAGGCTGACAAATCCCCATGTCCAGATGGTCTGCATCCTGGGGTACTAAAGGAGGTGGCTCTGGAAATTGCGGATGCATTGGTAATCATTTTCCAATGTTCCTTAGATTCAGGATCAGTTCCTGAGGATTAGAGAATGGCTAATGTTATCCCACTTTTTAAGAAAGGAGGGAGGGAGAAAACAGAGAACTATCGACCTGTCAGCCTGACATCGGTGGTGGGGAAGATGCTAGAGTCCATTATTAAGGATGAAATAGTGGTATATCTAGATAGCAGTGATAAGATTGGGCCAAGCCAGCATGGATTTACCAAGGGTAAATCATGCTTGACTAATCTATTGGAGTTTTTCGAGGATGTAACCAGGAAGTTAGACAAGGGAGATCCAGTGGATGTAATGTACCTCGATTTTCAGAAGGCATTTGATAAGGTCCCACATAGGAGATTGGTGGGTAAAATCAAAGCTCAGGGCATCGGGGGGAAGACATTGACATGGATAGAAAACTGGTTGGCAGATAGAAAGCAAAGGGTAGAGGTGAATGGGTGTTTCTCGGAATGGCAGGTGGTGACTAGTGGGGTGCCACAGGGTTCGGTATTAGGACCACAGCTGTTTACAATTTACGTCAACAATTTAGATGAAGGCATTGAGAATAACATCAGCAAATTTGCTGATGATACTAAGCTGGGTGGCAGTGTGACATGTGATGAGGATGTTAGGAGAATTCAGGGTGACTTGGATAGGCTGGGTGAGTGGGCAGATACTTGGCAGATGACGTTTAATGTGAATAAGTGTGAGGTTATCCACTTTGGGAGTAAGAACAGGAAGGCAGATTATTATCTGAACGGTGTAGAGTTAGGTAAGGGAGAAATACAAAGAGATCTAGGAGTCCTTGTTCATCAGTCACTGAAGGTGAATGAGCAAGTGCAGCAGGCAGTGAAGAAGGCTAATGGAATGTTGGCCTTTATTACAAAGGGAATTGAGTACAAGAGCAAGGAAATCCTTTTGCATTTGTACAGAGCCCTGGTGAGACCACACCCAGAGTATTGTGTACAGTTTTGGTCTCCAGGGTTAAGGAAGGACATCCTGGCTGTAGAGGAAGTGCAGCGTAGATTCACAAGGTTAATTCCTGGGATGTCTGGACTGTCTTACACAGAGAGGTTAGAGAGACTGGGCTTGTACACGCTGGAATTAAGGAGATTGAGAGGGGATCTGATTGAAACATATAAGATTATTAAGGGATTGGACAAGATAGAGGCTGGAAATATGTTCCAGATGCTGGGAGAGTCCAGTACCAGAGGGCATGGTTTGAGAATAAGGGGTAGGTCATTTAGGACAGAGTTAAGGAAAAACTTCTTCTCCCAGAGAGTTGTGGGGGTCTGGAATGCACTGCCTCGGAAGATAGTGGAGGCCAATTCTCTGGATGCTTTCAAGAAGGAGCTAGATAGGTATCTTATGGATAGGGGAATCAAGGGATATGGGGACAAGGCAGGAACCGGATATAGATAGTAGTTGATCAGCCATGATCTCAGAATGGTGGTGCAGGCTCGAAGGGCTGAATAGTCTACTTCTGGACCTATTGTCTATTGTCTATTGACCATAACACATCTTCAGATCCAACATACCTAAGGAAAACAAGGTAGTGTTCCTTAATGACTACAGCACATTGGATGTGACATGCATCACCATATAGTGCTCTGAGAGAGGTTTGTCATGTTACACATTAACTCCAGCATCCCAGACAACCTTGACCATTCCAATTCACTGAGCATCAAAACTGGTCTACAGCAGATGCCATATCCCTGGCCCTACTGTCATCCTACAGAACCATGTCAGGAAAGATACATGTTAGACTCTTGATTACAACCTCACCTTCATCAGACCATAGGACCATAAGATATAGGAGCAGAAGTAGGCCTTTCAGCCCATTGAGTCTGCTCTGCCATTCAATCATGGGCTGATTCAATTCTTCCAGTCATTCCCACACCCCTCCCTTCCCCTCCATACCCTTCGATGCCCTGGCTAATCAAGAACCTATCTATCTCTGCCTCAAATGCCCACAATGACTTGGCCTCCACAGCTGCTCATGGCAACAAATTCCACAGAATTACCACCCTCTGACTAAAGTAATTTATCCACACCTGCTTCAAATGGATGTCCCTCAGCCCTGAATTCATGCCCTCTTGTCCTAGACTCCCCTACCATGGGAAATAACTTTGTGATATCTAATCTGTTCAGGCCTTTTAACTCCAGGGAATACAGCTCAAGAGTTGCCAGATGTTCCTCATACAGTAATTCCTGGAATCATTCTCGTGAATCTTCTCTGAACCCTCTCCAATGTCAGTATATCCTTTCTAAAATAAGGAACCCAAAACTGCACACAATACTCCAAGTGTGGTCTCACGAGTGCCTTATAGAGCCTCATCGTCACATTCCTGCTCTTATATTCTATACCTCTGGAAATGAATGCCAACATTGTATGTGCCTTGTTTACAACTGACTCAACCTCGAGCTTAACCTTTAGGGTGTCCTACACAAGGACTCCCAAGTCCCTTTGCATCTCTGGATTTTGAATTCTCTCCCCATCTAAATAATAGTCTGCCTATTTATTTCCTCCACCAAAGTGCATGACCATACACTTTCCAACATTGTACTTCATTTGGATGAACTCAGCAGGTTGGGTAGCAGCTGTTGAAAAAAGCTGTCAACGTTTCGGGTCGGGACCCTTCGTCAGGACTCGACCCGACCCGACCCGAAACATTGACAGCTTTTTTCAACGGATGCTGCCCAACCTGCTGAGTTCATCCAGCTTTTTTGTACGTCTTGATTTGACCACAGCATCTGCAGTGTACTTTGTGTTTACCATTGTATTTCATTTGCCACTTCTTTGTCCATTCCTTTAAACTATCTAAGTCTCTCTGCAGGCTGTTTGTTTCCTCCACCTATCTTTGTATCATCGGTTAATTTAGCCACAAATCCATTAATCCCACAGTCCAATTATTGACATACATTGTAAAAAGCAGTGGTTCCAACACCAACCCCTGTGGAACTCCACTGGTAACTGGCAGCCAGCCAGAATAGGATCCCTTTATTCCCACTCTCTGCTTTCTGCCGATCAGCCAATGCTCCACCCATGCTGGTAACTTCTGTCATTCCATGGGCTCTTATCTTGCTCAGCAGCCTCATGTGTGGCACCTTCTGAAAATCCAAGTACACCACATCTACACCTCGTCTCCTTTGTCTACCCTGCCTGTAACTTCCTCAGAAAAATGCAGTAAATTAATCAGGCAAGATTTTCCTTTCAGGGGAAAAAAATCGGATAGGTATATGGACAGGAAAGGAATGGAGGGTTATGGGCTGAGTGCAGGTCGGTGGGACTAGGTGAGAGTAAGCGTTCGGCACGGACTAGAAGGGCGGAGATGGCCTGTTTCTGAGCTGTAATTGTTATATGGTTATATCAAAAACATGCTGGCTTTGCCCTATCTTGTCACCTGCGTCCAGGTGCTATGTCTCTGTCTCATCCCTAACAATCAATTCCAACAACCTCCCAACCACTGATGTCAGGCTAACAGGTCTATACTTTCAGCTTGAAGACACACACTCAGAGTTTCTTACCTCATCTGAACAGACCAACACTACCTCACTTTCTGCTCTCTTTTTGCATGACTAACTTCTCTATATTTCTTACTGTAGCTTAAAGAAATGATTTATTTATTGCAAGGTACTGCTGCCATAAAAACAAATTTCACTACAGTGTGCCAGTGATAATAAACCTGATTCTGATTCTGAATCCACCTTGCTTTTGATCACATCTGCCTTAATCATCCAGACAATGTGCAGGACCTTGTCAATTGCCTTCTTGTTCCCAATATAGATTGTTTTGTGGATCTCCAAAATCTTATTCGTCTAGGGTATTTAAAGACCCCCTTTTGCTCTCTTTTTTTCCTTTAATGCATATCTTAGATTCCTCAAGTCACTCACTTGATTTTAGTTCAAAGTAAATTTATTATCCAAGTATGTATATGTTCAAAGGTTCATTTATTATCAAAGTATCCAACTTGCAATTCTTCTTCTCCAGGTGGCCTGAATACATATATGTACATACATGTCACCACATACAACCCTGAGATTCTTTTTCTGTGGGCATACTCAGCAAATCTATAGAATAGTAACTGTAAACTGTAAACAAACTGTGCAAATGCAGATATAAATAAATTGTAATAAATAACAAGCATGAAATAACAATATAACAGAGTCCTTCAATGAGTGTAGTTATCCCCTTTTGTTCAAGAGTCTGATGGCTGAGGGATAATAACTGTTCTTGTCTGAGTGGTGAGGATCTTTGATGATGAATGCTGCTTTTCTATGGTAACCTTTCATGTACGTGTGCTCAATGGTTGGGAGGACTTTGCTCATGATGGACTGGGCCAAATCCATTACCTTCTGTAGGGTTTTCCGCTGAAAGGCATTGGTGTTCCCATATCAGACTATAATGCAGCCAATCAATACACTTTCCACCACACAGCTATGGAAGTTTGCCAAGATTTTCAATGACATGCCGAACCTCTGCAGACTCCTGAGGAAGTAGAGGCGCTGTTGTGCTTTCTTCATGATAATATTTATAGGATGGGTCCAGAACAGGTCCTCTGAAATAGTGACACCCAGAAGTTTAAAGTTACTGACCCTCTCCACCTCTGATCTGCCAAAGATTACTGGCTCATGCTTGACACTGGGTGAGGAATGCACCAATCGGAATGACCAATTTTCTAGCTATCAGCCAGCTCAAGCAGAGAGGACTTTGATTTCATTGTTTTTGTATCCAGTACAATTGAAGCAGAATATACCTATTCATGTGATTGTACAGATATGTTTCATACGATACATTATTCCATTGTAACATGTTGGTTCAGGTTCTGATGACATTTTACCACCAAGTAATGGAGCTGCTACAGGAAATTAGACAGAAAACAATCTGGAAAAGCTCCAAAGCACCAGTTAAGAGTGTGTCTCAAACACGTAGACATTAACACTACTGATGCAATCTCCTTTCTTTTCATGACTCAGTATAACCACACAACCATATAACCATATAACAATTACAGCACAGAAACAGGCCACCTTAGCCCTTCTAGTCCGTGCCAAATGCTTACTCTCACCTAGTCCCACCTACCTGCACTCAGCCCATAACTCTCTATTCCTTTCCTGTCCATATACCTATCCAATTTTTTTTTAAATGACAAAATCGAACCTGCCTCTACCACTTCTACTGGAAGCTCGTTCCACACAGCTACCACTCTCTGAGTAAAGAAGTTCCCCCTCGTGTTACCCCTAAACTTTTGCCCCTTAACTCTTAACTCATGTCCTCTTGTTTGAATCTCCCCTACCCTCAATGGAAAAAGCCTATCCACGTCAACTCTATCTATTCCCCTCATAATTTGAAATAACTCTAACAAGTCCCCGCTCAACCTTCTACGCTCCAAAGAATAAAGACCCAACTTGTTCAACCTTTCTCTGTAACTTAGGTGCTGAAACCCAGGTAACATTCTAGTAAATCTCTTCTGTACTCTCTCTATTTTGTTGACATCTTTCCTATAATTTGGTGACCAGAACTGTACACAATACTCCAAATTTGGCCTCACCAAAGCCTTATACAATTTTAACATTACATCCCAACTCCTATACTCAATGCTCTGACTTATAAAGGCCAGCATACCAAAAGCTTTCTTCGCCATCCTATCCACATGAGATTCCACCTTCAGGGAATGATGTATCATTATTCCTAGACCACTCTGTTCTACTGCATTCTTCAATGCCCTACCATTTACCATGTATGTCCTATTTGGATTATTCCTACCAAAATGTAGCACCTCACACTTATCAGCATTAAACTCCATCTGCCATCTTTCCACCCACTCTTCTAACTGCCCTAAATCTCTCTGCAAGCTTTGAAAACCTACTTCATTATCCACAATGCCATCTACCTTACTATCATCTGCATACTTACTAATCCAATTTATCACCCCATCATCCAGATCATTAATGTATATGACAAACAACATTGGACCCAGTACAGATCCCTGAGGCACACCACTAGTCACTGGCCTCCAACCTGACAAACAGTTATCCACCAATACTCTCAGGCATTTCCCATCCAGCCACTGTTGAATCCATTTTACTACTTCAATATTAATACTCAACAATTGAATCTTCCTAACTAACCTTCCGAGTGGAACCTTGTCAAAGGCCTTACTGAAGTCCATATAGACAACATCTACTGCTTTACACTCATCAATTTTCCCAGTAACCTCTTCAAAAAATTCAGTAAGATTTGTCAAACATGACCTTCCACGCACAAATCCATGTTGACTGTTCCTAATCAGACCTTGTCTGTCCAGATCAATATATATAACATCTCTAAGAATATTTTCCATTAATTTGCCCACCACTGACGTCAAACTTACAGGCCTATAATTGCTAGGTTTACTTTTAGAACCCTTTTTAAACAATGGGACCACATGAGCAATACGCCAATCCTCCGGCACCATCCCCGTTTCTAATGACATTTGAAATATTTCTGTCAGAGCCCCTGCTATTTCTACACTAACTTCCCTCAAGGTCCCAGGGAAAATCCTGTCAGGACCAGGAGACTTATCCACTTTTATATTCTATAAAAGTGCCAGTACTTCCTCTTCTTTAATCATCATAGTTTCCATAACTACCCTACTTGTTTCCCTTACCTTACACAATTCAATATCCTTCTCCTTAGTGAATACCGAAGAAAATAAATTGTTCAAAATCTCCCCCGTCTCTTTTGGCTCCACACATACCTGTCCACTCTGATTCTCTAAGGGACCAATTTTATCCCTCACTATCCTTCTGCTATTAATATAACTGTAGAAAACCTTCAGATTTATTTTCACTTTACTTGCCAAAGCAACCTCGTATCTTCTTTTAGCTTTTCTAATTTCTTTAAGATTCTTCTTACATTCTGTATATTCCTCGAGCACCTCATTTACTCCATGCTGCCTATATTCATTGTAGATATCTCTCTTTTTCCTAACCAAGTTTCCAATATCCCTTGAAAACCATGGCTCTCTCAAACTTTTAACCTTTTCTTTCAACCTAACAGGAACATGAAGATTCTGTACCCTCAAAATTTCACCTTTAAATGACCTCCATTTCTCTGTTACATCCTTCCCATAAAACAAATTGTCCCAATCCACTCCTTCTAACTCCTTTCGCATCTCCTCACATTTATCCTTTCTCCAATCAAAAATCTCAACCCTGGGTCCAGTCCTATCCTTCTTCATAATTACATTGAAACTAATGGCATTGTGATCACTGGACCTGAAGTGCTCCCCAGCACATACCTCTGTCACCTGATCTATCTCATTCCCTCACAGGAAATCCAACACTGCCCATTCTCTAGTTGGTACTTCCATGTATTGCTGCAAAAAACTATCCTGCACACATTTTACAAACTCCAAACCATCCAGCCCTTTTACAGAATGGGCTTCCCAGTCTATGTGTGGAAAATTAATATCTCCCACAATCACAACCTTGTGCTTACTACAAATATCTGCTATCTCCTTACAAATTTGCTCCTCCAATTATCGCTCCCCATTAAGTGGTCTATAATACACTCCTATAAGTGTTACTACACCTTTCCCATTTCTCAATTCCACCCAAATACCCTCCCTAGATGAGCCCTCTAATCTATTCTGCCAAAGCACCGCTATAATATTTTCTCCAACAAGCAATGCAGTACCTGCCCCTCTTGCCCCTCCGATTCTATCACACCTGAAGCAACGAAATCCAGGAATATTTAGTTGCCAATCACACCCCTCCTGCAACCATGTTTCACTGATGGCTGCAACATCATATTTCCAGGTATCAATCCATGCTCTAAGCTCATCCACCTTTCTTACAATGCTCCTAGCATTAAAATAGATGCATTTAAGAAACTCTCCACCTCTTACTCTCTGTTTATCCCTAACGGTGAAAACAAATTTATTATCATTTTCTTCCTTCTCCCCTACATCTTTGGTCTGAGCGCTCCCCTTCTCTGTCACCTGCCTATCCTCCCTCACACACTATCTACTAGATTTCTCTATTTGTGAACTAACCTCCTCTCTCCTAGTCTCTTCAATTTGATTCCCACCCCCCAACCATTCTCTTTTAAAGTCTCCCCAGTATCCTTTGGAAATCTCCCCACCAGGATTTTGGTCCCCTAGGATTCAAGTGTAACCCATCCTTTTTGTACTGGTCACACCTGCCCCAAAAGAGGTCCCAATGAGCCAGAAACTTGAATCCCTGCCCCCTGCTCTAATAGCTCAGCCATGTATTTATCCTCCACCTCATTCCATTCCCACTCTCACTGTCATGTAGCACAGGCAGTAATCCCGAGATTATTACCTTTGCGGTCCTTCTTCTCAACTCCCTTCCTAACTCCCATAATTCTCCTTTCTGGACCTCTTCCCTTTTCCTACCGATGTTATTGGTACCTATATGTACCATGACCTCTGGCTCTTCACTCTCCCACTTCAGGATATTTTGGACACAATCAGAAACATCCCGAACCCTGGGACCAGGGAGGCAAACTACCATCCGAGTCTCCTGACTGCGTCCACAGAATCGCCTATCTGACCCCCTAACTATCGAGTCCCTTATTACTACTGCCTTCTTTTCCCTACCCTTCTGAGCTACAGGGCCAGACTCTGTGCTGGAGGCACAGCCACTGTTGCTTCCCCTAGGTAGGCTGTCCCCACCAACAGTACTCAAATAGGAGTACTTATTGTCAAGGGGTACAACCACTGGGGTATTCTCTAGTACCTGACTCTTCCCCTTCCCCCTCCTAACCGTGACCCACGTCTGCCTCCCGTGGTCCCGGTGTGACCACCTGCCTGTAACTCCTCTCTATCAACTCCTCACTCTCCCTGACCAGATGAAGGTCATCGAGCTGCAGCTCCAGTTCCCTAACACGGTCCCTTAGGAGCTGCAGCTCGGCGCACCTGGCGCAGATGTGGACACCTGGGAGGCTAGGAGACTCTAGGACCTCCCACATCCGACACTGAGAACAACAAGCTGCCCTCACACTCATAATTCCTCCTTTCCTCAAATAACAGGAAAATTTAAAAACTAAACTTACCTTGCCTTGCCCGTTTCCACCTGAGCCCGTTGAGCCCAAGCCCTTAAGCCTTCACTCTGCTCCCGGCTCACTCTGCTGCCCCACAAACGACGCTGCCCGCTATATAAGGCTGTGTTCCTTTTAAATCTTCCATGCTTCACTGCCCGATGTCACACGCCTGCACAGTCCCGCCTCTCTTAACTCCGATGAAAAAATCAAAATGGCTCCCGCCGCACTCCTGCTCCGATTCTCAGACTTCCTTCTCCAAATTGTATATTGTATATCGCAATATACTGTATATCTTAATTGTGATATATTGTAATTGTATATCATAATTAACATAAGGAAAGGTTACCTAAAATCCTGTAATCTAATTGTGATTCACACACAAAATGCTGGAGGAATTTATCTGGTCAGAAACTGTCTATGGAGACATTTCAGGCTGAGATCCTTTGTCAGGAGTGGAAAAGAAGGAAAAAGTAGCCAGAATAAAAAGATGGGGGGAAAGGAGACAAAATTGGCAAGTTGGTGAAGCCATGAAAGGAAAGCTGGATGAGTTGGGGAGGGGGCTATGAAGTGAGGAGCTGGGAGGTAATAGGTGGAAAAGGTAAAGGTCTGAAGAATAATTAATCTGAGAGGAGAGTGGACCATGTGTAAAAGGGAAGGAGGAGGGGCACCACAGAGAGGTGATGGGCAGATAAGGGGAAGAGTAGGGATAAGAGCAGAGTCAGAATGGGGAATGGAAACAGAGAGAAGGGAGAGAAGGCTTTGTCAAGCACTGCCCACCACAAAAGCTGGGTTTTCCTGGTGACCACCCATTTTAATTCCAGTCTCCTTTGCCAATCTGACATGTGATCTATGGACTCCACTATTACCATGATGACGCCGCTCCCTGGTTGAAGAATCAAGACCTCAGAGTAGCCTCCAACCTGACACCATGAACACTGATTTCTCCCCCTCCCTTTCTCTCCTTTTCCACTCCCCATTCTGACCCAAGACACATGGGCCAATCTCCTTGCCAGGATATTGGTCCTCTTCCAATTTGGTCCCAACCATTCCCCTTGTACAGGTCCCATCTACCCCAGAAGTGATGGTCCAAGTACCTAAAGCCCTTCTTCCTCCAGCAACTCCTCTTCATCCATGTACTCATCTGTCCTAACCTCCAATTTCTAGCTTCACTAGAATATGACACAGGGACTAATCCCAAGAATACAACTCTAGAGGTCTCACTTTTAAACCTTTAATCTAAATACACTTTCCAGGACCTGATCCCTCTTTCTTTTCTCCCCATTCAGAATATTATGCATTGAATCTTGAGACATCCACATCCCTAGCACCAGGAGGCAATATCCCATTGTGGGCTCTTGCTTTCAGCTCCAGAAGCAGACATCAGGTCTCTCCTTGACAAATCACCCACCAACAATGCTCACCCAGAGAGTTCCCACCCTGCTATGCATCAGAGCAATGAACTTGGCTGTTGTGGTGCTTTCTTCAGAGAAGCAATTTCCTCAATATCATCTTGTTTTGAGAGGGGATTGACCACAGGGACTCCTGCTGTACCTGTATTCAGTTTCTGCGCCGCTTGGTGATCATCCATCTTCTTACTGTATCTGCAGTGTGACCAACTTGCTAAATACACTCTCTCAGACACTTCAAAGCCAGTCTAATTGCAGCTCCAGCTGCTGTATGCTGCAGGTAGATGGACACACGTCCCACAGGTCTGGGTCCCCCAAATGTCCCTGAACCCTCAAATCTTGTAGAAGGAGCATACCCTTGAGGTAGTTTCCATTTCCTCCTACCAAGAGGAAAAAAGAAGAATTTTAGATGGCAGGCAGTGCAGGCAATAAAAACAAGTTGAGGAAAAAATAACTGCTCAGTGTGATAGGAGGTTACTCAGACTTTACATTCAAACACAACTAATTCCATCTACTATTCTCTCGGGCAGCAGTGATATGAGGAGAACCCAAAACAATTGCGTAATGAGCATAAAGAAAACAATACTCGTAATGGCGACGAATATTCCCCAATCATGCAAGGTCTGAAAGATACGCAAAAACCAGTAGAATCAGAATCAGAATCAAGTTTAATATCACTGGGGCATGTCATGAAATTTGTTAATTTAGCAGCAGTAGTTCAATGCAATACACGATAAGTACAGAAAAAAAAAATTACAGTGTGTTTGTGTGTGTGCGTATTAAATAGTTAACTTAAAAATAGCACAGAAACAGAAACAAAAGTGAGATAGTGCTCATGGGTTCAAAGTTGCAGGGTGTAACTACACTGATTCAATGAAATAATGGCCACGGATCATACTGATGTCCTTGAATATTCATTTTTATCTCTCTCTCTCTCTCTCTTTCTTCAGCAGACACTGTGAAAACTACAAGAAAATAAAGGACATAAAAGCATACATCTCTCAGTCTCTTAAAGTCTCTCAAGCTAGTGTCTGCCGATAAACAGGCCCCAAACACATCAGCACAACAGAAGTGTGCTGAATTCAAATAAAATCACTGAAAACGTATCACACTGTCCATGGAAAGGCACAACAACGTTATACACAATATTAAACAAATTAAAATAATTACCGTGTGTGCCTCTTGGACCACATGCAGAATATAGTTATTTTAGCCAGATGTCTTTCTTTGCATCCATGTTGGTTCTCACTCATAATGCCACACTCATGCTCTTATTAAACTCTGGTCATGTGACCCATTATGCTCTACATTAAATAAAACCTTACATAAAGAGCACAAAATTCTTAATCAAACAATATTTTAAGGGAATATGTTTTAAACTTTTTTTTAATCAATGTTACCTTTTTAACATCTTGTTTATTACATTTTTTATCTTATTTTATGGCTGTATGAACTCAAATAATCATGAATTTATGACAGAAATATATAAAATAAACATCTCAATGAAATATGTCTCTGAGACAGTTACACTCTCACCATATTACTATGATTTATGATAACCTTTACACAAATATTTGAATAAATATAGTAATTTCCGGAACCAAATAGTTGGTATTTGTAACAAACTCTGAGATCAAGACTGATACTTTAAACTCTCCACACAGGTAGGTGTTTAGAAATTAGGTCCATTGGAACACATTTTAGTTGTTTTCTACAAGTACAACTAATTTATGAACAGCCTGTTCTAGAACGGATGGATTAATGAGTCATTGATCCTCTTTTCCTATCTTTTTATTTCCTTTTGCTTTTTCAATATTTTTATTGATCTCTTACAAAAAAGAATACAGAGTGCAGGAGGATGTGTATCATATATCAATTACAATGTATGTGAATCACACTTATAGTCTCATTACCCCATATTCAGGTAAATTAAATTGAATTGTAATATTGAAAAGTAGTAATTTTATTATTATACAAAAAAAATCTAAACCCACTACCAAGAAAAGCAGTTTGGTAAAGAAAGAAATAGAAAAAAAATCCTTATCATATAGTAAAACATATTATTAGCCAACATCAGTACTTGATAACAAATCAATGATTTTGAATGTAATTCAAAAAAGGTCCCCACAATTTTAGAAAGTCTTGTCTTGATTCAGAAATTGAACAACAAATCTTCTCTAAATTGAAGCATGACATAACATCGCTTAGCCATTGAGCATGAGTAGGCAGAGCAATATCCTTCCACTTAAGCAACAATGCCCTCCTAGCAAAAGAGAAATAATAGCCAAAATGTGCAGATCAGGTGTCTCCAAGGTAATATCTATTCCTCCAACAATATCGAATAAGGCAGTCAAAGAGTTTGGTTCAAAATTTACTTTAAAAAAGTACAGAAAAAGTTTGAAATACTTCCTTCCAGTAATTTTCAAGACTCTGACATGTCCAGAACAAATGAATTAATGAAGCATCTCCATTGTTACATCTGTCACAATAGGGAGATATATCCGAATAAAAATGAGACAGCTTATCTTTAGTCATGTATACCCTATGGACCACTTTAAATTGTAAGACGGTACACAATGATGAGGTATTAACCAATTTAAAAATTTCATTCCAAGTTTCCTCAGAAACTGAAGTTTGTAAATCTTGTTCCCAGAGATTTTTAATTTTGTCTGAAGGAACGTTTCTTGTTCCCAACAACAAACCGTAAATGTTAGATATTGATCCATTATGAAAAGGTTTCAAATTAAAAATTACATCTAATAAATTCTTATCAGGACTTTTAGGAAAAGTATGTAATTGAGATCGCAGAAAGTCTCTAATTTGTAAATATTGAAAAAAGTGGGTTTTTGGTAAGCTTTATTTAGCTGACAACTGGTCAAATGAAAAGAGACTTCCTCCAAGAATTAAATCCTGGAAGCATTTAATACCCAGTCTGTCCCAATCTTTAAAAATTACATTGGTGATAGAAGGTTTAAAAAGTAGTTAGAAAAAATGGGACTGAAAAGAGAAAATCTTTTCAATATTTTGGTTTTCAGAAAACCAAAATATTTTCTAAAATGTACCCAAATCCTCAAAGTATATGTAACTACAAAACTATCAGTTGGTTTACTTAAAAATGAAGGAATTGAGGATCCAAGAACAGAGGTGATAGAAAATTTATTAACAGAGTTAGCTTCCAAAGAAACCCAAACTGGACAGTCCTCTCAGTCAATACAATATAACTAAAATGTGAGATTCTGTATATTGACTGCTCAGTAATAAATCCTAAAATTTGGTTAAGCTAAACCTCCATTCTTTTTAGCTTTTTGAAGACAAACTTTATTTAGTCGAGAATGTTTATTTTTCTATATATATGAAGATATGATAGAATCAGGAGAATCAAAAAGGATTTAGGAATAAAAACAGGTAAGACCTGAAAAAGGTATAAAAATTTAGGCATGATATTCATTTTAATAGAACTATTTTGGCAAATCAACAATATCAAAGGGGTGACCATTTTGATAGTGCGGTAATAAAATTTTCTCTGAATAAGTATTTATAATTCTTAGTAATTGTTACACACAAGTAAGTAAATTGATTTCCTGCAATTTTAAAAGGAAGGTTAGTATTAATTGATACCAAATTGTTCAAAGCGAAAAGGTCTCTCTTATGAAAATTTAGCTTATATCCTGAAAACTGACTAAAGCAGGAGAGTAAGGAAAGTACAGAAGGTAATGAAGTCTCAACATTTGAAATATAAAGCAAAAGGTCATCAGCATAAAGCGAAACTTTGTGAGTAATTCCTCTCATTAAAATACCAGAGATATCATTAGATTCCCAGAAAGCAATAGCTAAGGGTTCTAAAGTCAGATCTAAAAGCAAAGGGCTCAAGAGACAACCTTGTCTAGTTCCACGTTGAAGTTTAAATGGTTTGGAATTCTGAGAGTTAGTAAGAACCCGAGCAGAGAGAGATAAATAACATAATTTAATCCATTGAATAAAATCAGGCCCAAAGTTAAATTTTTCTAAGGTTTTAAATAAATAATTCCATTCAACCCAATCGAAGGCTTTCTTAGCATCTAAGGATATTGCACATTCTGATATCTCTTCAGAATGAGAATTAATAAATGACAAATATTAAAATGGGAATATCGATTATTAATAAATCCTGTCTGATAGTCAAAAATAACAGATGGTAAAATATTTTCAATCTTACGAGCCAGTACTTTGGATAGGATTTTGGTGTCAACATTAAGTAAGGATATAGGTCTATATAATGAACATTCAGTTGGGTTCTTATTCTTTTTAAGAATAAGCGCAATAGAAGCTTCATAAAAAGATTGTGGCAACCTACCCAACTTAAAGAAGTCCAAAAGGACTAAATATAAATGAGGCATAAGCAATGAGGAAAAAGCCTTACAAAATTCTCCAGAAAAACCGTCAGGACCCGGAGCCTTCTCCAAGTGCAATGAACATACAGCCTCGGCAATTTCCTCATAAGAAATAGGTTGATCCAACTGTTTTCGGTTATCATCAGAAAGTGTAGGGATGTTAAATTGATCTGAGAAATTATTCATTACAGTATTATGTTTAGGAGAATCAGAGCTATAAAGTTTAGAGTAAAATTCTCTAAAGGTATCATTTATTTCTAAATGGTCAGTTGTCCTATCACCATTAGCTTTACAGATTTCTTTAATTTGCCATTTAACTATAAAGGTTTTCAACTGGTTAGCCAATAACTTACCTGCTTTGTCTCCATGAATAAAAAATTGACTTTTATCTTTTTAGGAGTTGAGTTTCAATTGGATATGTTAAAAGAAGGTCATGTTTAGTTTTAATTTCAACAGGTCTTTTATATAAAGCAGGTTCTGGAGCCAAGGCATATTTTTGATCTAATTGTTTCAACTGATTAGCTAGTTCAATTTTCTCTTTGTTAGCTTTTTTCTTAACATTTGCTGTATAAGAAATAATTTGACCTCTAATATAAGCCTTAAAGACATCCCATATAATAAGACTAGAAGTCTCTTCATGCAATTTCTCTTAAAAAAGAGAATAATTTGCCTCTCCAAAAATGTTTTAAAATCCTTATCTGATAGCAAAATTGGACTAAAATGCCAAAATCTGTTTATTTGAGGGAGACCAGGGAGATTTAAAAATAAAAACACAGGAGCATGATCTGAAACAGCAATCTCTTTATATTCACAGGATTGATCTAATGGGATTATTTGGCTGTCAATAAAAAAAAATCCTGTAATATGTATGGTGGACAAGGGAAAAAAAACGAGTACTCCTTATCTATTAGCTGTAAGAAATGCCAGATATGAACAATATCACATTTCATTTGAAAAGACTGAATAAACAAGGTTGATTTACTAAGCATTGCTGGCTTAGAAGATTTATCTAAAACTGGGTCTAGCCAAGAGTTAAAATCTCCACCCAAGACCAATGAGTAAAGATTTAAATCAGGTAGAAGCAAAAAAATCGCTCAAAAATCCCTGGATCATCTATACTTGGGGGTATATAAGTTAGCAATTACCATTAATTTATTATCTAATTTTGCTGATACTATAACAAAATGCCCATTGGTATCAGACACTACTTTATGTTGAACAAAAGAAACTGTATTATCTATAAAAATCAAAACACCCCTAGACTTAACCTGAAAGGAGGAATGATATTCTGGGCCTTTCTAATGACTGAAGAGTTGTAAATTATCACATTTACAAACATGAGTTTCTTGTAAAAAAATAATTGGGACCTTAATTTTTAACATAGGTAAACATCTTATTCCATTTCACGGGGTGGTTTAATCCTTTAATGTTAAAACTAAGTAAATTAATAGTATGATCCATTTTAATACTACTTAAAAGCAAGATTAGAATAGTAACCTCTGAAATGTATATTAAATCCAAACAATGAACTTTGAGATAAAGTAACCAAGCAACAAATGTGGCTAAGAGACCAAACCAGCCTCCAGAAACGAAAACACCCAGCTCCCACCCACTTCCCAAAGTCAGAAAATTGACCAATAGACAGTAGACAGCTAAACCTAATGACATTACCCTCCCAAAAAATACCTACTGGTATAGCTCCAAATAAATGTTCAAGGATAACTGCATTCCAACTAGATTAAATAAGAGTAAAAGCAGACGAGACCTTATTGCATGAAAAAAACCCTCAAAAAATAAGTATAACATAAAATATTATTAGAAACTTATCAAAATTCAAAACATTAACACTCAAGATATTAACTCATTAACATCTCATTTTCTGAGTAAACCATTAAAGTGTTCAAAAAGAGAGTTAGCTACAAAGGCATATCAAAAGTAGAAGAAGCAATTATTCATGTAGAAAGATATTGAACAGTGAAACTCCTACATCTAAAAATTCTTGAGCTTCCTGTGTCGAATGAAAACATTTTTGAGAACCATCCCTCAAAATAATTCTGAGGGGGTAGGATAACGGAGAGACAGCTTAAAAACTTTGTTATACAGTTCTGACATAACTTTTTTAAACTTGAAACACTTATTCATCACCTCAGGTGAATAATCCTTGTTGATTCTGATCTTCTGACTGTTGTAATCAATCATATCCCTTTAGCGGAATTCATGAATTAAAAGTTACTTTGTTTGAAAATCATGAAGGCAGATTATCACTGATCAGGGTCTTTCTCCTACGGCAGGTCTAGGCATGAGCGATCTATGAGTTTGGTCAATCTTAGGTGGAGATTTTAAAATTTTAGGAAATAATTTTGGCAAGAAGTTTGCAAAGAATTCCATAGGCTGATTACCTTCAATTAACTCTTCAAGACCCAGAATTCGTAGATTATTTCTTCTACTTCTGCTTTCCAAGTCGATAATCTTCTGTCTTAATTTTTCATTAGACTTTGACTGTTTTTCACAAAGCATTTGCAGATCTTCAATTTTTGCGTCCAAAGTCGTCAGAGTATCTTCCTGTAGTTGTTTATCATGTTCACTTAAGGTTTTTTGAATAGAATCAAATTTTCCAACAATTTGTTTAATTTCAGAGCTGAATTTTACAAGTGCAAGACTGGCCTTTCTTCTGCCTTCGACATTTATGGGTTTTGCTGTTTTGCTTCTCTTTGTTAGTTGCTGGATCCGGGCAACCACATTCAATGCCGTATGCCATTTTGAGAACCGTATAAGTCTCTCCAAGAAGTTGTCCTCTTTACCACCTTTGTTTGTAGTACTTGTGTCATTTTGACTTCAGGATCGCCCACCAGAAGCTCTGGAGTTAACTTTGATGTGACAATCTCCCTTTCCCATAGAAACTTGGATCCAGTGAGCCAATTTGTACCAATCATCTCTGCCACCCTGAGGCCTCTGGAAGCATGATCCGCTGGGTTTTGATCAGTGTTGATATAGTACCACTGTGCTGGATCAGTTGCTTCTCTGATTCCTTAGACTCTATTTGCAACGAAAACGTGAATGTAGCCGAAGACTACCTGGGGATCTGTCCAAAAATACTCTTGGTCAATTTTGAGCTCCAGCTCCTCCTTTAGCCTACTGCTGACCGCTGAGGAGACCACTGCAGCCGTTAACTCCAGCCTTGGTACGGTTACAACTCTTGTGGGTGCAACACTTGCCTTACCTATGACTAAGGAGCTTTGTCTTCACTCAGTACTCGGATATATGAGCACTGACCGCACCCATGGCTTCTCACATCTAAATAATGATGCAGTTCAATTCTCTGGACCTTCCCTAGGTTTTCAGGAGCAAAGCATCTTGGAATCTGGAGTTTTTGAAGATTCTTTAGATTGTTTAGCTGGCTCTCCAGCTTTAGTTCTCCAGGCAGTGGTTCGTCCCATCCAATGCCCTTTTGGCACATTTCCTTAGTACTTTCATTCCTGATGGGAGGAAGGGAGCTAGGAAACCTAATGAGTCAAACACAAAGGCTACAGTCAAGTGAATTCCCTGCCGTGTTGCTGGTCTCTCATCTAGGGCGACTTTAAAAGAGAAGGTGTCACTGATCACACTCCACTTTACTCCCAACACGGTCTGGACTGGGAGTTCATCATAATTGAGATCCACATCTGGAATTCCACTAGCTCATTCACTCCTTCCATAAATTTAACGTAATCATCCTTGAATTTGGGATTTTTCTCAAGTTTCCCCTTCAGGTGTTTCAGCCGCACCAGAGCTAGCCGCTTATTTTCTGGCAGTTGAGGGTGTATTTTAAACGGGAGGGGCATTTGCAGGTGCCCATCTGCATTCTGGTGTATTCTTTCATTCAATGATTGCATGAACTGTATGTCATCTTGTGATATGCTCTTTTCCCCAGGGTTTGTACCTCTGAAGTCTGATTCAAGGGCTCTAATGACAGTGGCTGGTGATAATGGTGGAAGTTCCTTGACAGATACACGATGGCACAGACCTGTCACTTCTGTTGACATTGAGACCCATGGTGAGCTGCCGACAATGCTCCAACCCAGGTCAGTCTTGATGGCATCCGGCTCATCGTCACCTCCTGTATGACTTGTCGTGGTGCCAATGCTCTTGCACAGTCGTAGCCTATCAGGAGTCCTACCTCACAATCCATCAGCTCTGGTAGTTCCTGTGCTATTTTGTTCAGATGTTTCCACCTTTTGGCCGTTTCAGGGGTAGGAATGTGGGAACATTTGAGTGGGATGAAATCTCTGGTATAGGCAGGTGGCAAGTTGATGAAACTTTGCGAAGAAAACCCTCTAACTCTAAGCCCACTAAGTCTTCCACTCTGAACAATGGAATCTTTTCCCATCATAGTGGTAAGCTTTAACTTGACAGGCTCTAATCCTGCCCCCATCTTCTCACATACCTCTTGGTCCACAAAAGTGTTGTTACTCTGTGTATCCAGTAGGGCATACACTAAGGTCTCTGTTTTAGGGGTGGTGACTGAAGAAATCCATACAGGCACTATCATGGATGTGCTCCCACCATCGCCTCTGTCTATGCTGCAAGAAAGAGAAGATGTGTTTTCTTCCACTTGCAAAACATGAGAGGACATGTCTGCTGCAGCAGAAGGACGGTCTTCGTGAAGTGGTGTTGGATGATGCTTCTTACATATGCCACAAGTAGCTTTGCTCTTACAGTCCTTCAAATTATGTCCTCTCCTAAGACAGCCAAAGCACAGATTATTGTCCAATATGAACCTTCTCTTGTCCTCCACAGACTTATTGGCGAGCTTCTGGCATCTGTGGATGGAGTGGCTTTCTCCACGGCACATGCATGTGAATGAGTTTGAAGATGAAAACAAAGTGTTTACCTTCTTGGATCCGTTTGAGTCCTTTGAGCTGTTCTCCACGGCACTGTATGCTTCCATCACTGTGCTTGATTTATCCAACACTTTCACATGTATGACGACCGTGTTAGCCTTTGTGCGCTTCGTGTCTCTAGATGACTTTTCTTCAGTCGGCTTCAAGGCATGAAAAGATGTTACAAGATTGCATGCAATTTCTGCTTCTTGTGCCACAAAATCAGCAAACTCCTTAAATCAGGGAATTCCTCCATTTGTTGAAACTGCTTTGTCATACGACGATTCCAGTGAGAGGTCACCCAATCAGGGAGTTTTTGGAGTACCTTTTGATTCTCTTCACAGGCATTTAACACCTGAAGCTCTTTGATATATGGCATGACATTGTTGCAGGCTGTCACAAAGTCACTGAATTGTCTCAGTTTAACTGACTCCCTTGAGCCAATCTTTGCCCAGTTATTCAGTTCTTCTCTAAATGCGCACTGGATTACAAAGGGGTGGCCATACTGAGCATTTAAAGCCTCCCATGCTTGGTCGTAGGCTTCATCATCTTTTCTGTAGAAGCTTCCTTCCAATACCGATCGTGCCTCACCACTGATGTATTTTTGTAGGTAGACCAACCTGTCAGCTGGATTTCTGCATCGCCATTCTATCAAGGCGTTGAAACTTGTGCTCCACTCTAAGAACCTAAGTGGATCCCTTGAGAAGACTGAGGGCTCGGGTGCAGGAAGTCTGGTCTTCTTCTTATCGTGTCCACAAACGGTCTATACATGGACCAGCCAGAACTGGACACATTTTTGCGCCTTGTTGTTGAATTTGGCAAGATCTGCAACAGTACAGGGTTTTTCTGGTGATGGGCATTGTAGGAGATGTTGCAGAGTTTGTGGCTCAGTTCCACATTCACAAGTTGTCGGGCTGGTTGTACATCCCAATTTGCTTAGTGACACCTTTGAACGACCTACACTAGTCCTAAGCCTGTTAAGGCACTTCCAGGTTGCCCAGTTGGGTGAGCAGGAAGTCTGGTGAGAACCATTGTGTCATGTAGGGCCTGTACTAACGATGCTTCATTGTTAGTATTGTTTGTTTGTTCATTGTTATTGTTCATACATATTTGTTCCCCTTTAATTTCTTTATAAGGTATTGGAGGACAATTAGCCAGCTCACTGCTTGCTGTTCTACTTTCCTCCAAGGCCTCACCTGAGTCAGCTTCAGAGTAAGCCTTAATCTTTGTGGCTATTACTTGAAGATAGACAATAGACAATAGACAATAGGTGCAGAAGTAGACCATTCAGCCCTTCGAGCCTGCACCGCCATTCTGAGATCATGGCTGATCATCTACTATCAATACCCGGTTCCTGCCTTGTCCCCATATCCCTTGATTCCCCTATCCATTATCTAGCTCCTTCTTGAAAGTATTCAGAAAATTGGCCTCCACTGCCTTCCAAGGCAGTGCATTCCAGACCCCCACAACTCTCTGGGAGAAGAAGTTTTTCCTTAACTCTGTCCTAAATGACCTATCCCTTATTCTTAAACCATGCCCTCTGGTACTGGACTCTCCCAGCATCTGGAACATATTTCCTGCCTCTATCTTGTCCAGTCCCTTAATAATTTTATATGTTGCAATCACATCCCCTCTCAATCTCCTTAATTCCAGCGTGTACAAGCCCAGTCTCTCTAACCTCTCTGCGTAAGACAGTCCGGACATCCCAGAAATTAACCTTGTGAATCTACGCTGCACTTCCTCTACAGCCAGGATGTCCTTCCTTAACCCTGGAGACCAAAACTGTACACAATACTCCAGGTGTGGTCTCACCAGGGCCCTGTACAAATGCAAAAGGATTTGCTTGCTCTTGTACTCAATTCCCTTTGTAATAAAGGCCAACATTCCATTAGCCTTCTTCACTGCCTGCTGCACTTGCTCATTCACCTTCAGTGACTGATGAACAAGGACTCCTAGATCTCTTTGTATTTCTCCCTTACCTAACTCTACACCATTCAGATAATAATCTGCCTTCCTGTTCTTACTCCCAAAGTGGATAACCTCACACTTATTCACATTAAACGTCATCTGCCAAGTATCTGCCCACTCACCCAGCCTATCCAAGTCACCCTGAATTCTCCTAACATCCTCATCACATGTCACACTGCCACCCAGCTTAGTATCATCAGCAAATTTGCTGATGTTATTCTCAATGCCTTCATCTAAATTGTTGACGTAAATTGTAAACAGCTGTGGTCCCAATACCGAACCCTGTGGCACCCCACTAGTCACCACCTGCCATTCCTAGAAACACCCATTCACCGCTACCCTTTGCTTTCTATCTGCCAACCAGTTTTCTATCCATGTCAATGTCTTCTCCCCGATGCCCTGAGCTTTGATTTTACCCACCAATCTCCTATGTGGGACCTTATCAAATGCCTTCTGAAAATCGAGGTACACTACATCCACGGAATCTCCCTTGTCTAACTTCCTGGTTACATCCTCGAAAAACTCCAATAGATTAGTTAAGCATGATTTGTCCTTGGTAAATCCATGCTGGCTCGGCCCAATCCTATCACTGCTATCTAGATATGCCACTATTTCATCTTTAATAATGGACTCTAGCATCTTCCCCACTACTGATGTTAGGCTGAAGATCTCTCTGACTTTCCAGTCTTTTAAGGTCTTGCCTCTGTGCAGCGATAGCCTCCTCCATCTCCATTTCGGCCTGCTTTGCAGCAAACTGTGCAGCACTCTCTGCTCTTTTCACTGTGATGCTTTGCTGTTCTGATAAACAGCTTAAGTGGTGGCTACGAACAGTGGATTTGGAAATTGTAGTTCCATATATCAACTGGGCATACTCTCTGTTGAGCACCATACAAAGTCCTGCGTTTTCTGCCTTAGCATCAAATTCCTCTTGTCCCACTTCACTCATACACATTTTCATTAGCCCATCAAATCCGTGCAGGAATCTGTCTTTCTTCTA